>NC_084998.1:35129661-35767037 GCF_963854185.1 Sardina pilchardus | reverse complement strand
TTGGCTGGCGCTACAGAGCACTCTATGCCCAGACCAGTAGGCTAAGGAACAGTTTACATCCACAAGCTGGACTGTTGAACTGATGAACACACTCCACCACTTCTGTCCCCCACTATCCCAACCTGTGTGCTAGTGTTAACACATTAGTCACTGCAAACTATTGATATGGATACTAGTGCAATTGGCATATCATGTGTAACGATATATTTATTTAATGTATATTATTTTAGTCTTTTTTAGCTTATCTGTGGGCATCTCAGGTTTGTTCCAAACAATGTATCGTTGTATTCTGTGTACAATGACAATAAGGTAAAATTGAATCTAAATTTTGACCTTCACTGTTAAACTGGAATAAAATGTATTTAATTACAGTGCCTATAGAAAGTTATCATACCCTTTTGAAATAGTTACTTATTTTGTCTTACAGCCTGAAATCAAAACCCATTTTTAAAAAAATCTTTTCCAGTTTTATTAACAAATCTAGCTGTACAAGATCAAAATAATGAAAAAAAAGTCAACAGTTCTGAAAATTAATAAAAAATTAAAAACTAGAATAACAGGGTTGGAAAAGTCATCATATCCCTGACTTAATACTTTGTAAAGCTTGCTTTTGCTTTCATTACAGCCATCAATCTGTTTGGATATATCTCTATTATAGCTTTGCACACCTAGATAGGGGAATATTTGCCCAATTTTCTGTGCAGAAATGTTAAAATGTAGTCAAATTCTGTAAGGAATGGCGATGGACTGCTCTCTTCAAGTCAATCCACAGATTTTCTATAGGATTTAAGTCAGGGCTCTGACTTTGTCACTCAAGGATATTCACCATCCTATCCTTAAGCCACTGCTTTGTTCTTTTGGCAGTATATGTTTAGGATTATTGTCGTGTTGGAAGGCGAATGACCTCCCCATCCTCAGCTGTCTAGGAGAGGGACACAGGTTTTCCTTAAGAATGTGGGTGTACTTGGCAGCATCCACTTTCCCTGCTATCCTGACCAATTGCCAAGTTCCCGCTGAAAATAAACATCCCCACAACATAATGTTGCCCCCACCATGCTTCACACTAGGTATGGTGTGTTTTGGGTGGTGTACTGTGTTGGTTTTCGCCAAACATTGCGCTTGGAGTTCAGTGCAAAAACACATCTGGAATATTCTGCTACCATGTGGAAAAAGCTTTTATGGTCAGATGAGACTAAGATTGAACTTTTTGGAGACTAAGATTGAAGTTTTTGGACTGAGCTCCAGGCGCTAACCAAACACAGTATACACACCCAAACACACCCAAAACACACCATACCTAGTGTGAAGCATGGTGGGGGCAACATTATGTTTTGGGGATGTTTCTCATCAGCGGGGACTGGGCAATTGGTCAGGATAGAAGGGAAAATGGGTGCTGCCAAGTACACCCAAATTCTTGAGGAAAACCTGCGCCCCCCCCTAGACAGCTGAGGATGGGGAGGTCATTCGCCTTCCAACACGACAATAATCCTAAACATATACTGCCAAAAGAACAAAGCAGTGGCTTAAGGATAGGATGGTGAATATCCTTGAGTGGCAAAGTCAGAGCCCTGACTTAAATCCTATAGAAAATCTGTGGATTGACTTGAAGAGAGCAGTCCATCGCCATTCCCTACAGAATTTGACTAAATTTTAACATTTCTGCACAGAAAATTGGGCAAATATTCCCCTATCTAGGTGTGCAAAGCTATAATAGAGGCATATCTAAACAGATTGATGGCTGTAATGAAAGCAAAAGGAAGCTTTACAAAGTATTAAGTCAGGGGTATGATGACTTTTCCAACCCTGTTATTCTAGTTTTTAATTTTTTATTAATTTTCAGAACTGTTGACTTTTTTTTCATTATTTTGATCTTGTACAGCTAGATTTGTTAATAAAACTGGAAAAGATTTTTTAAAAAATGGGTTTTGATTTCAGGCTGTAAGACAAAATAAGTAACTATTTCAAAAGGGTATGATAACTTTCTATAGGCACTGTATACATTTTATATGCAATTTATTTGTTAATTGTGGCTGATATGAGGTTTTTCTGTCATTTAGTGCGACCATGGATCATACAGTGCGACCAGTGATAGCAGCAATATTCTGAAAATAAAAATATGGTATTTCAATTCTGTGGCTGGAATTGTAATAACTGACAAAGTATACTTGGGTGAATGGTATTCTTTAGGCATTTTTCTTCATTTTATGCATTTTACAGGAAAAAGTAGTATGTTAATTAGACGCAAACAGGTGACTGTCACATTGGGCAACAAAAGAAATCATCGATATGCATTACAAATCAAAAGAAATGGCAACAGCTTGTTTCTATACACTTCATATTACTTAGAACTTGGATGAATATCCCAACTATGTTTTAGAAAATAAATACATTTTAAGGTTATTCTCAGTCGTACCACATGACATTTTTTTAAGTACGTAGCCAATTCATGTACATAAAAAAAACACTAAAAATGCTTAATATAGATATTAAACATAGATGTATGCATACCTGGCATTGTAAATATTTGAAAAAGTTCAATAGAAACTTATATCTTTTATATTTTTATATTTTCCTATTGAAAATCATTATGGGTCATTCCGTGTCAAATCAGATAAGGTTGTTGCTGCACCATCTCAGATTTTGTTCAAACTTTGTGTATATCATCAATGGGTCCTAAAACCAAGGCCTGTGAAATATTTCTGTGCAAGTCATCTGTCTTCATATCTTTTTTAGACCTTGAAATTCTTTCATTTTTACAGCTTGAAAAACACATGCCATGTCTGGGCATTAATATCTTGACAAATATGTTCCCTAGCCTCCCCAAATTTTCGAGGGTGGAAGATCAACTCATAATAAGCATGTGTAAACAATTTAAAGTCTGTACTAAATGTCTCTTGACTCTAGAAAGGGCCCTAGATTTTGGAAAAACGTGCATTAAGTGTGATATAAAAGAACTGTTTATCTTTTTCACTTGGTATCAGTCACTATTTCCTCTTCAAATACGGCAGTTAATTCATGTTTTCCCACAATTTAAAGTGTCCACAACCATGACAATAATAACAATAAAACAAGGCATGTTTGTATTTTGTGACATTTTCATGTTACTAAAATGCTATGTGGGGTAGGTAGTAGGATCATGAAAATATATGTGGAAATAGAAAAGTATATGGACATGTAGTGTGTAAAGTTCTAATATTGTACCAAGCCCCAGAATAAATGCATGTAGTTACAAGTTTGGCACCCCCCTCTGGCGAAACAGTAGCATTTTGCTACTTTAACAAGGCATTAACTCAGGTAGCTATTTGAATGGAATGGAAGGCTATATTTTACTTCTCGTATTCAAAAAGAAGCAGAAATTCCTAATACCTTGAAATTGAAAAGGATGCCAAATACACCGAATTGACCCTTCCAGAAGTCCCGCCCTCCATAGTTACTGTTGCTACGCCTGTCAAACTTTCGCACCTTGCCCGTCTATTACAATGGAGGAGACACGGGATTTTTTAAACAAATGTAATTTACAAAGACATCGCACCACACTGAAAGCTCATATTTGGTCACTAGCGAGCTACATCTGTCCTCTGTCAACTACAGTTGCATTTTCAGCTCTGAACAAAACCGTTCATGAGTTATTTAAGCAAAAGTCGAAGGTACGCGTTGTTTTCGATGGTTCCTCCAGGTTAGTACGAATGAAACGGGCGGGGGACAAAACTAGCATAACGTTTTAAGCTATACTTCCATAACGTCAATATTTGACAACATAACATGATTGGTACTTCAAATAGGTATTATTTTAGACAGAATTGCTGACGGGCTATACATACGTCTCGTTGAATGTCTGTTAAGAACTTTTTGCCGCCATCGTGAAACGTATCTCGCGGTTATGGAAATATCACGCAATATGCAAAATTTAAAGTTAGAAAAATACGTATTTCAAACTATATCATGTCTTTATAGTTCAACATGTTATTTCATCGTGATTTCACGTGTTTGGGGGCACCACACATCCAAATAAATGCCCTTAATGGCCCACAGGCTATGCAGTCTCCATAGGTTAACATGGCAAAAACTCGAAAGCTTGCCAGGCCTTGCTTGCCTAGTTACGGGTTGCTAAGCCACGATTGGCCTGTGGCGGTTTTAGGGCGTGGCTCTGGAAGGGTCAATTATGTACTTGGAATTATGTTTTAACCATTAAAGAGACCCTATGCAACTTTTTCATAGTCATAAAATCGCTTAGAAATCGTTGTTTTGCTTGACTGACCAGTTTTATCGAAAACAGTAACATTTCCTCCCGCCCTCAGTGTCCCTATCCGCTATTGCAACCTTGCAGTTTGTTCAGGAGACGATCGTTTCCTGTTTACATCTGGAAGGTTGAGACGCATAAAGAACAAGAAGAACCACGCTTGCAATTTATATATTTATATATAGCCTATATATGTATAAATATACACGCTAAAGCTGTCAGGGAAGCTCTGCAGAGAAATATGCAAGCATAAAACGAGCGAAAATGAAAAACGAAACCGAAACTTAAGATGAAATCGCCAATCCTGCATAGTTTCTCTTTAACCTAAAATAGGCCTTTAATGAGTTGGTGGCTGTGAAGTTCTCAATGGCCATTTGAATATCTTCATACGTGTTCTTATCCAAGGAGTACTGCCGTCCTGTCCTGGTAGTGGCTGGGGCTGGCACAGCACACAGCACATGACTTCAATTCCATTCAAATAGCTACCAGAGTTAATGCCTTGTAAAAGTAGCAAAATGCTAATGTTTCGCCAGAGGGGGGTGCCAAACTTCACTTTTTTTATTGTAAATGTTTATTCTGGTGTTACCAAAACACCTATAACTACATGCATTTGTTCTGTGAACGGGGCTTGGTACGATATTAGAACTTTACACACTATATGTCCATATACTTTTCTATTTCCACATAGATTTTCGTGATCCTACTACCTACCCCACATAGCTTTTCAGCTGCATGAAAATGACACAAAATACAAACATGCCTTGTTTTATCCTTATTATTGTCAAATTCATTTCTTTTGGAGACTTCACATTTTGGGACAACATTAACAAAGGATTATATTTCTATAGAAAAGACTCATTGATGGCAGGTGTGTCCCAATAAAAAAGTTTTGAGACCCTCAATATCACTTTTCTTTGCATGTTTTTTCAGAAACTAGAGACTTCTATACAATCAATTAGACTGTGATACAAACTTTTAATCATTGAATGTTACTGAGAAAATGCTTGTCTTCCATTCTGAACACTTTGGTCAGGCTAGGTATAATACTTTTTAAGATATGAATGTCCAAACATGGCCTCCAAGATAAGGCCTTTCAGACAATGTAAAAAACGAAGGGCAAAACGCTTGTGTAAACAACAGAATTGAAAAAAAATATTTTACAGGTTTTAGTTATGGAACCTAAACATTGTGTAGACAAACTTTGAAGAAAATCGGAGTCGGTGCTGCAACCATTTTCCTGAATTTTGTCTGATTTGACACAAAATGACCCTTATACGTCATTGACCCAACTGCACTCTCTAAAGTCTTTAATGACATTCGACTGAATACAGACGCAGGTAAAGCCTCAATCCTGGTATTACTTGATCTCAGTGCCGCCTTCGACACTGTAGATCATAATATACTAGTTCAGAGACTTGAGCACTGGGTCGGCCTCACCGGTGTTGTACTCCAGTGGATTAAATCATATCTACAAATAGGAACTTCTTTGTCACAGTTGGAACTTGTTCCTCATCAAAAACACCCCTGACCTGTGGAGACCCCCAGGGGTCAATCCTAGGCAGCTACTGTTCAACCTCTACATGTTGCCACTTGGACTACTCATAACAAAGAGCTCAATATCCTATCATAGCTATGCTGATGATACACAACTGTATTTACCCCTCATGCCTAATGACTACACCCCTGTTGAAACACTTTGCAGGGCTCCAGAGTGCAACCAATTTGGTCGCATATGTGACCAACATTTTTAAGATTCCCACAAGGTGTTTATAAGATTCTCACAAGGTGTTAGGGTGCTCTGAATATGAGATCCAAAATTATTTTTCAAACTTGTGAGGTCTGCTGTTCAGTCCCTGATGGTTTTTCTTTTCTCTTCATTGCTTTTTCAGAGAGTGTTTCTACTGATCTCAATAAGGGAAAAAAATCAAGAGCCTATGTTGAGTCAAAATATGTCTTCTGTAAGCCTAAACAGAGCCCAGCCAAGAACTCCAATAACATTTTGATCAACTTTGAGGGACTGCTATGACCATGCAGGATCATCCAGACTACTCGTGGTGATCTTACTGCATGCTATTCCTATTTATGCACCGGCCTGCAAGATTTGAGCCTCGTACAAATTCTAGTTCTTGAGCAATGAGCTTGTGAATGAGCCCCCCCCCCCCCGTAAAACTGGCTGTTACAAAAACATTTCACAGAGTGTCTCCTGGGTATCATAGGCACGCATGGTATTTTTTGGAGAGGGAGAGAGGGAGCTGTGTGTGCCCGACACACATCCAAAACAGAGCACCCTGACTGGGCTGTTTCACTATATCAACCGATACGTTTTCAGTGTAGGCGGGCTTTTATCTCTTTTCTCCCGAACTAAATGAATCAGTTCAATATGGTACAGTAGCGTCAGTCAGTGCCCCCCAAAAAGTAACATTTAAGACCGCATCTAACACCAGACTACACGAAAGTGTACCCTTGTCTCATAAGAGTAAAAAATAATGATAGTCTTGCAGACTGCACTGTTGGTAACAGTGATTTTAGCATCGCCCATGGTGGATTAAATGATTGCTGAAGCATGCTGAAGCATTCAAAGTTCCTTTCACTGGAACTAAGGGACCAAGTCCTGTGCACCAGTGCACAAAGCAAGGTCCATAAAGGCACTGATGACAGAGATTGGTGTGGATGAACTTGACTGGCCTGCACAGGGTCCTGACCTCAACCCAATAGAACACCTTTGGGAGGAATTAGAGTGGACTGAGAGGCAGTCTACTCATCCAACATCAGCGTGTGACCTCAAAAATGCGCTTATGAAAGAATGGTAAAAAAAAATCCCATAAACACACTCGTAAACCTTGTGGAAAGTCTTCCTTGAAGCTGTTATAGCTGCAAAGGGTGGACCAACATCCTATTAAACCTTATGGATTAAGAATGGGATGTGACTAAAATTCATATGTGAGTCAAGGCAGGTGACCAAATTCTTTTGGCAATATAGTGTACAGTACTTAGGTTGCTTTTCGTATAGGGCAGGGGTCGGCAACCCAAAATGTTCAAAGAGCCATTTTGGACCAAAAAAAACAAAAAACAAATCTGTCTGGAGCCGCAAAAAATTAAAAGCCTTATGTAAGCCTTATATGAAGGCAACACAGGCTGTAAGTGTATATTATCTATATTAGCCTACTATCAAAATGACTAAGTAGGCTACAACGAGGCTACATAATGAGCTTTCATGATTAAATGTAGCCTACGTTTTTCCCAAGGGGGCAGGCATATTCCCGGAAGTAGAAACACGAAATGAGCTGGTGATCAACACTCTGCTAACTCCCTTGGACGGCCATAGACTTTCAGATTTTTGCGATCCCATAACTTCATGTAACATGTGCCCTTTGTCTCCCTTATAGCTTCTGTGTATTCTATATAGGGTATCGAAGTCAAAATTAATTCACTGTTTCCCCGTATATTACGTTGGTTTCCCGTAAAGAAGTATTTTAGCATGTCTGTTGTAGGGAAGCTAACGTTCGCCCGTAATGTTTGGATAAGAAGCTGAGTGAGCCTGCACGAAAACCATGACGGAGAGTCATTCGCAAGATCAGTGAAAATGCGTGTAGCCTACGGTAGCCTACTGTTTGATATGGTAAAGCATTACCTAGAGGCAAGTACACATAATAATAATATAAAAAAAAACGAACGTTAACAATTTCAGAGGTTTTCGATCTATCAGACGAGTTACAGCAGGCTAACGTCACAAAATGAGTTTGAGTCTGCGCAGTACGATGAACAGGAAACTAATTTTTGTTTCAGCCCCCTCTCATTGAGAACGACGGAGTCTGTTTGTCCATTTCTTTTAGGTCTATGGTCTTCACAGAGAGATTGTATGCTTAAAGCCTGAGAGATAGAGGGCTGCTGCAGGTGGGGCTGGCCACCTGGCATAAGATTCTAATTGCTCAACGACCCGATTGTGATGTCATAGAGGCCAATGTTACAGATGGTACGGGTTGAGAATGCTCCTTTCTTTCCCGCACATCGGGACTCCCGAAGCATCGGGACTTTAATTAAAACTGCAACCGCAAGGGGGCAACATAAGACCGCCTTAATAAAATGAAGGTTCGGCTCATACAGGAAAACACGGAAAAACCCGAAGACACCGCGCTGGTGACAAGCGGAGAAAAGAGACATCACGCTCAGCATGTCAGATTGCAGTTTCAGAGTTTTCGAATGTTTTACAGCGTAGCCTACCTCACAGCTGGCTCTCTCACTCGACGTAGCCTATAACTCAGTCAGTCCAGCAGAGATGCCAGAGCAACGTTTTGGTCAATGGAGAGGGAGAGAAATGCTCCGCATATCCGTCTCATTTAATCATTAAAATGAAGGTGATGACTGGCGAAATTATAATCAAACGACGTTTCAATAAACCATTGTTGAAATTAATGAAAATGGTAACAATGCTAACTATGCTAACAATGCTAACCAGGTTGATTAGCTAGCTTAGCTAATCATTTTTAGCAGTTATGCTAAAAATGCTAACTATGCTAACAATGCTAACCATGCTAACAATGCTAACTTGCTAGTGAGGACTTTTATTTTGAAACAGTAGTTGCTAGGGTATCCATGGTGCCCACTATCAGGAATAAAGAAGTTACTGCAGTATAATCATGTTGGTTGCTATGGAAACTGTCAAAAACGCTTAGTTTTAATGGTTGCTATGTTGGTTGCTAGGTACATGGAGGTTTCATTTAGTTGACTGGAGGCATAGTTGATGATAACTGACAGTTGGAATGGTTGAACAGTTAAATAGTTGAGTAGTTTCAGTGGTTAAATGATTTAATAGTGTATTATTGCAGTGAGGACTTTTATTTTGAAACAGTTGTGGAAAGAGGAAACAGTTAACAGGATATGTAGTCTTCACAGAGAGATTGTATGCTTAAAGCCTGAGAGAGAGAGGGCTGCTGCAGGTGGTGCTGGCCACCTGGCATAAGATTCTAATTGCTCAACGACCCGATTGTGATGTCATAGAGGCCAATGTTAAGTCTATGGGGAAATTTTGAATAGTTTTTATTTAATAGTTCAAAAAGTATAAAAGTTACAAAGTTGAAAAGTCATACCAACCCGATCCATTAGAAGACCTACGTTACAGAGTTTGAATGAAGTTTCTAAGTTAAACGGTTGGTTTCCCGTAAAGAAGTATTTTAGCATGTCTGTTGTAGGGAAGCTAACGTTCGCCCGTAATGTTTGGATAAGAAGCTGAGTGAGCCTACACGAAAACCATGACGGAGAGTCATTCGCAAGATCAGTGAAAATGCGTGTAGCCTACGGTAGCCTACTGTTTGATATGGTAAAGCATTACCTAGAGGCAAGTACACATAATAATAATATTAAAAAAACGAACGTTAACAATTTCAGAGGTTTTCGATCTATCAGACGAGTTACAGCAGGCTAACGTCACAAAATGAGTTTGAGTCTGCGCAGTACGATGAACAGGAAACGAATTTTTGTTTCAGACCCCTCTCATTGAGAACGACGGAGTCTGTTTGTCCATTTCTTTTAGGTCTATGGTTTTTCCCTGCAGCGCATATCAGAGAGAATGACACACCACGTGACTACTCCGCTGTAGTTCAACTTCGTGTAATCACCATCCGTGAACAGTTCTGCCCTACAAAGCAAGAAGGCAGTAACTGCGTTTTTGGTCTATTTTTTTTTAATTATAATTTTCATAACATTCAACTTGTTATGAAGATTGATATTTACCAAAAATAAGTTAATGTTAAGTAGCAAAACCTCCACATGTCCAATAATTCACCTACAACTACTTAGACTGGACAGCAGGATAACTTTAAGGTCATTTTTTTCTGTTTTTTCAGTTGGCAGTTACTGCCTTTTTGCTTTGTAGGGCAGAGTTGTTTTCCACGTTTTAATATCTCTCAGGTTGCGACAAAATTTCTCCAGAAGTAGGCTACTGCAATCGCACTTTTTCTCTCAGTCCCAACTGGGTAGCCTAGTCGGCTGCAAATGTAGCATGCCTTCCCTGAAAATGTCTTTCTAAATGTCTTTCTCTTTTTGTTGTTCGCCAACTTCTCATTACAAAGCAAACATGCAGGCAATCCTTCCGCAATGGCAATGAAAGCAAATGATTCGGTCCATTCTGCCTTAAATTCTCTGATCTCATCGGCTATCTTTCTCCTTTTCCCTTTGGGATCCATGGCATGGCCCATGACACACCCGCCGGTTTGTTTACAACCATAGGTTTACAGCCACCTGCCTGGCACGGTGCCGCCCTGAAACGTGTGTCGCAGGCTATCAAATCTTCGTTGACAGAAATGTTGAACTTTAATATAAATTTTATGCACATTTTTGCAACATTGGAAAACGTTAAGAATGTTTGTCCTCATACAGAAACCATATTAAAACAAACAAACAAAAATCCCCCCATTCATTTTCATACATTTTTGAAGACGCTCCAGGGAGCCACCAGGGTGGCGCTAAAGAGCCGCATTTCTCCGCGGGAGAAAATAGCCTACATGTTAACTTTAGACTAACTTGTTGCACTTTTGTTGCACTGTTTTATTTGCTGGAACGTGTGGATAAATAACTTCTGGAGAGAGTTAAATCTAGTGCTCACTAAAATCATAAAGGAACATGCAAGACACTCATCTCTTATATGATCCCTGGAAGATTTTCTTCGACTTGTTAGTGTTTTGAATATGTATTTTATCTAATGATACAGAAAGCAAAATTAATTGCATCCACATATCCTTGCATGCATCTTTTATTTCACTCGCGTAAAACCGTGAGATAGAAAGCTACTCACGTATTTCTTAAAGCGACAGGCACTCAATTACACACACCACTAATGCACACTCAATTAGACCTAACTGTACTGTAGGCCTACACACCATTTTAAAATAGGCCTGAGTAAGTGTAATAGTCTTGAAATCAGTACACGAATAACTAAACATTTTTAGCTACTAATAATTATGCAGATTGCAAAATATAACATTATCAACAAAATATGTATGGTTATGAATTCCAAAATATGTGATATAGAGAGACATATGACTATCATTTTCTCTGTGAGTGGAGGGTTGAGCAGAATCTCAGATGGCCACTGGTGTGAATGATCACATAATATTCAATATTAGGTTACGGATGATTAAATCACCAAATACACTAAAATTGTTTTTGAAAAAGCATCAAAAAAGTATCGAAATCACAATTCTTGACTTATCGGGATCGAAACAATAATTTTGGTATTGCGACGAGTGCGGTAAAAACTTTTGGTCACCCCTGACAGAATCTCACTCCAAGGTTTTTTGAAAAGTTGGCAGCTCTGTTGTATTCCGTATTCCAATGGTGTCTTAAGTCTATAGCCTATGGCCTACTTTGGCATTAGTGTAGATATATGAAGGCTATAAGCTATCCTACCAGTCGTTTCACTGTAGGCTACTAAAGTGTCAGCTCTTGCAACTCGTTTGAAGTTGGCAACTTCATTTCAGTCTTTTAAATTCTAATAAATGAAGAGTTATTTTCCATAATAGCCTATCCACAATTTTGATGCATTTTCATAAATCACTTTTTAAATGTGACTTTCCAAGTAATTTCAGTGGAATTGTAATTGGGTTATTGTTTATCTATTCTTCTGTGTAGCCTAGTTGTCCTTTTAACTATAGGCCTAATACAATGTTTTACACAGTCAGCAACCTTTTTGCATTTACATGCAATGGTAATTCCTTCCATGGAATTACATTTTCTAGTTTAAATGTGTTACATGGTACCGTTGGGAAAAGGTCAGAGGGATTAAGAAAACTCAGCGACATTTTAATGAGTAGCAGCTAGAAGCTAAACGGGGTCTGGTTAAACCAGAGACACTTTGGTTAAACCCAGTTTCGCTAGCTACAGAGGTTAGCGCCCCTGGCATACCAAATACAATTGAACGAAGCCGAATAAAACTGAACGACATATGTAGCAGCGTCTTCATCATGCATGTGCCAATACAGACCCATTTTGTTTATTGCGCGATGCATTGGATTTCTGTGAAAGGAGCGAACATTACGACTGTTACCTGGTCATATGGACTGTCCCCCAGGACCTTTGTGCATATGTCTGAACATTTCTGGAATTTCCGTCTCCTAAAATAACTCCAAGCGAGAAACAACGGATCCATGGTCACCTCCATTTTTCGCAAGCTGTGCTTAACGTTATTCCGATTCGAGACAATTTCCTATGGCGTGGAGAGTGGACGATTTGTTTGCTAAGCTGGATCAGGGCTGGCGTCCTTCTGTCACTCTAGCAACGGAAGTTTTCTTCTTCTTTTTTTTTTTTTGCACAGGAAGGAAATGTATTATCATCGCCCCCTACTGCCCAGATAGCAAATCATGTTGGCTTTCCTTTGGCATTCATCTGGCCTCTTTTATGAAGCGTCTAGCTGAGACTCCCAAAATTTTGGAGGCTATCCAGTCTTTCTCTAAAGCTTCTGGCTTGAAATTGAATTTAAATAAATGTGAGTTAATGCCTATCCATCAATGTAATCTAACAGAAGCCTACAATATCCCCATAAAATCTTCAGTTAAATATTTAGGCATACATATTTCGAGTGACCCAACTGACAGAGAGAATATGAATGTGTGGAAGGTAACCATATTCTACCCTTACTAGACCCTTAATTAAGAATTTCCCCTATGTAAGCTCCTAATTACTCCTTATTCATAGTTATTAAATACGTTGTTGCATATGAATTATGACCTAACATGCATGGCTCAGTATGGGGCTTGCAAGGTGGTAGCACCATAGTCTATGGGCTAGTAGGGGTCCACATGCATATGATGTATAATGAACATATTATACATCATTATGAAGCTTTTGAATAATTCTATGATAATAAAGGGTTAAATATGCATTTAGTGAGAAATAATCCATATAATGACCTTGTAATTGCAGCCAAATAGGAAATATTCATAAAATACGATATGGCCAATGGGCATGGCAAGGAGAGATCCACATTATTCCCTCAATACTAAAGTCACAGTGGTATTTTCTTGTAGCCCTGACCTCAAAGTTTAAGAAAAATCATGTTAACAGGAAATCAACTCATTCCCACTATGCATGGCAGACCACTTTTTAACGTGTGCCGCACAATAAAAAAAATACCGATTTTAAGACATAGGGAAACTTATATTGCCCATAGCATCTGCATAGAGTTCTGCATACGATATGGCCAATGGGCATGGCAAGGAGAGATCCACATTATTCCCTCAATACTGAAGTCACAGAGGTATTTTCTTGTAGCCCTGGCCTCAAAGTTTGAAAGAAATAAAACTCATTTCCACTGAACTGATTTTAAAATAAACCAATTTCCACAGAACCGATTTAAGAATATAGTGATTTCTACAGAACCGATTGAAAAATGAACTAATTTCCACTGAACCGATAGAAAAGACATGAAATCAGACATTGTTACTATAAACAGTGTTAATATTCATATGTAGGTATCACTACAAAGTATTTTACAATAATCTGTTGTTTTGTTGTGTATTGACCTACATTCTTTATATATTTAATAACATTCTCAGAACTTTTAAAGTCGTGGGGTTCAGGAAATATTTTTTTTGCCCATAAGGAGACACACATGTTCACCATTAAGGGTTTTTCTTTATCTTTAAATGTTGAAATAAAAGGTTGTTTGATAGTTTGATCTGAACACACAGTGTTATTTTAGTTTTCAAATAATCTCAAATGATAATTAGGCTAATTGAAACAGGAGATTGAGTTTCTACAAAAGGGTTATTCAACAGCATCCAATGATAACTATTCCAATGATAACTGACTATTTTCACAAATTTTATCTTGCACATCTATTGCAGATGATCTCTACTTACACAACACCCTAAAACTACCACTATTCAAAAGTATTCGTGAATGTATACGGTGTTGTCTTCCTGGCTTATGGTGTCATCATGCACACAGAAGGGTGGAATCTATCTTATTATAGCATAAATTACTTGTACACACTGAAAACATTCCATAAATATATGATTTAGGCTACTTTGATCTGAAAATAGTTGCTAAAATCAGTGCTCAGTTTGATGATCCTGTAAGGAGGACTTTGTCTTGTGTTACCATGATGGCACTTTCTCTCCTCTTGATGAGGAACCAGTCTCTCAGCTGCTTCAACAAAGCCGAACAACATGCCCTTTTGGATCCTGTCCCGTCTACTCTCCTACAGTCTATTGCACCCGCTGTTATACCAGCAGTTACACATGTGTTTAATTCTTCACTCAGCTCTGGAATAGTTCCTTCTTCTTTTAAACAGGCAAGGGATACACCTTTGCTAAAGAAAAGTACACTTAATCCAACTGATGTGAAGAACTACAGACCTGTCTCCCTTCTTCCTTTCTTGTCAAAGGTTTTGGAGAAAGGGGTCTTTAAGCAAGTATGTGACTACCTTAATCAGCATAACCTACTACTAGACCCTATGCAGTCTGGTTTCAAGAGTGGTCATTCTACTGAAACTCCTCTTCTATCTGTGACTGATACATTGAGAGTAGCTAAATCCTCTGCTCCGTCATCAGTGTTAATCCTGCAAGATTTATCTGCTGCCTTTCATACTGTTAACCATGATATTCTCCTTTCTACATGATCTGAACTGGGAATTTCTGGGAAAGCTCTTAACTGGTTCAACCTTAAAGGGCGTTCTTTTAGCGTGTCTTGGCAGGGACAAGTATCAAAGTCCCATGACCTCACCACAGGAGTGCCTCAGGGATCAGTATTAGGGCCCCTCCTTTTCTCTTTCTACACCACTTCCTCAGGTGAGATCATTCGCTCTCATGGATTTAATTATCATTGCTATGCTGACGACACTCAACTCTATCTTTCCCACCTGAGGACTCTGCATGCCTACAGGATATTTCTATCTGGATGAAGGATCGGCACCTCCAATTTAATCTCTCAAAATCTGAGCTCTTGGTGTTTCCTGCAAAAACAGCCATTCCCCAACAGATGAACATTAAGCTTGACTCATCTTCATTGACTCCAACTATAGTCAGGGGGCCAAAACTGATATTAAAACTTTGTCGGACACTTTTTGGTACAAGCATACAACCTATCCAGTATTGATATTTAACCCCTCAACATGAGTTCTAGACAGGTTGTCAGCTTAGAAAATTTTGTTTTGTCCATTTTAACACTATATTCTTAAAAATGGAAAAAGCGGATTTTTCCCCCAAAGTGCTTCCTTTTTCTTCCATGTTACCTACTGTAATCTTGGGCAAATGTGCAATATAATCCAACATGTGTGCAAGCATGATCATTAAAAAATAATGATCAATAAATACCACAAGAGTATCACACCACAAGGGCCACTGTTGTGTCAGGGGGCCAATTCTGAAAAGGGCTTCCGTTAAGACTTTTGCAGACATGTTTTGGTTCAAGCTGTCAGTGTCACCCTTTTTTTTTTTTTTTTTGTTAGAAGACACAAATAGGTAAGATATCAGGGTGGTTGTGAAGACAAAGTTAAAAGCTTGTAGGGAGAGACATGCAATGCTGCACAAGTTATAATATTTAAATGTTACAGTAAAAATGTAGAATTGTAGATGGTGGTGTATAGTGCTATTTAACTTCATTAATATACCAGGTTGTGACACAAATTATATTTAATGGACATATTACTATAGTTATTCATTCAATCCAAACATAACTGCTCTCTCACTTCTTTAGGGTTAGGGGATAGTAACTAGTTAGCAATAACAACTTTGTTATAGTCGTATGGCAAAGGTATGTTTTTCCCCTGTAAAACCCGGGAAGTTAGCTGAACTCAAATTATTTGAGTACTGTAAAGCCTGGGAAGCTATCTGAAATTATTTGAGTAAACCAGATGCCTTGACATTTGAGTTTGGCAACTCATTTAATTTGAGTGTAAATAAGTCATTCAACTGGAGTTATTAGTATATTGTACAGTATGTATTGCATTTTGTGTTGGGATAACTTAAAGGAGTCAAGTAAACTACACTAATTTTATTCACCTAATAACAACTTGAGTGAATTATCATGACAAGTAAGAATTATGTAGGCCTACACACAAAAATGCAATGTACTCAATGTGTGAGCTATCATTTTCTATGGATTATGGGTAAATGCTTCTTTGATTTTCTAATAAGTATTTGTTCTCTTAGCTGTTAATTGTGGCTTCTTACTGTTTACCAGGTGATGGGCAAAAATATTGTGTTGATGATTTTCAGAATATGGTCAGATATACCATTAAGGAGAAGCCCATTCTCAAAATATAAAGAACATTATGAAGTTCACTTTTACTTGGCCTAATGCAAAGTTGATTGCGTTTCCCAATTTGACTTTGACCTATAGTCACTTGAAAGTGTCACAAAGTTGAGTATCCCAATGGTGTGATTGAGCCTCCTATTGTCTGTCTGTATTGTCTCTTGGGGAGATACAGACACATTATGCATGTTTACATTGAGTAACTATATTACCCCTCTTATGGGCAGGATATGAGCTTCAGGAGTAAAGATTTCAGGATTTTTTTATAGGTTTCAATTTCTATTAAATGAATAGGATTACTGCAGAATGAGGGTAATTGTGACATAATATTTATCACCATGGCAGTACTGGCCATCATGATATACTGTATCTTCAGATTATCATTACGTCTGTCAGAAGCATTACACATGATCTAAGATTTTAAAATCAGCCCACAGGCCAAGTCTGTTGTGGATAGTCATCTGCTTGATGGAATAGAATAGAATAGAATATATACTTTTTTGATCCCGTGAGGGAAATTCAGTTCTCTGCATTTAACCCAATTTAACCGAATTAGTGAACACACAGCACACAGTGAACACACAGTGAGGTGAATCACACAACCCAGAGCAGTGAGCTGCCTGCCCAACCAGCGGCGCTCGGGGAGCAGTGAGGGGTTAGGTGCCTTGCTCAAGGGCACTTCAGCCGTAGTGGACTGGTCGGGGATCGAACCGGCAACCCTCCGGTTACAAGCCCGATGCGCTAACCAGTACACCACGGCTGCCCCAAAAAAGGGTGTGTGGTGTCAATGTAAATAACACAATAACATAACAGCTATAGTATAGCCGTAAATATAGTTTAACTATTGCATTTAAGATTCAATTTCAGTCAAGATTAATATGTGATAATGTGTTAAGAATACTATGGACGGTGACATTCTGGGAAATGTAATGTGTGGTCAGCCATTTCTTATTGTGAATATACTTCTTGCCATGATTACTTAATTGAAATGAGTGGCATATACAGTCATGGCTGAAAGTGTTGGCACCCCATGCAATGAGTAATGTATCATGAATAAATAAATGTTCTTCCTTAAAAGACTGGGGTCATACGTATTGGCAACCCTATGTTAACCCTATGTTCTCAACTCCCATAGAGGCAGGCAGATTTTTATTTTCAAAGGCCACTTATTTCATGGATCCAGGATACTATGCATCCTGATAAAGTTCCATTGGTCTTTAGAACTAAAATTGCCCCACATCATCACACACCCTTCACCATACCTAGAGATTGGCATGGTGTTTTGTTCAGTTTTGTTCAGTTAGCCTATTAGCCTGTTTGATGCTCATTGAGCTCAATGCAAATCAAACCAGCTAATAGGCCAACTGAACAAAACACCATGCCAATCTCTAGATATGGTGAAGGGTGTGTGATGATGTGGGGCTATTTTAGTTCCAAAGGTCAAGGGAACTTTATCAGGATGCATAGTATCCTGGATCCATGAAATAAGTGGCCTTTAAAAATCTGCCTGCCCCTATGTTAACCCTTTGTGTTAAATTCCCATAGGGTTACATAGGGGTGCCAATACATTTATTTGTTTATGATACATTATTCATTCACATAGAAAGTTGGTGTCCTTAAAGGTTGGATATTTTCTACTTTTATTACTTAAGGCATTAAGATCAATTTCCAAAAGATGATTTTATATTCCTCTTTTTAGTCAACTTTAACATGGGTGCCAACACTTTCAGCCATGACTGTATTTTACTCAAGTTGAAATTAGGTGAATAAAATGAGTATACAGTAGTTTACTTGACTCCTTAAAGTTATCCCAACACAAACTACACACATAGAAATAACTCAGCTGAATGACTTATTTACACTTAAGTTAACTTCCCGGGTTTTACAGTGCAGCCAAGCAGCGGTGCTCAGGTAGGCAGCCAACAGAAGGTACCCAGGGACCATGTCCATGTGCTCAGTCTGAGTCCTGGTCAGGGACATCGACACTGCCTGGTACTGCACTGACTTCCACTTTCCTCACATCCACATATCGTCAACTCCAAGCACCTGACCTGTACTCACCAAGCTCCAAGCATCTGACCTCTGTGGTTAAAAGCTGGGGGGAAAGCATGCCATCCTTCATGTCCCTTCTTCTGTTGGCTGCCTATACCCGAGCACCACTGCTTGGATGGGGAAAAATACCTTTGCCATACGACTATTACAAAGTTATTACTACTAACTAGTTACTAACCTCTAATCCTAAAGAACTGAGAGAGCAGTTATGTTTGGGTAGAATTGATAAATATAGTGATATGTCCATTAAACATAATTTGTCACAACCTGGTACATTAATGAAGTCAAATAGCACCATAGACCACCATCTACAGTTCTACATTTTCGCCATAACATCAAAGTATTACAACATGTGCAGCAGTGCACTGTCTCTCCCTACAAGCTTTAAACTTGGCTTGACTCATTCCCATAGATAGGGGTACTGATTGATAGAGGTTTTGGAATGCTATGTTATGTTTCCAATCTGATATTCACTTTGAAAACTGGTTCTCTTTAGGCGGAGATTGTTTTTTTCATGTTCTAGGTCTGTTGTCTCTTATACTGTACAATAAATGTTAATTCTGACACTTCAGCAGACATCCCACGAGTGTTAGCTTTCATTCCATACCATTTTTTTATCAATATGGTCCTTGTGGTTGTGGAGATATTCAACATTTATCGTTGGCATGTCATGTTGAGCAGGAAACCAAAAAATTGGCCTGAAATTGCTTGAACAAGTAAAAAAAAAAAATTGTTTTGCTTGACAACCACCATAATATCTTACCTATGGGTGTCTTCTAACTAAAAAAATAGGTTGACCGCTTGTACCAAAACATGTCCGCAAAAGTCTTAACGGAAGCCCTTTTCAGAATTGGCCCCCTGACTACTAGATCGACATGTAACTTGGGTGTCATAATTGATGACCGACTTGACTTCTCTGAGCATGTTGCCTCAACTGCTAAGTCATGTCGTTTCATCCTTTACAACATCAGGAAGATCAGACATTATCTGACGCAAGATTCCACACAGCTTCTTGTTCAGGCCATGGTTCTCTCCAAGCTGGACAACTGTAATTCGCTGTTAGCTGGCCTACCTGCTTATGTATTAAGATTGTTACAACTTATTCAAATCTCTGAGTTTAGCCTATAGGACATTGACTGGATCTGCCCCCTCCTACTTTAAGTCAATGATCAAAGTTTATATTCCCAATCGCCCACTGCGGTCTTCTGACGAATGTCTGCTGTGTCGACCAGCTATAAACGCTGGGTCAAACTCCTTTACATCAGTGGTTCCATGTTGCCTGGTGCTCTTCGCTCCAATGGTAGTTTTGAGTCTTTTAAGAGGTGTCTGGGGGGGGAGTAGCAAACCAAATAGTTCCACTTAGCCTGCTCTCCCATAACTCCCCATCTCTACTGGAGCTTCTATGCAGGCATATCTATTCAATATGCACTTAGTCTATTAGCGTTTATGATGATGGTTTGTATATTATTGTTTTGTTTCCATAGGCCATTGATTAAATTGACATTGTTTTTATTATTGCTCATTATTCCATAGTTATTGTTATTATAATTGATTGAATGACTTGTTTATTTACTATTCTCCTATTTAGTCTTTGTTTATTTCATTAGCTTTGCTTATATTGATACTGTTTTCTGTTTATGCTGCTATTCCCTTTAGTTAGTCTAATCAACTGCTAAATTTAATTATTGTATTGTTTTTGTTTGTATGTCGCCTTGGACAAAGGCGTCTGCTAAGCAACCATAACCATAACCATCTGTACTTACACA
This sequence comes from Sardina pilchardus, assembly GCF_963854185.1. Taxonomy (NCBI): domain Eukaryota; kingdom Metazoa; phylum Chordata; class Actinopteri; order Clupeiformes; family Clupeidae; genus Sardina; species Sardina pilchardus. The sequence continues at coordinate 35,746,730 of NC_084998.1, read as the reverse complement.
ACACCCTGAAAGCTACCACTACTCAAAAGTATCCGTTAATGTCACATCTTCCTGCCATATGGTGTTATCAATCATACAGAAAGGTGGAATCTAGCTTATTATAGTATAACTGACATCTACACATTGCAAACATTCCAAAAATATATGATTTAAGCTACTTTAGATGATCTGTACTTACACAACACCCTAAAAATTACCACTATTCAAAAGTATCCGTCAATGTATACAGTGATGTCTTCCTGGCATATGGTGTCATCAAACACACAGAAGGGTGGAATCTATCTTATTATAGCATAATGACATCTACAGACTGCAAGCATTCCAACAACATTCCAGAAATATATTATTTAGGCTACTTTAGATGATCTGTACTTCCAAAACACCCTAAAAACTATATAAATATATAAAGAATATATAGGTCAATACACAACAAACCAACAGATTATTGTAAAATACATTGTAGTGACACCTACATATGAATATTATCACTGGTTATAGTAACAATGTTTGATTTCATGTCTTTTCTATCGGTTCAGTGGAAATTAGTTCATTTTTCAATCGGTTCTGTAGAAATCACTATATTCTCAAATCGGTTCTGTGGAAATTGGTTTATTTTAAAATCAGTTCAGTGGAAATGAGTTTTATTTATTTAAAACTTTGAGACCAGGGCTACAAGAAAATACCACTGTGACTTTAGTATTGAGGGAATAATGTGGATCTCTCTTTGCCATGCCCATTGGCCATATCGTATTTTATGAATATTTCCTATTTGGCTGCAATTACAAGGTCATTATATGGATTATTTCTCACTAAATTCATGTTCAACCCTTTTATTATTATAAAACTATTCAAAAGCTTCATAATGATATAATGTATAATATGTTCATATTGACCACTCTATGCAGATGCTATGGGCAATTTAATTTTCCCCTATGTCTTAAAATCGGTATTTTTTACCGCGCGGCACACGTTAAAAAGTGGTCTGCCATGCATAGTGGGAATGAGTTGATCTCCTGCTAACATGATTTTTCTTAAACTTTAGGACCAGGGCTACAAGAAAATACCCATGAAGTCTAATCTTGGGGGGGGGGGGGGGGGGGGGGGGGTGCATGTGGACCCCTACTAGCCCATAGACTACCACAAGAACAGTTTTTCACCCATAATAGGCTACTTATCAAAGTTGGTCTATTCAAATGGAAGTCAACACTAAACCACAAGTGCTAATAGTGTACATGTGTGAACACAGACCTAACTTTAGAATAGGGAACATATTCGGCATCATAAAGACTTAGTTATGAGTTATTTGTACTCTATTAGCACCGGTGGTTTAGTGTTTCCTTCCATTTGAATAGACCGTCTTTGAAAAAAATAAATATCAAAATCAATTTTGGCCCTAAGTCATTTTTTAATGTTCTACTTTTGATCCGTCCACGAAATCGAAAGTCTGAAAAACAAAGCGTTATTTGCTTCTTCGTATCACATTCATAAACAATTAATGAAATAACAAGTTATTTTTTGATTTTTTGATTTTGGATTCTCAATTGAATATCAAATGAACGAAGCATACACGGACCCGGTAAAGGTCTTAAAATCCGTTTTTTGATAACTGTTTCAACCTTGAAAATCAAATGATCAGAAGGTACACGGACCAACAAAGTAGAACATTTAAAAGACGGACTCAGGGCCAAAACTGATTTTGATATTTATTTTTTTTCCGATTGTTGTGACCTGGAAGTCAATTCAAAGTCACTTTCTTGGTCCTTCAGTGCTCAGTGTTGCCAACAATTGTTTAGTGACTTATTTGTTGCTAGCTTTAGCGACTTTTGGCAATTTTAGCAACAAAAAGTATTGTCTAGCAAACGAGAAACTGGACGACTTGCACAACTCAGTTTCATTGTTGAAACGTCAGAAAATCATCTCCCTTCTAATGCCTGTTTTCTTGAACATCGCGTTCGCCCAAATCATTGCTCCATGATTATAGAAGTAATGATTAGTCTGTAGTAGGCCAGAACGTCTAGAAAGTAGTATGAGTAGGCTATCAGACCATGTTATTGCATGGAAGTAGGCTACAGTGGGTAGCCTACCCTGTAGAAGTGGCCACTTAATTCACGCACATTGAAATGTATTACAACTTATCGCCACAAGGTGGCAGTTTAAGTCTGCTGTAGCATTGCCGGTGTTATGTGCCTTCTGCTTTTCCCACCTAATAACGTGTTTTGCTGCTTGGGTACTGGTTTCTTTGCGCGTTGCTCACCACAGCTGCAGGAGTTTACATGTTTTTCAGGCCGGATTTTATATCTCTGCCATGATCACTACACTACAACCACTCGGACAAAAGATGTGAAATATAGACTATAGGCTATTTTAGCAAAAAGTGGGCCACAACTTCATTCACAAGCAGAGAAAACATTTCAAATTAGAAAAAGCTATTAGACTGTCGGCTAAGGGGATGTTTAAATATAGCCTAGGCTAGTCTTTAGGTTAAATTGTGTAGGCCAATAAATAATTCCGGGTCAAAGCAATTGGAAAAAAATAAATATCAAAATCAGTTTTGGCCCTGAGTCTGTTTTTTAAAATGTTCTACCTTTGATCTGACCACAAAATCAAAAGTCTGAAAAACAAAGCGTTATTTATAGTGTTATACTGTATATAATGATTTTTTTTATTTCTTTTTTTATTTTGGATTCTCACTTGAATATCAAATGAACGAAACATACACGGACCATTGAGATGTGTGTTTGGAACAGTTTTTCAAATCCCCAGGGGGGGATTTAGACTGTAAGGGTTAAAGTCACTTTAAGTAAAAACTGGCACAACTCACTCCACTCTCTCCTACCAGTGCCCCGGTTCTACTGCACACTGCCAAAAATATTGAGTCACCTGCCTTGCCATATGAACTAAGTGACATCCCATTCTTTGTCCATAGGGTTTAACGTCGTTGGCCCACCCTTTGCAGCTACAGTATAACAGGTTCAACTCTTATGGGAAAGCTTTTCTGCAAGGTTTAGGATGTGTTTAAGAGAATTTCAAACCATTCTTCCAGAAGCGCATTTGTGAGGTCACACACTGATGTTGGAGGAGCCATCATCTAACATATGACCTCACAAATGTGCCTGAAAGAATGGTCAAATATTCCTTTAATTATACCCAGAGCCATATAAAGAGTTTCGACAACTCCATTGACGCTAATGTTCCATATTTTCTCAACAATAGTTCCCGGAAGTTAGGATCGAACACTCGTTAACAGACAGTAAAAGACGGTTATTTTATGATTCTAACGAACAGTCAAAATCGCTTCCGGGAACTATTTGAACTACTTGAAGTTACACGAACCACGTCACAAACCGAATTTTCTGTACTCGGGTTGTCGCAACTCTCTCTTTATATGGCTCTGATTATACCACTGCTTGGTCAAATTCCCTATTGTGATGTGCTGTTTGGAACGTGCATTATTTTTCTATATACCGCACGGCTATGAAGTAGTTCCCTACTTTTGGGCTTATTACACTTGAATATTAATTCGCCAATGTCAATGTAACGGTAAAAACAACAACGTTGTATCTAAGACAGCGGCAATATAAACGAAAGTGATAGTAGCAGTGGTATAAGCGGGATAATCAACTCCGCGCCGTGCGTTTATAGGAAAATAATGCACTTATCGAAGTGTAAAGTCCCCTCCGCCTGCGGCGTCGGGTCCTTATTACCACTTTGAACGTGCATTATTTTCCTATAAACGCATGGCGCGTCGTTGATTATCCCTTACATACACTCCTAAACGTTTTGGTTTAGTTTATTTATTTATTTTTTAAAATTATCTACAGTATATTTCTTTTTTTTAATGAATGATGCACTGACTGGAGTGCACTATCCTCCTGAGACCCTGCGTCCTCGTATGAGGACATTACATTTAGGCTCTGCTTTACCTTGTGCTTACTTTTTCTGAATAAAAACCTGTTGTCCTCATATGTGGACACTTCATTTTACCCTCTAGTGTTATCAGACACACAATACAATGTTTTGGGAAAAAGCAATATGGCGTCGATATCCACCTCCACGCTTTACCGGCATACGCGTGAGAACTATCGTCATGGTAACGTGCCAGTGAACTTTATGACATTTAATTTTTTTTGTATATGTTTGTTAACAGTTGTAGTATGATATGGCATCAAGTTTCCCCCATTTCGATCATTGCAAACAGACCAGGACGTGTTTAACTTTCATGTCCTCATACGAGGACATCGGGACTGAAATGTACGCATAATTTCATTTTTAGGCTACATATTACATTGAAAATTGTCGTTCATTGGCCATATCAAACTACTGTAAAGCAATAATGGAAGTCAAAGTGTGGACATAGACATAATGGAGTAGCCTGAATAAATAAATCCATTGAAAGAATTACAAAAATAAATAAATAAACAAATAAGAAACAAATAGAGCAAACTGTTTCGCTTCAATTGATTGTGGATAGACTTCTCTCCACATGGGTGTGACCCATACACACAACTAACATTTACAAATAAACACTAAACTTAACCAAATTAATAACAGGACATTTCTGTTCAATAAAAACAAACTGTTTTCTTAAAGGGATATTCCGCCATTTGTGGAAATACGCTCATTTTCCACCTTCCCTGGAGCAAAACAATCGATATTTACCTTGTTCCCGTTCATCCAGCCATTCTGTGAGTCTGGCGATACAACTTTTAGCTTCAGCCTAGCATAGATCACTGAATCGCATTAGACCATTAGCTTCTCGCCTGCTAGCTTCATGTTTAAAAGTGACTAATATTTCTGGTAATTTTCCCATTTAAAACGTGTGTCCTCTCAAGTTAGAAAGTGCAATAAGACCAACTGAAAATGAACCCTGCCGTTTTTCTAGTCTGATTTGACATGGAACTACATTCTCATCCGGCGTAATAATCAAGGCAACTTGCAGCTACTGGCACTACTACTGCTTGATGTCTATGGGGACTATTTTCAGATGCTGCGTACGATATCACTGCGCCTGTGGTACGTTTGCAAGTTGCCTTGATTATTACGCCAGATGAGAGTGTAGTTCCATGTCAAATCAGCCTAGAAAAACGCCAGGTTTCATTTTCAGTTGGTCTTATTGCACTTTCTAACTTGAGAGGAGACATGTTTTAAATGGGAAAATTATCAGAAATCTTAGTCACTTTTAAACATGAAGCTAGCAGGCGAGAAGCTAATGGTCTAATCCGATTCAGTGATCTATGCTAGGCTGAAGCTAAAAGTTGTATCGCCAGACTCACAGAATGGCTGAATGAACGGGAACAAGGTAAATATCGATTGTTTTGCTCGAGGGGAGGTGGAAAATGAGCGTATTTCCAAAAATGGCGGAATATCCCTTTAATAGTTGAATCTTAGGCACTTGGAGTACACACATGAATATTCAAATTATTTCTGGATTGGCAATCTCATTGTATTTTATGGTAATAGAGACCCAATGTCCTCATACGAGGACATCATTTTTCTCAAAAACTACTTGATGTACAGAGGTGACATTTTTTTTGTATGTTAATGAAGCCCTACTAAGCCAAAATAATTGAGTGAAATGAAAAATGCATTCAAATTTACATCCAGGGTCATTTTGTTGTACCTGTAACAGTGACAATAAAGATATATTCTATTCTATTCTAAAAAGTGTGCACGATTTACTAACTTGAGAGCAAGATTTAGTAAAATGAACACACAATATACTAAATTGTGCACACAATGTGGTAAAATGAGACCACAATTGAGTAAAATGTTTACCTTCTACACCATTTTGTAAAACATTGTAAAATAAGCCTCTTTCAACATTTAATGTTTATGATTTTATTTTTTTTGCTATTGTAATTCAATAAAAAAAAATGTCTTCATCCAAATACTGTTGACCTGTCAAGGATCTGTTAATGCATTTTGACTATGACACTGCAGATGAATCAGTCAATGGTTAGAGCTTTCCTCACAGGGGTGTCATGTAATTGAGACTCCTGCCTGACTTAGCAAAAGTGAGCATGCTCAGACCCTCAAGGGCACCATGAAGGCCAGCCATTTAAACAAAGGATCTAGTCACCCACCCAGATCAGACACACCTGATCTTTTTACATTATCATCATTTTATCATACAGTGAAGGAAAATAAATCTGTGATTATAATGCTACAATCCACAGATCTTCACTGTGTCACATAAGAGATTCAGCTAAAAAAAATTAGAGTAGAAAGAGCAAAATAATTTAAACAAAAGAGAACAAGGGCATCCGGCTAAAGGAGTTGACAGTGCACCACTAACAGACAATACTCAATGATCACCTTCCAGAAAAAAGGCAAGAGATGCAAAATGTGAGTTTGTTGTGAGTAGGATGCAAGTGAATGGAGGAAACAAGGGTGGGAGGGAGAAAGGAAGTGGATATGAGGGGACAAGACTGCACCACTACACATACACACACACACACACATTTGAAGTAACACAGACAGACCGTGCAAGAGCACACTGTACCCTTTATGTGCCTGCATATGTGCATCCTTTGGGAGAACGTTTTTGCATGGAGGGTTCGGTTGGAGAGCAAAGATCATTACCATAATCTTACGGAGGAACTGAAAGAGGATTGAGTAAAAAAGAAAGGTAAAGTGATAAGAAGATACAGTGTTAAAATTGAGGCAAGAAAGGATGGGATGGGCGCACTAGATAGATTGACCTGCACTGAAGTGGTTTTCCTCCACATATATTTATGCTGTCACATAGTCTCAGGATGGAAATGTAGACTAGAAGAGGATGAAGAAACATTCAACTAAAGTTGCTCCTCTCAATTCCTACAGCACTCAGGTGCTCATCTGCCCCTTCTCTGATGGTAGGAAAGCATTGCATGTCCATTTATTTACTACTATTCCAACTGTTTTTGTATTGCCTGTATATTCTTGTGTATTTTTAGACTGTGTTTTTATTCTATCAGGGAGAAAGGAGGGCAAACATAGAGCATAGAGAATGTTTTCTTTTTTGTTGTTCATACTAACCCTACACTGTTTTCTAGTCAAAACCCCAGGACAGTCATTCCATGGTGTTCAAATGTAACAATTATACTGTATTGTCTGCCAATATGGTTATTGTTTCATTTTATATCCTTGCAAATAAACCAATTTAGCCATATATTCTTTCCTCTTAATACATGTGTGTTTTCTAGGCTTCAAATAACCATTATATTACATCAACACAAAACCAAAGGCAAAATCTTGAAAGCATTTTCAAAGGTATGGAGTCATAAAAGACTACAATAATAATACTCCAATAATAATAATAATAACTAGAAATGCAACTCCAAGGAATTACCAGTGCATGAAAATGCAAAAATGTATAGATAGATAATGTAGATATAGCTACTAAGGTGTAGCTAGGGTAAAGATGGTGATTGCATAGTTTAAAGAAAGTTGATAGTGTGAAGGTAGACAGTTTAAAGCTGAAACATTCCAGTTCTAACTTAACTAATGATTTCTATTCATGTTAAAATGTTAACTATGGTAACAATGATAACCAGGTTGATTGGTTAACTTAACTACTGATTTCTTGCAGTTATGGTAAAAATGTTAACTATGTTAACTATGCTAACAGTGCTAACTAGGTTGATTAGCTAACTTAGCTAATGATTACTAACAGTTATGTTATAAATGCTAACTATGTTAGCAATGCTAACTATGGTAACGATGCTAACTTTACTAACAATGCTAACCAGGTGGATTAGCTAACTTAGCTGATGATTTCTAGCAGTAATGTTAAAAATGCTAACTATGCTAACAATGCTATTTTTTTAACAATGCTAACCAGGTTGATTAGCTAACTTAGTCGATGATTTCTTAAAGTTATGCTAAAAATGCTAATTATGCTAACAATGCTTACTATGCTAACAATACTAACCAGGTTGATTAGCTAACTTATCTAATGATTTCTAGCAGTTATGCTAAACATGCTAACTAAGCTAACTAAGCTAACAATGCTAACTATGCTAACCATGCTAACTAGCTAACTTGCTAGTGAGGACTTTTATTTTGAAACATTTGTTGATAGGGTATCCATGGTGGCCACTATCAGGAAACAAGAAGTTACTGCAGTAAAATCATGTTGGTTGCTATGGAAACGGTCATAAATGCTTAATTTTAATGGTTGCTATGTTGGTTGCTAGGTACATGGAGGTTTCATGTAGTTGACTGGAGGCATAGTTGATGATAACTGACAGTTGGAATGGTTGAACAGTTAAATAGTTGAGTAGTTACGTAAGGGATAATGTAAAGAACGCCGGTCATTATCGGAAAATAATTCCCGACAGGACGGACAGAACCCCGACGCGCAGCGGAGGGGTTTTGCTTCGTACTGAAGGGAATTATTTTCAGATAATGACCGGCGTTCTATACATTATCACGCTTATTATATGCTACTTGCCAAAACGAGAAAATAAACTTGTGAACTTGTGAACTTGTCAATGTGTCTTTAGCAATGACTTGGCTACCGTTTCGTGGGCGGCTTCCGCAACAACTAGCGGAGTGAACCCGTTGCCATTGGCAGCGGTCATTATACCTTCGGAGCGGTCATTATGCAAATATAACGGACCGGTAGAACGTTGAGAGGCCCATTCAAAGTGAATGGGAGCTCCCTCAACATTCTAGAGAGCCATATAATAAAATGGTTAAATGATTTAATAGTGTATTATTGCAGTGAGGACTTTTATTTTGAAACAGTTGTGGACAGAGGAAACAGTTAACAGGATATGTAGTCTTCTGAGAGACTGTATGCTTAAAGCCAGAGAAACTGACAGTTGGCTGCAGGTGGCTGACCAGCTGGCGTAAGATTCTAATTGCTGCCGTGATGTCATAATGAGCAATGTTAAGTCTATGAGGGAAATTGTAATAGTTTTTAACTAATAGTTACAAAGTAAGTTACAAAGTTGAAAAGTCATAGCACACATGTCCTAAGTAAGACCTACGTAACACAGTTTGAATGAAGTTTCTACGTTAAACGGTTCTAGCTGAATTGCGTGCGTTAGAAGAAGAACTAGAAATGCAATTCCAAGGAATTACCAGTGCATGAAAATGCAAAAAATTTATAGATATATAATGTAGATATGGTTACTACTAAGGTATAGCTAGGGTAAACATGGTGGTTGCATAGTTTAAAGAGAGTTGATAGTGTTAAGGTAGACATTTTAAATCTTAAACATTCCTGTTCTAACTTAACTAATGATTTCTAATAGGTATTCTAAAATGTTAACTATGTTAACAATGATAACCAGGTTGATTGGTTTACTAAGCTAATGATTTCTTATAGTTATTGTAAAAATACTAACTATGTTAACAATGCTAACCAGGTTGATAAGCTAACTTAGTTGATGACTATAGCAGTAATGCTAAAAATGCTAACTATGCTAACAATGCTAATTATGCTAACCATGCTATCCACGTTGATTAGCTAACTTAGCTAATCATTTTTAGCAGTTATTTTAAAAATGCTAACAATGGTAACAATGCTAACTATGCTAACAATGCTAACCAGGTTGATTAGCTTACTTAGCTAATCATTTCTAGCAGTTTTGTAAAATTTTTTTAATTCTGCTAGCTAACTTGCTAGTGAGGACTTTTATTTTGAAACATTTCTTGTTAGGTTATCCATGGTGGCCACAATCAGGAAACAAGAAGTTATTATAGTATAATCATTTTGGTTGCTATGGAAACGGTCATAAACGCTTAATTTAAATGGTTGCTATGTTGGTTGCCTGGTACATGGAGGTTTCATGTAGTTGGCCGAAGGCATAGTTGATGATAACTGACAGTTGGATTGGTTGAACAGTAAAATAGTTGATTAGTTACAATGGTTAAATGATTTTATAGTCTTATTGCAGTGAGGACTTTTATTTTGAAACAGTTGTGGACAGAGGAAACAATTTAACTGGCTTCGAGAGCCAGATTGTATGCTTAAAGCCTGAGACAGAAGGTGCCTCTCATGCAGCGTTTACGCGTCCCCTCTCGCTCAGTGGCGGTTGCTGCTCATTGGAATAGGGGAAGCTCTGATAAAAATGGTCAACTATTAAATTAATATTATTGCTGCTATATTGTTATTTGAGGGGGAAATATATCCTAAAACAGAATAGACCAAACAGTAGCCTATAGACGAATCCGGCACTGGATTCGTCAGATACATAGGGTTCTGAGACATTGCAGCTGGCTTGGTTAGATTAGAACTAAGCTTACATTTGACCAGTTCACTTTGGGGGGTTAAATATGCTATTTGGTAGCCTACTAGAGTTATACTACGTGACTATTCTACGTTCATATGCCTTGCTGTTTTATTTGGAATCTCCCATGGTGGGGAATGCTATCAAATAGCTTATAAAATTCAAGTAAACATTAGCAATTTAGCTAAGCAACACAGTTATTATAGCGAGCTATGTGGCTAGCCTACAACTTAGCCTAAACACACAACTGAAACAAATGCAAATCACGAACTCTGTAACTCCACATTACGGTTTTATTGATAGGATATTTTGTGTACAACATGCAATAGAATTAAAAATTTGAGCCTTGCCTCTCGAGTTCACCTGCCAACCCTGTAAGGTTCCGTAACTTTCACGCATCCCTGAACTTGAAACCAGAGCCCGTCTCTGTTGAAACTTCCTGTGCAATCGCGAAATATGCTTGTCAATCAAAAAAAATGACGGTTCCTCCAATCATCATACAGAAGCTCGGCATCCGAGCCATCCCACTGTCCCATTCACCCCCAGAGAGGCCGGGCTTCCCTGGATATGACGAATTTGCGGCGTTTATCCAATATTAATCTAGCTTTTCCTGCACTAAGACCAGCCCACTCCGTAGTGCCATCGAAGTCCAGTGAGGCCGAGCCTCTATGGGGATTTTAATGGATCGTGTCGTCACTCAATGCATTAGACGTGCGAAATCACGATAGATGACAGGCAAAACCTTGTTGCAAAACGAAACTATAACGATATAGCCATGAAGTTGAACACGTTTTTAGCATGTTCTAGTTGGAATATTAGGCTTGCTAATGTAGCTCATAATAGGCATTATTTCATGCAATTTCCCGTGATATTTTAGAGGAGGCTGAGCCTCCCCTGCACTCAATGAGCAATCGCCTCTGCTCTCGCTCCTCGGGCCTCGATCCTCACTGATCTACATAAAGAATGATGGAGCGGCAACAATGGAATAGTCTAGCCCTTCTTCTATCTTTCTTTATGTAGATCATTGAGGATCGAGGCCCGAGGAGCGAGGGAGGACATATAAACGCTGCTTGAGAGGACCCCCACAGTGAATACTTATATGTAGATAGTCTAATTAATGTTGATAGACAGAATGTTAAATGGATGTTGATAGGCAGATTGTTTAATAGATATTGATTGACAGTTTAATGGGTGGATGAGTGAATGGTCTGAAGAAGATGAATGGATAGAAGGTTGGATGGAATGTGCCTTATATTCTTGTTAAGAGAGACACTGATACAGCTATCTGAGAGTAGTTGATACAGGTGTAATCAATTTAACTGGCTAGTCTTAAGAGAGCCAAAGTGTATGCTTAAAGCCTGAGACAGAGTAGATTGTTTAAAAGTTGAATGTAGATCGTCTAATTGATGTTGATAGGCATTTTCATGCACTATAATAAGAAGAAACCGGATAACAGTAGAGTGCATTTTGCACTCTAATAAACAGCATAACAGTAGAGGGCATTTTCATGCACTCTAATAAGAATAAACAGCATAACAGTAGAGTGCATTTTCATGCACTCTAATAAGAAGATATCGGATAACAGTAGAGTGCATTTTCATGCACTCTAATAAGAAGAAGAAGCCTAGGAAGAACAGTACAGTGCATTTTCATGCACTGTAATAAGAAAATATCGGATAACAGTAGAGTGCATTTTCATGCACTCTAATAAGAAACCTAGGAAGAACAATATAGTGCATTTTCATGCACTATAATTATTATTATTACCAATAATAATAATATAGTTGGTGTGTTAGTTTGTTTCCCGCATGGATAAAAAGATTCGAACGCTTCATGTTTGAAAGCAGAGGTCTGCGCTCTCTGAGTGCTTTTCTAGTTTGTTTGTTTGTTTGTTTGTCCGTTTGTTTGCAAGATAGGCTAACTCTAAAAGTTAAAGATGGATTTCGATTAAATTTCCAGGGAAGATCTGAAATGACCCAAGGAAGAAACTATTTAATTTTGTGAGTGATTCGTATCACCGTCTGGATGCAGGAGGCGTAGGCTTTGCTTGGGGGAGGTTTGTGCTTTTCTAGTTGAAATAGGCTATGTAGACTTTTTTTTAATCACAGCTGATTGACCAACATCCTCATTCAGTATTGTGAGCCTTTGGTTAACATTAAACATGACAGCAAGCCCACACATTAGGCCTAAACATTGTAGGACGGTGGGGGGAAGCAAAGAATAAAGCGCTTTTAACTATTTTCAAATGCGTGCACGTTTCATACAGCACCCTCCACAATTATTGGCACCCCTGGTTAAGATGTGTTCTTTAGCTTCTAATAAATTCATTTTTTTCAAAATAATATAGGACCACAATGGAAAAAAAGCGTAAAATCCAACCTTTAATACAAGTGCATTTAAAAGGAAAAAAATCCCACATTAAGAAATAATTATTCTTCATAAAATCAACTGTTCCACAATTATTGGCACCCCTAACAATTCCTAGGAAATAAATGTAATTAAAGTATTTCTGTCATTTCTGTCATTTCCACAGTAGTTTACAAAGTCAATCAGAGTATGTAAGAACATTTAATTAGTAATTCTTAACATCCTGTTTCCCTGGGCTATCAATATGACGTGACACAGAGGCCATTTCTCTTCAACATGGGAAAGACAAAGGAACACACTGTTCAAGTAAGGCAGATGTGTGTCGACCTTCACAAGTAAGGCAATGGCTATAAGAAAATAGCCACTCGCACACCTGCCCATATCTATGGTCAGAGGAATCGTTAAGAAGTTTAAAACAACTGGAACAGTGGTAAACAAGCCTGGAAGAGGACGCAAGTTTATTTTGCCACCACGCACAGTGAGGAGGATGGTAAGAGAAATAAAAAAATCTCCAAAAATCACTGTTACAGAATTGCATCAAATGGTTGCATCTTGGGGTCACAAAGTCTCCAAAACAACCATCAGGCACTATCTACATGCCAACAAGTTGTTTGGGAGGCATGCAGGGAAAAAAACCTTTCTCACTCAAAATCATAAGCACAAACGTCTGGAGCGGTACTGGGCCTTCAACTGGGACAGTGTGCTTTGGTCAGATGAGACAAAGTTAGAGCTTTTTGGCAACAAACACTGTAAGTGGGTCTGGCGTAACAAAAAGATGAGTATGCAGAACAGCACCTCATGCCCACTGTGAAGTATGGGGGAGGATCGGTGATGCTGTGGGCCTGTTTCTCTTCCAAAGGGCCTGGGAACCTTGTTAGGGTGCATGGCATCATGAATGCTTTGAAATACCAGTACATTTTAAATCAAAATCTGGTGGCCTCTGCCCGAAAGCTGAAGATGGATGGTCACTGAGTCTTTCAGCAAGATAATGACCCTAAACATATGGCCAAGTCTACACAGAAATGGTTCACCAGACACCGTATCAAGCTCCTACCATGGCCATCTCAGTTCCCAGACCTCAACCCCATTTAAAACCTGTGTGGTGAGTTGAAGAGGAGAGTGCAGAAGAGAGAACCCAGGTCGTTGGATGATTTGGAGATTTTGTGCAAAGAGGAATGGTCGAAGATCCCTCTTTCTGTTTTCTCTAATCTTGTGAAACATTATAAGACAAGATTAGGTGCTGTTTCATTAGCAAAAGGGGGTTGTACAAAGCATTTACATCAGGGGTGCCAATAATTGTGGCACACATGATTTGATGTAAAATAATTATTTCTTAATGTGGGATTTTTTTCCTTCTAAATAAATGCACTTGTATTAAAGGTTGGAATTTATCAGAAGCTAAAGAACACATCTTAACCAGGGATGCCAATAATTGTGGAGGGCGCTGTATTTGCATGAAATCATTTCCAGAAACTATTTTCTAAATGAGCATACTTACATAAAATCATTGGCGAACCAAAATAGTGATTTTGTATCATATGAGTTGCATGCGTAACGGAAATTGCTGTAGGGTATAGTGGCGGCGACTAGCGTCGCGAGTCGAAACATTCCTAAGGTGCAGCTAAGAGAGGTCTGAAAGTGCTCCAGACCACTCTTACCAACGAACGACGTGCGAAAGACATTCGTAGCAAAGAAGGTTTCGGGAAATGCGTGAGGTACTTAAAGTAGAGCTTAAGATAGAGGTTACGAACTACGTAGCGTTAAGAAGGCTTTGGGAAACCGGCCCCAGAGGTCCACAGGTAATACTAATCCCGTGCGATTAGGGCTTTAAGGTCGCTTGTTTGTTTTTTCTGACTGTTTGTCGAACATGCCCATAGCTGAACGCGCGTGCACTGCTCTTAAGATGCTTTTAAGAAGAGCTGTCCAGGTGATGTCAGGTGACTGCACATCACAGCTACTATTTAAACTTCGGGTACACATTAATTGACTTCTGTACAAAAATAGAAATACTTTGACATCTACATAAGTATCCCCAGTAGGCTACACAGACACAAACAATAGTAATTATTTAAGATTAGCCGAGATTGTTGCACTGTTTTCATGTTTGTTGCAAGATGTATGACCATATTAGGCTGAGGCCATACTCAGTAGACTACATCTGTCATGCCTATTCTTTGCTACCTCTGAGAATTCTACTGTTCTGCCCATGCAATAGCATTTTGGGTGTCTTTGAAGAAGATGTTTGATGAGGAAGAGGTCGGGTAAGAGAGTGAGGAAATGTGTAGGCTTAAATAATAGCCTAGGCTTAGATTTTTATCGATTTTTATTTATTTTTTAGACTATGTTACTCTGATCTTACCTTTATAGGCCTAATAAAGATAGCTTACACTTATGGCCTGTGCAGACTACACGATTTCAGCCCAATTTTGCCACAATTGTGTCGTGGCGGACACATTTGTGTCCGAATATTCAAAGTTGGAAACGATGTTCGAAGGAGGGAGCATAATGTGACATGTTCAACGACCTGCTATTGTCTGCTATGCAACATTCTACGACGTTACGACCAAAAGTCTAGCATGTCAGAATTTTTGGGGAATCTCCTACGACTCCTGTGTTGACACTGACACTGTGACGACACACAACGAGAAGGTTACGATAGATGATCTTGTAATGTGGCCACTCTTCCAACCAAGACGCGGCAAGATTTTGTGGTTCTCTGATCACCTATGGTATAATCATAAGCGGACAGTATGATTGCCCATCTTTGAATTCTAGCTGCAGCCATAGTGGGTAAACATTTGTGCTCTCAAGAAAGGGTCAGCAAAGGCTTATGATCAGTCACTAGTTTGAATTTCCGGTAACACTTTACATTACAGATCGGTAATAAGTGGGTAATGTTATGGTAATATATATGCAATTTCATGGTAATAATATTTTTAAACCACATATTACAAATAATTAATGTGTAATTTCTAGACAATTACTGTGCAATTACCATGCAACAACAATGCAAATAACTTGGGTAAAATGAAATGGTAATAACTGCTGTAAATATGTATTTACCGAAGCAATAAATATTTAGGATTGACTTATTGTGACATAATATTTCTGTAATTATACCAACATGATGGTGCTATGAAGGACTAAATTACATAGTAACTTCTAAGTGTTATGGCACAATTACATAGTGGTCATAGTTTTTGTAGTAGTTAGTTTGATGGTAAAATGTGACCTGTTATCTGTTATTATGGTGAAATAAATAAGATAATTTCACAATAACTATATGGTATCAGGGGCCTCATTTATAAAACGTTCTTACGCACAGATTTGATCTAAGACCGTGCGTACGCTCAAATCCATGCCAACGCTCAGATTTATAAAGACCGTCTTTGACGTGGAAAAGTGCTTATCTCCACGTCAGGTTCCAACCTGACGTACGACCATTTCCTTGTGGTAGTGCCAGGGTACTGCAAGTAATCTGAGGTCCAAATGCGATGAATTCTCAAAATTCCAAGAAGACCAACGATCTCATGTAGTTCTCTACCATATGCATGATCAATATCAGCAGAAGTTGTAAGTAGTAAGTATAGAAGTTGAAGTTTTAACTCATTCTTAAAGGTTGGAAAAGGAAGGTGAAAAAATTCTATAATATTGTAGTGGAGGCTAAAAGTAAGTAAACGCAGTTTATTCACCCCAGGCATTTCAGAAATAGAGTTTATCAACCTCTCCAAAGACATATTCACCTATTTCAACTTTTAACATTGAAAAAGCACACTGTATTATCTGCATTCACAATATGAACACTCATCAACACTCTAAGAACCATTTAATCCACTGGTATTTTATAAACACTTGATAATATCCTCTACCATAATCAAACATGTTCTGAATGCGTTATGAAACGGTGCAGTACCGTGATCACAGAATTCATGGTTTACCCACTTCTTATTTTACTACTACACCCGTGCCATGCCTAAGCTATATCTTATCTATTTCATAGCATTTAAAATACAGGCAGGCCATAGAGTCATCTATATATTTAATGTTCCCATCGATATTGACCATAAAGTGTCCATTTACGCTTGTTTAGAAGAGGGAAATATGACTTGCGTTCATGATATTCAAAGCTCCACAACAGAAAGATAATATTTTAATATTATATATTTCATATTTTAATGTAGGCTATATGAACAGGTATTTTTCATCATCTATACATCGCAAATAGACATAATCTATCCTCTGAAAAGCAGAGTTTTGCATCTTCATAATTGCGGCCGAGTTGCAATGAGTTGCATAGAATGCGTCTGATGGCATATGTCTGATGGCAGTGCACAAGACCAGATGGCAATACGTGGATAATGACAAGTTGGATAATGCAGGCTAAAATATAAAAATATATAAAGGTAGGCCTAAAGGTCACTGGACATTCTTGAAAGTAAACAGTCGCTGACATCGATAATAGCTTGAATCCCGACGCGCAGAATGAATGAAGAATGATCGGTGAACTACTTATACTACACTTCGCTATACAGTAAAAACATAGCCTATCCTAAAAAAAACGTTCGATCTACATGACATACAGTATCTCGCTTATAATTTAGTCCGCCGTAGGCTACATGGGCAGTATCTAACCCTGGGTCATATTGGAAACGTAGCCATACTGTACCATAACGTATAAATTAGTATGATGTACGTACTGTAGGTATTTCCTTCATAAGGTAGCCTACTATGTTCTATTACCAAAGTAAACCTACTACATTTGCCACACATTGCCTACTACATTACTGCAAGCAGAAGGAATAAAAGCAAGCAGAGGACAATGGACACGGATGCATATTTCTTTCCAGAAAGCTCTGCTTGGAAAATTATAATTAGTTATTCGAACTAACAGCGCATAAACATAGGTTAACATCAGATGGCATAGGCTAGGCCTTTACAGTTTTCAATATATGTATTTTAGGTACAACTCAGCCATCGATTGCATTAAAGCCTATGCTAATGAAATTGATGAGGGGGCGTTTACAAGGCGGAGACCTAAAATCACCCGGCTGCGCACAAGTTCACGTTCATTTGCGATTTATAATGGCCATATCTGCAAGAGTGGCGTACGCACGTTTTTTTGTGCGTACGTTCGTTTTCTCTGAATCACACGTACGATCATATCAGAAATGATCTAAGATCAAATGAACGATGGTTTCTACACAACACTTTTATAAATGAGGCCCCAGGGCTGCTGTTTAGTCTTTTCGAAAGGATTTCAACAACTCTCCACCACACAGAAAACCTTTCGAAAAGACAAAACAGTATTTTACAGCCCTGATACCATATAGTTATTGTGAAATTACCTCATTTATTTCATCATAAGAGATAACAGGTCACATATTATGTCACAATAAGTAAATCCTAAATATTTATTGTTTCGGTATGTACATATTTACAACAGTTATTACCATTTTAGTTTACCCTTAAATCCAATGTTATTTGCATTGTAATTGCACAGTAATTGTCTAGAAATTACACATTAATTATTTGTAATATGTGGTTTAAAAATATTATTACCATTAAATTGCATACATATTACCATAACACTACCCACTTATTACCGATCTGTAATGTAAAGTGTTACCGAATTTCCTTCCCCATAGATACTGGTGGAACTTTTTAGCACCAAATATCAGTGACAGTCCCTCCCTCTCAATCTGAGAATAGTTTTTCTCAGCAGGGGCCAGCGTCCGCGACGCATAAGCAATGGGCCTCTTTTCTCCTGACGGCATTCCATGTTGAATGCAGCCCCTATGCCATAGGCTGACGAATCACAAGCCAGTGTGAAAGGTAAGTCTGGATCATAGTGCACAAGAACCTTGTCACTCGTTAGCAACTCTTTGCACTTTCCAAAGTCCTTTTGCTCGGGTCTCTTCCACTTCCATTCCACCTGATCTTTTAACAGTCTATAGAGTGGAGCTAGTACAGTGCTTTGATTTGGCATGAATCGCCCGTAGTAATTCACAAGCCCCAAAAAACGCTCTCAGCTCCTTCACAGATGAGGGCGCTGGTGCCTCCTTGATTACCTTTACCTTGTCTGGAGATGGGTGAATGCCTTGGCTGTATAGGTATTCGATCTGCTTTTTCCCAAACTCACATTTGGATTTCTTGACTCTCAAGCCACATTCCTGTCTCTGTAACACCTTCTGTAGCTTCTGCAAATGGTCATGTTCAGTTTTTCCGGTAATCAGCAAATCATCTAAATAAACAACTATATCCAGATCTTTCATGAGATTCTCCATAATGCGTTGGAAAATGGAGGGGGCAGAGCTAGCCCCAAAGGCTAGCCTATTATACATGAATAGACCTCGATGTGTGTTGATGGTCAGTAGCTTCTTTGAATCATCCTCCAGAAGGACCTGCTGATACGCTGAGACAAGGTCAATCTTGGAGAATATCTACCCTCCACTCAACGTAGCCATCAGCTCCTCAATCCGAGGCAGGGTCTCTGTAGTGGCAGCTTGATTTACAGTTAACTTGTAATCTCCACACAAGCGAATTGTATTGTCTTTTTTTTACTACAGGTACCACTGGTGCAGCCCACTCGCTGTGTTTAACGGGTGAGATTATACCTGCCTTCTCCAGTCGATCTAGTTCAGCATCCACCCTGGCCTTCATTGCAAATGGTAATGGATACCATTAGTTCTTGCAGAACTTTCGGTTGACTTGGGTTTACAAGAATTTTGGCTGTGATGCCACGAAGAGTGCCCAATTCGTCCTTAAACACTTCTGAGTGTAACTTCAGCACTTCCTCTATTGATTTCGGTTCATGCATCTCACTTACATGTTTTATTTCTTTCCAGTCCAACATTAGCTTTTGCAGCCAGTTTCTGCCACAGAATGCTGGGCCAGCACCTTTCACTACGATCAAAGGTAGCTGTTCTGCTTGTAGTCAACTTTGGCTTCAAACTGCCCTAGCACCGTAGCCTGGAAAACCAGTGCCAACTGCTGGACGGCAAAATGTTTTGCCTGCATTTGAGTCTGGCCTCGGACCACTGTACATTTTGAAAACACTGCCCTGAATCTGGCAGATGGCAACTAAACCAATCACAACGCAGAGATGTGTTTTGAATCAACACGGGCGGGGCAGAGGGCTCTGGGGCGGGGTTTTGAGGGAGCGTTGGCCTATAGGCACAGACACGGTTTGAAAGACAACGGGTTGTGCTCATCAACAATGTTCCGTTGTATCCATTCATCGAGGCCAGACTAAATTAGACATCCAATCCATTTAGGCTGGTTTATCAGGCTACTAGCACCGGCATTGTTTCTCCCGTATAAGTCTTTAGCTTAACACTAGCAACATCTAGTGACTGTTCTGGAAACATTTTTTAGAAATACTTTTTCAGAAATGATACTCACGGCAGCCCCAGTGTCGATTTCCATTTCAATGTTTTTGCCATCCACTGTAAAGTTTGTTTTAAATGATTGTTTGCAGTCTTCACTTTCTAGCGTAAACATTGGCAATTCATTCTCTTCTACCTCCACATAGAGTATTTAGGGCCCGAGCACCGAGGTACGGCCGCTGTAGCAACGGCTGCACCGTAGGTGCAAGGCCCTATTGTTTTTGCTCAGATTATTATTAGGGCCCGAGCACAGAGGTGCGGCATCTAGTGACTGTTCTGTAAACATTTTCAGAAATACTTTTTCAGAAATGATACTCAGGGCAGCCCCAGTGTCGATTTCCATTTCAATGTTTTTGCCATCCACTGTAAAGTTTGTTTTAAATGGTTGTTTGCAGTCTTCACTTTCTAGCGTAAACATTGGCAATTCATTCTCTTCTACCTCCACATACAGTATTTAGGGCCCGAGCACCGAGGTACGGCCGCTGTAGCAACGGCTGCACCGTAGGTGCAAGGCCCTATTGTTTTTGCTCAGATTATTATTAGGGCCCGAGCACAGAGGTGCAAGGCCCTATTGTTTTTGCTCAGATTAAATTTCTTCTGGGCCACGTTTTGCCTTTTTTCACCAACTTGGCATGCTCTAAAACTCTTGAAATTTGGCAGCTATGTGTGGAATTGGTAACGCTACTCAGCGACAGAGCTCTGGCCAAGGGTGTGGCTCAGGGACTCTAAAGCGCCACCTAGCACGTTGTATGTTGTGGTTGACATACATTCACGGAAATGAACCAACTTTGGTGGACATGTGTGTTGTATGAATCTGAACAAGTTTTACATTTAAACTACATAGTGAATCTTAAAAGAATTTGAGTTATGATTATGATTTTGATTTTTGCACATCACGTATTTTTAAACATTTCTCCTAGACCAGGGGTGGCCAACCAGTCTAGCATGAAGAGCCAAAAAAAAAATCCACAAAACTCAAAAGAGCCGCACAACAAAAAAGGTGTCCATACTACAACAGCACAACATTAGGCCAGTTATAGCTCCTTTGTTTTTCATTTAAAGTAAGACACTTGGCAGATGCTCAATGATCATTGAAAAATGATCAGTAGCAAGCAACAAAGATCAGACACACATCAAATTCCCCCTCACTGAATGACTTATTACCATGAGCAATGCTCCAACAACTTATAATGCAATGTGACCGTCAAATAAACCGTCAAATAAACAAAAAGAAAACGAGTGACTGACGTCATTACCTTGTAGCCTACTTGCAAAAGTATGTAGGAAATGTTCAGGTTTGAAGCTTTATGAATCAGTGGCATACCAAGAGGCGCGAGATGTTAAGCAGGACGCGCAAGGCGGAGGTTTGCGATCTCGGAGTGCTTTTGTTTTGATTACTTTGACATATTAACCCTTTGTGGACGGCCCATTGAAATATGGTTCGATTTCGAACCATGACGTGTTCGCCGTGTTTGAATCACGCATTTAACCTCACCGATGAAAAAAAACTATGTAGATACGTTGTCAACAGCTAGCCAATCACTGTCAAGTAGTTTAGTTCGTTTTGATAGCCTATTGGCTTAGTTTTATGTCATTTTGCATCTTGTGATTGCCCCGCCTCCGATACTTCCGCGTTCGGCTCATTCGCGGCTGTTCAATGAATAAACATGTCGGACCATACATATCGACAAGTCCGTTTTTCAGCTGCTGAGGTGGCAGAAATGTGTTGTCAACACATAAATGATGACAATAGCAGTGAAGACAGTGAAATAGGTGGCTTATCTAGTGGAAAAGAGTACAAGTTGGACCGTGAACTGGATGAAGACTTTCGTGACTCTGACTCCGACGACGACTAGCTGCTGCTACGGCGACAACAACGTGAGTAAACAATAAAGTTCTTGAAACTCAATATTGTATTTTACTACTACTTACACTACTTACAGCTTCATAAAACCTTATATTTTCGTGTGATAACACTCTGAGTAGACTGTGCCTTTTGTATGGTGTGTTTTTTGTCTGTCACAACTGAAAGAAATCGCGCCTCGTGTTTGTTTATTTTTGATCGCGCTTTATATACTCGCGGGTAAATTATTCGCTCTTTGCCAACATTGTAGTGTTGCTAGCATATTCTATGGGCATGTCTGGATGAAGAGCTGAATATAGGATGGAAGGAATAAATAAATATCAGTGTTACTCGTTCTGTTTAGTTCCAGAAATGTCTATTTGTGCTCCCTATAAGAAAGTAATGGCATATAAGAAAGGCATGCCTAGTAGGCCTAAGTAGCAACCTTCTCTGACTGAAATTAGCCTTGACCTAGGTGTTGAACATTGAACTTGTTTTTATTTTTCTCAACTTCTAGACAGAAAGCCTAATGACATTTAGTAAGTAAGCAACCTTTCTGCTACAACCTTTTCTGACTGAATCTAGCTTTGACCTAGGTTGTAAACAACTTACTTTTTTTTCCCCCATCTCAACTTCTAGAAAGAAAATAAGGACATGTAGTCAGTAGCAACTTTTCTGCTACAACCTTTTCTGACTGAAATTAGCCTTGACCTAGGTTGTGAACAACTTGTCTTGTTTTTTTTATTTTTTTATCTCAACTTTTAGAACTCAACATTCTCCTGGTTCTGCCACCGACTCAGAGGAGGATGACCCTGACCCTTGAACCTGAAAGGACCAGAAGGAATGCCAGAGCGACCGTGCCAAGGGAGAGCTGCACATCCAGTGAATCAACCTGTTGTCCAGACATATAGCTATGATGATCCAGACATGCTCAACCAGTTGCCATCTGTCCGTCCTGTACGCCAGCCTGGCATTCACCTAGATGTACAAGTAACACGAGGTACCATGACCAAAGCCATAGATTTTTAAAAACTTTTTTCTACAGATGCCCTCCTGCTACAAATGCACCTACACAAATGCTTATGCCTAGGAGGAAATCCTCAGAAAGCCCTATTATGGTGGCACAGATGGTACAAGGAAAGAAACTAGTCCAGATGAATTGGCACGACTGATGGCCCTTGTAATGTTTTGTGGCCTTGTCCCAGTCAGTTCTTTTTACAGATACTGGAGCCCCAAAACCATGTACCATGGCCTGTGGGCACGCAGCATAATGTCAAGAGACCGGTTCAAAGCATTGATGCCAATGCTCCATGTTGTAGATACTGGTGCTGAAGATGAACGTGATAAACTGCAAAATCACTGGCCTGTTAGAGACTTTCAAGGTGACGTGTAGTAAAGCACTTTACCAACCATTCCAGCATGTTGCTGTGGAATGGTGAAATCAAAACATAGTTTATGCTTCTATACAAAACCCTGGGGAATTTGTCACTGATCATATTCCTTGGGTACTGTTTATAGTGATTGACAAGAGATTATTGTTTATTGCACATGAAAGCAGGAGGCACTTTCCATTACCATTGATCTGACATTGAGTGTTCATTCACTATTGATTGTTTATTGGAAATGCACTTACCAATGAATTTACATTTATTGTTGACCATAAATAAGACATTTTTTAGCTTTTATTGATTGACTGTTCATAACATGCTTTTTCATCCTAAATAAGAAGCACTTTTTTAGTTGATGGTTGACTGTTTGTCCATTGCTGCTTATGTTTATTGATTGTTATTTTTCGTGATTTGATAAGTGCACTTCTTTATTGAGTTACCACATCTAAAAAAAATGAAGCAATATGGTTTGTAATAATTTATGTTTGCAAATAAATCAACTAAATACAATCAAAATAGATGTTGGGTGTTGTGGTGGTTTCCAAAAAAAAGTTAAAATGTACATATTTGGGTTATTTAGGTGCAACTTTTCTTGGGTCACTAAAAGGTTAACACTTTCTTTTCCATAAAGATTTGTATTACCTGTCCTAAAGTATAGTGAAACATACCATATATAGCTCTGTCTCATGGATATATGGCCAAAATAACTTATTTTGACCATTCTGTCTGGATTTTGAGTGAAATGTCAAACCGGGCAGTGAAGACATTCTACTCGGTAAAGATTCTAAAATTTTCTGCAAACGTACAGGACATAATGAATTGACCATAACTTTTGAGCAGAAAGTGATAAATTGATTCTGTTTTTTTTACTTGAGTAGGGGACAACATTGCTAGTCTGTCATATACTCTAAGTTTTTCTCTATCTACAACAGAAATTAGAGAAAAATAAGATTTATGTTGAAAAACTGTAATTTTCTCTTTTTTTTCGGATTAATTTTGAGCATATTTATAAAAATAATTATGCTACCCTCACACATAATTACTTATGTTTTATACCATTTTAAAGTGCTCTTTCTTCTGCATGTGGCTCGCGAGCCGCGGGTTGGCCACCGCTGTCCTAGACGGTTTATCGAAATCATGGGGGGCAGGTATACAACTTTTGATATATGACATTGATATGGTTGTGGAACCAATCTCGGACCAGAACAGCCCTGATGTCATCTGAGACACATCTCTGCACTGGTTTTCGTCCTTGTTTCCATAGCAATCAAAATGATAACTCTTGCAACCATCAAAGAAACAGCTTTATTTAGCATTGCAACATCCATGTTACCTGCAAAACAATTGCAAGTATCTACATTATTTGTTTTAACACTGTATACATCATATGTTTTGTATTTTCATGCACTGGTAATTACTCAGAATTCCATTTTCTACTTTTCTTTGCTTTCACTATTCTATCTACAACAAATTGATTTATTTATCATCCTGATCCAGCCGTTTAATTTGAATGCACGATGATACAACTGCATTGACATGACAACAAAATAAGATGGTTAGGTGATAGAAAAATACACTTGCAATTTACACTTCTCACGTTACTCATCATCTTATTTGTCACCTCTGCAGGTCAGGAGGGTTATGAGTCCCATAGAGAGATACCTGCCAGTGAATCAAGTGGTGAGGACACATCCTATAAAACCTTCACAAGAACAGTGTTCAAAGTGCTGGGCGGTTTGCTGGTGGTGCTCTGTGTGTCCTCATCCTTGGTGGGAACCACACAGTTGGTCCAGCTCACCTATGAGTCTTTCCCATGTCCTTTCTTCATCTCCTGGTTCAGCAGTAACTGGAATGTCTTCTTCTTTCCATTATATTACTTTGGATATATGTCAACCACACAGGAGAAACAGAGTCTGATTCAGAAATTCAGGTAAATCAACAGATGTTGCGTGAAATAAGTGTGGGGTTATACTTGCTGTAGACAAGGCGTTCATGTTCGCATCATGGCTGCCTTGTGTATTTTGCGGTCGTTTGGTGCATCGGTCATGCACGTCGTCGCAAGCGAACATGACTCGTCCGCGAGATGCAATACTGACAAGAAAGTAGGGGGCGATCATGGCAAAAAAAAGTGACCACAAGATTCATTATCGACATCAACGCTGGGGGCAATCATGAGAGTAAACAATGGCACATGGCACATGGCACAAAATCCAGTGTCTCCATGTTGTTTGTTAACATGAGCACGTGATCACGTGAGGTGGTGTCATACCTGGCTTTAAGGTCCAATTTCCATATCTGATATTACGTAATAACCTGCTTGTCTGATAGAGATGTTCCATTTAGAGTGTTCGGTTACTTTAGGCGCGTTTGATCTGCGCAGCTCCCGCGGATCCGGCCCACACCCGCCGGGCGGACCATGGAGCGGACTCGGTTAATTTGTGACGCTTCTGGTCTGCGCAGCTGCCCCGGATCGGCGCTGCACCCGCCGGACAGACTGTCACAGTCAGAAGCTACACACAAGTCTGGCGCAAAGTTGGCGCAGATCCGCATACCGAGTGCGACTCCTACGCGGATCTGCTGATTCGAAAACGGATCCGGCCCAAATGTAATATGCTGTCTGGGACTATAGTCTCCCCCCTAGTGAAGACCTCCAGTAGGGTGCGTAATGCAGTCTGTACAAAGGACACAGCAGGTGGCCCGCGGGCACATATGCTTACGCTTGGTCTAACAGCAAGTATAACCCCAGCCTACTATTGTTTTGTATATATATCATGCACTTAATAAAATCTGGTAACACACAGTAAGAATGGAAAATGACTGAAATGCACTATAAAAAATCCTGAAAACCCTGATATGAAAACAAATGACCATAATCACATGCTGCAACAGAGCCCTACTAAGATTTCCAAATAGTCCATCTCTAGATCTGAAATAACAGGCCTTTTTAGCACATTATGATATGATGATGATGATGATATCGAAAATAGCAAAAAAAGGCAGCACAGATCCGAGCACAGGAATTGTCTTACATGTCTCACATGTGATATATGAAACGTTGGTTTCACTCTAATTCCAGCATAATAATTTACAGGTTTTGGTAAATATGGTTGCTGAAAACAAGTGTAATTTAAATATCACACTCTGTATATTCTCATTTTAGAGGACTCGCCCCTAAATTTACGATATGGAGGTGCAAGATGCTGGTGCAAGAACCAGTTCTTTTTGACAACCAGAAAAATGGCAATGAAGAAGTTACGCTTTCCAAAGCAAAAGTAATTATCTTCATATGATGTATTGTAGCATGTGGACAAGAAGACCTGCAAAAATCTGGAGACAGCAACCTTATCTGAAGCACAGAAACGTCACGCGAGATCTCACACGGAAGCACGGGAACTATTGTCGGAAGGGACTAAGGGTAGACAAAGTCACATTTTTAAACCACTAACATTGCTCAAAACAGCAGCAAACCTCGTCAACAACTTGCTCCAGGTGTCTACACATAAAACGAAGCACCAATAACTTGGTTCACGAACCCGACGTTTATAAAAGAAGACTGTTATGAACACTTACCCCCTTCCAGCTCCTCATGAAGGAAACTCCATGATTATCACGCAATGCTCCCGTGTAAGATCTCGCGTGACGTTTCTGTGCTTCAGATAGGGTTGCTGTCTCAAACTAATTCTAACTGTATACAAACCATTCCGACGTTTACAGACTGATTGGTGCCTCGTTTTATGTGTAGACACCTAGAGCAAGTTGCTGACGAGGTTTGGCACTGTTTTGAGTAATGTTAGTGGCTTAAAAATGTGAATTTGAAAGCGTATGGCTTCAGGCCCTATGCTAGCCCACTGTTTGCTATTTTGGGCTGGAGCTTTTGCCCGTGCTAGCTCGGTACTGCGTGATCAACGAAAAATGATTCTTCCGTGGCTTAGTTGATGTATTTTCATTTAGAAAAACACAGTTTTTTTAATCTCCGCCAAACTTACGCTTTAATTCATACTGTTATGCTTGACTGCTAGTTGATCCACCTGGGAGAGGTTGATGGTGAGCAGAGTCTCAGCAAAGTTGTGCTGCCCTGGGGTCGGTTTCTAGAAAGCGTTTAATGCTAACCTGCGTCGCAACCTTGGGAGTTCGCTCCGTCGTTCTTGGATTTGGTGTTTCTAGAAAAGGTAGTTCAAACTCTCAATCGCAAACAAGGACGCAAAGTTTGGTCGTTTGAACGACTGCCCCTGGGCAGTCGCACCTGTGGCGTACCTTGGGAGTTCCAGTTGGTGATGTCGTCAGTGTCCGGATCGCCTGACCAAAAATCACAAGCGCCCAACCAAATTGACGAAGTTGTTGTTTTTCTCGTGGCTCAAAGATTGCGCTATGCTGTAGGCGAATATAAATTAAAAGACTGACTCCCCTGTTGGGCTCATTCTTGCGACTTGTGTTACTTTGTGTTAATTTGCGTGTTGGTTTGCGTTTTGGTAGGCTACTCTGATGCTGTTTATAAACCATCATTGTAGACATAATCGATCATTAGTACAGTGGTTAAAGGAATAGTTTGGAATTTTGGACATAGGACCTCATTCCCAACTTTGCCGAGGTGATATAAGTCGGTGGAGACCGTTTTTATCGCGTTTAACCCCTACCTTCAGTTGCAGCGTTCCCCTTTGCTAAGGCTGGTTCTGAGCTAACGCACTTCAACGGTAACATCCAAAACAGACTTACCCTTAGCCTACTCACTTCACAGCACACCCGAGACAAGTCAATTAAATCGTCAGACTATCGATATACATGTCCGTGTTGATAGAATACTTTTAGAAATAAAACTAACCTTGCAACTCAATGATTTATTACATTTTGAGGGACTATAGTTTCTCAATATCAATCCGCCACTGCCATACAGGGAACAAAGTAGGCTAAGCTATTGCAATGCGATGCAAGGTTAGTTTTATTTCTAACATTGTTCTATCAACACAGGCATGTGCATCGATAGTCTGATGTTATGATTTATTTGTTTCGGGTGTTCTGTGGAGTGTTTTCAGTGGCAGGCTGGATGTTACCGTTGACTTGCGTTATCTCGGCACCAGGTTAGCACGAGATGAAGGGCAGAAATTCACTGAAAATGGTCTTCACCGACATATATCATGCCGACTAAGTTGGAAATGAGGTCCTATGTCCAAAACTCCGAACTATTCCTTTAAGGCAGATGACTTGCTATCGAAACGTTGCAGGTTCTAATCCCATGGGAGTCGTACATGCTTTTGTGTCTGACCAGTGAAACGTGGAAATAACCCTATTAAGTAATGCTATTAAACTATTAAACTGATGTCGTGTTCCTGGCCACTCGATGTACAGCAATTAAATATATTCAGAATATATTTTAACCTATTGTTGTGTGTGGTAGGCTACTCAAAAGAGACATGGAGAGGTAGGATGCGAACTCTGGCCGCTCGCGCAATGTACTGAAGCACAACAGATGAACCACCAGACACAGACTAGTTATTGTGATAATTTGAAATTAGTCTAGGCCATATATACTTTTTACAGATTTTTTTTCAGATATTTCACACAAATAATTACATATATTGGACATCTTAAGCAAACTATTTATGTGCTTGCATAGGTTACGTTTTTTCCTGATAGCGATAATGCCGGCATTAATCACTTTGGGTTTAAATTAGACACGTGGACACATAGTGGGCGCCTGTCAACATCCCTCCTCGATCCTTGATGCTGGGTCCTCCAGACTCGTTCCCACTGATCTATAATGAACAGATAGACTATCCCATCGTTGCCGCCCCATCATTCTGTGAGGACGAGGATCGAGGAAGGAAGGGAGGATGTATTAAAAAAAACAAATGATAGGCACCCAGTGACAGAGAATTTCTAGTGGGTGGGGTATTACACGTTGCCACTTTTCCCACCAATGAAATGTGCCGCTGCGTCCACAACAACGTTGTTGGAACAACGGTGTTAGAACACTGGAGGTAGCGAATTGCGACACAGGTATGATGCTTTCTGGAAACAGGTGTAACACTGTCGTTGTTTTGTCACAAGTTGCGTCGTACCACGGTGGTTTAGCAACGCCGTTGTTAGCTCTTCTAGAAACGCACCCCAGATTGGGACTTACACAAAGTATTCTCAGGCCCTGTTTACATATACATATTTTTTTAATTTAATGAGAAAGAGGAAGTGATTTGTTGATGATGTTGCTATTTTTGGGATTCTGATCGCCTAGCGTGGGCTTGAGCTTCTCGTTACACAGCCTACACGGGTTGGTGTAAACTTTTCTGAAAACTGAAAGGTGTGCACAATGTTTGCACAATGTTTTTGAAAACGAAGAGGAATGTGCCCTCAATCAAACAAATGGTCTTATTTTCTGTGGATTTTGTGAAATGTAATTCTCACATTATGAATTTGTTGGTTTGGTAAGAGGTTCAGTGATTTTCAGAATCACATAATTGTGATTCTAACAGTTACAGTAGCAGCACAGTACAGTACAGTATCACATAACCAAAAACTTTAATCAATATCTCACTGTTGAAACAGGGAGTGCAGCTGTGTTTTTGGAGAAGAGGGAATGACTCTCAAACTGTTTGTAAAAAGGACAGCACCTTTCTCCATCCTTTGGACACTAACAAACTATCTTCATCTGCTGGCCCTACACAAGCTAACAGCTACAGATGCATCAGCTTTATACTGCTGTCACAAAGCTTTTGTTTTCCTGCTGTCCTGGATGATTCTCAAGGACCGTTTCATGGGTATAAGAGTAAGTCACTTTTTGATATGCTATTCAGAAAACAAATATGAATATTCATCAAAGTTTGTTCAGAGCACCTCACCTGCCAAGAAAACAAATCCAACATGGTTAAGCACTTGTGAGAGCATCTGTAAGAGCTAGGTTCCATGTTTCTGTTGGTGTCTTCTCATAAAGGGTGCTTATTATCATTAATGCAATAAAACTTGATTATGCAACACCCAACCGGGTCCGTGTAGACACTAATTACATTAGCAATAGCAGTAGATTCAAACATACCTGGCTCCGCCGGAAAACAAATGAGTGTATTAGAGCCTTCCGTGCAAGGCCGGATTTGGGGGTATTAAGAGATTTTGGTAACACTTTACTTGACGGGTTCGTTCATAACAGCTGTCATGAACTGCACATGAAGCATTCATGACTGTTTCATGAAATATGACTCAACATTCATACCAACCCTTTCATGAATGTGGAAGGCGAAACTTAAAAAACTTGTCAAAATAAAAGTCCAACAATCGCAAAGCAGCATTGCTGTCTTTTTTGTTTTAGCCAACCTGATCATGTCACATCTTAGTCAACGGGGAAGTCCAGTGTCCAGGAGAATTTAGTTTTTTGTTTGTCTGTCTGTTTGTTTATTTTATGATATTAACCTCTGAAGAATGCATAATTGTCTACACCAATGACTGTATATATAAATATATAAAACAGGAATGTCCAGCCATTCAGAAGTCCACAGATGGTTAGTAGTTCACTTCCCAGTATGATGAATACTTCACAACTCCTATAGTAAAGTGACATTTGAATTAGAGATAAACTATTCGGTAACACTTTATTTGAAGGGGTCTACATAAGGGTGTCATGTAACCGTCATTAGAATGACATGACACATGTCATGCACATTAATGACACATTATCTCCCTCAACAATGGAATTCTCTTCTCTGATTGGCTAATGGGGTGGCCATTAACTTCGTATAACCTGCTACCTTCGAAGTAGTTCCCGTATCACACTTGAATATTAATTCGCCAAACTCGTTGCGAAGTTTAAATGAACTGTCACGTTGCATCCAAGCTGAAATACAGACGTACAGAACCATAGTAACATTGTAGCATATGACGGAGGTGGATTGTAGCTAGTTGGATGCCATGTAGGCTATAAAAGTAGCGATCTTTCAAAGTTAAAGTTAATCAGAATCCTTGGAAATGCCCGCTTGACAACGGCAGAGATAGAACTAACGACTGGCTTTGGCCGTAGCAACCAGCCATTTAGAACTAACGACTGGCTTTTGGCCATAGCAACCATCCATTTAGAACTAGTAACGGCAGTTTTGTCCTGCAAGTAGAAAGTTGATATGTGGCGGAAAGTAGTCCCACAGTCAAGACAGTTTTAGCGATGTTAACGGACGCAACGGTGGAATAAAACTATGTTCTAAATATACAGGTTATGAATACAAACGGGAGATAAGCGGGATAACGGTCTTCGAGGTCGACCGGTTCGATGGAAATAATGGCACGGCGGAGGTAACTCCCGTCTCCGTGCTTCGCACGTCGCCGGAGTTCTAGACCTCCACCTAGCCATTATTTCCATCGAACCGGTCACCTCGTCGGCCGTTATCCCTTACTTATTGATGTTTATGACTGTTGTCATAATGTGTCATTCGGTTTTTGTTATGTCAAGTTGACATTGTTTGGGCGTCATCATTATGACAACTTGACATTAGGCAAGATGACATTATCTGACGGCGTCTTTGTCATGACAACTTGACATTAGGCAAGAAAATGTAATCCGTTTACAATATTGTCATGACAACTTGACATATAACTGTGTTTGGCCTGACTTATCTTCTAGGTTTTTTTAAGTGATAAATTGGTCATGAATACTTTTCTTGACCTCAACTACAGTGGTACAGTTTTGACTTGTCATTAAGCTGTCACAAAGAACTATTACTGATCAAAATAGTTTTCTGACAGTGTCATGAATACTTACCTTTGACCTCAAGTACAGTGAACCATCTGAGATGTTTCCTGAACATGTCATGAAGTGTCATTACACTGTCATGTAGGTTTCATTTCTGTACATTTTACATTTCTGGAACATTGAGTCTAATTTCAAGTATAATAACAACAAACACCATACTCAAGTTATGACTTCAAAGAGTTTATTTCAGCAATGAACCTTGCAAAACCATCATACATTGTAGCGCCTCGTTGCCATGGGTAGCTATCCTGAGTTCTTTAAAATATTAAATAAACAAATTAATCCAAGTGTTCCAAGTGTTAATACATCACCTCTGTGTGAAATACAACCACTTAGCTTAGTGATCCCACAATCATATGCAAATTTACTCTTATTTACACATTCATCACACATGCATTACACTCAATCTTCAATAGTTTACAATAGGCTAACTTACCATACTCAAGTCATGACTTCAAAGAGTTTATTTCAGCAATGAATTTTGCAAAACATATACATTGTAGCGCCTCGTTGCCATGGGTAACTATCCTGAGTTCTTTAAAACACCCTTAGCTTAGTGATCCCACAATTATATGCTAATTCTATTCACTCTTATTTACACATTCATCACACATGCATTACACTCAATCTTCAATAGTTTTCAATAGGCTATCTTTCAGTTTCAGGTATCAAATGTAATACAACCAACATCCAAGCAAACAATGGTTTTCTCTTTCATTAAAATAAAACACCAAACCCTATACTATGGCCAGCAGTTATTAAAAAATGAGTAGGCTACCCAACCAGTTGTCAGAGTTCGCGTGGCAGGCCTGTAACGTTGCTAGTGTGCGTTGAAGCCTAAAACCAAAACGGCTCTTTCACGGCACTCCACCAGCGCAACAAAGAAAACTCAGCGTGTAGGATGTAATGGATGGACCAGATGGACAGACGTCTTCAGCGAGGCTCGTGGAGGTTCCGAAGATAAGTGGCCATGCAGGCTATCTCACGCAAAGTCAGTGGCATTGTGCTAGCAGCTAGCTAGGTCTTGCTGACTAGCTGAAGGCTTTATACTCGTGGGAAATTCTCGTCTCGAAGTTTTCACTTCCAACACAACTTCACCGTCTAGCAGTAATGTTTAAGTAAGCGTTTTACCCACTAAACACAAAGGCTATATTTGTGTTAGGCTGCAGTAAACCTTTCCCGCTCAGCAGTCGTTCTCTCTTCTTCTCCCTGGTGTTGTTTCTTATTTCCTGATTACCCTTGACCTCTAGCCCAATTCTCATTGGCTCAAATAATACAAATGTAACATAAACTACACATTTCTATCCTTTTCACTTTTAGAATCAAAACATAATATCTTGACAACATTTCAGTAACTAGGAAATTATAAACAAAATATATTCATCTAAAGCAATGCATAACCATGAAATTGAATAAACATGACTTGCGTGCACAAGAGTCAACGTTTCCAGTAGGCTAGAGATGAATATATTTTGTTTATAATTTCCTAGTTACTGAAATGTTGTCAAGATATTATGTTTTGATTCTAAAAGTGAAAAGGATAGAAATGTGTAGTTTATGTTACATTTGTATTAATTGAGCCAATGAGAATTGAGCTAGAGGTCAAGGGTAATCAGGAAATAAGAAATAACACCAGGGAGAAGAAGAGAGAACGACTGCTGAGCGGGAAAGGTTTACTGCAGCCTAACACAAATATAGCCTTTGTGTTTAGTGGGTAAAACGCTTACTTAAACATTACTGCTAGACGGTGAAGTTGTGTTGGAAGTGATAACTTGGAGACGAGAATTTCCCACGAGTATAAAGCCTTCAGCTAGTCAGCAAGACCTAGCTAGCTGCTAGCACGATGCCACTTGTCAATGACTTTGCGTGAAATAGCCTGCACGGCCACCTATCCTCGAACCTCCACGAGCCTCGCTGAAGACGTCTGTCCATCTGGTCCATCCATTACATCTAGCCTACACCTGAGTTTTCTTTGTTGCGCTACTGGAGCTACAGTATGTGCTGGAGTGGCGTGAAAGAGCCGTTTTGGTTTTTAGGCTTCAACGCACACTAGCAACGTTTACAGGCCTGCCACACGAACTCTGACAACTGGTTGGGTAGCCTACTCATTTTTTAATAACTGCTGGCCATAGTATAGGGTTTGATATTTTATTTTAATGAAAGAGAAAACCATTGTTTGCTTGGATGTTGGTTGTATTACAATTGATATGAAACTGAAAGTTAGCCTATTGTAAACTACTGAAGATTGAGTGTAATGCATGTGTGATGAATGTGTAAATAAGAGTAAATTTGCATATAATTGTGGGATCACTAAGCTAAGTGGTTGTATTTCACATAGAGGTGATGTATTAACATTGGAACACTTGGATTAATTTGTTTATTTAATATTTTAAAGAACTCAGGATAGCTACCCATGGCAACGAGGCGCTACAATGTATGATGGTTTTGCAAGGTTCATTGCTGAAATAAACTCTTTGAAGTCATAACTTGAGTATGGTGTTTGTTGTTATTATACTTGAAATTAGACTCAATGTTCAAGAACTGTAAAATGTACAGAAATGAAACCTACATGACAGTGTAATGACATTTCATGACATGTTCAGGAAACATCTCAGATGGTTCACTGTACTTGAGGTCAAAGGTAAGTATTCATGACACTGTCAGAAAACTATTTTGGTCAGTAATAGTTCTTTGTGACAGCTTAATGACAAGTCAAAACTGTACCACTGTAGTTGAGGTCAAGAAAAGTATTCATGACCAATTTATAATGGTGTCATGACAGCCAATTGTTCAGGCTCATCACTTAAAAAACCTAGAAGATAAGTCAGGCCAAACACAGTTATATGTCAAGTTGTCATGACAATATTGTAAACGGATTATATTGTCTTGCCTAATGTCAAGTTGTTATGACAAAGATGGCGTCAAATAATGTCATCTTGCCTAATGTCAAGTTGTCATAATGATGACGCTCAAACAATGTCAACTTGACATGACAAAAACCGAATGACACCTTATGACAACAGTCATAAACATCAATAATGTGTCATTAATGTGCATGACATGTGTCATGTCATTCTTATGACGGTTACATGACACCCTTATGTAGACCCCTTCAAATATTCATGAGATGTTTACAAATGCTGGAGAGAATTCATAATACCCTGTATATACTAGATTGTTGGACTTTTATTTTGACAAGTTCTCATCATTTTGTCTTCCACATTCATGAAAGTGTTGGTATGAATGTTGAGTCATGTTTCATGAATCGGTAATGAATGCTTCATGTGCAGTTCATGACAGTTGTTATGAATGTGTTATGAATGAACCCGTCAAGTAAAGTGTTACCGAGATTTTTAGAGCTTTTTAAGAGGCTAATTTTATTTCTAGCTTTTTCAGATTTCAAATAACTAATTTTATTACATGTTTTGATTTATTTAGCCAAATTTCAGGCATCATTGATTTTAGGTTATTTATTTTTACACACAATGATTGACAGAATTCATGACTGTTTCATGAAACATGACTCAACATTCATACCAACCCTTTATTGAATGTGGAAGACAAAACATCAAAATAAAAGTCCAACAATCGCAAAGCAGCATTGCTGTCTTTTTTGTTTTAGCCAACCAGGGGTGTGTTTCTAGAAAGCGTCGTATGCTAACTTGCGTCGCAACCTTGGGAGTTCGCTCCGTCGTTCTTGGATTTGGTGTTTCTAGAAAAGGTAGTTCAAACTCTCAAACGCAAACAAGGACGCAAAGTTCGGTCGTTTGAACAACTGCCCCTGGGCAGTCGCACCTGTGGCGTACCTTGGGAGTTCCAGTTGGTGATGTCGTCAGTGTCAGAATCGCCTGACCAAAAATCACAAGCGCCCAACCAAAATTCACAAAGTAGTTGTTTTTTTTGTTGCTCAAAGATTGCACTATGCTGTAGGCGAATTAGGCGAATATAAATTAAAATACTGACTCCCCTGTTTGGCTCATTTTTGCTACTTGTGTTACTTTGCGTTAATTTGCGTGTTGGTTTGCGTTTTGGTAGGCTTTAGTATGATGGCGTTTATAAACCTTCAGGGTAGACACATCGATCATTAGTACAGTGGTTAAGGCAGATGACTTGCTAGCGAAACGTTGCAGGTTCTAATCCCGTGAGAGTTGGAAGCTATATTCTTTTGTGTCTGACCAGTGAAACGTGGAAATAACCCTAATAAGTAATGCCGTGGAACTATTATATAAACTGATGTTGTGTTCCTGGCCACTCGATGTAAAGCAATTAAATATATTCAGAATATATTCTAACCTATTGTTGTGTGTGGTAGGCTACTCAAAAGTGACATGGAGAGGTAAGATGCGAACTCTGGTGAACCACTAGACACAGACTAGTTGTGATCATTTGTAATTAGTCTTGGCCATATATACTTTTTACAGATTTTTTTCAGATATTTCATACAAATAATGACATTATTGGACACCTTAAGCAAACTATTTATGTGCTTGCATAGGTTACGTTTTTTCCTGATAGCAATGATAATGCCAGCATTAATCACTTTGGGTTTAAATTAGACACGTCGACACATAGTGGGCGCCTGTCAACATCCCTCCTCGATCCTCGATGCTCGGTCCTCCAGACTCTTTCCCACTGATCTATAATGAACAGATAGACTATCCCATTGTTGCCGCCCCATCATTCTGTGAGGACGAGGATCGAGGAAGGAAGGGAGGATGTATAAAAAACAAATGATAGGCACCCAGTGACAGAGAATTTCTAGTGGGTGGGGTATTACACGTTGCCACTTTTCCCACCAATGAAATGTGCCGCTGCGTCCTCAACAACGTTGTTGGAACAACGGTGTTCGAACACCGGAGGTAGCGAATTACGACACAGGTACGATGCTTTCTGGAAAGAGGTGTAACACAGTCGTCGTTTTATCAGAAGTTGCGTCGTACCACGGTGGTTTAGCAACGCCTTTGTTAGCTCTTCTAGAAACTGAAGAATGCATAATTGTCTAAAGTGAAATTTGAAGTAGACTTCATAAAATATTCATGAGATGTTTACAAACGCTGGAGAGGATTCATAATACCCTGTATATGGATTACTAGATTGTTGGACTTTTATTTTGACAAGTTTTTGTCGTTTTGTCTTCCACATTCATGAAAATGTTGGTATGAATGTTGAGTCATGTTTCATGAATCAATCATGATGAATGCTTCATGTGCAGTTCATGCCAGCTGTTATGAATGTGTTATGAATGTCCTCTCACCATGTCCATCTGCTTCATTATAAATGATCTCCTACAGGGGCTATATACTATAGGAAGCGTTGGGTTCAATGTTCAGATATAGTCTCTTGAAATAACACTTTGTATTGTATACAGTACTTTTTGAGGTACAATGCAAGTGAATGGAGGAATGTTATGAACATAATGGTGCATTCAAACACTTGAATCCTACAAAGTCTTAGCTCCTTTAAAATTACTTTAAGTAGGTGGATTCTTTCCATTTTAGTTTTGACCCTGATTCAGTTTCATTCATTTTTTAGTCATTAATTCTTACTAATAAACTTGCCTTTTTATTTTTACAATTCTTCCTTTTTGCAGTACGTTAACCATTCTTTTTCTGTACCCGCAGATTGTTGCTGCAATTATGTCCATCACTGGCATTGTTATGATGGCCTATGCAGATGGCTTCCAGGGTGATTCTATCCTTGGTGTGGCTTTAGCTGTGGGCTCTGCCTGCACCTTGGCACTCTATAAGGTTAATCTTCATTTTTTTACCTTTCACAGATATTACACTGCAAAAAAAAAAAAAAATTCTAACCATTTATTCTAACCGTTATTAATCTCATATTAAAGGAGCACTTCACCGTTTTTTCATGTTAAACCATAGCCTAGAAATCTAGACGCCCCTAGCGGCAGCAAATGTAATTTGGCTCGCGGGGCAGTCTAGACACGATCCATTGAGCCAGGGAGCTGAGAACCCCCAGCACCAGCGGGCCAATCACAGCGTGTATAGAGTCGGTGGGTGGGCTTAACATAATGGTGACTGACATGCGACCAGAAGTTGCGACGGTAACGCATCCTGTTATTTGAAAACAAGAAGATGATTCGTTTAGCGTTATCCTATTGCGTGGAGAGGGAAGGTTAAAGCATCCTGCTACTTGAAAACAAGAAGATGATTCGTTTAGCCTTATCCTATTGCGGGGAGGGAATTTGAAAGACCAGTGTTTCCCACACATAGACAAATTTGTGGCGGTGCGCCACAGATTCAGCACCGGCCGCCACATATTGCGTCTCGTTATTCTTTTATTTATTTATTTATTTATTCTTATTTTGAAACGCTATTGAAAAACACGCAGCATTCGTAAAGCTGAATTTCCTTTCCCTGCGCTCCCTCTCTGTCACTCGCGCGTCTGTCTCTCATACACACAAACACGCACAGCCCCTATACCCTCCGTGCACACCGCGGCTGTCTGTCTCCATGAAAACCAATGAGATTATCCCTGGAAGCGTGGTCGGTGGTCGCACTGATGCACCTGCCGCTGCTCGGGTAGAAGCATAAAGTTCTCCCGCAAGTTTTATAGTCTATGCGTGCAACTTAATTACCAAACAGTAGAAGTAAACTCATTCTCCTTGGCCCGCTCTTGTGCACGCTCAATGGACAGCCGCCCTCCACATGCACATTTAATCCAAATAAAACATTCACAATCGTGGACGCATTGACGCATAGAAGACGACTAGCTAAATTACTGTTATATTCGGTTAGCATCATTAGTAGGCTGTGCTACAGGCATTTGATTAAAACTCTTGCATTCGAGTTGACTGCATGACCACCAAAGTATTAGCTTACCTTGAGACTTAAACACGTGGGGAAAATGAACAGTCCAACCAGTAGAGTATGATAAGCTTAGCCTGCTATGTTTACAATATTTTGAGGCTTCAACCAGACAGCTGAATTTAAGAAGTGGAGTTGTAATATGAATAGTAGGCTATAATCTGCATAAAGTTTGCTGTTATGAATATCAGAAATGTCAGTATAGGCCTATATTATGTAAATAATTACATAATATGTGTGTGCAGTGTTTCCCACAGATTAGAAGGCAATGTGTGGTGGTCGCCCCATGTCTGACGGGGGGGGGGGGGGGGGGTGGGTTCATTGCATCGCCTTTTTATCGCTCTCCTTTCATATGTTTTTTTTTTTTTTTTTTACCAAGATGTGAAGCTTGTCTTTATTTGAAACACACACATATTATGTAATGGAGACAGACAGCCGCGGTGTGCACGGAGGGTATAGGGGCTGTGCGTGTTTGTGTGTATGAGAGACAGACGCGCGAGTGACAGAGAGGGAGCGCAGGGAAAGGAAATTCAGCTTTACGAATGCTGCGTGTTTTTCAATAGCGTTTCAAAATAAGAATAAATAAATAAATAAATAAAAGAATAACGAGACGCAATATGTGGCGGCCGGTGCTGAATCTGTGGCGCACCGCCACAAATTTGTCTATGTGTGGGAAACACTGGTGTGTTTCAAATAAAGACAAGCTTCACATCTTGGTAAAAAAAAAAAAAAAAAACATATGAAAGGAGAGCGATAAAAA
Source organism: Sardina pilchardus (assembly GCF_963854185.1). Taxonomy (NCBI): domain Eukaryota; kingdom Metazoa; phylum Chordata; class Actinopteri; order Clupeiformes; family Clupeidae; genus Sardina; species Sardina pilchardus. The sequence goes on along the minus strand of NC_084998.1, from coordinate 35,707,221 downwards.
GGCGATGCAATGAACACGTTGTTAGGCTGTTGGAAGCGGTCTATAGGCTATAGACTTGCGCTTGTTGCCTTTATTAGGTGAGCAATAGCCTACATTTATTTGATTGTAAATATTAAATTCAAAGTGATTCAATTCCTTTATTTATTTACACGGTGCTTACTAAGTTGGCTATGGACAAGGAGCTCATGTGTGCTGCTGCTCATTTATCTACTCCCGCCGCGCATAAAGATTTACCGATGTCATGCCTATCCTGGCTGTCCTTTACATACTGCTTTTGCGACATCCCATTATTTCGACATTGAGGTCTAACTAAATTCATGAACGCTTGTCTTTGCAAGTGTTAATCGTGTGTTAAAAGTATTATTTGTTTAATAGTTCAAGTTGGCTTCCTGAGAAACCATTACGTGACCGAAGTGTCGGGAAACCGTAATGTCTTATAGCGGACCCTTTTAGTCGGGCTCGGATTCGGGCTTGGGCTCAGCAATTGCTTAATATGTCGGGCCGGGTCGGGTTAGGGCCTGATTGCCAGAGGTCCGGGCCGGGCCGGGCCTGACATTTTAGGCCCGTGCAGGCCTCTAGCACACGTCAGTTTCCTTTCACTTTTTTAATCGCCTCACAGACGTTTCGGGCTTTACCCTTCTTCAGTGAGATATGGCGATTACACCTTTGAACCCAAGTAGATGTGCCTAAATAACCTCGCTCATCCCCTTTGACCCCGCTAGTCCCCAGCACTCTCCAACAGGGGGAGAACCAGTGTCAATATTCCCATATCCATGTAACCACAGTTGGCAGAAAAAACAACATTTGAAGCCCAAAAAGTACCAAAAAATTATATACATAAAAATAATATATGTGTTACACAAATAGGTTTCCAGAAAACTGGAAAACTGCTATAATAACCCCAGTTCATAAATCAGGGGAAAACGATTTAGCAAGTAACTACAGGCCTATTGCCATTCTCCCAGTAGTCTCAAAAATTTTAGAGAAGATTATAGCTGAGCAATTAATGGAGCAGAGTCTAATCAACTGCTTTATCCACAGCAGTTTGGATTTAGACAGAGATATTCGACAGAGTCAGCAAATTGTTATCTGTTTGAGAAAATCAAAACTTCTCTGGATAAAGGACATGTTGTAGGGGCAGTGTTTTTGGATTTAAAAAAGGCCTTTGATACTGTTAACCACAGTGTATTACTCAACAAATTAAAGCAATTCAAAATGTCGCCTGAAGCTTTGAAATGGCTCAAATCGTACCTGGAGGGTAGACAGCAGTGTGTTAGGGTTAATGGTGTAAGTCCAGTATGCTTGCAAACAGCATGGGTGTACCACAAGGATCCGTCCTTGGTCCACTGCTGTTCACAATGTACATTAATGACCTTCCAAGCTGCTGCCCAGGTATCAATTGCCAGGTGTATGCTGATGACACCATAATTCATGTGTCCACTAAAACATCCAGCCTGGCAGGTAAGCACCTGACACAGGCTTTATCAGGCATCTCGGAATGGCTTGAGTTATCCCACCTAACTCTTAAAGGGATATTCCGCCATTTTTGGAAATACGCTCATTTTCCACCTCCCCTCGAGCAAAACAATCAATATTTACCTTGTTCCCGTTCATCCAGCCATTCTGTGAGTCTGGCGATCCAACTTTTAGCTTCAGCCTAGCATAGATCATTGAATCGGATTAGACCATTAGCTTCTCGTCTGCTAGCTTCATGTTTAAAAGTGACTAAGATTTCTGGTTATTTTCCCACTTAAAACGTGTCTCCTCTCAAGTTAGAAAGTGCAATAAGACCAACTGAAAATGAAACCTGCCGTTTTTCTAGGCTGATTTGACATGGAACTACACTCTCATCTGGCGTAATAATCAAGGCAACTTGCAAACGTACCATAGGCGTAGTGATATCGTACACAGCATCTGAAAATAGTCCCCATAGACAACAAGCAGTAGTAGTGCCAGTAGTTTGCAAGTTGCCTTGATTATTACGCCAGATGAGAGTGTAGTTCCACACGTTTTAAATCGGAAAATTACCAGACATCTTAGTCACTTTTAAACATGAAGCTAGCAGGCGAGAAGCTAATGGTCTAATCCGATTAAATGATCTATGCTAGGCTGAAGCTAAAAGTTGTATCGCCAGACTCACAGAATGGCTGGATGAACGGGAACAAGGTAAATACCGATTGTTTTGCTCGAGGGGAGGTGGAAAATGAGCGTATTTCCAAAAATGGCGGAATATCCCTTTAATATAAAAAAAACTGTGTCTATTTGCTTTTCCATGCGTGACAGGCCAGAACATGAACTATTTGAGGTCAGGATTAAGGGAGAAATCACTGAAGTAGTGAGTGAAGTGAAGTACTTAGGGATCATTTTAGACAAACATGTAACATTTCACAGTCAGGTTAAGTACATTTGTCATAAGGTCAAACCAAATTTAAACTGTTTTCGTTTATCAGAAGGAAGGAACCTAGGCCTATCACACCAAGCAGCAAAACTATATATGCATGCAATGATTTTCTCTCATTTATCATATTGCATCACATCATGGTCACAGGCTTCCTCAACCACAATGAAACCTACAGTATAGTCCTAATTTACAAGCAAGCAATACAAATCATGGATCAGAAACCACTGAAATGGCATCATTGCCACATTTTAAGGAAACACAACCTCCTCACTTTTGAAAATTTCATAAATTTTAGTATACTAAGATAATAACCATGCATCAAGACTGTTCACTGATGTGGCCATTAGGCGTCAGAGCTCTCACAGAGCGACCACACGAGCCTCCACCTGTGGGGATTGTCTCGTCCCAAGATGCAGGACCTCTTTCTGCCAGTCTGCTGTGTCTGTAAAGGGTGCCAAACTCTGGAACTCTCTATCCACTGAACTAAAATTGGAACCCAACAGTAAAGCTTTTAACGAAGGACTCAAACAATGGCTAAAATCAAAACAACAGTGCTCACATGAATAGTATGTAAGTGGCCTCTGCTAATGTATTTATGTTTCTTAAACTGGAAATTACCTGCATTTCTTTCTTTTTTATTTTTTTCTTTTGATCTGTTGTTTTTCTTATCTTGTCTGTCTTTCCCTTTTTTCCTTCTTGATCTTATTCTTTTTAAAAGCCGCCTATGGACAAGTGTTGCGAATTAGCACCTGTGCTAAAACACTCAAATCAATGCATCTGGTTTGTCCAATGTAATTGCTATGTCCATACCAAATAAACATTATTATTATTATTAATAATAATAATAATAATAATAATAATAATAATAACTAGAAATGCAATTCCAAGGAATTACCAGTGCATGAAAATGCCAAAAATGAAATGTACAATATAATTTGTAGTTAACACAAATAATATAAAAAAAAGAGAGATGGGGTAAAACTGAGCGAATGAGGATTTACCACTGATCTATAAATCGGTAATTGAGATTGTTAAGTGTTGCTAAGACATATATGGTGGTTGCTAGGTTGACGTGGTTTAATAAATGTTGATAGGCAGATAGTTTAATAGACATAGTTTAAGGGCTGTGTAGAGGTAGACAGTTTAATGGATGTTGATAAGACAGATAGTTTAATGAATGTTGATAGACAAATAGTTTAATGGATGTATAGGTAGATTAATGGATGTTGATAGGAGGACAGTTTAATGAAGGAATAAATAGTTGGAAGTAAATGGATGGAGAGAAAGTGGAAATGGAAAGTTGAATTGAATGGAAAGTGGTCTTTGTTAACATTACTAGGGTGATAGCGATGATTTCTATATTGTTGCAAGGGTAATTGAGATAGCTGTTAGGTTTATCATAGGGTATTCATAGTGGTTACTCTGCTATGTAGGTTGCTAAATTAGGTGGAGGTTCCTAGGTGGTAATTGAATCAGACATGAGTGTTGATAAACAGAAGGACAATTTCCAAACTGATCATATAAAGATAACACACCAGCATCGAGCTCTTGAACAGTCCAAAGGCAAACTAGGCTTAGTTTATTTTACAACCTAACATCGATATTATGTTGTGATATGAAGTCATGCATTTATGGTTAAACCATGAATGGTTGTTTTTTTTTGCTACAATAAACTCTGCAATTTAGGATGAGAGCACGAGGGATCACAGCAAGAGATCATTTGAGTAGACAATATGCGTGGATAAATTAACTTTTTTAGAAATGGTGAAATCTTCAGAGGTCATTCTTTTACTGTCTATCATGCAGGCTCACATTGCATTAAACATCATAATTGTATTGCATTATCGTGACTGTAGAAGAGCTAGGGTGTGCATTGCACACAAACATCACAGTTAGGCGACACCGACGTTATTGGCTGAATGATTAGGTCTATATTTTTAAAATTGATAAAATATTCAACGGTCATTTCGGCAGGCTGTGTAGCCGAATTACATTGATATCATATCGTGATATCCTCTTTATTGTGTGTCTGTTACCTGTTGATGAAATACCTGTTGATGAAATAGTTGTGTCCCTTTAAGGGGAACTTAGGGGTGGAGTTTTAGGTACGTGTGTTTGTGTGTGTTTGTTTGAGCAGGTCGGAGTCGGAGAGTGAAGGAGTTGGACAGAGAGGTCTGTTAAAGAATGCTCTGTTAAAAGCGTGAGTTGTGGCTAAGACAGCAACTCGGTTGTGATATAAGCTACTTGGTTGATAAATAAAGCACGGGAAGTTTCATTAAAGTGTGACAACGTGTCTGGAGTATTACAATATTCATCCTGGCTGTAGCCTAACTTTAGATGAAGCAGGCTATGAGTTTCACAATAGGCTATTAACAGTGGTAAACATTTAAGACGGGGATCAACACCGGGAGTTGACATTGATTCAGTGAAGTTAGCTTTATTTACAGCTGAACTATCTAGGTCTCTCGTGGGCTGCGTTATTTTAATTCAAGTAGCCTAGGCTAGCAATTTTGCCTGGCTTGATAACGTTAGGCTATTTGTTTTAGTCGGAAATCGTTTGGTTTGTTACGTTAACCGCACTTTGTGCATACATATATGCCAGATGTGCTGCCAGATGTGGACTAATAATAGCAGAAGCAAGCTCGGACCAGAGCGTGGTAAAGTTGGTTTTATATTGGATGTTGCCTACATAGCCTGCTAGTTAGCGAGACAGTCTAGTGCTTCAGATTATATCCAGTGGTTTATCTAGCCCAAGTATGTTCAGGTGGCATACACACAACAATCCGTTTTAATGTTTTTATGTTGACAACAAGTCATGTTGTACAGAAACACGATAGTAGTTCATTTCAGTGTGTTAGCGATTTAGTTGCTATGTGTTTTCAATAGTTTATAATGGGTCAACAAGCTAACAAGCTAACTCTACCGTTAGAGAGCTTACGTTAACCTACAATGATCTGTGTGTCCTGAACACATTTATGTCGCATATAAACAACAAACCGTATAAAAATAAACCATTAAAAGTGGTCAAGAAACCTTAATTCACATTTAATATTTCCTGTTACAAACCCCAGGGCAGCCGCCATTGTTTTCTGATTTTTTTGTTACTCCCGCCTCTGTGTACAACGCAGGCTTCTGATTTGCTCTGAGTGGTTCACATTTGCATATTCTATGATGTCATGATCACAATGTTAAGTCTATGGGGAAATTTTAATAGTTTTTAATTTATAGTTTAAAAAGTATAAAAGTTACAAAGTTGAAAAGTCATAGCAACCTAATCCATTAGAAAACCTACGTTACAGAGTTTGAATGAAGTTTCTAAGTTAAACGGTTGAAGAGAAATTGCGTACGGAAAAAGTGGTAAGCGGAATAATAATAAGAGGAATAAGAAGTCTAAGAATAACAGTACAGTGCATTTTCATGCACTGTAATAATAACATTCCCCTCAGGAGAATGTGTAACACATATATTGTTTTTATGTATATCATTTTTTGGACTTCAAATGTTGTTTTTTCTGCCAACTGTGGTTACATGGATATGGGAATATTGACACTGGTTCTCCCCCTGTTGGAGAGTGCTGGGGACTAGCGGGGTCAAAGGGGATGAGAGAGGTTATTTAGGCACACCTACTTGGGTTCAAAGGTGTAATCGCCATATCTCACTGAAGAAGGGTAAAGTCCGAAACGTCTGTGAGGCGATTAAAAAAGTAAAAGGAAACTGCCGTGTGCTTGCTTTATTTATTTTCAATGTTTATGATTTAGTATCAAGTAAGTTTAAGCACCCAGTTCGAAGCACTTAGGTGTTGAGCGCGCTTCTTTATCTATCCTTAAAACTAGCAATTTGCGGGTCAGGTTCAGGATAAAACCCAATAATCCCCCAGAGATGGTCTACCTTATCTGATTTGACACAGAATGATATACAGTAACTTTGCCTCCCTCATCAAAAATGGCATGCAGTATCTTTACAATTTACTGATATGTTTACTTCTTATATTAATATGATTATTACTGTGTGTATGACATATCAAAGGTCCTGTTAAAGATGTTCTTGGACAGTGGAAGACTTGGAGAGGCAACACATTTCTTCTCTACAATGGGATTATTTAATTTCATCTTCATCTCTGGTGTGCCCCTGATACTCTACCTCACTCATGTGGAGCACTGTGGCTCTCTGTCGTCACTGCCCTGGGGATACTTATGTGGAATAGCTGGTCTCTGGCTTGGTGAGTGTGGATGCATGCCCTCACAAAGAGCAATTCATCTAATAACGTGACATGATGATGTACTAATTCACGAGCATGTACAAAGAGGCACACGTCTTTTGCAACAAAGCTGCGAAGCCACATGTAGTGTTTCTACTTTTTCTTATTATGCATATGTGGCAAGTGGTAGTTTGGTATTTGCTGACTAAGCCACGATGGGACTTTCACCCAAAGATATAAAGATATAATTCACACATCAGTACTTTAACCAAGGCACTCATGTCCATAACAAAACAGCAGGAGAATTGGTGTCAGTGGCCCAGAGCTACTGGCCTTTGTCTGTGCATTCAGATCAGTGGCTGCGCGTAGGCTTGGAGTAGCCTTTCGCTGCAGCCTGCAGGACAGACAAGTTGGATATCCAACTCCACCCATATCCAAGTCAGCCATGTTGTGATGTCGCGTCAACATATCTCAAACTGCGTGAAAAGTTTGCCGGTAGGTAGTCACAGAACCATAGAAAGAATAGGCTAAGTGTAAAATAGACCTCTTTAATTTTACTCATCTTTGACCCTGTTGCACAACAACGAGCAGGATAAAATATTCAAGATATTTGTTGTGGTGGTATAGTTTATGGGGTTGAGTTGCATTGAGTAGGCCTAGTTTTGGATATTAACGTTACATCGTTGACCCGGCTGCTGCAAACTGGATGAAGTATTTTATCTGACTGGATGTAATTTATGGTGTTCAGGTGCATCGACTGTTTTTGTATGTTGGTCTGTACAGCGTTGTCAATGAATTTCAATAGGATTAGGTTCAAGATTTCAAACAATGTCAGTGGTGTTGAAGGAAGAGTAGCCTAAATGAATGGCAATCTGGGTGTCAGGGTTGCAGCAAGACCAAGACCCAAATGCAAGGCAGGACTCAAGAAGTACGTGAAACACTTAACTTTACTCAGGAAAACCAAGAACAGGAACAACATACAACAATGACGAAGCAAAGAACCACACAAAACCAAGACCTTAGGGACTGTACGATATTTAGTGGGGGGGGAGGGCCGGTCGCCAGACGACCGGGTTAAACATTTTCTGCCTGGCCCTCCCCCCTGGTCAATTTTTTTTTTCCAGGGGCCTCCACCCGGCTGAATTTTTTTTTCCTGCGCCCTCCCCCCAACATGAATCATATAAAACTGGTCGAAAAATTACGTTTACAAAGTTGAAACGGTCAGCAAATGTCATAAGTCACACATACACACACACACAGGAACACACGCAGCGCTGATCTTTAAACAATACTAGCCTACGCCTCTCGTAGGCTATATAGATCGGAATCATAGGCTACAGAACAACAAGGGGAAATCATGCTGTTTTATGTGTGGTTAAGAATAATATGAGAGTTGTCCTTTTTCTACCGGTTTTTGCTATAAACAAATAATAACGATTGCTTGAACAGAAGAAAATAGCCTAGGCCTACTCTTCACTTTAATATTTTAATTAACATGATTGATAGATAGATGGATAGATGGATAGATATACTTTATTGATCCCCAAGGGGAAATTCAAGACTAGTGCAGAGCCCGTAGATGTGGCATTTTTTGTTCTATAACATGAAATTTGGCACTGCACACACTCGTGCCATTAGGATGACACCCACCAAATTTGAGAGCAGTCAGATGAGTGGTTCGAGAGTTATGCGTGGAACAGACAGGCAGAGTGACACCCAGACAGACGTTATGCCTGTCAACTCAATTTACATGTATTTCAGCCCCATCTCAAAACAAGTTGCTATTTTGTAAAGGTTGCCATCTTACCAAAATCACCTTGTTACATGGTTGCTAAAATGAAAATGTATTTATTGGTCGTATCATTTAATATGCCATGTACAGTGGGTACGGGTTGAGAATGCACCTTCTCCCGCGGGACTCCCGAAGAGATCCCGCAGTGCGTCAAGCCGATTTTTTTCGAGGCTAAGGCAATGTACCCAAACAACCACCAGGTGGCAGAAAGTTTCAACTGCATTTAATGATGAAGACCGCATATCCGTCAATAGTCGACTCCTTAATCTCATTGAATCATTAAAATGAAGGTGATGACTGGCGAAATCATTCAAACGACACTTCAATGAACCATTGTTGAAATGAATGAAAATGGTTATAGAAATCGCCTACAGCCAGCGTTATAAGAAATATATAAGTAATAGTTAGTCTTCTTCCGTATTAAACAGATAGCCTACGGCACGCTCTTTGTTCCGTAGGCTATTTTAAGGAACTACTCAATGCACACACACTGGGTAAACTGGCGCGCTACAAAGATTAAAATGTCAAATCATATTTATTTCTCTTTGTCGCCATGGTATTGGGGGAAACGCGGAGAGACGAGATGGTCAGTCCTCGTATTTTTTCTTCGCGTTTCGTTATAAGAAATATATACTAAGTAATAGTTAAAGTCTTCTTCTGTATTGAACAGGTAGCCTACGGGACGCTCTTTGTTCCATATTTTAAGGAACTACTCAATGCACACACACTGGGTAAACTGGCGCGCTACAAACATTAAAATGTCAAATCATATTTATTTCTCTGTCGCCATGGTATTGGGGGAAACGCGGAGAGGCGAGATGGTCAGTCCTCGTAGCCTATTTTTTCTTCGCGTTTCGTTATAAGAAATATATAAGTAATAGTTAAAGTCTTCTTCTGTATTGAACAGATAGCCTACGGGACTCTCTTTGTTCCATATTTTAAGGAACTACTCAATGCACACACACTGGGTAAACTGGCGCGCTACAAACATTAAAATGTCATATCATATTTATTTCTCTTTGTCGCCATGGTATTGGGGGAAACGCGGAGAGGCGAGATGGTCAGTCCTCGTATTTTTTCTTCGCGTTTCGTTATAAGAAATATATAAGTAATAGTTAAAGTCTTTTTCTTTATTGAACAGATAGCTTATGGGACGCTCTTTGTTCCGTATTTTAAGGAACTACTCAATGCACACACACTGGGTAAACTGGCGCGCTACAAACATTAAAATGTCCAATCATATTTATTTCTCTTTGTCGCCATGGTATTGGGGGAAACGCGGAGAGGCGAGATGGTCAGTTCTCGTATTTTTTCTTCGCGTTTCGTTATACGAAATATATAAGTAAAAGTCTTCTTCTGTATTGAACAGATAGCCTACGGGACGCTCTTTGTTCCGTATTTTAAGGAACTACTCAATGCACACACACTACAGTGAAATTAGGTCCGCTTCATCTGATAATTTGCTGCGCAATTGACCAAGCAACCGCGGACCGACAGAAAAAGAAAGCAAACGTTGCTGCTATCGGGAGGAAATGCTTGCTAATTTGATGTGTTCAAACATAGTGCCACATTCGACAACAGCATTCAAGTTCCTTCTCAGCACGAAGACGTGACCTTGCTTGCTGTTGGCCCAGAACAACATGCTCGGATTCACCAACAGAGTCGCGGCAACGTTGGTAGATACGGATGCCTGCTCTTCAGAGCCATCACCACAAAGGAGCACTACAGAGCCTGGTGCAAAACCACCAACTGGGATGGATCGAAGGGCAAGCAAGCACTGCCACACAACGTCAAGACCTTTGTGTTGTCAACACTAAGCAGAAAGTTTCCTACGATGGCAAGGACTGCATCGATAAGATCAACGAATGCCTTCGCAAGCCCCGAAACCCTGGCGATACATTTTCTTTCCTTTAATTCAATAAAACATTGTTTATCTGAAGAACTTTTCCGAGGTTGTCTTGTCTACCAAATCCTAAACTTAAATAGAGTAAACATTTTATCTTATGAAAAAACTCTTAGGGGGAACAGTTAGGCAGCCCTTCCTCCATTATCGTAGTAGGACTATAGGCAATTTATTAGAGGGGTCAAAAAAAACTCATAAAGTAGGCTAGACTAAATGTGTCACTTTAGTGATTGGCTCTTTCAAATGCAAATTAGGTGGATGGGCTTTTGAATGGGCCTGCTGCAGGTGAGAGGACAAATCCTAAGAATTTATTGTTTTTAGAAAGTGCCATTATCATTGCCATATTCTCTTAAAACATAGGCTATATATTTGAAAACGAGTTGATTAAAGGCTTCTAATGGTGTCTCTATAATATGATAAAAGCAGAGATTGAGATGTGTGTTTGGAACAGTTTTTCAAATCCCCCGGGGGTATTTAGACTCCAGGGTGTTAAGCACTCATTCACAACTGTCCCATCGCTAAATGCTCTCTTGTGTTGCGTGATCACACAAGTATACCTGTCGTAGTGTGCTTTTAATTTGATATGCCTAATTATTATCTCCGCCAAGGATATAGGATGAACAAAGTCTATGGATTTGCTATCCAGTAGCCTAATAATTAGGCTATGTGCCACGTCCGATTTCGCAAGTGGTGTAGTAGGCTACATTTAAAAACCGACAGCCGCCTGTGAGATCCATTTCATGAAGAGCATTGTCTTGTGCGATCATTCCCCCTCCCCCACACTCGTCTAACCAGTTCACTACATTATAGCCAGAGCCATAGATAGAGAGAGTTGCGACACTCTTTGAAGTCGCCGCCGCGCCGTCACGTGGTTCATGCACGCTACAACAGTTCTAAAGAGCCCTGGCGCTGCCATGTTATTTCTATGGGATAGACAGCAATGATCACGGGAAACATCGAAACAAACCAAACACGAGTTCAATTTCAAGTGCTATAACGTCGGTTAGCATGTTTACACTAGTGTCCATGACATATCGCAAGTTTGCTCTGCAAACATCGTTCTGAAATATAGTCTATTCTGTGGTAGCTGACACTGCCATTTAGCTTACCTCTCGGCATCAGCTCCATTCCTGGTTCCGTGATTTGCCTGTTTGTCGTCATGCATAATAAACTTACATAGTTGAAATGTATGTATTTTGTATCCAATGTTACCGTGGGTATTTGAGATGTTCAGTGTCCTCTCCAGTTATTTTGATGAGATGAAGGTGGCCACCCTAACTATATAGGCCTACAGTACACACCCACAGCCTTGAGTAAGCCATGAACATCTAGCAAATAATATATGGCAACCAGTAACAGGTTATACCTTAAAAGTTATATCAATGCAGTCAATCTGTTAATTTGTTTATTTTAAGGAATAGCCTAAATATGGCCACCACACAGCCTTAGTAATATTTTCAGATCAAGCCATAAACATATAAAAATACATTAACAAAGAACGATAAATAACAGCCTAAATGTTAAAAGTGTGTTCAACAGTTCGTTCAGGACACCCACTGTTTCGATAACATTGTAACTCAATAAGCAATCATCTGTTTCAAGAAAGCACTTAGAACAGCATAAAAAGGATGACTGATACATTTTGAGTTTTCAATACATTTGTTTATTACATTTTCAATGTGTGGAACAAGTGTGTTTTAACAACATCAAGAACAGGAATACACACAGAAAAGGCATAAGGGAGATATGGTGAGACTGCAATATAAAAAGGAGGGCTAACACCCATTTATATTTTCAAAGACATTCTGAAAAACATTTCAGATTCCCAAATCTGAACAACCGTACCGTGTGTGAACAACTCAAGACATTAATGTGCAAAGGATGCTGGACATGCACACCTACAAGAAGGTTAACTGAGGAAGATGTAGCACATTTGGCTGGAGGTGTGACAGGAGGTGTTGGAGATGCTGAGGTTGGAAGGGTCCCTTCGTTTGGACCTAAACCATAAAAAATGACCTTCTCTGATAATTTCAGTCAATACTACACACCCGTCTTGTCCTCTGCATCCTTGGTCCTAGGCAAGAACAGGCACAGTGGAAAATGGAGAGAGCAGGTAAAAGTCAGTGTATACTTGGTACAATACATTCACAGATGCCACATCAAGGTATTAGAATAAACAAAAGCAAAAGGCCAGCAAGAGTTTTACATACCCATACACGGCCGACCCCTTCAAGATTGGTTGGGGGTGCCACACCTTATAACTTTTATAACACCAATGATTCCCAACAATATCTTTCATAGTTATTTTGAGAATAAAAAGCTGACAGGCTATAAGAAATCACTGCACTTTAGCCATTGCATTCATCAACACAAGGAGACTTTTCTTATTGTAATAAGAACAATACTGAGGGTAATCAGTAACTGACTTTGTGAGGAATGCCAGCATGCTGTACAGACAACAATGACTGTGCTGACAGCAAATGTAGTGTACTGCTACAACTGAAGGAATTTAAGAGAGGTACTTACTGTCCATTGCAGGAGGCCTTCAATATCATCAGTAAAGTGGAGCAGTTGGTCCGGGCAAGGAACACCGAATCCCTTATGGTGTCAACCAAAGCAGTGGCACTGCTACAGAGAGATAGTATACCCACTTACCATTACCATCTCTACCCACTTAAAATATTAACATTTGGGATTGATTACAGTAGCCCTATACCCACTACAGCTAACTAGACTAGGCTATATAATTGCAAACATTGTTCTTATTCTATGGATGGACCTAATTCTGCCCTTAGAGCATCATTAACCTACACTTTTCAGTTATCCATACAAGGTAAAAAAAAAAAGAAAGAAAATTATTATACTTACAAGGACCACTTAATTGAAGACAATGTCTTGTCACGTCACTTTCAGCATCTGCAAGATAGTCATTGCAATCAAAATTATTCCATCAAATACATCGACCTGCTGTGGTGATATAGACCTCAGAAATGTACATTCAATGTAGAATAATATTGACTGCAACCTGACATCCAACAGCAGTTGAGACAAAAAGAAGTACTGCACTGTACACGCGCCCCTATCCCAAGCTCTAGTCTCCTGCCACTGTCCCGACTCCCGAGTTGGAACAGTAGTGGCACTAGGGGCAGGACTGGACAGTTAGGCAAGTGACACACGGCAGGAGAGTATAGTACAGTTTTAGCTTCTACAGCTCCCCTGGCCTGAAGTTCATAACTGAAATTTCTGTTGTGAAGAGATGTGCCCGAGTTCATATCATGCTCTCTGATCACAAGTTTAGCTTCAGGTTCACTTCATAGTGCCATGAAACATTCCATCTAGCAAGCTAACAAGCTAGATCAGGTCTAAATGAAATGTCATCCCATTAATTAGTTCCACTGTTCATCTGAAGAACAACTTAATCACAAACTCGTTGATAACGAGCACATCTGATGCCATTGCATGCATTAAGATCACGTTACTGTTCCCCCTTCATTGCATTTCGAATGTGCGTGAGCTGACTTGCTAACATTAGCTAACGCCATCAGGTTCAGCAAATAGGATTATAAATGTCATACAAACTCCTTGATAACCCCATATATTATCTAACGTTGCTCTACTACAGTAGCGTAACCAAGTGTGATATGTCTGACATTCCTTATTGGCATAGGGACATTACATTTAAGCTAGCCTCCCTCCACGTCTAAGGTTAGCTTTGTAGGCTAACGTAACGTTATGCTCTGAAATTTCGGTCATAACTAAGATACAAAAATAACAGTTAAACGAGCAGCACAAACAACTCGAATAACACTACGAGTACATACTGGTAGAGTTGATATAGGAAATATATAACCATTTCAAAAAAGGTAGTGCTTTCGTTTACTTACCGCTGACAAAGTTAGGCAGACACCAATGGAAGTGAATGAGGCAAACTCCGCGAATGTCACACTTTAGAACTGTTGAGCTCTCCATAACGCGGAAGTAGCCTGAAAAAACGTCCGCCATTGTTTCCTCTGGAGGTCTATGGGAGTGTCGCCACTCTGTTATATCTACCGCTCTGATTATAGCCTATTCATGGGTTTCATCAGGTCCCTTTCCACAGGTGTATAAAATCAAGCACCTTGATTATCAATGCAGACTGCATGGTGCTTGATTAACCCACCTGTGGAAAGGGACCTGATGAAACCCATGAATAGCCTATGCGGCACTGAGGACGACACTTGAGCCCGACACTATGTCAATGTAAAAATGTGTGTGAGTGCGCGCTGAACCACGAATTAACATATTAACTTTTCTTTTCAGCAGACATCGCAAACATAAAAAGAATCTCAAAACAGGAAATCTTTCATTTCTTTTAATAAATCGATTCATTTTGTTTCGATGGGTTCCGGAGAGGTTCTTCGACTGGGTTTCGAACCCCGGTCGCTGGCGTACGATACCTATGCTTCAACCGGCTACCGCCGTTCATTCCGACATACCAGCACTCCGACATTGACGTCCAATTGTCGTAGTGGAGGCATGTCTCTTTATGGGAAAAAGTCCCACCACTCCGACATTTGTTTTTTTCATGGTCGCAGTGGCAGTATTTAACTTTTTTTTCAAACAACGTGCCATTCCGACATGAGGTCATTAATAGGCTATTAATGTCATAACTATATCCAATTGTGTAAAATAATAAAGATTCACATTTAAAATGTCATTGTGAAGACTTCTTGATATGGTTATGTCACATGTGTCTGTTGCGTGCACGACTCGGGGAAGTGAAAGCAGTTCTAGAGCAAGGCAAGTTTTCTTCTCTGTCTCATTATTCGCGGACTAAGTGGAGCTAAATTAAGTTATTATTTTGCTGTCACTTCGTCTGTTTTATGGCCTAGAAGGTTGTATTTGGTATCTGTGGATAGCTCTAGCTCTCCTCTTTTATCTGACATGCAAGCCGTATCTTTTTAACCACGGTTTCACGAGTAAATCAAACGAAAGTGTGGTAGCCGAAGCTATATGATTCTTATTTGTTTGTCACTTCGTCTGTTTCTGTAACACAAAAGGATCGATGTGTTTGGTATCAATGGAAAGCTCTGTTTCTCGTCTTTCATTTGATATGCGTGTTATGTCTGTGCGATGCCTGGTCCCGGAGTAATTCAAGCGAGAGCAGTGGCTGCGTGTAACACAGAGCAATATAGACTGTAAATATGATATGCTTTCATTTAAATTCATGATTTATATTTTTATTTTCATACTTGATCGTACAGACACGTGTCTAGTCTCGTTGGAAAGCCCCGGTTCTGAGCTCTTTCATGCAATATACAGTAGGTCATCTCGCTGTGACTAATAATCGTGGAGCAATGTACAGATAAGAATGGGTGTGTGTTTTGACGCACTTTGCGTCCGTCCGGCTCATAGGGTCCGTTAAATTGACGTGGAAAAAAATAGGATTTGTAAACTGTCGGAATGGGGGTACTAAAATGTGTCGGATTGGCAGCATGTCGGAATAACACCATGTCTGAATAGCGGCATGTCGGACGAAAGGGATGTCGGACTGGCAGGATGTCGGACTGCCGACATGTAACCGCTTCAACCACTTGCGCCACAGCTAGATGTGAATTTCGAAAGGCTTTAAAATAGCTTAGGCCTACACATTTCTAAGTATTCCTAGCATGTAAATGTTGCCAAAATGTCCATCTTGTCCATCTCTTTCGTCTTCGCCTTGACGTTGACAATAATAGCCTATTCACGGGTCTTGTAACCGTAGCCTAATGAATTCATGAATTAATCTAAGGTTGCCTTTCGAGTAGCCTATTTAAGGTTGAATTGAAGGCTATTTCCTTCTGATAGGCCTATAGGTTTCTAAAACCATTTTCATTCATTTCAACAATGGTTTATTGAAACGTCGTTTGATTAATTTCGCCAGTCATCACTTTCATTTTAAGGATATAGGATGAACAAAGTCTATGGATTTGCTATCCAGTAGCCTAATAATTAGGCTATGTGCCACGTCCGATTTCGCAAGTGGTGTAGTAGGCTACATTTAAAAACAGACAGCCGCCTGTGAGATCCATTTCATGAAGAGCATTATTGTCTTGTGCGATCATTCCCCCTCCCCCACACTCGTCTAACCAGGTCACTACATTATAGCCTATATGCGGCACTGAGGACGACACTTAGAGGGCTGCATTGGGACTGGGACCCAACGCAAATCTTGCGGGAACGGGCGGTATGAACTTGACTGCGGGCGGGAGCGGGCGGCAGAAAAAAAACTCGGCGGGATCGAGATTTAGCATAGCAATAAAATGGAGAGCATAATTGGAGTGGAAAGCCTAGCCTAGTCTTGCCTCCCATTGAGATAGGCTACAGTGAGGGTTTAATTGTTTGTCCTGCGCGCTCTGTTGCGACTGTCATGAGGCAGAGGAGCTGTGATGCGCCTGGCTCGCTCCATGCCTGATTATTTTTATTTCTTTCCCGATATCTCAGACAGGCGTCCGTCATTTAGTACACAACGCACTGGGGGTGTGCAACACAGCCTAAGTGGCTGCATAAGTTGCAAAGATGTTTTAACTGAACGCAGTTTTTGTAGCCTAATGATTAAACGAAGTTCTAGCCGTGAACGGTCATTCAAACACAGTTGTTTTCTATTCAAGCAGCTGTTTTTTTTCTCTTGCGGGACGGGAGAAGATACAAAATCAATGCATGTCTATTACAATGCGGGCAAAAATGATCAGAATTTCGCGGGAGCGGGCGGGACTAAACATAAACATTGCGGGTGCGGGCGGGACTGTAACACACACTCCGCGGGTGCGGGCGGTAATGGTCAGAATTTCTGATTATGCGGGCGGGATTGGGATGAAGAAAACAGTCCCGCGCAGGGCTCTAGACGACACTTGAGCCCGACACTATGTCAATGTAAAAATGTGTGTGAGTGCGTGCTGAACCACGAATTAACATATTAACTTTTCTTTTCAGCAGACATCGCAAACATAAAAAGAATCTCAAAACAGGAAGTCTTTCGTTTCTTTTAATAAATCGATGCATTTTGTTTTGATGGGTTCCGGAGAGGTTCTTCGACTAGGTTTCGAACCCCGGTCGCTGGCGTACGATACCTATGCATCAACCACTTGCGCCACAGCTGGATGTGAACTTCACTAGGCTTTATTCGGGAAATGTACTTGAAACGTCGCCGGTTAAAATGAACAAGCCTCCGTTTTAAAATAGCTTACACATTTCTAAGTATTCCTAGCATGTAAATGTTGCCAAAATGTCCATCTTGTCCATCTCTTTCGTCTTCGCCTTGACGTTGACAATAATAGCCTATTCACGGAAATGCGGTCTTGTAACCGTAATGAATTCATGAATTAATCTAAGGTTGCCTTTCGAGTAGCCTATTTCAGGTTGAATTGAAGGCTATTTCCTTCTGATAGGCCTATAGGTTTCTAAAACCATTTTCATTCATTTCAACAATGGTTTATTGAAACGTCGTTTGATTAATTTCGCCAATCACTTTCATTTTAATGATTAAATGAGACGGATATGCGGAGCATTTCTCTCCCTCTCCGTTGACCAAAACGTTGCTCTGGCATCTCTGCTGGACTGACTGAGTTATAGGCTACGTCGAGTGAGAGAGCTGTGAGGTAGGCTGTAAACATTCGAAAACTCGTGCGGTCTATGTTGCCCCCTTGCGGTTGCAGTTTTCCCGATGCTTCGGGAGTCCCGATGTGCGGGAATGAAAGGAGCATTCTCAACCCGTACCATCTGTATGTAAACTTGATGTCTGACTGTTGAACGCGTTTTGGGCCAGAGTGACTTGAAATGGATGCGCGGGGAGAGGGCTTGCCCCGTTTGTTACCTGTGTGAAGCCGGCTGGCGAATGAAGTTACGTGCGTTAGAGGCAGGGTGGGAATTTCGTCATTTTTGGGGCAAGGCCATTTGGCCTTCACCTTCTTTTTTTTTTAGGGGCACCAAGGCCACATGATAGGGCACAAAGGCCACTGAGTAAAATTCGATGGTTTTACATTTCAGGGTTATCTCGACACAAATACATAGACCCGCCAGCCGCTGTAGGCTTTGAGAAACACTAACGCAGCCTCAAACTTCTTTAAGTCGAGGCCCAATCATTGCAGACTTTGGGGTCATAGGGCCCACCTACACATACCTCACCCCACCCCTCATCAAATCATCATTATGATTATCATATCACAATTAGTATTATGCTATATTGCTAAACATGCACTTTCACTTCAAAGCAGTCAATGTTTGTGCCAAAATTGTTTACAAAAAGTTTGTGAAAACTATGCACATCAGGGGTCTGTTTTAGGCTACTCATGTAAGATAGGCTATATATAATTGCAATAGTTCATTCTATTGCATTTTTGCATGAGAGATACTTCTGAAAACAAATATGGGTGCTATTGTTTTGGGATGTTTCCCTCGTGCAAGCATCATAAGCCGTTTTCAGACAGGTTTCTGCACATTCTGCGATAATTACCTGCCGCATTTCTGACGATAGCGGACATTCAGAAATGACGCATAGGTATGCTGAAAGCAAAACTCTGTGAACATTGCGAAAATACACCGCTGTCTGAAAACGGCTACACTCTGGTAGGCAAATGGAGAAATAAAATGATATGGTTTATAATGAAATTTCATTTGAATACCTGAATGTAAGAAAACACAATACCAAGTTTGTCTATGGTAAACGGCCGTGCAGATAGGCGTAAATCTGGAGATCTTTAGATGAAAGACTAATGCTACAATCTTCTGACCATGTTATATTCACTTACCATGTTATTCAAATTTGACTACCTACCGGTAAACAATAGTCAATGCTAAACAATGTTTGCCCTGTTTGTATGGAAGTTGCGGGAATCCACGTTGCTCTATTAAATGTTGTTAAATAATTAAATAGCCTTCCGACAGGTTGAAGCAGAGCTTTGACACTAACGTTATCATGTAGTTTCAGTTTATGTCACGAAAACGCGCACACACATGCATTCAATGAAAGTTCATACCACCACTTAATCGTATGGCTCTATGTTTAATCACATCGAAATAGCTAGCATTTCCTCCTGATTGCAGTAACGTTTGCTTTCTTTTTCTGTCGGTCCGCAATTGCGTGATCAATTGCGCAGCAAATTATCAGGTGAAGCACGGACCTAATTTCACTCACAGAGCAAACAGCGTTCCGTATCAGTTCAATACGGAACAAGACTTTTATGTGTCAAATACAGGACGATTCTGTATTATACTGAATGGTTGGCAACCCTAAGTCAGGGGCATAAAGGCCACTGTGGCCGTACGATGGTTTTTTTTTCACGGGGCATCAAGGCCAAAGTGTAGGGCAACGGCGGCCATGGCCGCATGGCCTTGGTATAATTCCCACCCTGGTTAGAGGCCTTGCATGCTGAATCTACTTTTACCCTCTCCCCTGTGGGTTACCTTTTTCAGGGTTCGTACACCTTTTTCATGGCCAAATTCAAGCACTTTTTAAGGACTTTCAAGATGAGTTTTCCAGTACCGAAATCAAGCGTGAACAAATCCAAAGCCCTGTTGTTTGAGGTCACTCTGAGGACAAAGATCCAGAACATTTGATACAACCTAAACCGAATACAGAACCAGCAGCTATCATTAGGTTAACTGAATGGGGCATTGAAAATGAGTGTGCCCCATTTCATTAGTGTTTGCTGCTGCTCTATTTGGTCTATGTCATATAAAGTTTCCTTGTTCTTTTTCTTACTGACAGCACTCGATGGTGTTGAACAGCATGGATTGATTCATACCATATTTCAGGAGTGTGATTGGCAAAGGACAAAAAAAGAGGAAAATATACCCAACACCCCCAGGAGAATTTTTTTTTTTAAATAACCCCTTAAATGATGACATCAGATGACTTTTATGAGAACTATTGATAAACTGTGATACATATATTTCAAACATTATAACATACTTGTAAAATTGGTATTATTGGAATTGAAATTAAAACTATGTGAAGGACTGTAGTAATGTTTGGATAGCTGATTGTTATGACAGCAATCACTACAGGGAGTCCGGTAAGAACGGAATGATGCCGAATTCCTCAATGAAGATTTATTGTGCTCACGCACGCACACACACACACACACATGTGCCACTCATGCAGGAGCGGTAAATCAGTAACGCTGTGTAACCGTGGTTTCTAAGCAAACACAAACGAACATAAATGCACAAATAGGTAAATATACACCACGACAAGAACAAGGTGTAATATACACAATTAGTACACAATGTCACTTTGCCTAGTCAGCTGATACTTCTATCAGAAAGAATGAAATGTGGGGCGCTTAAAGCCCACGCCGCCGTGCAGCGGTAAACTAAACTAACAAATTACCAGCTAATACAAATTCCTCCTGCCCGGCCTACTGACTAACACATATAATAACAGCTAACAGATTATTGCTGGACATACATAATGACAAGAAACTTACAATCGAAGGGACGCACGGCAAATGACAGATAATCTTGAAAGTTCTGTAACTCCAATTACGGTGAATAACACGAGTCAGGGTTGCGTTCGACTGTTGTGTTCGGGGTTCATTCTCTGTTCACGTGCACCCCATGAGCCCTAAGAGAATCCTGGGTGCACAGGATTGGATGCACTCAGACCCATTTGCTCGCTGTCACGGGCGCACACCTTCTCATTTTGAACAGCCGCCCCCAACTTCGCGGAGTGAAGTTGCCGTCAGTGATA
This sequence comes from Sardina pilchardus, assembly GCF_963854185.1. NCBI lineage: Eukaryota > Metazoa > Chordata > Actinopteri > Clupeiformes > Clupeidae > Sardina > Sardina pilchardus. Next base: position 35,686,219 of record NC_084998.1, on the reverse strand, counting down.
TCAGTTGGTCTCCTGCGGGAGGGCGGGCAGTCTGATGAGTCTGGCAACAGGCCGCGTGTACGTCCGGTCCTTGACCTGGACCTGTGCGGTCCGTATCCTGCCGTCAGTTCCGGGAGTAACTGCAGTGATGTTGCCCACTGGCCACAGGGCCCGAGGAAGCTGCTGGTCGAAGATCATGACAATATCACCGACTGTCAGGTTATCCTTCTCCTGCTGCCACTTGGATCGAGTCTGAAGTGAAGGCAGGTAATCTCTTATGAACTTGGCCCAGAACTGGTCCGCAAGGGCCTGACACTGCCTCCACCTGCGTCGGCTGAGGAGTTCACTGTCTGAGTAGACAACCTGTGGCATGGATGAATCTCGCCGCCCCGTCAGCAACATGTTGGGTGTGATGGGATCCGGATCTGCAATGTCTGATGAAGCGTAACCAAGGGGCTTCGAGTTGATGATGCCCTCAACCTCAATCAACACTGTCATCAGAACGTCTTCTGTGACAGTCTGTGCTCCTAAGGTGGTGTGAAGAGCAGATTTGATGGAGCGGATCTCCCGCTCCCAGGAACCACCAAAGTGTGGGGCATTTGGAGGGTTGAACTTGAAATGGATCTGCTGACTTGTCAGCTGGGCCTGTAGATCAGGGGAAAGTGCTTTGAAAGCTTCCTGCAGTTCTGAGCTGCCGCCTCTGAAATTGGTTCCTTGATCAGAGAGGAGTTTGTGTGGCTTGCCTCGCCGTGCAATGAAACGCCGTAGCGCCATCAGGAAGGCATCTGTGTCCATGCTGGCGAGGAGGTCTAGATGCACTGCGTGAATAGTCAAGCACTTGAAGACTATACCCCATCGCTTCTCAGTACGCCGCCCGATCTTGATGATGTATGGCCCGAAGCAATCCATCCCAGTAGAATAGAAGGCTGGCCGGTGGAGTCGCAAGCTGGAGGGTGGGAGGTCAGCCATTCGAGGGATAACTGGGCTGCCTCGCCATTTCTGACATTCAGGACAGCTGTGCTGGTGTTTTCTGACAGCTGCTCTCCCACGCAGTATCCAGAATCTTCTACGGAGCTCTGCATATACCCTCTCAGGTCCTGGATGCGCAAGCCTATTGTCAAAATCCTGAATGATTAACTTGGTGATGGGGTGATGAGGATCCAGCACGATGGGATGGAGAGTCTCTTCCTCTAGGTCGTCACATCTGCGGAGCCGCCCTCCCACACGGATCAGCTGGGTCTCAGAGTCGTACTCTGGAGCCAACGTGAGCAGTCTGCTGCTTGTCGGTACTGCTTTTCCTGATGAGAGCACAGTGACATCCTCAGGGAAACAATCTCTCTGTACTTGCCTGAGTAGGGCCATCTCAGCTTGCTTGTAGTCCTCTGCTGTAGGATCGGTGGGTGTGGCCGCCCCATGACAGGCTCTGACAGAGGCCTCCAGTAGCTCTTTATAGCAGCTGAAGCTCCCAGCATCTGGTAGTGGTGGATTGGCAATGACAGAGAGGTGTCCGCAGAAAACTGCCTTGCGCAATTCTGCTGGCTCATCAGCTGCTGAGACATCTGGGCACCCTGGCCACGATGGTTCGTCCTGCCGTAGGAATGTTGGTCCATGGCTCCAGCGATGCTCACCCAGTAGTTGTGACAGTAGTAGGCCCCTGGTGATGTCATCGGCGGGGTTGTCCGCTGAGCACACGTATCGCCAGGGGCTTCCTTCCGTCAGCTCCTGGATGTCCGCGACTCTGGTACCAACAAACACCTTATAACGGCAGGACTGGGACTGGAGCCATTTCAGTACGGTGGTGGAGTCAGTCCAGTAGGTGATGCAGGTGATGGTTAAGGTGAGCTCTTTCCTTAGGACAGCACCTAGCTGGGCACCAATGTGGGCAGCACAGAGTTCCAATCTGGGAATGGACTGCTGCCGGACTGGTGCTACCCGAGATCTGGCTGCCAGGAAGGCCACTTGGATGTTGCCTGACTGATCCACTGTTCGGACATAGGCCACTGCCCCGTAGGCTCTCTCTGATGCGTCTGAGAAAATGTGTATAGCCTGAGTGGATGCTGACACATCTGTTCCTAACTGAACATAACACCGTGGGAGGGAAATGGAAGGGAGCTGGTGGAGTTCACTTTCCCAAGCATGCCATACCTGGAGCAGGTCCTCTGGAAGCTGAGGATCGTCCCAGTCTCTTTTCTTACTCCAGAGGCTCTGTACTAGGACCTTGGCCCTAGTGGTGTAGGGGCTGAGAAGGCCAAGAGGGTCATACTGTCTCGCCAGGATGCGATAGATGTTGCGCATTGTGGGTTCAAGATGTTCTGAGTGTCATAGCCGATACGTGAGAGTGTCAGACATGCAGTGCCATAGCAGTCCCAGGGTCCGCTCTTGTGGGTCTGCATCATCGCGTGACAGCCAGAGCTCGCAGCTCTCTGATCTGATTTTGGCTGGTATGAGGCTAATGATATCTGGCACGTTGCTGGCCCACTGGCGGAGCTCAAACCCACCAGAGAGGAGGATAGGCTGCAGTTTGTTGACTAGTTGCTTGGCCTCTGAGGTAGAGTCGAAGCTCTGCAGGAGATTGTCAACATAGAAGCAGTGCTCAATGGAGTGGCGAATGTCTTCCTCAGGGCTGCTGTGATCCAGAACGTGACGTTGGAGGGCAAAGATGGCACAGCACGGACTGCACGTTGTCCCGAATGGCAACACCTGCCACTCGTAGACGTCAGGCTCTTTGCTGCGGTCCATATCCCTCCAGAGAAAACGAAGGAAGGGCCTGTCCTCAGGTAAGAGACGGACCTGATGGAACATCCCTTTTATGTCGCTGCTTACCGCAATGGAGTACTGTCTAAAGCGAAGCAGCACGCCCAGCAGAGATGATCCTAATGTGGGGCCGGGGAGGAGCTGCTCATTCAAGTTTGCTCCCTTATGTGTGAATGAACAGTTGAACACGATGCGGTCCTTGCCATTGTGATGGCCCATGTGATGGGGTATGTACCAGGAGTTATCACTGGCCTGGACTGCCGCAGGAGTGAGTCTGTTCACATATCCGGCCTCGAGTAACTTTGTTATCTCCCGGGTGTATGATAGTGCTCTGGCTGGCTCCTGAGTGAGCCGTTTCTCTGTCCCACGCATGTGACCCAGGACAGCCTCTTTAGGTGCTCGGAGCAGTGGGACATGATCCCTCCACAAGAGGGGGGTGGCATACCGCTGGACGCCATCCACCTCAACTCTGACAGTTTTATCCTCCAGCCTTCTGATGGCTGCCGTGTCCTGCTTTGATCGCGTGATGAGCTTCTCGTTGCGGTAGGGCAGGATGTCCATCTGCCAGAGCTTGGACACATGCTGGAAGAGCTCTGTTGATGGTGGCAGAGTGCTGGTAAACAGACATTGGGATGTGGAGGACTGATGCATAAGGACTTTAGCAGGGCCCTGAAGTGTCCAGCCCAGGCGTGTCTTCAGTGCTGCTGGTCCACCTGGAGGACCTAAGAGCACTGGCTCAACTGGAGTGACCAGGTGTGGATAATCTGAGCCAATGAGCAGCAGCGGTTGGGCATCAGAGAAGGTATGAAGAGGCAGACCTCGAAGGTGGCGGTAAGTCTTCTGTAGAGCCCCAATGGGATGGGAGTGTGTGGAAAGTCCCAGTTCTGCTGATGTGAAAGCCTGCTGGATCTTATACCGTTTCTGTGGGTGACTCAAAGACGACACAGAGAAGGACACTGTCCTCCCTGACACGGCTCTGATGTCCTGACGGATGGTTCGAAGTGCCAGGTCCTCCTTCTGTCCATGAAGTCCCAGCTCCTGAGTGGCACTATGAAGGATGATGGTGCGTTCTGACCCGTCATCTAGGATGGCATAGGTCTCCATTTGCCTACCGGCATGATGGAGGCACACCTTCACCATCTTCAGCAGCACACAGCTACTCCTCCGTGCAGGATCCAGGTAGTACGTCACCGGCTGGCTGGGTGTAGACATGTCCGTCTCAGTCTTGGTGGGGCTATTCACTTCATGCAGTATTTCTAGGTGTGTGCGGTTGCACTTCTGACAGCGGGCCTTGAGGTAGCACTGCGCCGCTCGGTGGTCTCTCCCACACCTCCAGCACCGTTTTCCTGTCTTTACCCAGTCTACCCTCTGCTCTGTTGACAGCTGCTTGAAGGTTGAGCACTGGTTGAAGTAGTGTTCGGGGCTGTCACAGAATGGGCAGTACTTCTTGGGCTTGTCTGATGTCTGAGGGGTTGGCGACGGTGGGTTAGGTGGCTCTGCATGCTTTGCAGAGGGGTCGCATCCAAGCAGGACAGTGGTGGGGCGTGAAGATGTGGTCTGCTTTACCTTGGCATCCCGCTGGCGGTCTGGTTGCTTATTCACTGGGGTGCTGTAGTGACTAAAAGAAGCATCATCCTCCTGGACACGGACTTCATACTCCAGCCACCCTGCGAAGTCCAGCAGAGTCGGGATGGGTGTGCGAAGAGGGTTGACAAAGCGCTTAAATTGTGCTCGCAAGTCGTGAGGCAGCTTGGACAGCAGACGCGACACGTGTGACCCACACTCCAACTCTGTTCTTCCCTCGGACCCTAGCTGCTCGAGCATTCCAACAAGGGCCCTCACCATCAATGCGAACCGACGGAACCCTCTGCTGTCCCCGCTTCTGACTGGTGGCTCGGCTAGCACCTCTGTAATGCGCTGCAGAGCCAGTTTGTGTGGCTGACCGTACAGCTCTGTGAGAGAGGCCATCGTCTTGCTATAGGGATACCTGCTGTTGCTGTATGAATCGGCAATCAGCAGGGCATCCTCAAGCTTGAGATGGTCGACCAAAATCTGAAACTTGAACCGTTCAGTGGCGTCGGCAGGCAGGATGTTGTCCAGTGCCAGCTTCAAGCGGGCAAACTGGCGAGGATCGTCCTCAGCAAAGTAGGGTATGTGGGGCTTTGGTCCACGGTAAGTGGCCTCTTGACGGGGAGGCGAGTGCGGCTGGCGGGGACGGAGTGGAAAACAAGATTGGCTGTTGTCCCTCTGACCTCCTGCCTCCAAGGTTCCAGATCGGCCATCTGTTGAGTGTTGATGATAAGTAGATGTAGTATGAGGTGGGACGTATGGCGTCATATATTCAGGAGTCTGTACCGCAAAGGCTGATGCTGAAGTGAGTGCATGGTCTGGCCGGATATTCATGCCTCGAAGATGCTCTGTCAGTTCTGCTACCAGCCTTGGTGGATGTGGTAGAGGAGGCAACTGCTGTGATGATCTCTGCCCTGCAGCACTGACAGGGGTGAAGTATGGCACTGGCGGAGGTGGCGGTGGCGAAGAATCCCCATCTGAGGGCAATGGAGGAGGAAGGGGGTCAGTGCACAGCACCTGCTGCAGGTCATTCCCTGGCTGTATGAAGGGATGACCTATTGGCTGCAGGGGCGTGGAGGCGAGGGGTGGAGCTGGGAGCTGAGCAAAGGATACAGCACTATCTGGTAAATAGAGCCGTCCTGGAGTAGGGGCACTGAAATTGGCTAATGCAGCTTGAGGTGCAGCTGGTGGGCATGATGAGATGGCAACGAGAACTTGCTGCATCTCTCTCCGCAGCTGCCTATTGTCCTCCTGCATCTCCCTCAGGGCGATGAGCACAGAGGTTGAGTCCAAGCTCTGTGCTTGTCCAGCAGGGGGGACTTGAGATGCATCCCGTGGTCCAGCAGGGGGGGCTTGAGATGCATCCCGTGGCTTGCTGTCTCCCACGACGGAGTGGCTATGTGGTGGTGTGTGTGGCAGCTGTCGCTGTGGCAGATTCACTAGGTAGTCGTCCAGGTAGTGAGGCTGATGTCTGTCACGGCGAGGGCGAACACAGCCATTAGGGAATGACGTCATGACACTGCAGAAACTGCCGTATCCGGCTCGAAGGACCATGTAAAATTGGTATTATTGGAATTGAAATTAAAACTATGTGAAGGACTGTAGTAATGTTTGGATAGCTGATTGTTATGACAGCAATCACTACAGGGAGTCCGGTAAGAACGGAATGATGCCGAATTCCTCAATGAAGATTTATTGTGCTCACGCACGCACACACACACACACATGTGCCACTCATGCAGGAGCGGTAAATCAGTAACGCTGTGTAACCGTGGTTTCTAAGCAAACACAAACGAACATAAATGCACAAATAGGTAAATATACACCACGACAAGAACAAGGTGTAATATACACAATTAGTACACAATGTCACTTTGCCTAGTCAGCTGATACTTCTATCAGAAAGAATGAAATGTGGGGCGCTTAAAGCCCACGCCGCCGTGCAGCGGTAAACTAAACTAACAAATTACCAGCTAATACAAATTCCTCCTGCCCGGCCTACTGACTAACACATATAATAACAGCTAACAGATTATTGCTGGACATACATAATGACAAGAAACTTACAATCGAAGGGACGCACGGCAAATGACAGATAATCTTGAAAGTTCTGTAACTCCAATTACGGTGAATAACACGAGTCAGGGTTGCGTTCGACTGTTGTGTTCGGGGTTCATTCTCTGTTCACGTGCACCCCATGAGCCCTAAGAGAATCCTGGGTGCACAGGATTGGATGCACTCAGACCCATTTGCTCGCTGTCACGGGCGCACACCTTCTCATTTTGAACAATACTACAATATAGCCTATATATGTATATATATATATAAAGTCTATAACTCATTTATAGCAAAGTAGCCTAGGCCTACTCAAAACTAAACCAGATATGGCTGAAATATGTAGGCTATCATGATCATTTTGCCAACAATGATGTAGAACCATGAACTTTCTCAGTTCATAACATGTTTTGTTTTAACTTAAACTAACATAAAGTTATCATTTTGACTACATTTAGGCCAACTTGATAACATATAGCCTGCCCCTGTACAATATAGTGAACCATAGGCCTATTGATATTGATGCTGTTTGAAGAGGTTGCTTGATTATATTTAAGTTCCAAAGAAAATCAAATTGCACCACTCCCTCTCCTTCCAAAGTAACATGTCCTAACACCTCTCTGTTTATAGGCTACATCACTAGTTGTTCAAGTCCACACACTAAATGGAGAGCTATAGGATTACAATTCAGACTGTGCCTTTAAAGGCGACTTTTTTCATCTATCAGAACAATGCTACAGTAGGCCATTTCCACTAAAAAATCATCTCAATATTATGTGCAAGACTGATGTTTACCCAGAATGCCAACCTGTTAATTTCTTAGCATAAAGTACATACGTTTTCTCATAGTGAGATGACTATCCCGAAATAAGTTTTGAATGACATGGGGCGCACGGAGGTGAACGGCTGGAAAAACGCGTTCACCTCCGTGACAAGGTGTTACCTAAACAATTTAGTTGACCTAAGGTAAGGCTTTGTGGCTAAAACAATGAAAACCAGTAGGCTAGTCTGTCACAGCTAACTTCAAGCACAGTAGCCTAGACTAGTTTACAAGCGCAGAAATGAAAAGTCAATATCGCCATCACGAGATTGCTGTCATTAGCGCAAAATCCAGACACGTCAAACTGGACGTGAATGCGTGGCAAAGCCAACAACTTCATAAATTATGTCTTTTAAATAAATAATTTGAGCTTTACCGTTTCATGGCTTCTGCTAAGAAATAAATTGTTCACCACACACATCGAACTTGCATCAAACATTCATCAACACACGTCTGCTTTCACTTTCAATGAAATCCACTAGAGAACGGACAAGGCTTGCGGAGTGATATGAATGAAAGAAGCACCAAACCCGTCGTCATTGTCAGCGGCCTATTATACAGCAAATTAATTGTATTTTCCTTCATTTAATAATTGGTCTATTGAGTCAGACTGCCGAGAAATATGTAGGCCTAGCACTTTCAAGCGTTAACACTAGAAGCGCCAAGCGCCGGTCATTTGACCGCTGACGCGTATTCCTAGAAGCGCCGTGGGGGTTTGACCTAGATATACCTAGAACTGCCGGGCTGCGGTCATTTGACCGCAGCGATTACAAAAAAAAAAAAATCTTTTCACTCGATTAAATTCCAGGACCCTACGTTCACGACTTTTCCTAAATACGCGTGTTTTGTCACCCAGAATTTTTACAAAAGCACACCGGTACAAGCTAGTTTAGAGCTATTTTGCGCTCACTTATGTGACAACACTATGTTGTCTCGCGTTCGGTCATTTTTGTCCAGGCTGCTATTCTCTTTTCTCACAGCAGATGTCGCAAGGATTTCCTGTCAGTCGGGCATGAGAATAATATTTTACCATAAAACATATCGTTTATATATGTGCAATATGTATTATATATGTGCTTTATTTTAATAACTATTTTTCATTTAGGCTACATGGCATAGTCTATGGAGGCGATTTACAGTGGTAAAATGCGAGTTTGTTTTGAAAACGTTGCGACAGGCCTACAGGTGTAACATATTTTCGTCGTAGCCTATTTATGTACGTAGGGCGCATATGCCTACGTACATTCATAGTTGTATATCTTATCTTCTATTTGTAGGCTATCTTTTAAAGCTCAGACTAATGTAGGCCTATAAGCATTTTCTTACATATTTGCTGGACTGACTGAGTTACGTCAAGTCAAATAACTATCCTAACGCAAGCTTCGTACAATGTCAAGTGGCGCAGCGTTAACACTCATGTCTGCTGCGCCAGAGACCCGTGTTCACATCTTGGCAGGAGCGAAATACAGAATCTTATATCGATTTAATTTACTGACCGTTTTTCAACGTCGATGAACAATTATTTTTTGTTAATGGTTTTTAATAACAACCTATCTGAAATAAACGGATGAATCACAATATGTTTAGGCCTACCATTAACGAATAATTTCGCCAGCCAATCATTTTCTGCCGCCATCTGACAAACTTTGACTAAGCCAGTTAGACTTTTTGCATCTAAAATAATTATATCATAGTGACACGCGAAAAAATAAACGATAGCTTAGAAACTAGGCCTGCATGAGATTTTCCCACTGGACACACCACATCAGTATTGTGCTCGTTGCTACGATACACAGGACTCAAAGTGAGTTGACGACCAATGAAAATGACATGGGGAAAAGAAGGAAACAAAGTAGCCTGATTTTGATCTCACCTTAGGACTACATACTTTCCTAATTCCTACGTTACTCAGACTTTTGTTAAATCGTAAGGCCGCGGTTGCACAAACACCAAAACCAAAGATTGATGATATGAACCAAATATTCTGGAACAGATGGATTTACAGCATTGAACGTGATAGGCTATTAGGCTACTGCTGCGACTTCCATCGTTTCCTCTCCAGAGATTGCTGCGCGTTCACAACGCAATGAACGCATGCAGTCTACATTGAAGTGAAACGTGCAGAACGTTGTCCAAAACAATACAATAACATTGTGTGTTGATATCTAATACAATATACACATCTGTAGACATGAAGTGGCAACTAAAGCCATTATCAGTCATGAAAACTGTGGCGGCTGCATTAAGGTTTTGGCTGAGCCAGCTAGCCAGCCAACAACTTCATCAGCCAGCCGTTCTCAAAGCAAATGGCTTCGGGGTCTATACATAACACTATCCATTGCAGCCTATTTGAAACCGATCATCCCCCCTCCCCCATACACTCGTCTAGGCTAGGCTACAGAGATCACCGAGGCATGAGGACAATTAACTGCTTCCCCACCCCCACCCCATCTATCTGTCCCTGCATAGGCCTAGTCTGTAGGCTGACTGTTTAGGCAACTCGTGGAAGAATGCGCAATGTTTCATCGCATATGCGCGTTTCAGAATGTTCGAATTCGCCAGCGTGCGTGTAGTTATGTGAATAGAAAAGAATAGAATATAGCCTACTTTATTGATGCCTTGTTCAAAAGGACTTCCGTCATGAATAGGTTGGGAATCGAACCAACACCCCTTGAGTCCTCAGGCCGAAGCTCTAACCAGTGAGCTACAGCCTTGCTTATCAGGCACGTGAAAATGTGTGTCTCAATGCTGAATCTCGAATTCACATAGAAGTTAGCTTAGAAAGAATAGGCCTATAGCTTTTTTTCAGCAGACATCGCAAACATAGCCTATACATTCGCAAAACGGAGAATATCATTCACTCATTATTTTAAATTATTCTACTTCTCACGCCTATGCCTGCTCAGCATAGCTCTCTCTATCTCCCTCCCTCCGAGGTAGCTAGCCTAGACCCTATAAGATGCTTCTCCCTAAATGAATGAAAGTTGTTTTAGAAAGTAGCCACGGTAGCCTGTAAAATGCGGCATGAAATCCTGGCTACTGTGTAATTGAAACCAGACTGTTAGGCTCTTTGTTCCAGGTGACCAGGTCCGATCATTTTCGGCGGCGCGAACATAGGCTACCTATTAAATTAATAGAAGTGAATTTGGGGAGTGAATTAGAACTAGCGACATTCACTCTTAGAGCATTTTATTTGAAAGTCAAGTTTGCTTAAGGTTTGTTCAAGAACTCTTCCAAAGTTTTTACCTCAAACAACACAAATCAACACAAATACATGAACAGATAACTCAAACGTGCTGTATGTCATAATGAAACAAACAATCACAGATTATCAACAACACGGTCTGACACGAATGACACATGGTTTAGTGCAAACTGAATTTATGACCAAACGATTTCATTCGTGCACGAAGCGCCATCTAGCGATCATTATGTGTAAGTAAAAGCCTCCCAGTCTAAGGACTCAGCGGTCATTTGACCGCCTCGCCGCGCTTTAAGTAGTTCACAACAGCACGGCGCTTCTAGTAGGTCGTCAAAGCGGTCAAATGACCGGGGCGCGGCGCTTCTAGGTATAAGTGGGTCAGAACGGCGCGGCGCTTCTAGTGTTAACAAGCATTTTACCCCAAATCCAAGCATTTTTCAAACCTTGAAAACACCACATTAAAATCCAAGCATTTTCATGGATTTCAAGCACCCGTACGAACCCTGCTTTTTCTATTCATTGGATTACAGCAAGTACAGTATAGGCCTATACCTTTTTTGTATGTGCGCATATGGTGAGATTCCTTTACACATACGTGTTGGTGCGGCATCTCAACAGACTGTAAGCTAAACATCTTTAATCTCTTCCAGGAGATCCCACTTGGACTGTTTGATTCAGATGCTTGATATTGGGGCTTTTGCGCACTGAACTTTAGGGGGTGTTTGTGTGATTTGCGAAGCTGTGCGTTGTTAAACAAGTGTCAGGCTTTCACCGCAGCTAGGCGGCAGCGATTTTATTCATTCTTTATTAGGCTACACAATACAGTGTGACATAACTTATTTGTCTACATTTATCTATAACTACACTGTTATGCCAGGGCAGGCCCTCAGTCAGTACAGATGAAGTTAACTGATGCCTTTATTCGATTGCTTGTTAGATCAGCCCATGACCTTCTGCGTCCTGGCAGTCGGCTACTTTTGAAAGAAGAGGCAAACTTTGTTGATCCATCCCTAACAAACATAAACTTTTTGGACTCGCCCACTCTGTCAAAGACACGTGAATCGTGTTTTGGCCTACAAACCTTTTAAAATATCGAAAACCGATCATTGATCAGGGAAAGAAATATCATGGATCAGGAAAAAAATAATTTTCCTCGGCCCTCCCCCCAGGCAAAAAAAAATCCCCTAGGCCCTCCCCTAAGCCTCAATAATTTCTCTTAGGCCCTCCCCCCCAGTAAATATCGTACAGTCCCTTAAATACAAGACACTAACAAGGGGTAACAAGACACAGGTGTACAGAGAACAAGGTAAAACAAGAGACAGGTGAACACAGGGCTGGAAATCATAATTAAACTAACAATGACGAGGTGAGGGGCGGAGACACAGGCACAGGAAACACATGGCAAAACAAACAAAGGAACACATGGCACAGGACACAGGAAGCAACAAAGAACACATTACAAACTAAAAGTCCAAAAACCCACTACCAAAACTAAAACCCAAAACCCAAACCGTGACACTGGTGACCGAGGTTCGATTCCTGTAATGTTTGTTTATGCTGTAATATTATGATTTTTGTTTTTGTTGTTGTTGTTTGAAATAAAAGTGTCTAAATTGCTGCTAAGATGGCTAAATAACTCACTTCATCTTTACGGTATAGCTTAACGCATGACTATCTTGAATAATAACATCACCAGAGCGGTCTATAGTTGGGTCATCTACAGCAGTTCCGTGACCGTGGAGAGTGAAGGTTCGTTTCTCACTGGATTTGTTATCTAAAGGTTAAAGAAAAAAATAAGACGAGGTGCCCCTCACAAAAATGTGGGGAAATGTATATATCCAAAATGGCTGCCGTCAGCCAAGCTGGAAATTAAAGAGTCACTTCACCCCATAACTCCAGCCACTTCACATTTCTGAAAACGTCTTTCAAAATGGGCGAGACGTTCTGAAATTTGGAGAGAGAGTGCAGCACTGCTGCAACCAACCAACCATGGTGATTTCGTGTCAATCTGGGAATGAGTGCTGCAGACATGGCTTATCACAGGTAGGCTAATCAGGGCAGCAGGTGTTGGGGCGTTTCAGTCCTAATTTGTAACGACCCGGTGACGTAGTGTCGGACTAGAAGTGCAGGACAACGTCAGCATTCCAATAGTATTTTGGACCAACATGCCATGGCATGTTTTCAAACGGTAGTATGCGCGAGAGAGCAATATTTCCAATACAAAATCAGACGAAATGTTACTTTTGTCGAGAAACACGATTTTTGTCAATATTAACCCTGGTAATAGTACAGTTCACCACTTATGAGTATTTTCAATCAATCAACAGCTCAAAAAAACTATTTTAGGGTGCAGTGACCCTTTAACTTTTTAATGGTTTTGCCCACCGTGTTGTTTAATACATGGTTTCTGAGATTATTTGAGTCAAGAAATTCATAAATGATATCGATTCATTGATTTGACCTTTTTTTGACCTTCAAATTCAAGATGGCTGCCTGTTTTTGGCTCTTTACATGACATTTCATAGTCATCAATGTAAGGCTCAAATGGAAGATCTGGGGGGTATTCCATCAACCTCGCTAAACAAGGTGGCGCTCAACAGAAATAGCCTGGCTTGAACTAGCGTATACTTTCACTTCAGGCTGAAGCCGTTCCATGAACTCAAGTTAGCTGCATCTTGCCCTCGTTTATTCAAACGAGGCTTAAATCAGCTTCATGTCTGCTCGTGCACGAGGTATAAAAGTAGACCAAAACCATAGATTGACATATGGGACAAAAGAGGACATATGTCGTAGAATTAAGGCGAGACACGGCAGTTGAAAACATTGATTTTGTGACCTCCGGTTAATTTCGAGATTTTGTGCTAGTTTGCTACCTTAGCATGTATTCTACCACCCTACTACAACAACAAAGTCCGATTTGCACATTTAGGTGTTTATTTCACGACATTTTGTCTACTCGCGCCTATGTATTTCTCCTTATTTCACAAAAAGTTCCTATTCTAAAGTGTCATGTACTCCCGCGACCGTGATCCAAATCATATTGTGTGTGACACCGTTGTAAAGCCCTGTTTCTCCTTCATAACGCTATGCAGTCCAAATATGGACATTTCCTTTGTGTTAGCAACCAATCGCGAAAGTTCAAAGATGAGTCTAAGCTGAGAACGCATCTCATTGGCTGTGTTTCAAGGCTGTTTTCTAAAAACTAGTTATTTGTGGTTTTGTGTCATTTTCCGGTAGATACTTCTCAGCCTCTGTAGCACATACAGTATGTACACCAAACTTTCCAGTTATACACTTAACAGTATTCTGAAGATAGTCATGGTTGAAATTGTTGGCACCCCATGCTAAAGTTCACTAAAAAGAGGAATATAAAATCATCTTTTGGAAATTGATTTTAATGGCTTAAGTAATAAAATTAGGAAAAATCCAACCTTTAAGGACACACCAATTTTCTTTGTTAATGAATAATGTATCATAAATAAATAAATGTTCTTCCCAAAATACTGGGGTCAAAAATATTGGCACCCCTATGTAACCTTATGGGAATTTAACACATAGGGTTAGGCAGTTTTTTATTTTTAAAGGCCACTTATTTCATGGATCCAGGATACTATGCATCCTGATAAAGTTCCCTTGGTCTTTAGAACTAAAATTGACCCACATCATCACACACCCTTCACCATACCTAGAGATAGGCATGGTGTTTTGTTCAGTTTTGTTCAGTTAGCCTATTAGCTTGTTTGATTTGCATTGAGTTCAATGAGCATCAAACAGGCTAATAGGCTAACTGAAGAAACTGAACAAAACACCATGCCTATCTCTAGGTATGGTGAAGGGTGTGTGATGATGTGGGTCAATTTTAGTTCTAAAGACCAAGGGAACTTTATGGTGCTTTGTTTCTAAGGAAAATCCTTAGGCTAATTATGTTCAATGTTGAGTCAATAGCCTAATTTTTGGATGAATGCTGACACGGAACAAAAAAAGGTAGACTAAATGCATGGTTCCCAAATTCTGAGCAATCACTAGGCTATATAGCCTAGATAATTAGGCCTAGGCTATATTGTTTTACATGCATATGAGATACCAGTTTTGCGTAGCTCAATGACGCCACGACTAAGTTAGACTAATTTTTACAATAAGCGGGTCGGGAAGCGGGTCGGGTACAGTAGGCTATTTCAATAATTATTTTTTGCGGTCCGAGTTGCGGTCGAGTTAGTTGTAAACGGCAGGGCGGGGCGGGGCGGGTCGTTCAGACACGTACCCGCGCATCACTTGTGGGCACCAACTTTTTTGATGAATTGATAAACATTTCAAAAGTGGTGGGGACAAAAAAGTTCGTCATAAAAAGTGGTGGAGACATGTATGCTACCCGGTCCCCGGCGAAAATGATGCTGCTGTTTCCGAAAGCCGAAAAGGCTCACTGTTGCAGACGCACACTCAACAAAATATTGCTAATGATGTGTGAAACTGCTCTTGGGGGGGCGGAGGATCTTTTAATTCGTGTTCTAAGGCACAGAGGTGAGCTCACATAGGGGGGATGGTACAGTTCGCTTCCAACACTTAATGGCTCTCACCCAGTGCTGCTGCTGCCCATTTCGGAGCCCTATAGAATCGCTTTGTGAGCCTATAGCCATCTGAATGGAATGCCTTAGTCGGCACGGCATAGATGCTTGGAAAACGACTCAAAAGTCAAAGACTAGACTAGACTAATCGTTATAATAATTTCTATGTTTCGAATCACTTGATCGCAGATGTAACAGAACCCTCACCAATTTGAGTTGACAGTGGGAACCAATCTCGCAAAGTTCATGCTCTTCTTTTTGCGCAAGTGAAACCGAACGTTAGATCGATAGATACATAGATAGATAGATAGATAGATAGAAAGATAGGCGTCATTTTAACACTTTTTTTGACAACTGAAAATAAAATGTCTTATTAATACATGACTACGCATGACAGGGCGATAGGGCAGTGAGCCGTGATTCATTTTCACCATTGACTAGACCTAGCTACGCAAAATAAAGTTCTAGCAACTTAGATAAGTAGCCTACTCATGTTCATGTTGATTCAGAGATAGGCATAGGCCTACCGTAGGCTGTACGTCAAGCTACGAGGTCTAAAGCCTACATATTCACCAATCCATATGGATTACTCCACAAAGCAAAGCAAACTAACCAGCGGTGGTAATTTTCATGGAGTTAGAATGAACCGGTAGGCCTACGCGATTTCAGCATCACTCTGGCCCTGGTTTCGTTTTTTTTTTTTTTTGCGCGAGCCGAGTCCTGAGGACATGATAGAAGCCAGCGAACTAGCCTTCATTCTCCTCGGAATGAGCCATTTACGAAGCTGATAAAGTAACCTACATATAGCCTAGGCGTGCGTTTAAAACTGGCTCTGGCGGCAACGGCGCAGAGTCAGAAACGCAACAAGTCCTCAACATCATATAGATCATATAAAATGTATGTCCCCAGCACTTATCAAACCAAGCTGTAAAATAGCGTTTTGTCCCCTGAAAACTAAGCTGACGCCCTTGGATAGATAGATAGCTATCCAAAGAGAAATTACAGAATTACATTCATGAGGAAATAGCCTACGTCAGATTACGGAACTATTATAGAGACG
This sequence comes from Sardina pilchardus, assembly GCF_963854185.1. Lineage (NCBI taxonomy): Eukaryota > Metazoa > Chordata > Actinopteri > Clupeiformes > Clupeidae > Sardina > Sardina pilchardus. The sequence continues at coordinate 35,670,218 of NC_084998.1, read as the reverse complement.
CAGTCTAACTCAATAAAACTTGTTTGCATAGTGCTAATCATCCTCACTGTTGTCAAACTCTCGAATGAAACAAAGTGTTATTTCAATCTTGTGTTAATGGCAATTTTGAACTATGACAAATAGTTTGTTAGTTCATGCTCGTCTTTTTCGAAGTGCAGAGCCTTGTGAACATTTTCAGAGTGCCAGAATGAATTGACAAACACCCAAAAAAACAAAACAATAAAAGAGTTGTAGTGTTGCAGTCTGTAGGTGACTAGGCTCCTAGGGATTTCTGTTGGCATTTCCGAAATATACTATATGGGCTGGGACACTAGAGATTGCTTCCTGGCCGCCGATTGAATGAGTAGAACTGGGCTACAGTATCAGTCACACCGCAGCAATGCTACAGCGGACTGTACTGCCACCTAGTGGCGGTAAGTTGTAATACAGCTGTAATACATTTCACGCAGAGCGTGAATCAGGCAACGCGTGAGGGAAATGGCCATTCTCAAGTAACGCTTACTGTATATGTCTGGACAACAGGTTGATTCACCCGATGTGCAACTCTCCCTCGTCCTCTCCCTGCACGCGGTCGCTCTGGCATTCCTTCTGGTCCTTTCAGGTTCAGGCTCAGGGTCATCCTCCTCTGAGTCGGTGGCAGAACCAAGAGAATGTTGAGTTCTAAAAGTTGAGATAAAATACTAGGTGTTCACAACCTAGGTCAAGGCTAATTTCAGTCAGAAAAGGTTGTAGCCTAGTAGAAAAGTTGCTACTGACTTCATGTCATTATTTACTTTCTAGAAGTTGAGATAAAAAAAACTGCAAGTTCACAACCTAGGTCAAAGCTAATTTCAGTCAGAAAAGGTTGTAGCAGAGAGGTTGCTTACTTACTAAATGTCATTAGGCTACTTTCTGTCTAGAAGTTGAGAAAAAAAAGTTGATCAAGGCTACTTTCAATCAGAGAAGGTTGCTACAGGCATGCCATTACTTTCTTATAGGTAGCAAAAATAGACATTTCTGGAACTAAACAGAATGAGTAACACTGATATTTATTTATTCCTTCAATCCTATATTCAGCTCTTCATTCAGACATGCCCATAGAATATGCTAACAACGCTTCAATGTTGGCAAAGGGCGCTGTTGACAACATATCTACATAGTTTTTTTCATCGGTGAGGTTAAATGCGTGATTCAAACACGGCGAAGACGTCATGGTTCGAAATAGAACCATATTTCAATGGGCCGTCCACAAAGGGTTAAATAGCTCAACTATTTGAACTACTCAACTGTTTAACTTTTTGCTCAAACTGTTAATTGTCATCAACTATGAGTCCACTCAACCTTTTCTCTACTTCACCTCTATCTTTGTCTCAATTTGCATGCACTCGTAATTCCCTGGAATTGGTCTCTCTAGTTGTTATTGTTTTGTGTTTTGATACTGTATTAGGTCATGTCCAAGCCCCATTTGCTGAGAAATAATTTACCCATGGGGACAATAAAAGTTTCTCTCTATTGTGAATTTCATTAAAATTGAAAAAATTAAAGACTGGAATATGCATCCTTTACTGAGTACATGTTTCATTTTCTCTCCCTTCTACAGTCTTTAATGTGTCAGTCAATGTGGGGATTTTTTTAACCTACCCCATCCTTATCTCCATTGGCACCTTACTCAGTGTACCAGGCAATGCAGGTATGTGTGTTTGCTTTATTTCTCAACCATTTATGTTTTAGCAGATTATTTCAAACAAAACAGCAAATTTAATGTATTGTATGGCTCTTAGTATGAACTATACCTAAATGCAATCAATCATGGAAAAATCATACAAACATACAAAGAAAATTGAAGTAACAGTGCCTCTTCAAGACTTCCTAGACTACTGTACCTTCAGCTTTACAAAGATGTCCTCAGCACAACCCAGTCCAACTACTACTCAGACCTCATACACCCTCACTCCACCGATCCCAAGGCTCTCCATTTCACAACATACGTTAGACCGGACCCGTGTCACAGAGAGCAGGTTGTTTGCGCCACGCCCCTTTTGAGGGGAAAACAAGCCCTCAGAACAAGCCTGAAACAAGCCAAATTGAACCGGTGTTGTTCACGGTCACTGATCTATAACGAATAACTTATTATTTATAGATCAGTGTTCGCGGTAGACAGACATGCCGAGAAGTCGCTGTGTGGTTGGATGTACCAACCACAAAGCTAAGAACCCCTAACATTAGGCTACACCAAAAATGAATCAGACTAACGAAAACGGAAATCTAGGCTAACACTTGACAGAAATTATCATATCTTGGAATTATCTAACGAACATACTTTACATCCGAGCCTGTGAGTCAACTACACTACATTAAAATAAGAGGCCAAAAATACAGGAAAACAATGTAGTTATTTAACTGGAGACTTAATGAGATACGAGTATGTCCGGGTATGACACTGGCCACTGTGAGTGGGGTTGTTGCTACTGCTCGGGAGACCGAAGGGACATGTTTTTACTTTGATTGAAATAAGCTTTTGAACGTATCTTTCACGGTCAACGACCGGCAAAGTAGTAATATATTGAGTGGTCCTATTGATTCGTTGTGTTTTCTGTTATTATTTACCCCTACGATTTCGGTACGAATTACGTTTATTGACCCTAATTTGCATTGGAGTTAATGAGAGACGTTGTTTGTTTTCCCCCCAGAAGGGGCTGGAACGTTTCTCGTGAGTCAAGTTCCCGGATGTGCCGGTCTAACGTATACCACTCAAGTACACCTACAAAAAGTACCCAAAGCTGACTTCTTTACCCATATAAGGAGATCCGGGTGTTAATCGAAGCTAACTACCTATATGGCAAGTTGCTCTGCAGGTTAGCTCAACATGTATAAAAATCTGGTCCCTTCCCCCATACTCCCCACACTCCAACCTTTCCCCCCAACCATCTCCATACATTAGAGATGCGCGGATGGACTATTATTCTATCCGCAACCGCATCATACAACTCATTATCCGTCCGCCATCCATCCGCACCTACGTTTTTTCAGAACCGCACCCGCCCGCCATCCGCTATTTGTTTAAAGGTCTATGGGTGATCCAAGACGCTGCTGCGACGCGAGAAAGCTCTCCCAGCAAGCAAATAACGTTCTGCTAACTTTAAGTAACGTTAGCTTTTGGTTCCCCTATGGTTCGTTTTTCAGCAACCTACTAATAACGTTCAGAGAACGTTATCTCCAGGTTGTCAAAAAAAAAATAACGTCCCCCTTACGTTTTTACAACTTATAAAAAGAAACGTTATATTTTGGTTGAATCCCAGCAAGCAAATAACGTTAGCCGTTGGTTCTCCTGTGGTTAGTTTATCAGTAACCTTCTAATACGTTATTACAACTAAAAAAAGAAACGATGTGAGAGGGTCTGAGACGGTAGTCTTTCAAAAATCTTTTCCAAATCTTTGCAAAATCTGTCGATGTAAGGTAGGCTTTAGTTGACGGGAGCGCGCCGCGATTCCAGTACAACCAGTGTTGCCAGATTAGATTGGGTTGACTGATTTCCGCCCAATCGCCCCGCCGTCTTCAGCAAAAAAACGCCCGATGACGTTTTTCTCATAGAGAACCATTGAACTCAAAATGTTATTTACCCGCCTACAGCTTATTTTCCCCCGCCGAACGATATAAAAGAAGTGGCAACACTGAGTACAACTCCCATGATTTCCTCCCGATTGTGGAAATTTAGTCGCCGACTGTTAAAACAGACTAAAATCGTACAATGTAAGCCAGCCTTAAGTTGAGGGGAGCGTGCCGCGATTCCAGTACAACTCCCATGATTTCCTCCCGATTTTGGAAATTTAGTCGCCTACTGTTAAAACAGACCAAAATCGTACAATATAAGCCAGCCTTTAGTTGCAATGCAATTATTCCCTCGCATGACAGCTGTAACAGCACGTAGGCCTACATTTCACTAGGCTACATCGCGACGTGAAATGCCACTAAAAGTGGTTTGGAAATATGTCTTAGTGAGTTAGGAGTCTTCTCAAATAATTTTAAGCTGTCCTAGGATATGCCTCGTGAATTACTTGAAGTGAAAAAAAATAGGAGTCCTAAAACGGTAAAGTGCTACCGGGGACTGTACTGCCACCTCGTGGCGGTAGGTTGTAATACAGTTGTAATACATTTCACGCAGAGCGTGGATCATGCAAAGCGTGAGAGAAACGGCCATCACATTTCAACACCTACTGTAGGTTATAGCCTACACTGTTCGTTGCCTATAATGTTTAGGCTACATATATCGCAGTCATATAATAAACTAAATGGCCTATAATTAGCTGTCGTCTGGGCCTGCACGGCGGCAGGAAAAATATGCAGAGAAGAAACATGATGTCTTTGTCGGGACAAATTAAGCTGTTGTCCCGACTAGGCAATAAACCCATAGCCTATAAGTAAATTCAATCATATCTGTGTTTATACTAGGCTATATATTATGCAGGTGAGACATTCAGCACTTTTAGAAAGATGTTAATCAATTGGGGCTATCATTAGGGGATAGGCTATAGCCTAGAGTTTTGTGATAACCGACTGGCGGCCTGTTGTCATGAAGGGCACTGTAATTGATGTGCGGTGGCCCACGTAAAACAGAGTGAAACAAGATTTTGTATAGAAACATGATATCTTTGGAAACATGTATTATTCTACCTAGATACATGGCATTGTGCATGGTATTTCCATAACTGCGAGATATACGCGCTTCACGATGACTGCAGACATTGTAGCCTACAGTAGCCTAGTTATTCGTTGCTGTATGTACAGATGGTACGGGTTGAGAATGCTCCTTTCTTTCCCGCACATCGGGAATCCCGAAGCATCGGGACTTTGTAATTAAAACTGCAACCGCAGGGGGGCAACATAGACCGCCCTAATAATATGAAGGTTCGGCTCATGGAAAAACCCGAGGACGCCGCGCTGGTGACAAGCGGAGAAAAGAGACATGACGCTCGGCATGTTAGATTGCAGTTGCAGAGTTTTCGAATGTTTTACAGCCTACCTCACAGCTCTCTCACTCGACGTAGCCTATAACTCAGTCAGTCCAGCAGAGATGCCAGAGCAACGTTTTGGTCAATGGAGAGGGAGAGAAATGCTCCGCATATCCGTCTCATTTAATCATTAAAATGAAAGTGATGACTGCCGAAATTAATCAAACGACGTTTCAATAAACCATTGTTGAAATGAATGAAAATGGTTTTAGAAAATCGCCTATAGGCCTATCAGAAGGAAATAGCCTTCAATTCAACCTGAAATACTCGAAAGGCAACCTTAGATTAATTCATGAATTCATTACAGTTACAAGACCGCATTTCCGTGTGGCTATTATTGTGAATGTCAAGGCGAAGACGAAAGAGATGGACAAGATGGACATGTTGGCTACATATATGCTAGGAATACTTAGAAATGTGTAGGCTATAGGCTATTTTAAAACGGAGGCATGTTCATTTTAACCGGCGACGCTGGGTAGCCTACATGTACCCAGCACTTGCTATCACATATTTTATCCCCACCACTTTTGACGACTGAAAATAAAATGTATTTAACAGAAATCTCTTTAATACATGCCTATGCTTGTCACTTTACTTATAACCGTAGGCTACATGCATGGAGAAGATCGCGCATTTTGTAACATTGTAACAATGGATGGTCAGATATGCGATAGGGCAGTGAGGGTGATTCATTGTAACCATCGACTAGCAGGCCTAGCTCCGCAAAATAAGTTTCTAGCAACTTATGTATCGTATGCATGTTCATGTTGATTCATGACCGCGTGACCCGTCAGTCACGGCCAGTCAGACCAGCCTGGTAACGTAAATTGTGCAATAATTGAGATCGAGTTCGAGCAGGACAAAAACGTTTCTGGACTTACCAGCGACTCCTTGACATCTATCCATATTGCCGACATCAAGGCTGAGATGCGAGAAATAGAAGCCCTCATCGAGGTGCTCCTCCAACGCCAAGCACAGTTCGGTGCTTTGCTCTCCCGGCTGTGTCCATCGGAAAACCATCACGTGCCGGTCGAGTCGAGTCGAGTCCCTCCCGCAATTCACCGTGGACCTCGATAGGGAAGGCCTGTGTACCTACAAGCAAAAAGCTGTCGCTTCCTCTCTTCGATCCTCTGGGAAGAGAAGGTGATGTCTCCTATCCAACCAGTTTGCGCCTCTCGCCGACCTGGGTTCCGACGACCTCGACCTAAACACAGAAGTAGTCCACACGGGCACAGTACCCGGGTTTGGGTTTACTAGATCCAAATGGCGGAGAAAGCGCAGCTCTCATGACATATCCAGCTCTTCGTGTGATCGATCATCGCTAGACTCCAGTTTACCTCCAGACTCCAGCTCACCTCCACTTCACAAACGTCTTCGGTTTGTAACAATTCAACCTTTTATCTTAGGCCGTGTTACTTAACGCGAAGGGGGTTCTTTTGAATGACAAATTAATGACTGGCAATTAACAGATATATTCCAAATAATTAAAGTAAAACGAAAAGTTAAATCTGAGCGCTGCTAGAATACTTTCAATAGACAATGAAACGATATTTCGTTGAAGGAAGAAAGCCACGCATCAAACAATAAATCAGATTGCGCACAGCGGCGCTATATATTCACAAACAATTCCAAAGCCCCCAAACAAACCCAAGCGTGTAATTCCCTCTTTCACTCAGTCCCGCACACAAACCTAAAAGTCCAAACTAACGAAAAATGTCCTGTCCGTATCCAAGACTGCGCGCACAAATGTCAATAATCCATTCCAGGAAACGAAAGAGTCCCGCGACGAACAAACAAAAATATAATCCCAGAAAAAGGAACAACGCGATCGCAGTCTTTATGCTAGGCCCAGCAATGTGAAAAAATAGTAAAAAATGGATCGAGCTCACCGAAATCTGGTAGAGAAATCCACCAAGCCGACAGCGACAGAATTTCTCTCCGTGCGTCCTCTGTTGCGGCAGGTCACGCACTCCAGGAAACGCACACCGTTTAGCTGGATTGTCAATAAGTTTTCCCCAGTAGTATCGTCTATTTTTTGACTCAAACTCGCAGGAAAGCTCTCTCAAACAATGTAGCTGCAGCACTGAAGTACTGGCGCCACCGATTCAAAAATCACACACGCACTTGCTATCTACTTCAGACCGCCCCCATTCACCTAGCGCATTCCCCTATATAAGTTCGGGTGCGCGGTGGTAGGCGTATTAGCCTTATACAAAACACTCCTCTCCATACCTTTTCCATACAGCGTACAGAGACATGATTAATACATATAAATAAGTACATATACATATCAAATAAAGATATTACATGAGACTTACATATTAATTATATGCAATAATTCAACAATTGATAAAAAGCACCTAAACTAATGTGGCAGTGTCACAGTCCCCCCCCCCCCCCCCCCCAGCCAGAGGTACCGGAGGCTGAACCCCGAAGTAGGGCTTCACATTAACCACATTGATGGTGTCAATCTTTTTATTCTGGTCATTCCACTGTATTTGGTAATTGACAGGGCCTGATTTTCTCACCACCGTAGCCGGACCTGACCATTTAGGCGCAAGCTTGGCTGAGAAGTTTTCGGACGCTTTTGAGAGTGGGTGAGTGCGAACCCAGACCAAGTCTCCCGGCAGAAATTGTGCACCTCTCCTGCGGGCATTATAATACTTGGCTTGTCTGGCCTGACACCCCCCAACCCTCTTCTTGACTTCTTCAAACATTTCCTTTTGTCTTTCCAGGATGGTGTATGGAGGTTGATGAGGAGACGGCGATGTCCTAATCAATCTCTCTAGTGGCCCTTTCAGAGATCTTCCAAGTGCCAGCTCTGCGGGTGTTCGGCCCGTGGTCTCGTGGTAAGCGGCATTAATGGCAAAGCGGAACTCTCTGACCCACTGATCCCAGTTCTTGTGTTGGTTCCCGACATAAGAGGCGATCATCGTTTTGATGGTCCGGTTGGAACGTTCCGTGAGGTTAGCTTGGGGGTGATAGCTGGTGGTAAACCTCTGTGTCACTCCCCAGGTCTTACAGAGGTTTGCCATCTCGTGCCCAGTGAACTGAGGCCCCCGGTCTGAGACTAAGTCACGCGGAACGCCAAAACGGGTGAAGATCTCTTCTCTCAGGATGGTCACAATGCGGTGGGCTTTGCTGTCCTTTAAAGGGAACATCTCCACCCACTTTGTAAAGTAATCGACAATTACAAGCAGAAAAGTATTACCCTTTTTGCTGCGGGGAAATGGCCCCATAAGATCCATTCCCAGCTTTTCCCAGGCATCTTCGACTGGGGTGGGCTGCATGAACCCTGCAGGCTGGCGGTTTTCAGGCTTATAAGCCTGACAGATGTTGCAGCCCTTGACGTGGCTCCACACGTCCTTTCGAACAGATGGCCACCAGGCCACCTCAAGAACCTTCAAGAGGGTTTTTAATCTACCCAAATGCCCACTCAGTGGATGATCATGGAAGTAGGCAAGGAACACGGGGACAAGGCTCTTGGGTACAACCAGTTGGAACTTGTCTCCCCCCTCTCTCACAGGCGATCGACGGTACAGGAGACCTTGCACCATGGTGAACCCCACCCTACCTGGCCTACTATCATTAGCAGCCTCTTTGGCCATGTCACTGACCTCTGCATCCTGTTCCTGAGTTTCCCTTATCGCCGACAATGAGGTGGGAAGGTCAGTGGAACTGATGGAAGTGTTCACGGCAACATATGCTGCTGCTGAAGGTGGAGGGGTCACGGCTCTCGACAGAGCATCAGGAACAATGTTATGTAAGCCCTTTCTGTACTGGACTTTAAACTGGAACTGTTGCAGCCTCAGGATCCAGCGAGTTAAGCGTGATGACGTCTTTGGACAGTTAAAGGCCCAAGTCAAGGCAGCATGATCCGTAAAAACAATGAACTCTACACCTTCAAGGAAGTGCCTCCATTTTTCAATGGCCCACACCACCGCAAGACACTCTTTTTCGGATGTAGAGTAGTTACACTCCGCCCCACGCAACCCCCTGGAAGCATAGGCTATCACTTTCTCCCCACCATCATTCCGCTGGACCAGCACAGCTCCTAGACCCACGTCACTGGCATCCGTGTGAACCTCAAACGGTAGTGTGTGATCAGGTTGTGTCAGGATAGGAGCATTCACCAGTGCCTTCTTCAGCTGGTCAAAATTTCGCTGACACTCTTCTGACCAGATCCACACCACATCTTTCCTCTTCAGACGGTTTAGTGGCGCGGCCAGGTCTGCAAAGTGATCAATGAACTTGTGATACCACCCTACTAGGCCCAGGAAACGCTGCAGAGATTTGATGTTGGTGGGAGTGGGATATGATGTCACCGCTAGGGTCTTCTCTGGATCAACCTGAACGCCCTTCTCTGACACCACATGGCCCAAAAATTTCAGCTCCTGTCGGAAAAAGAGACACTTTTTTAGGTTGAGCGTCAACTTTGCCTCATGGAGCTTCTTCAGGACAGCATTCAAATCTTGGAGGTGTTGTTTGGGTGTGGCTGAGTATACAATCACATCATCAATGTAAACACAACATATTTTCCCCCTCAGCTGCCCCAGGACCTTCTCCATCAGCCTTTGGAACGTGGCTCCGGCATTTTTAAGTCCAAATGGCATAGACTTGAATTGGTAGAGGCCCATTGGAGTTATGACGGCAGTCTTTGCTTTGCTCTCTTCAGACATTGCAACCTGCCAATATCCAGATTTCAAATCCAAAGTGCTGAAGAACGCTGCACCATGCATAGACTCAAGCAGGTCATGTATGAGAGGCATGGGGTAAGCATCTGGATGGGTCTTGGCATTGAGGCGTCTAAAATCAACACAAAACCTGATTGACCCATCAGGTTTGGCGACTAAAACCACTGGAGCACCCCACGCAGATTGAGAAGGCTCAATAATGCCATCCTTGAGCATCTGATCTACGTGGTCTGCAATGATCTTAAGCTTATAAGGAGATACACGATAGGCTTTGCAGCGGACAGGGACCTCATCCTCTGTAAAGATCTTATGCTCTTCCACTGTGGTCTTCCCCAGTCCCCCTGAACACACATCAGGCCAGGCCTGCAGCAGCTGTTGGATCTCCGGAGGCTGATCAGGAAAGGACAGGGTTGTCACGCTGGGTGAAGAAAGTGGCACTACAGAGTTCCCTGAAGGAACAGCCACATAAAGACTGGCATTGGAACGAGCGTCAGTGCCATGATGCTGATCCAGCTGTGCCAGGAATGGATGAAATGTGTAACCTCTGGGTCCCTTCACTCCATACGTTTGGTCCCCCATATTGATGATGGTAGAGGTCTTGCTGAGGAAATCCAACCCAAGAATGATGGGGAAAGCCAGATTGTCATCAGCCAGGATATATGTATCCAGTGCCCACATCATTTCATGCCAGCAGTAGAGCAGATGTGCTTTTCCTATGGCGCCGTAGGTCACTCCATTAGCAAGAGCAAAGTTCTGATCTCCACTGGACTTCAATTGTTCACCCTCACGAGCCATCTCCTGCCACATACTCTGACGCATGAGAGAAAAAGTGCATCCAGTATCAAATACAGCACGGCAATGTTTTCCCCTCACTGCAATTGGAACATGCAGAAGAGCCAACAGAGATGATTTTTTCCCCATGATGAACTACAGTCACCATATCGGCAGGTTTTTTGACGCTGCTCTTGTCATGAGTCTTCTTTGAGGTCTTTTCCTTAGCTTTCTGTTGATCCACTTTGCCCCAGTACTCCTTTGAAGAGGTGTGGTCCTTTTCCACCAACGTGCCTACTTGAACAAGCTGGTCAATAGTAGTGACGGTGCCTCTAAGACAGCCAGCTATTCGGGGATTACAGTTGTTAAGTATTTTTCTCACCAACTCTATCTCAGTGATTTCAGGCTTCCACCGGAGACAAAGTGCACGATAATCATACGCAAAATCCCTCAAACACTGCTCAGGCAACTGCACCTTGTCGCGTAACTTTTCTTCTACCTCCGAGAGGTAATCAGGAGGAAGGAAAGCAGCCTGAAACGCCTCCTTGAACTCTGGCCAGTTGTGAACTTTGTTTTTCGCCACAGACCACCAGTTATGCGCTGGCCCTTTAAGAACACCAGAAAGTGCACCTATTAGTTCTGCATCTGGTAATGGCCGAACAGCAAGATATGTTTAACATTTCTCCACAAATTCCAGAACATCAGACACTTCTCTGGACTCACTAAAAGAGGGGAAATCCATGCGAACAGCAGGCTTAGAGAAAACTACAGGCACAGTGGCTGTGGCCTGGCCAGGAGCAGGCTTAGAGAAAACTACAGGCACAGTGGCTGTAGTCTGGCCAGTCAAAGGAGTAGGGAGGTTGGTGCTGGTGGTGAAGGGCTGTGTTGGCTGCTGAGAACCCGAACCAGTGATTGGAGTTTGGATCTGGGTCACAGCTGTGGTAGAAACCGGTTGGCCTCGCAGGAGCTGTCCAGAAAGAGGAACAGAGGGCTGAGCAACATTGGCGGAGGCAGACGGCACATCAGGAGAGGCAATAGAAGAGAAAAGAGATGGAAAAGCATTTCCAGTATGAGTAGCAGTGCTAAGAGGAACATAGCTTTGAGAGGCGACACCAGTAGGAGTAGCAGTGCTAAGAGGAACATAGCTTTGAGAGGCGACACCAGTGGAAGCTTGAGCCATAGGCAAGCCATGAGAAGCTGGAGCTGTGGAATAGCGACTATAAAGAGGATGGATAGTAGCCCCTGTGGTTTGGACAGGCTTAGTGACAGGCATATGGCTAGCGCGCTTCAGCCGTTGTATTTCTGCCTTCCACTTTTCATCCCGCCGCTGTAAACACTCCACTAACATTTCTTCAAACTGTTTGAGTGTGGATATCATATCTTGTTCCAGTGCATCAACACTTCTATCAACATATCCCCTGATGCTCGCTTCTCTGTTGAGAGCACTAGTAACAGAGTCACGGAAGTCAGTGTCAAGATTATCCAATCTTTCCATGACTGAACCTAAGTCAGTGGTGATGGAGGTAAGAGCAGGCAGTGTGAGGTAAGATGTATGATCCTCATCTCCTATGCTTTGGTCATTCTCCTCTGTCTGGGATATGTAAAGAGAACTAATCAGTGATGTTACTTCACCCACAGGATTTCTCCGAGTGACCCACGCATCTCCTTGTGGGTTATGGCCAGGCTCACTAGGCCCATGGTTAGATGTAGGAGTAGAGGCCCTGGTGCTAGGTTCATTTCCATCTACCTCTTCTTCTTCCTCTAGGGAATCATCAAGAGCTATAAGCGGGATCATCCTCATTTCTGACATGGCTGACTCCTTATACTATAAACAGCAGTATTTATTTTTTTTAAATGCAACCCAATGCAATGTGTGTAAATGATAGCTTGCTATACACAGAAATGCTCTCAATTCAAAAGACAAGTGTTAACAACATTAACGACAATATTATTAACAAGAATGCACGGTCATAAATTATATATTTCAATCCCCGTACTGGCCACCATATGTAATAATTCAACCTTTTATCTTAGGCCGTGTTACTTAACGCGAAGGGGGTTCTTTTGAATGACAAATTAATGACTGGCAATAAACAGATATATTCCAAATAATTAAAGTAAAACGAAATAAATCTGAGCGCTGCTAGAATACTTTCAATAGACAATGAAACGATATTTCGTTGAAGGAAGAAAGCCACGCATCAAACAATAAATCAGATTGCGCACAGCGGCGCTATATATTCACAAACAATTCCCCAAACAAAGCCCCCAAACAAACCCAAGCGTGTAATTCCCTCTTTCACTCAGTCCCGCACACAAACCTAAAAGTCCAAACTAACGAAAAATGTCCTGTCCTTATCCAAGACCGCGCGCACAAATGTCAATAATCCATTCCAGGAAACGAAAGAGTCCCGCGACGAACAAACAAAAATATAATCCCAGAAAAAGGAACAACGCGATCGCAGTCTTTATGCTAGGCCCAGCAATGTGAAAAAATAGTAAAAAATGGATCGAGCTCACCGAAATCTGGTAGAGAAATCCACCAAGCCGACAGCGACAGAATTTCTCTCCGTGCGTCCTCTGTTGCGGCAGGTCACGCACTCCAGGAAACGCACACCGTTTAGCTGGATTGTCAATAAGTTTTCCCCAGTAGTATCGTCTATTTTTTTACTCAAACTCGCAGGAAAGCTCTCTCAAACAATGTAGCTGCAGCACTGAAGTACTGGCGCCACCGATTCAAAAATCACACACGCACTTGCTATCTACTTCAGACCGCCCCCATTCACCTAGCGCATTCCCCTATATAAGTTTGGGTGCGCGGTGGTAGGCGTATTAGCCTTATACAAAACACTCCTCTCCATACCTTTTCCACACAGCGTACAGAGACATGATTAATACATATAAATAAGTACATATACATATCAAATAAAGATATTACATGAGACTTACATATTAATTATATGCAATAATTCAACAATTGATAAAAAGCACCTAAACTAATGTGGCAGTGTCACAGGTTGTCGGCCTCCTCTGCTGCCCTTGCTGAACTCCGTTCGTCACCTCATGACGCTGACTCCTGTGAATCTCCAGTTCTTAGTGAATTACAGTCCAAAACCACGGGTTCTAGAGTCCACACAGCGTGTAGGGCCCGGCCTGCACCCACGGCTGTTCCGCCGCCTGCTCTGGCCGCCTCTCCTGCTGCCAACACATCCTCGCTATCGTTGGTTCCTGGTACCGACAACGAGGATGGCCCTACCCACGCTGCCATCCTTGACGCCGTTGACCTGGAAGTTAGCCAGCCGCTGCTGTCGCGCTACACACTGGATATTAATAAATGTCACGGCTCAATTCCGGAGGTCCTGTGTATTGGCGACTCTATTATTAGATTCCTCTCAATTCCTGGAGCTATTGTTTACAGTCTTTCTGGTGGCAAGATAGACAATTTCATTGAACTCATCCCGGTGTTGATTGAACGCCACAATTCAGTGCACACCGTAATTGTGCATACGGGCACGTGTGACGTCATGTCTAGACAGTCAATGAAGCTGCAAGATGACTTTGAGCTGCTGATTTCTACAGTTGAAAACTTGGGTAGAACTTGCATTCTATCCGGTCCTATCCCAACAGTTAAGCGCGGCAATGAGCGCTTTAGTCGACTGTTCAGCCTACATCAATGGCTCCATAACTTTTGCACGGCTACAGGTCAAGGATACATTAACAACTTTGACTCTTTCTGGTCAAGACTTCAGCTCTATAGAGAATGGGAATGTGACGTCGCGGACATTTCGCGGTTGCGCCGCGGTGGCGTCTGGGATACATACGTGAGGCCACTTGTACGCTGCTGCCAATGCTGTACCATTGTAAACATCGTAAAACATTGCTAACTCGCTGTTTCTAACACTGTTTTTCACACATCATGGGACGAACCTGTTGTGTTGTTGGATGTAACGTCCGTGCCCACGATCGTCAGGTAAAAAAAATCAACAACGGAGTGTCTTTGTATTACTTTCAGGGTCTCACGTCCACTCTCCAGACGGTCTGTCATAGGGATCCATGTTACCGATCAAAGATATCTTTTCTATATAACGTTTCCTCGCGTCTGGCAGGAGCTTGTCTCTGAACGGTCCATTACTACTTCTACTACTAGTTTTTAGCATAGTAGCCTAAATGTTTACATCTAGTGTTACTGTTTTGGCTAGCCGATCTTGTTAGAAATATCATAGGTTTCCATAGGTTTCTTGTTTATAATTCGCGCCGCGGCCTCACCAATGGAGGAAAACGCCCTTTTTGTCCCAGAATGCACTGCGCCGCTAACTTCCGTTCCCATTCTCTATAAGGCTGACGGTCTCCACCCTAATAGGAAGGGGACCAGAGAGCTTGTTACCAATTACATCAGATACATTGCCTTTCAACTTCCACCAAAATATGACTGACTATCTCACGACACTAACCCAACAGTGAGCCCTACCTATTAAGCACCTCAACACTTAGCCGCCCAGCCCCCTCTGTCTTCCATCCCGGTGATAACCGGTCCCAGAAAGTCTCATGTGCAGTCAATGCGCGGGGTGAATTATTCATCGCTCCTCACTGCCCGACAGGGCCTTTCTGCTGCGGACCCTCCATCCTCTGCAAGGGATGGAGAGGGGGCAAAACCACTCACGTCCCTTAAGTTTGCACTGTTGAATATTAGGTCGCTGACAAACAAGACTGTCTACATTTACGGACCTCATCCAAACACATAGCATTGACTTTTTAGTCCTAACGGAGACCTGGCTATCCCTTACCGCTGGTGCAGCAACGATTTTAGTTGAAGCCTCTCCTGCAGAACATAACTTTTTATTTTCCACAAGACAAGGGAAAAAAGGAGGCGGGGTTGCGACGATATTCCCCAATAATTTTAACTGCACCGAATGTAATTTCGGAGCTTTCCAGTCTTTTGAATATTAGCTTTCCAGTCTTTTGAATATTTGTCTATGGTCATCAGAAATGGCCAACACATTCTTGTTTTATCTGTGTATAGACCTCCCAAACACAGACCTGACTTTATATCCGACTTCTCTGAGTTTCTGTCACTAGCAATTGTTAAACACGAGAAAATACTTATATTGGGTGACTTTAATTTCCATATTAATGATCAGAATGACCGTAAAGGCGTTTGGTTGGAGTGCGCACATCCACAGAAATAGTCCAGGTGCCGGACAAAAGTATAGATATAATAGACTGGATTGGTCCGCACACTGGGTAGGCTCCAAAAATACACTTTATTTACTTCATGAAAGGCAACGTTTCAATCCGCAGTGGGATCTTCTTCAGGCCTGAAGAAGATCCCACTGCGGATTGAAACGTTGCCTTTTATGAAGTAAATAAAGTGTATTTTTGGAGCCTACCCAGTGTGCGGACCAATCCAGTCCAGAATGACCGTAAAGCAATGGAATTTATGGACCTCCTTTTCTGTCTTGATTTTAAACAACATGTGAAAGACGCTACCCACATCCAAGGGAATACTTTAGATCTAATCTTTTCAAGGGGGATTGACGTAGATCTCCTACCAAGTGAATCTGTCCCGGTGTCAGATCACTTGTGCATCCTTTTCAGTGTTCCTTTGAACCTCAAAGTAAAGTGCCAGAGCCCTGACACGATACCTATCGCCGAATCGACACGAATGTCAAGTCTTCATTCATAGAGTGTCTGCCCACACAGCTTGAATCTTACTGTGCTAACAACGCGTCGCTGGACAATTTAACAGACGCCCTAAATAATCTCTTGGCAAAGGCGATAAATTGCGCGGCCCCTTTGATAACACGGAAGCGCACACGCGCTAAATCAGCTCCTTGGTATACAGATAATACTCGCACATTAAAAAAGAAGTGCAGATTGCTGAGCGCAAGTGGCGAAATACAAAATCAGAGACTGATCACTCTATCTGGTTAACTAGTTTTAAAGAATATAAAAGTCTTCTCTTGGCAACAAGGACAACATATTTTTCTGACTTGATAAATTCCAATAAGGGCAACCCCAGGGTTTTATTTAATACAGTCAATAAACTTACACAGTCGAAGACCTCTGTCTTCAGCAATACTTTCTCTGCCGATGACCTTATGAACTTTTTCACATCAAAGATTGATCAAATTAGAGATAAGATCACCAATCTTAGGCCAATGCACACACTGGACGACACTAACACAGCAGAACCCATCAGTTCTTCCCCTCAGCCTCTCAGCTTTACAGTATTCGAGCCCATCTCTGCTGAGATGCTCATGGCAGTTGTCATTGCCTCAAAGCCTACAACATGTCAGCTGGACCCATTACCATCTGGTCTATTAAAAGAGCTATTCCCTATCTTATGTAGCCCCATCCTCAGCATTTTTAATACATCTCTCTCAACAGGTGCAGTACCAGCTGCATACAAGTCAGCAGTTATTAAACCATTACTTAAAAAGCCGCACTTAGACCCACAAGACTTACAAAATTATAGGCCAGTATCCAATCTGCCCTTTCTGTCTAAGGTCCTGGAACGGATCATTGCAGAACAGCTTACTGCCCACCTGTCCCTGAACAAACTCTTTGATAAATTTCAGTCTGGCTTTAGGTCCGGGCACTCTACAGAAACGGCCTTAATCAAAGTCACAAATAACTTATTACTTGCAAGTGATGCTGGTCGAGCATCTATTCTAATGCTTCTGGACTTGAGTGCGGCTTTTGACACTATCGACCATAATATACTCCTTAGTCGCCTCAAGAATCACACAGGGATCAAAGGTACAGTTCTCTCCTGGTTTAAGTCTTATCTGTCAAACAGAACCCAGCGCGTGGTCCTGAATAATACCAGCTCTGCATTAAATTCTGTGAGGTGCGGAATACCACAGGGGTCAGTATTGGGCCCTATGCTATTTTCCATCTACATGCTACCCTTGGGTGCAATCATTAACAAATTCGGCATAAGCTTTCATTGCTATGCCGAAGACACACAATTCAATTCAATTCAATTCAAATTCAATTCAAAAAACTTTATTTATCCCCGAGGGGCAATTTCTCCATGCAGGCATAGTGACATATAAGACGCACGACAAAAGACAAGACAAAAGGGAGAACAGGACAGACAGGGGTGTGAGTGTGTGTCTGGGTCCCAGTCTCCTAGTACCAGGAGAGAGAGGGGGAGGGGGCTGGGAGCATATTTGAGTTCAGAAGGCGAATAGCCTCAAAAGTAAAAGTAGCCTTCCTCCTGTTGGTCCTAGCAAGAGGACAGCGCAGACGCCTGCCAGAGGGCAGCCATTCAAAAACTCTGTGTAAGACATGGGTAGGGTCTTCTAAGATGGAGTTGGCTTTTCTTAGGGTTGCCTTGTCATGCAGTGACGTCAGAGACTGAAGAGGGTGGCCAATGATTTTAGAGCATGTGTGCACAATGCTCTGGAGGTGTTTCTTGTTTTTGATAGATAGAGAGTGAAACCAGCATATTGATGAAAAGGTCAGTATACTTTCAATAAAGGAGGTGTAAAAAATATTGAGAATCTTCCTGCTCACTCCAAAGGAGTATAGTTTCCTCAGGAAATACTGCCGCTGTTGACATTTTTTGAGAATCACCTCTGTGTTGGAGTCAAAACGCAGTTTGTCATCCATGACGGTGCCCAGGTATTTGTACTCCTGTACAACTTCAACAATAGTATGTTCCCGCACTACAGAACGATGACTCCCATCTCCTGAAACTACAAACCTGTCTTCTAGACATTAAGAAATGGATGTGTGAGAACTTTCTCTTACTCAATGCTAACAAAACTGAGCTTCTTCTAGTGAGACCACCTAAATCCAACAACCACCCTGAACTGTCTGTCACTGTTGATAATTGCACCATCACGGAGAATCAAACTGTGAGAAACCTTGGTGTCCTGTTTGACTCCAACCTAATCTTTCAGCCATACATAAAAACAGTCACAAAATCTGCTTTCTATCATCTTTCAAACATTGCAAAAATCCGAGCTATGGTGTCCCGACAGGATGCTGAAACATTAATTCATGCATTTGTTTCATCTAGGCTCGACTTCTGTAATGCCCTATTCTCTGGCCTTCCTGCTAGCACAACAAGAAAGCTTCAGCTAGTCCAGAATGCTGCAGCTAGGGTTTTAACAAGGTCAAAGAAATTTGAACACATAACTCCTGTCCTGGCTGCTCTCCACTATACCTATCCAAGCCAGAGCCGAAATTATTTTACTCACATACAAAGCACTACATGGGTTGGCCCCAACCTATCTTAGTGAGCTTCTATCTCCATATACACCAGCACGCCCTCTGCACTTATATATATCAATGCACTTTTCAGGTTAAGTAGGCCTATCTAAACAAGAGCTAGGCTAATACATGACTGGTTTATTCAGTTGTTGAATTTGGCCAAAAGTCTGCTTTCCCTGTATTTTTCTATCTGTTTGGTAAATAGGCTACATCATGAGTGATGTTCACAATCTGACATTAAAATTTCTAGAGCTAGGCCTATAGGCCTATTGGCTATATTAAAATGACACACGTAAGAGGGCGGACATAGCTAGGACGGGCGGTGTCATTCCGATGGGCTACTACAGTAGATCTATACACTTAGCAGTAGGCCTAATGTAACAAAACATCAGCACTAACGGTAGGTAGGCTAAAGGTTAATCTTTTGTATATTCAAATGTTGATGTATTAGTGTCAGAGTTATAAACAACTTACTGTGTCCTTTGTGTAGATAGATGCTTCTTGTCTCGTAAGATTTGCTCGGAGGTAGGAATTCAGTTTGGAAATTAATTCGTTAATTCCGTTATTATAAATAGTTGCTAGACAACCCAACTCACTAGACAATACCCTCGAGAACAAACACAGAACACACTACGTAAGGGATAATGTATAGAACGCCGGTCATTATCGGAAAATAATTCCCGACAGGACGGACAGAACCCCGACGCGCAGCGGAGGGGTTTTGCTTCGTACTGAAGGGAATTATTTTCAGATAATGACCGGCGTTCTATACATTATCGCGCTTATTATATGGCTACTTGCCAAAACGAGAAAATAAACTTATCTCAATGTGTCTTTAGCAATGACTTGGCTACCGTTTCGTGGCTTACGCAACAACTAGCGGAGTGAACCCGTTGCCATTGGCAGCGGTCATTATACCTTCGGAGCGGTCAATATGCAGATATAACGGACCGGTAGAACTTTGAGAGGCCCATTCAAAGTGAATGGGAGCTCCCTCAACATTCTAGAGAGCCATATAATAAACAATCATAGCGTTAGTGAGACATGCAGAGGTTCCCCAGACAAAAGAATATAACAACAACACAAACTGTTAAGTAGCATAAACTACGATTTATTGTAAAAATACATCGAGTAGATAAAACACAAACCCACAATGAACTAGGGTGGCTTGGCAACTCACGATTTAGCCGATGTAGTAGACTTAATTGCGGGATTAAATTACGATAGGGCTGCTTTCCCCTGACAGGTTTCTTTTAGGTCTATGGACAGGGTGCGTTACGGAAACTGTTCTTCCTGTTTACATTGTGAGCTGCCGATGATTGGTTTAAAATCGTATAAACGTCATTACATGCGACACTAATTTGACTTACGCACTACTAGTTAAGTTCCGTCTTAAGTTATGGTGTTGCAACTGAAATTCAGAACAGTGCTAGTTCGAAACTAGCTACTGCGAACGTAAGCCTTAAGACACAACTTACACCTAAACTTACGATCGACCTTACGTTCAGCTGGTGCAATCCACTGCTGGACATATCTTTGGATTTACTATATATACAACATGAAAAAAGAATTTTGGACCTGGCTTTGTCTAATGTTGAGTTTTTGAGGTTTGAAATATATGCAAATTAGCACATAATTAATGAGAACGCCTAATTAGCATATTCAAACATTACATTACAGAAAACTTGCAATACATTTTTTTCACACATTTATGTGAGTAATCAGCTGGTGAAGTTTCATGATGATAATCTGTAAGTTAATTTTTTTACCCTATTCGTCTGTAGTGTCTCCCCTTAAGATTAAACATTAGTATGGGGAGTCTGCGCTTTATTTCTACTGCACGAGAGGTGTGCTCTCTCAGAGGAGGGGCGGGACTGTCGAGCTGTATTGGCATCGTTCAAATCAGGAGGTCAAGGCCGTGTAGATTAGCTTCGGCATGTTAGCAAGCGCCATTTTCAAGTATGGCGCCTCATGGAGCATTTAGAACCAGCTCCGTGCATGAAAATCAGTGTTAGGCACGAGCTCTTATGCGCGTACATGTTGGTGGAGGGGTACCTACAGCCAATCATTACTCCGTGCGACACTCCACTGGACTCAGGTGTGCGTTCCCGAGCAACTTTTTCTGCTTGTTGTTACGCGGCAAGCAAGATATGTGCATTATCGCCACCCTCTGATTTACTAGATTTACTAGCCTAGCCTCCGCCATTCATTTGAATGGAGGGCGGGACTTAGTCACTCTCTCCAGTTATACAGTATAATACCTCCATGGTTCAAATCATGACTCCGTACGCTTGGATAATCCTTCAACCAATCAGACCAACGATCCGGTGCATCTTTTGGATAAGGTAGTTTGTGATTGGAGCCAAATGTTCTGGCAGGGAACAGAGGAGATAGATATGCAAGTTTCCAGCCTGAGCTGCCGGGCAAAATCCAAATTCCACCATTATACATGGTGATAGAGAGACGCTGAAACAGAGCCACTTTTGTGTAACAGCATACCCTGGCTTTGAGCGCAACATACCACGCTGACCCACTAATCAAGCTTCATAGGATACCCCACAGTTGATAAGAAGCAAGAGGGTTCATTCCAGAAATGTAATCAAAACTGTATGAGATTTGAAGAAACTGACCGGGATTGATCACTCATGCATGAAAAAAATGTTTTCAACCATTAATTGTCTTGGTTTAATGGATATGCCTTATGTTTTCCTTTTCTCTGTCCTTCAGCTGTTGATGTGTTGAAGCACGAAGTCACCTTCAGTGTGGTGCGTCTAGTGG
The DNA here is from genome assembly GCF_963854185.1 of Sardina pilchardus. Classification (NCBI taxonomy): domain Eukaryota; kingdom Metazoa; phylum Chordata; class Actinopteri; order Clupeiformes; family Clupeidae; genus Sardina; species Sardina pilchardus. The sequence goes on along the minus strand of NC_084998.1, from coordinate 35,648,764 downwards.
CCACTTGCATTATTTGTCTGGGGTTCCTGCTGCTGCTTCTGCCAGAAGAATGGGACTCTCTTATTTTGCACTTCCTGGCAACTCTTACTGATAAGAAGTCTGATGATCATGGAGAGGAGTTGACTGAGTCTAGGATTCATACGTGTACCTTTAGCCAGGCCAACGGTGCTGTCTCAATTCCCTTGGCTTGACTTTCTTGCTCAGTGGATAAGCTCTGGCTGCCCATGGGTTATGATACACAGAAATCAGTAAAACAGCGAATAGAGAACCCACTACTACCAAAGAGAAACCAGGAGGCAAAACTTTCGGCATTCAGATACTTTTGCACCCAACTTTGAACTGCACAATGGGTCATAGAAACAAATTCGGTAACACTTTACTTGACGGGTTCGTTCATAACACATTCATAACAGCTGTCACATATGCACATAAAGCATTCACGACTGTTTCATGAAACATGACTCAACATTCATACCAACCCTTTCTTGAACGTGGAAGGCAAAACGTCAAAAACTTGTCAAAATAAAAGTCCAACGTCAAAAAGCAGCATTGCTGTCTTTTTTGTTTTAGCCAACCTGATCATGTCACATCTTAGTCAAGGGGGAAGTCCAGTGTCCAGGAGAATTTTGTCTTGTTTGTCTGTTTTATTTTATGATAGGGTATTGTGAATCCTCTCCAGCGTTGTGAAGTATTCATCATACTGGGAAGTGAACTACTGACCAACTGTAGACCTCTGAATGGTTGGACATTCCTGTTTTATATATCTATATACTGTACAGTCATTGGTGTATGCATTCTTCAGAGATTACTATCATCAAATAAACAAACAGACAAACAAAAAACTAAATTCTCCTGGACACTGGACTTCCCCGTTGACGAAGATGTGACATGATCAGGTTGGCTAAAACAAAAAAGACAGCAATTCTTTATTTTGACAAGTTTTTGACGTTTTGTCTTCCACATTCATGAAAGGGTTGGTATGTTCAGTCATGTTTCATGAAACAGTCATGAATGCTTCATGTGCAGTTCATGACAGCTGTTATGAATGTGTTGTGAACGAACCCATCAAGTAAAGTGTTACCACAAATTCTAAAAATTTATTAAGTTGTAAGTCACAGCTTATCCTTGCAGTTCAGTTTAAATGACAACATTAGTAATACTGTGCATATTGATAACATTGTTTGCACGTCGATTCATAGAGCAAAAACTAAAATCCTTGATAGGCAACAAGTTAGACAGAAAGACAGACAATTGATTTTAAATATACATAACAAAATGTGTCACTTTTCATCAGAAGCTCAACTGTTCACTCTGGACAGTACTTGTGAGTAAATCAACTGAACACATAAAAGGCCGTCACTTGGCTTATTAAAGACAAAGACAAAAGAGTCTGCCAGATCCCATAAGCATAACTATGTTGGCCAGCCTCCATACACTACTGTCATTGAGAATCACTGGAGAAGCTGACTAACTAGTAGTCATCTAATGGCTGCATACCATTAAAGGTGGGGTCAGTGATTGTGCAGACGCTTTTGCCCAAAACAATTACATTATATTTGAATCAAGTTCACCCCTCCCTTCAGTATTCCCACAGAAAGTCCACACAGTGTTTCATTTTTGTCTGGGGGCTGCCCCCAGTTTGTTTTGGAGTTTTTGGAAGCTGGGCTGCCTACAGAGACTTTTTTTATATTATAGTAGTATCACAGGATGGACAGCTCTTGCATCGTGAGATGTTCACTGTATGTGACAGAAATGTTATGAGCTTGAAATCAGGTATGATTGTTGACTGCATCTTTAATCATTTCACAATGGACATGCACTGGATTAAAATTAAAGTAAGCAAACCAGTTTTATCTACAGTATTTCACAGATCGACTCATTTTCCTAATTGTAGTTTTAAAAAAAGTTACCCGCTCAGCTTGGTAATAAACCTTCTGTCCAATCTGGTATAGATAGCCTAAATAATTAAATGAATGCATATTATATCATCATATTTTGCATTATTCAAGACAGGTAATGTCAGTTGAGGCATTGAAGATTAGACAGAATTAAGTTTTAATTGTCCACGTGTTGCTATGAAATGTCCAAATGATTTTCATTCACCAATTATCTTAAAGTTCTTCTTAAGAAGATCCTACGATGCGTTTTAAACGGATTCATAAATGTGTTTATAAACCTTTGCAGCTTCATTCTTTCCATGCTAAATCCCATTTCTTCGTACATTGATAGGATGTGCCAGTTGCTCTTAATTAGCATACTGTAGGTAAACTCCCCATCAGTCCCCATAAAATGGCATGATACTGTAGGGCAGGACTATTCAACTAGTGGCCCACATTTGATTTTACCTGCGGCCTGCCAGCAAACTGGGCTACCTTCAAATCTGCCTTTCATGATATAATCAACAGAATAAATGACAGCAATGATTAGCTGCAAAGGTAAACAATATCGCACGTCTCGTGCCTGTCACACCAGCTGTCAGGGTGCGTTCCTCAATTCAATAGAATAACGCACCGTTAAAAGGTTTCAGTGATCTTGATCTTGAGTGGCGAGAGCAGTCTCTCTCACAAACAGTATAGTTTGTTGCCCACCGGATATCTCTATTCTGATTTCTCTATTCTCTCCGTGTCCCGATCATACGTAGCAAATTAATTTGAACCCATTAAGGCTTCATGCAATGTCCACAGACAACCACGTTTCAGTGAAACAAAATAAGCTTTTGTTTCTATAGTCTGAATCAAGCTTAAAGGGATGGATCAGAGTCATTTCATGCAATGGTCCTTTTGCACCAAGACCTCGAGCCAACCCCCCTTTCTCCCACTTCTGGTAGTTCGTATAAATGTGTTTATTTATTTTTAAAAACGTTACTGCTTTGTGAAATAGTGTCATTAATTAATTATTTCACAAAATAATATTTACAATATTGTATTCAAGAATAGCAGTTGTCGTCTAATTCTATTATATTCTACACCTGCAGAAATTCTGAAAATGTAATAATAAGCATTTATTTTGCACAATAACTCAAATGTAGGCTATATAAGAATGCTCTATAGTGTGCATAGATCCTGTTCTTACCTGTTTCTTACACATTGGTGAATGCCAGAATCTTTGTGAAAACTGCATACGTGGATTTTAAGAACAGATGTCTGTTTGAAGAATAGTTGGTGAATGATGCCCTTTGTTACTACTGCTACTTCTTTCTTATAACAAGGTATGAGATGTTTGTCCTTGAAGGGCCAAACATATCTGCGTACAACATGCCATAGGAGCATGTGTACAGACAATCCAATGATGCTCAATCGTGTGTACAGAGTTTTTTTTTATAAGGTTCACAACAGATTATCTGTTCTCTCCGGGGGAATTCTCCCATTCGCACGTAAGCTTTTTTTTTACGCGGTTCTGTTGCGCATCAATGTTTTACGCACATTCTGCCGTCCCAGCTTATGACACACCCACATAGCGCAAATTCCAAATCAAGGCGGCCTTATGAAAGAGGCGTGATTTATTTAAAAAAAAGAACCAGACTTATCTACCTCCTCCGTAATTTAGGTTGATATGAAAATGTGGAAGGTGGACTTTCTCATTGACCTTCTGAATGCCATTTACATCCAGAAAGAACAGCAACCAGTCTTTGATTTTGAAAACATATGCAAGGTGAACTGAATAAAGAACTGTCTACAGTAAAATGGTGTCATCACATAGCTTAACAAAGAAATTACTTAACGAAATTTCACTTTTGCTTTGACGTTTGTTTATAAAGAGTTAAGACGTGCTTGAGGTGTGTAGATTTATACAGATGGTACAGGTTGAGAATGCTCCTTTCTTTCCCGCACATCGGGACTCCCGAAGCATCGGGACTTTAATTAAAACTGCAACCGCAAGGGGGCAACATAAGACCGCCTTAAAGGAGTCATAGAACGCATTTTTTGACCATTCCAAATTGATCTTTGAGCCTAAATAATGTCATATGTAAATTTGTGGGGCTGAAAACGCCCCAGGAGCACTGCTAGATCGCCTAATACAAGGTCATAAATAAGCCTTGCAATGAAACAGTTTGTTTTTCCCGCCCACCTAGCAAGTTCATGAATATTCAAATGAGATGCGCGCTGATTGGTCTATTGGCCGATATGTCCTGAAAGTTGATTGGCTCAATCCACCGGTCTGAAGCTAGAGCAAAGTGAAACTACGTTTACTGCTGGTAAATAAAGCCAAAGTCTTTGATAAAGCTATCAACAATGGATTTAAATAAGGAATACAGCCGTACATGTATAAACCGAGTCAGAAGAAGGTTCTGACGAAGATGAAGTGCAGCAGATTCCCCATCAGAATGAATGTGTTAGATTGGTACGTTTTATCAGTACATTTCTTAGTATAGTAACTCTCCAAAGTTAGCTGTAATAACGCTAGCATTACAACGTCTCTGCCATAGACCACATATCTAGATACTAGCATCGTAAGAGCAGTTTAACAAGAATTATTAATCGAAGGTATGCAAATGAGAGGGGGTGTATCTAAAGGGGGATGGGCGCCTATTACGTGTTATCTGAGCTCTGTTCAGATTGGAGCATTTCAACACGGCTGTTTCTATTTCCCAATTTGCATACGAAAGCAGGCGGGGGACGCGGTAAAGTCTTTGGTGTTGTCCTTTGGACACTGCTCGCAGCCTAAATTCAACAGGAACAAGGTGAATGTGGTTTTGAATTCTAGGACTCCTTTAATAAAATGAAGGTTCGGCTCATACCGGAAAACACGGAAAAACCCGAAGACACCGCGCTGGTGACAAGCGGAGAAAAGAGACAGCACGCTCGGCATGTCAGATTGCAGTTTCAGAGTTTTAGAATGTTTTACAGCGTACCTCACAGCTGGCTCTCTCACTCGACGTAGCCTATAACTCAGTCAGTCCAGCAGAGATGCCAGAGCAACGTTTTGGTCAATGGAGAGGGAGAGAAATGCTCCGCATATCCGTCTCATTTAATCCGTCTCATTTAATCATTAAAATGAAGGTGATGACTGGCGAAATTATAATCAAACGACGTTTCAATAAACCTTTGTTGAAATTAATGAAAATGGTTTTAGAAGCCTTCAATTCAACCTGAAAGACCCGATATAGGCAACCAGATTAATTCATTAATTCATTACGGTTACAAGACCGCATTTCCGTGAATAGGCTATTATTGTCAAGGCGAAGACGAAAGAGATGGACAAGATGGACATTTAGGCTACATGTATGATAGGAATACTTAGAAATGTGTAGGCCTATAGGCTATTTTAAAACGGAGGCATGTTCATTTTAACCGGCGACGCTGGGTAGCTTACCCAGCACTTTATCACAGATTTTGTCCCCACCACTTTTGACAACTGAAAATAAAATGTATTTAACAGAAATATCTTTAATAGGCCGACATGCCTATCATGTCACTTTACTTATAACCGTAGGCTACATGCATGGAGAAGATCGCGCATTTTGTAACATTGTAACAATGGATGGTCAGATATGCGATAGGGCAGTGAGGGTGATTCATTGTAACCATCGACTAGTAGGCCTAGCTCCGCAAAAGAAGTTTCTAGCAACTTAGATTAATGGATCTCGTTATGCATGTTCATGTTGATTCAGAGATAGACATAGACTACCATGGGCTACTGTGCGTCAATATAACAGCATTTTATCATGTGGTGAATTAATGACTAACGTCAGTTTAACATGTCAGAACTTTTGATCGGCGTTTCAAGTGCATGCCGCGAATAAATGAACTCGACTGACTGAATCCTTTATATTTCTTGGCTAAGTGCGAAGAGATTGACACTCGAACTGTGGCGTAGCTGGTTAAGGCATCTTAATCATACGTCAGCGACCGGGGTTCAAAACTTACTCTACGAACCTCCGGAACCCATTAAGATAAGGGGCATTATTTTATTAAAAAGTTTTGCGATTTTTTTATGATTGCGATGTCTGCTGAAAAGAAAAGTTAATATGTGAATTCGTGGTTCAGCGCACACACACACACACACACACACACACATTTTTACATTTACATAATAGGGCTCGGGCACACGCCTTGCATTCTAGGAATATCGCCGCCATTTGGTAGCGCACTGAACGTAATATCCATTCATTCAGATGCACAAGACAAGAAGCAGAAATATAGTAACGATTTATTCTTTTCCTCTTGCGATCGTGGGTTGCACTGTTACACCCCACTACACAGCAACATACTACCAAGAAGGCAAAAACTAAGTAACAGGAACACACTAAAAGGCGGGAGTAAATCCATAGTAATCCATAGTAAACTAAGGAGTGAAGCTGCCAATGTGGCTGTGCCCGCGAAGTTTTGATGTCATGATCCCGAGCCCTAGTGTCAGGAAGTGTCTGTCGAGAGAGAGGGGGGAGGGAGGCAATCGTCCTCAATGCCGCATATATGTAGGCTATAATGTCTAGTGAACTGGTTAGACAAGTGTGGGGGAGGGGGAATGATCGCACAAGACAATTGCTCTTCATGAAATGGGTAGTCTCACAGACGTTTGTCGATGTTTAAACGTAGCTTACTACATCACTTGCGAAATCGGACGTGGCACATAGAATTATTAGGCTACTGGATTTAATATAGCATAGACTTTGTTCATCCTATATTAGCCTATATTAAAATGTAATGTGCTGCGGGGAAGCATTGGGGAAGTCATTTTAAGTTGTCCTGTAACAATTTGCCTCTTATTATAATCAAGAGTATGCAGCCACTACGCACATAATAGTCTAGGTTACGGGCGGATGCGAGCAACCCCATGCAAAAGAAGGCCTTAAGTTAACGGACTGAAGGCCTGTTTACATGTCAAACATGCATTAAATCTAAGAAACGAAAAACACAAATATCATGTATTGTGTAATGACTTCGTGGCCACCCTGCGCAACTGCATCGCGCAGTGAGCTGAAGGATAGGAGGACCGACACTTATTAACACAAAGCTTTGTAAAGCACTAACAACCACCCCTCAAAGTTCATTGTCCATAAGTCCAAACAGTAAGTATAAAAATCCGACAATCCAAAACGATAACGAGATCTCCCAGAAACGAAAAACAAGTCTGTTGAGTAGCCTAGTCCTTCCAACAATCTCAGCTTTTGCGTTTGTTAGATAAAAGGCATTCTTTCCTGCTGTATTCCAATGAGAAAAAAATCATCCACAAGGTAGGCTAAGGGTCACGTTAATGTAGCATGCAGGAATCTATACGCACAAAACGAATGAATGGGTTATATCGGCCAAAACGAATGAATGGGTTGGGAGAGTCATCTGGCTGTGTCAGCAGACTGCAGTCGGTCTCGAGGGGTTAAATAGCGCACGTACTTGAATTTTAATCTGAAGAAGACCACACGAAAATACAATCAAATCAAAAAAGAAGGATTTCAAGTGTGCGAACCTTTTTCCATTTTTCTATGATTTAGCCTACTCTTGTTCTGCACCTTGACCGGGGATGTGCACAAACTTTTTTTTACTACACTTGAATTTTAAACCAACTCTTCTCTAGCCTATATCCTATAGCCATACTTTAATAATCAGATGTTATGCTCATTTTTCTAGGCTACACCTCACCGGCAAGCACGCACGCAAATGCTGCTTTTGCACATCTACAATATTGGCCAGGCTATATAGAATAGGCTTTTAGGACTGTATTTTGCCTTCGTGCAACTTTAGTTGTGCTCAATCTAAATTATTGTCAGTAAGGATAGGTCATATTACCAAATGGCTAACCTCGAAAATTATTTAGGATATAGAGCCGTGTCCATTACGCATGCAGTTATTTTTTAGGCTATTGTTTTATTTGAGTGTTTTTGTCTACCATGGCAAACATAGTTGAAACGTTCGCTCTAAACTTATGTATTTCCAATCGGCTTTCACAAAACCGATGAGGTCCAGATCTCAGTGGCCTCATAGCTGCCTACAGCCATGCATAGTAAGCCTAATGATAGCCTAATAGTTACAGATGGTACGGGTTGAGAATGCTCCTTTCTTTCCCGCACATCGGGACTCCCGAAGCATCGGGAAAACTGCAACCGCAAGGGGGCAACATAGACCGCCCTAATAATATGAAGGTTCGGCTCATGGAAAAACCCGAGGACACCGCGCTGGTGACGAGCGGAGAAAAGAGACATCACGCTCGGCATGTCAGATTGCAGTTTCAGAGTTTTCGAATGTTTTACAGCCTACCTCACAGCTGGCTCTCTCACTCGACGTAGCCTATAACTCAGTCAGTCCAGCGGAGATGCCAGAGCAACGTTTTGGTCAATGGAGAGGGAGAGAAATGCTCCGCATATCCGTCTCATTTAATCCGTCTCATTTAATCATTAAAATGAAGGTGATGACTGGCGAAATTATAATCAAACGACGTTTCAATAAACCATTGTTGAAATTAATGAAAATGGTTTTAGAAGCCTTCAATTCAACCTGAAAGACTCGATAGGCAACCTTAGATTAATTCATTAATTCATTACGGTTACAAACCGCATTTCCGTGAATAGGCTATTATTGTCAAGGCGAAGACGAAAGAGATGGTCAAGATGGACATTTAGGCTACATTTATGCTAGGAATACTTAGAAATGTGTAGGCCTATAGGCTATTTTAAAACGGAGGCATGTTCATTTTAACCGGCGACGCTGGGTAGCTTACCCAGCACTTTATCACAGATTTTGTCCCCACCACTTTTGACAACTGAAAATAAAATGTATTTAACAGAAATATCTTTAATAGGCATACATGCCTATCATGTCACTTTACTTATAACCGTAGGCTACATGCATGGAGAAGATCGCGCATTTTGTAACATTGTATGGATGGTCAGATATGCGATAGGGCAGTGAGGGTGATTCATTGTAACCATCGACTAGTAGGCCTAGTTCCGCAAAAGAAGTTTCTAGCAACTTAGAATATATGGATCTCGTTATGCATGTTCATGTTGATTCAGAGATAGACATAGACTACTGTGGGCTACTGTGCGTCAATATAACAGCATTTTATCATGTGGTGAATTAATGACTAACGTCAGTTTAACATGTCAGAACTTTTGATCGGCGTTTCAAGTGCATGCTGCGAATAAATGAACTCGACTGACTGAATCCTTTATATTTCTTGGCTAAGTGCGAAGATATTGATACTCGAACGGTGGCGTAACTGGATGAGGCATCTTAATCACACGTCAGCGACCGGGGTTCAAAACTTACTCTACGAACCTCCGGAACCCATTAAGACAAGAGGCATTATTTTATTAAAAAGTTTTGCGATTTTTTTTATGATTGCGATGTTTGCTGAAAAGAAAAGTTAATATGTGAATTCGTGGTTCAGCGCGCGCGCGCACACACACACACACACACACACACACACACACACACACACACACACACACACACACACACACACACACACACACACACACACACATTTTTACATTTACATAATAGGGCTCGGGCACACGCCTTGAACTCTAGGAATATCGCCGCCATTTGGTAGCGCACTGAACGTAATATCCATTCATTCAGATGCACAAGACAAGAAGCAGAAATATAGTAGCGATTTATTATTTTCCTCTTGCGATCGTGGGTTGCACTGTTACACCCCACTACACAGCAACATACGACCAAGAAGGCAAAAACTAAGTAACAGGAACACACTAAAAGGCGGGAGTAAATCCATAGTAATCCATAGTAAACTAAGGAGTGAAGCTGCCAATGTGGCTGTGCCCGCGAAGTTTTGATGTCATGATCCCGAGCCCTAGTGTCAGGAAGTGTCTGTCGAGAGAGAGGGGGGAGGGAGGCAATCTATAATGTCTAGTGAACTGGTTAGACAAGTGTGGGGGAGGGGGAATGATCGCACAAGACAATTGCTCTTCATGAAATGGGTAGTCTCACAGACGTTTGTCGATGTTTAAACGTAGCCTACTACATCACTTGCGAAATCGGACGTGGCACATAGAATTATTAGGCTACTGGATTTAATATAGCAAGTCCATATTTGTTCATCCTATATTAAAATGTAATGTGCTGCGTGGAAGCATTGGGGAACTCAGTTTAAGTTGTCCTGTAACAATTTGCCTCTTATTATAATCAAGAGTAACACGAAAAACACAAATATCATGTATTGTGTCGTAAACAGTTAATGACTTCGTGGCCACTATGCGCAACTGCATCGCGCAGTGAGCTGAAGGATAGGAGGACCGACACTTATTAACACAAAGCTTTGTAAAGCACTAACAACCACCCCTCAAAGTTCATTGTCCATAAGTCCAAACAATAAGTATAAAAATTCGACAATCCAAAACGATAACGAGATCTCCCAGAAACGAAAAACAAGTTTGTTGAGTAGCCTAGTCCTTCCAACAATCTCAGCTTTTGCGTTTGTTAGATAAAAGGCATTCTGTCCTGCTGTATTCCAATGAGAAAAAATCATCCACAAGGTAGGCTAAGGGTCACGGTAATTCAGCATGCAGGAATCTATATACGCACAAAACGAATGAATGGGTTATATCGGCCAAAACGAATGAATGGGTTGGGAGAGTCGTCTGGCTGTGTCAGCAGACTGCAGTCGGTCTCGAGGGGTTAAATAACGCACGTACTTGAATTTTAATCTGAAGAAGACCACACGGTCGAAACGTCATTCCTTTGTGATAAAGAAAATAAAATAAAATCAAAAAAGAAGGATTTCAAGTGTGCGAACCTTTTTCCATTTTTTTATGATTTAGCCTACTCTTGTTCTGCACCTTGACCGGGGATGTGCACAAACTTTTTTACTACACTTGAATTTTAAACCAACCATCCTATAGCCATACTTTAATAATCAGATGTTATGCTCATTTTTGTAGGCTACACCTCACCGGCAAGCACGCACGCAAATGCTGCTTTTATTGCACATCTACAATATTGGCCAGGCTATATAGAATAGGCTTTTAGGACTGTATTTTGCCTTCGTGCAACTTTAGTTGTGCTCAATCTAAATTATTGTCAGTAAGAATAGGTCATATTACCAAATGGCGAACCTCGAAAATTATTTAGGATATAGAGCCGTGTCCATTACGCATGCAGTTATTTTTTAGGCTATTGTTTTATTTGAGTATTTTTGTCTACCATGGCAAACATAGTTGAAACGTTCGCTCTAAACTTATGTATTTCCAATCGGCTTTCACAATCAGCTACAGCTGCGCATGAAAACTTGCAATGTCTTTACAGAACTGCTTTCACTTCCCCGAGTCGCGAACGCAACATGCACAACAACCGATATTTAGCAAACACATGCATTTCCAGCTCTCAAAACCGATGAGGTCCAGATCTCAGTGGACTCAAAGCTGCCTACAGCCATGCATAGTAAGCCTAATGATAGCCTAATAGTTATGACATTAATAGCCTATTAATGACCTCATGTCGGAATGGCACGTTGTTTGAAAAAAAAAAAAAAAAAGTTAAATAGGCCTAGGCCTACCGCCAAGTGGGGATATGTCGGAATGAACAGCGGATACCAGCTGGGTTGTAAAACATTACTGTATTCGTTGATCTGCACCTGCAGCAGTGCTTATGGCAAGGCTATTAACACCTGTCACTGAGCTATGGACAAGCAGTTATGCTCGAAAATTATCATAATAACAGACACACCTAATTGTATGGCTCTATGTTTGAACACATCAAATTAGCAAGCATTTCCTCCCGATAGCAGCAACGTTTGCTTTTTTTTTCTGTCGGTCCGCGGTTGCTTGGTCAATTGCGCAGCAAATTATCAGATGAAGCGGACCTAATTTCACTCCATGTCTCGCGGACCAGCAGCCGTCTCCACGTTTCGCGGCCCATAGTTTGAGAAACACTGCATTAAAGTGTCATTAAGTTGTAGGCTATATGTTTAGTGTTTTCTTTGTGTGTTTTGCATTGTAGTGTGTTTGCATTGAGTAGTTCCTTAAAATACGGAACAAAGAGCGTCCCGTAGGCTATCTGTTCAATACAGAAGAAGACTTTTACTTATATATTTATTATAACGAAACGCGAAGAAAAAATACGAGGACTGACCATCTCGCCTCTCCGCGTTTCCCCCAATATCATGGCGACAAAGAGAAATAAATATGATTGGACATTTTAATGTTTGTAGCGCGCCAGTTTACCCAGTGTGTGTGCATTGAGTAGTTCCTTAAAATACGGAACAAAGAGCGTCCCATAGGCTATCTGTTCAATAAAGAAAAAGACTTTAACTATTACTTATATATTTCTTATAACGAAACGCGAAGAAAAAATGCGAGGACTGACCATCTCGCCTCTCCGCGTTTCCCCCAATACCATGGCGACAAAGAGAAATAAATATGATTTGACATTTTAATGTTTGTAGCGCGCTAGTTTACCCAGTGTGTGTGCATTGAGTAGTTCCTTAAAATATGGATCAAAGAGCGTCCCGTAGGCTATCTGTTCAATACAGAAGAAGACTTTAACTATTACTTATATATTTCTTATAACGAAACGCTGCATTGAATAGTTCCTTAAAATAGCCTACGGAACGAGCGTCCCGTAGACTATCTGTTTAATACGGAAGAAGACTAACTATTACTTATATATTTCTTATAACGCTGGCTGTAGGCGATTTCTATAACCGTTTTCATTCATTTCAACAATGGTTCATTGAAGTGTCGTTTGAATGATTTTGCCAGTCATCACCTTCATTTTAATGATTCAATGAGATTAAGGAGTCGACTATTGACGGATATGCGGTCTTCATCATTAAATGCAGTTGAAACTTTCTGCCACCTGGTGGTTGTTTGGGTACATTGCCTTAGCCTCGAAAAAAATCGGCTTGACGCACTGCGGGATCTCTTCGGGAGTCCCGCGGGAGAAGGTGCATTCTCAACCCGTACCCACTGTATGACATTAATAGCCTATTAATGACCTCATGTCGGAATGGCACGTTGTTTGAAAAAAAAAAAAAAAAAGTTAAATAGGCCTAGGCCTACCGCCGAGTGGGGATATGTCGGAATGAACAGCGGATACCAGCTGGGTTGTAAAACATTACTGTATTCGTTGATCTTATCGATGCAGTCCTTGCGGCCACTTCTCCCCAGGCCATCCTTAAAAATATTCTTGTTTGCCGTAACCCGACCGACCCTGTCAATATAGTAGCCTGACTCTCGCCAGACCCTTGTAGTTCCGCCATGCTCCACCAGAGGCGTTTCGCTGAGCTCCACACAAGGGTCTGGACGCGAGGGCAATCCAAACCCCTGGGCCAGTGATCAAAAAATAAGCAACCAATCAGGAGTAGGGATGTAACGATACACTCAACTCACGACTCGATATGGATCACGATTTTTTGTTCACGATACGATTTTATCACGATTTTTTTTTTATATTGATGCTGTTTGAAGAGGTTGCTCTAAAGAAAATCAAATTGCACCACTCCCTCTCCCTCCAAAGTATTACGTACACCTCTCCTCTTAAAATAAATGGCAGGCCCTACTCTGCCCTGCAAAGCAAAAAGGCAGTAACTATACAGAGTGCAAACTGAAAAAAAAAAAAAACATTTTAAAGTTATGCTGTTGCTTAGCCTTATGGTTGTAGTTAATGTAGCAGTTATTGGAGGTTTATTTATTTTTTTTACTTTACATTAGCTTATTTTTACTTATCAGTCTTCATAACAACTTTAATGTCATGAAAATTATAATAACTCATTTTCGACCAAAAATGCAGTTAGGCCCTACTGCCTTTCTGCTTTGTAGGGCAGTACTGTTATATGCTACATCATTATAGTTGTTCAAGTGCACACACTAAATGGAGAGAATAAAATTCAGACTGTGCCTTTAAATAGGCAACTTTTCCCATCTATCAGCACAATGCTACAGTAAGCCATTTCCACTAAAAAATCAGCTCAATATTATGTGCAAGACTAATGTTTACCAAGCATGCAAACGTGTTAATCTGCACGTATGACGATAGTGCACGTGTTAATGCACTATCGTCATACGTTTTCTCATAGTGACATGGCTATCCCGACATATGTTCTGATGTAGCCTAATGGGGCGCACGGAGGTGACCGGCGGGACAAACGCGAAATGACAAGGTGTTAACTAAACAATTGAGTAGACCTAAGGTCGACAAGCTTTGTGGTTAAAACGATGAAAACCAGTAGGTTAGTCTGTCACAGCTAACTTCGTTCAAGCACAGTAGCTTAGACTAGTTTACACGCGCAGAAATTAAAAGTCAATATCAGCATCATAAGATTGCTGTCATTATCGGAAAATCCAGACACGTCAAACTGGACGCGAACGCGTGGCAAAAACAAAACAACTTCATAAATTATGTCTTTTTCAAACCTTGAAAACACCACATTAAAATCCAAGTATTTTCAAGGATTTCAAGCACCCATACGAACCCTGACACACACACTCTAGTTCAAAGTTGTTGCCTACCGTCGTCTTCCCTCGTTCTGTGCCCTGTACCTAGTGACATAAGTCACGTGACTTATCGCGATTCATTTTTTCTATCAACCGGTGCGAATCGTCACGCATTTGTATCGATTTTTATTCGTGTCACGATGCATCGTTACATCCCTAATCAGGAGCGCCGAAGTGAGTGTTTGATTCAAATAACAATGGCGGCACGCAGCGAGGAGTCTTGTGCTGACATTGATTCTGCTATTTCAACCGTTTTGTCGAATCTATCGAGTATTCATTCTTTAAAAGATTAACAGAGAATAGTTTTGAAGACATTTATTGGTGGCAAGGATGTTTTTATTCTTCTTCCGACCGGGTTTGGCAAGAGCTTGAAGAAGCCTAGCACGTCATTCAAGATAACAGGCAAGTGGTTTATCAAATCACATGCGAGGATGTTTTACAAGGACCCGCCTTCAGAAATACATCTCCTATCGAGAAGTCCCAGATCCTTGTGTGAAGCAGACAGCGAACTACAGGATCTGGCGAAAGTCAGGTTATCAATATAGGGCCGACCCAAACATTTATTTTTTTCCCCCTCTAGTCCGACCGACTTGCCGGTTGCAAATTGCGTTAAGACCGACCGATTTTTTTTTAATTAGGCCTATTATTCTTCAAACACCCAATACAAATGCAATACAATAATATTATATTTTCTTAAGTATTGTGAATACAAATTGCCTACATACAAACGTAGGCTGCGTTCTTTCTTCCAAATAAAAACCTGTGGCGTCATATGTTTCTGTGTGTCATGCGCTACAGGCTATGCTTCCAGTCTCATTCACTGCCAGTGTTCGCGCTTGACTGTAGCCTAATAGCTGCGGCTGTAGCCAAGAAAATGTTCGTGGTCGACGTCAAAACTTATACTAGTTCGGCCACTATTATCCACCTTAAAAAGCATTAAACAGTTGAACATTTAGATGACTTAGTTGGCACGAAGTTATGTCCAGATATTTTCCCGGACCCATCCCTTCTCCCCATTCGTGTAACGGTAACCGTGTCAACCGACTTTTAAGGTTTTGGTGGAAGAAACTCAAAAAATTGAGGACGTGCCAGCATTAAGTGGTTTCTTTTGGATTGAAACATTGACCCGTTAAGGGATCGTTCTACTACAGGCTAGCAAGGACAGCTATTCTTCAAGTGGTTAAGAACTAGCTACTGGTGGAGAAAAGAAAGCAACGTAATGTCTCTGATTTGTAGGTTGCATTGACACGTCGTAGCGGTGGATGCAAGTAAACCGTATAATCTTACCAGTAAAATCATTGAAATTACATGATTATTTTTTTCATAATATATTTTCATATGATATATTTTTTGTTTACTTCTCTGGCAGTAGGCTACAGCATATTTAAAGCTATAGCCTACATTTTAGTCAAGTCAAGTTTATTTGAATAGCACATTTTATACACAGAGGTCATTCAGTGTGCTTTAGACACAAAGCAAATAGTAACAAATAAAAGCAGAGAAGGGCAATATAGTCAAAGAATAATTCAAAAGGTAAAGATCATTATAAAGCAAGAATTTAAGCAAGAGTGTTTGTGTGTTGTTACAACAAATTGGATCTAGTCATATGTGTGCAGATAACATACGTTTAATGCGCCCTCTATAAAGTATGCTGATTTTTGTTAAGTCACGTTCAGAAATATTACTATATTGCCAAAAGTATTGGGTCACCTGCCTTGACCCCCATATGAACTTCAGTCACATCCTATTCTTAATCCATAGGGCTTAATATGACATTGGTCCACCTTTTGCAGCTATAAGAGCTTCGACTCTTCTGGGAAGGCTTTCCAAGGTTTAGGAGTGTTTATGGGCATTTTTGACCATTCTTTCAAAAGCGCATTTGTGAAGTCACACTGATGTTGGACGAGGAGACTGGCTCTCAGTCCCCTTTAATTCATCCCAACGGTGTTCTATTGGGTTGAGGTCAGGTGCAGGCCAGTCAAGTTCTTCCACACCAAACTCTGTCATCCATGTCTGTATGGACCTTGCTTGGTGCACGGGTACACAGTCATGCATATACCTTGTGGAAAGCCTTCCTAGAAGAGTTGAAGCTGTTATAGCTGCAAAGACTGGACCAACGTCATATTAAACCCTATGGATTAAGAATAGGATGTGACTGAAGTTCATATGGGGGTCAAGGCCGGTGACCCAATACTTTTGGCAATATAGTGTGTGTCGTGTGTGTGTGCATGTACATATATATATATATATATATAACATGCAAATGTTTTTAAATTCATACCAACAAAATCGCCGTGACCAAAAATTAACTTTTTTTTTTTTACCTTGAATCTTGAAAAAAAAAAATATTTGCCTACCTACCGACCCAATTTTATTTTGGGGGGGCTGTTACTGCAAACAAAAATATTTTTAAGGATGGCCCCATCGTAGGAAACTTTCTGTTTAGTGTTGACAACACAAAGGCCTTCACGTTGTGTGGCAGTGCTTGCTTGCCCTTCGATCCATCCCAGTTGGTGGTTTTGCACCTGTCCCTGAGTTATAGTCTATATGAGTGAGCGCTTATGCTCTAACCGCATAATAAAAGAAGCACCTGCACTCCACAGCAGTGCTTATGGCAAGGCTATTAACACCTGTCACTGAGCTATGGACAAGCAGTTATGCTCGAAAATTATCATAATAACAGACACACCTAATTGTATGGCTCTATGTTTAAACACATAAAATTAGCAAGCATTTCCTCCCGATAGCAGCAACGTTTGCTTTCTTTTTCTGTCGGTCCGCGGTTGCTTGGTCAATTGCGCAGCAAATTATCAGATCACCGGACCTAATTTCACTCCACGTTTCGCGGCCCATAGTTTGAGAAACGCTGCATTAAAGTGTCATTTGGTTGTAGGCTATATGTTTAGCGATTTCTTTGTGTGTTTTTCATTGTAGTGTGTGTGCATTGAGTAGTTCCTTAAAATACGGAACAAAGAGTGTCCCGTAGCCTATCTGTTCAATACGGAAGAAGACTAACTATTGCCTATATATTTCTTATAACGAAACGCGAAGAAAAAATACGAGGACTGACTGTCTCGTTTCTCCGCGTTTCCCCCAATACCATGGCGACAAAGAGAAATAAATATGATTTGACATTTAAGCTGATTGCTGACAAATTTGCCACACAATTCGGGAGAAGCAGCGGACAGGAGCGCCACCACAAGCAAGCACTTCTAGCCCAAATTAACATGGCAACGTTGCCTATGACTAAAGTGTCTAAGTAGGTTAGTCCTACTAATATTACATTTGATTGGTAACATGTTTGTAGCGCGCCAGTTTACCCATCCCCTACATCAAAACAGCTTAGAATCAATCAAAGAATCAGCTGTGTCGGCGTTAGGCTGTAGGCCTAGGCGATTTTCTATTAACATTTTCATTCATTTCAACAATGGTTCATTGAAACGTCGTTTGAATAATTTCGCCAGTCATCACCTTCATTGTAATGATTAAATGAGATTAAGGAGTCGACTATTGACGGATATGCGGTCTTCATCATTTTGAAATGCGGGATGAAACTTTCTGCCACCTGGTGGTTGTTTGGGTACATTGCCTTAGCCTCTCTTCGGGAGTCCCGCGGGAGAAGGTGCATTCTCAACCCGTACCCACTGTAATTCAAAAACTCACGGTTGACAAAAAGGTTTCGCTGACAGCTGCCTCGCATAATATCAATTTATCTATGCTAAGAAATAATTATGTAGACTGACATCTGCAGCTTCGAACACAGTAGAGAGACTGGCATAATGAAAAGACGAGAGAATAAACTATGCTGCTCCACTATTAGTGCAGACGTCTGTGCAAATGTATGGATGACTTCGGTGAAGTTGGAAAGAAACGGGCAGATTCGAAAGAAGTAGCCTATGCTATGGTATTATGACTTCTCGTCAAATTAAAACTGAAGATGCATAATCGGTAAGCTCCAATACTGAAAGTGGGTGATTATAACGGGAATTTCACTATTTAACAATGTAGCCTATGAAGCCAGTGAAGGTAATGGCGTGAAATATGCCACCATGTGACACTGTAATGCGGAAAACGCGAAGCTGTATCAGCTTATAAGCATCATCATTTGATACTGTAACGTCAATTTGTAAATTCCGTGTTGCCTACATGTATTTAGAACTAGGCCTTCTGCCGACATGAGCAATATGCTGTTTCACCTTGTAGTGGCGCTCGACCTTATTCCAGCCCTCCAGAGTGCGTAGCAGGAAAAGTTGCTTAAGCCATGACAGAATGCGCGCAAGAGCCGCTACTGTGGCAACGAAAAGGGGTGGAACTTCCGGTTCAGCTGATAACGTAAACAAACGCAGCAACTGCGTCCTGCTCGAAACCAGGGGCCGGTTGCACAAAGCACCTTAAGTTTTGTTCCTTAAGTATCAACCTTAAGGCTTAATTTCTCCTTAGGTAAGGAATTTATTTAAGGGCGTTGCACAAAATTTCTTAAATGGTATCCTTAGGTAAGGAACTCCGTTAAGTGATTTACTGCATTGAAAGCGGTTTTCTGGCACGAAAATTCTACAGTTTCCACGGAGATTGTTTGTTTGTTAATTTGCGCTTGCTTTTTTCTGAGGGTGAAATGCGGGACTGTCCAAAATATGATAATGCTGTGTGCATTTGTCTATGGGATAGCGAATAACACATTACAAGTCTGAGTGTAACTAGTGTAACTAACTTTGACCAGTTTGACAGGTGACGGCCAAACACGGCGCACCTTAGAGCAGTGACATTCACGAAGTTATCGATGTATCTACCTACCGTTAGCAATAAATAACGTAGCCTACGTTCAGCCAAGTGTCTCTGGTTCAGTACACTTGTTGTTCTATGTCTATGGTTGTAACTAGCTTGCTAGTAAGTTATGCTATTAGCCAGCAATCCACCAAACACAATAGCCTAATGATCTTATAATCTTACCGTATAATTTTCGGTGACATTTATCCATTCATCAAGTAAATGATATAGACATGAACTGAACAATACTAGCTAGCTAGTTATTATCCCGCGCTGTGTGTGCGCTATGATTTTTGCTGTCATCTGCACCAAAACAAACATTTTTTTGTTACGTGTTGTTGACTGGGGCACCGAACCAAAGCCCATCGTAAGCTAATTGAGTAGCCCATGTTACCATCGATAGGCTTAAATAAACTAGGCTACATAACGAATTTTGGTCAGCCTATTTGATAGAAGAGTAATGATATTAGCTAAAGTTTTATTTTCAGTTGCCAAAAGTGGTTAATTAACTTAAATTATCAGCATTAACTCAGATAATAATATACTTAAGGTAGGGTCAGAGGTCCCTTAGGTTTTTCCCCTTACTTAGGCTCTTAAGGTCGTTTGTGCAACGGTTTAAGGGATTTCTTATAAGATAAGTAGAAAACCTTAAATACTTAAGGGAAAATGTTAAGGAAAATACTTAAGGGTGTTTGTGCAACCGATCTTATCTTAAGGGGGCCTTAAGTCAGATTTTAAGGGAAAACCTTAACTTAAGGTGCTTTGTGCAACCGGCCCCAGTGTTGTTCAAACTTGTTTAAACGTGAATGCCATTAAGGAGCTCAGGAACAAGTTGTTCCGTTCGTGGCTGTACAAATAACCAAACGAAATTGCGTTTATGGCTCGATCAACAATGTTTTGATCATGCACCCAAAACAAAGAGGGACTGCAGCTGTCCTCCACGATACTGTTTTCATCGATTGCCAAAAGACGACGATTCAAAAAGAAACTGGCTCAAAAATTTAAATTTGAAGAACCCGCCCAAATCATTGTTTGTTTGTTCATGCCACTTTGTTGACAAACAGCCAACAGAGGCTAACCCATATCCGACTTTATGGTTGGGCTACGATCGACCACCGGAGAAAAGACGTCGGATCCTCACCCGGATTGACAACACTGCAGGTAAGGCAATGGTAATTAGACCAATTCGTTTTGTATAACATCAAAATACGATTATGGTTAAAGTAACGTGTTTGTAGGCTATCTTGGGAAGACAGACATTTAACATTCAGAGGGACAGGGCAAGGCTAGGCTACTACAAGCTCATGCTATCAGGACTCAGGAGTAGGCTAATACATTACAGTAATGTTAGCTTCTCCGCCGTTTCAGTTACACTGTTCTATTTTGTGAGCCTAGTCTAGATGAGGGTGGGGGATAGGCCTATACAACGAAGCGAAGTTACTGGCTATAAGCAGATGACTTCAGGTATAAAGTGTGGATCTCCAAACAACATGAATTGACATAGACGTGATGGCAGTCTGCGCAGCCCCAACACATGCCCCCACCCCACCCCCACACACACCATATCCCTAACATTGCAGTTCTCATCAAAAAGTCTGGTCGTCATAAAATAACTTTACATTCATTACAGCATTCATGTCTTCTTCAACTTATGGCAACAGGAATCAGTGGACTTTTGCTGTAGTCCTATATTGCACAGACCCCTAAGACACAATACACAAAACAATCCTGCTGTGTTACAGTTGCCCTATTAACATATTGCACCCCCTCTAAATTGTACGCATCTTGCAAATAAAAAAAAGATATAATTAGACACTCCACTGTCATCACGAGGAACTCCTTATCCCCTCATACACACAGCTCACTACTCCACTCCAACACTGCATTAGCAGAAGTTCATTAATGCACCATCAGTAAGGCCCTTCTCCCCCACCTTAATCTTACTCCCAATGTTCCCTCTAATTTTTTTCAGCACTGAGCGCAGGTTTTACCGCTGTGAGCAATTCGCAACCACGCGACCTGCCAAAAATGACCAGTGGTCAGACCCTGCGCTGGAGGACCACACCTATTCAAAACCACCAGTGATGTGTGCAGTCAGTACACCATTACCTGAACTGACACCAACACCTGAACATCAACCAGTTGCAAGTAGCATTTTGGAGTCTGATGCCGATTCTCTGTTGTATACAGGGATTCCACTTTTAGAATTTCACACCCTTGTATCTTGCCTTCATCCTTTTAGTTCATCGTCATTATTGGTGCCTGTTGTGGATCAGATTCTTATAACATTAATGAAATTAAGGCAAAACTTTGTTATGGCAGACTTAGTGCGACGATTTAAAATGTCACAAGGCCGAATAAGCAAAATTATCTCAATGTGGATTGACATCATGGCAGAGCACATAAAAGACCTTGTTCCAGGGTTACCCCGCGACACCATAAAGGCAACCTTGCCACAGGCTTTTAAAGACCACTTCCCAAACACAACTTGTGTAATTGACTGCTCAGAGACCATCTTACAGAAGCCAAAAAAATCTAGACAGTAGAAGTGAGTCATACAGTCACTATTATGCCAACAACAATGTGAAATATTTGGTTGCCATATCTCTGTAGCACCCCTTTGCTGTGCTGGCAATTAATAGGGGTGGCTATCCTGAGTCCTGTTAAATGATGAATTAAACTAAAAATGTTTAACCTTAATGATCTGTCTTTTCTTTTATACTTTTGGGTAACTAAACATATAGCAATATTAATATAAGTCACTAAGCATCAATTCACCTTGAAGTTAAATGTATTCACCTTACTTAATAACCACACACTTTTGCAAAAATAACTATTTACTATTACACATTCATACATTCCAACCTTCAATAGCTTTCAAGCTTCAAACACGTTTCAGTTTAGGTTTCAATTGAAAACCAACATTCAAGCAGTTAGCACAATAACAAGTTCGTTTGAATTCAAATAAAATACCAAAACCTTTCACTATATCCTATAGCCGGCAATCATAACTAAATGAATCAAAATGAATACCCCAGACGTCATTAGAGTTCACGGTGCAGGCCTGTTCGTAGCTAGCGTTCGTTGAAACAGTGTTGCTAGTGTTCGTTGAAACTGCGTTGAGAAGTAGCCGAGCTAGCCACTCCTGTGCAAAGTCCCTGGCAAGCCACGTTGTGCTAAGTCACGCCGACTAGCCATGCTTTCCAATCGCGGGGAAATCTAGTTCGTTGCTTCCGAAATTCTCCTCAAAACACGACCACGCCACTGTTAAATGTTCTCCAAGACTCACGTGTTGTTTGTCCATCAACATTCACAGCTTTTAGCGAGTGTTTTACTCACTCACGGCATAAACTAAACTTGAGTTCGGTAACAGCAAAACTTTCTCTCAACACACACTGTAGTTTCTTCCTTCCTCCTCGTGTCGTTCTTCTCTCCAACTCACTTCCTCATCACCCTTGACCTCTAACTCAGTCCTCATTGGTTCAAATAACATAAATGCAACATAAAATACCACATTTCACGTATTTTCTCTTTTAGATACCCACATGTTATCTTAACAATATTTCCATAATTATGAAATTAGAAACACAATGCATTTACCCAATAAACAATGCATTAACATACACCTCACAATATGCATGAACTCTTGTAACATCACTTCAAATGTTTTTAACCCTTTTTAACTCTTATTTATTCTTTTTATTAATCCTAACTTAGTCTATTTATGTATTTTCAAACTTAACTTATTATGTCATTTCTCAAAGGGCTACATCTCCCTCTGGAATTATTATGTTCATCTCAGATGCTTATGGTGGTAAATGTAGTGACCGCTTCATTACTCAGAATTCTGTGTTTTTAGACTACTTGCGTGCTGGGGATGAAGTGATGGGTGACCGAGGCTTCACAGTGAGAGACTTATTGGAGGAGCGTAGAGTGAACCTAACCATACCCTCATTTACCCACAAGGGAAGCCAGCTCACCAATGAGCGGGTCACTCACACCCGACCAGGGGCGGAGTGGGACACAAAAATCCACCGGGAATATTCTGACCACACCGGCCCGCTACCGAACAAAAAAAAAAAAGCCACCACCACGCATTCTTACATCTACCTTGCCCTCTCCTTGGGCCTGCTCCTCTCACTGCTCCTGCACCTCCTGCTGCACCTCTCACTGCTTCTCTCACTGTTCCTGCACCTCCTACACCTCTCACTGCGTGTGCTCTTGTCCCTGGGCCCTTTGTTCTCTTCCTCATCCAGATATTACAGTATATGTCTTTTTCTGTTTCTGTTTCCAAAAACATCACCTCCTCCTTCAAATGTCAATGTAATAGAGAGAAATAACCCCTGCCACTGAGTCTAAGACAGACTGGAATCAGCTGGTTGGCCCCATACCCAACATAAATCATCTGTGTGCCAATTATTCAATTCTTTGTTTATTATCAGCTGAGATTGTTTTTGAACTGATACCATTGCAAAAGCAGAGGTTAAAGGAATAGTTCGGAATTTTGGACATAGGACCTCATTTCCAACTTTACCGAGGTGATATAGGTCGGTGGAGACCGTTTTTATCGTGTTTAGCCCCTTCCTTCAGTTGCAGCGTCCCCCTTTGCAAACGCTGGTTTTGAGCTAACACATTTCTACGGTAACATCAGTCTTACTCACTCCACCGCACACCCGAGACAAGTCAATTAAATCGTCGGACTATCGATATACATGACCGTGTTGATAGAATAATTTTAGAAATAAAACTAACCTTGCAACTCAATGATTTATTATATTTTGAGGGACTAGTTTCTCAATATCAATCCGCCACTGCCATACAGGGAACAAAGTAGGCTATTGCAATGCAATGCAAGGTTCGTTTTATTTCTAACATGGTTCTATCAACACTAGGCATGTGCATCGATAGTCTGACGTTAAAATGTATTTGTTTCGGGTGTTCTGTGGAGTGTTTTCAGTGGCAGGCTGGATGTTACCGTTGACTTGCGTTATCTTGGCACCAGATTAGCACGAGATGAACGCTGCAACTAATAGGAAGGGCAGAAATTCACTGAAAATGGTCTTCACCGACCTATATCACCCAGACTGAGTTGGAAATGAGGTCCTATGTCCAAAATTCCGAACTATTGCTTTAAGGTTTGGAATGTTGTTTTAATTGTAGGATGTTGTGTGTTAACATCTGTAAATAATAGAAAAACGACCCATAATTTTGTTGAGAGGTATAACTTGTCTGTTAAGAAAATGTAAGCATTGTTCACTGCCTGCATATTGTGCGATAACGACATGAAATGTGTGAATGGTATGGCCACAAAAGACGGATGCTTAACTGGGAGACTTTTGAAAATGTGACAACTGTTTGGACAAACGCTAGCTACTGAAAAAAACTGTAAGCCATTTATTCGTTTGAAACTTTGAAATGTAAATGAGTTCATTGGCTTGTGATATTTTCCGTCTAGCAATATAACGTAGTTGAGCTTTGTGTCAGTGTTTTTCATTCTGTCAAATTTACCTGCACTCGTTGATGGCCGTGGACTTGGCTACGGATAAATCTGTTTTTGAGCATTTAGATGCATGCTCCTCCAGCAGTCGCTTCTTCTTAATTCTGCCCTTTTCAGCCCCCTCTTTCTCTTTCCTCTTCTTGCCTTCCATATTAATCACGCAAGCACCTGCTAATCCGTTCACTATCAAAACGCTATGCTGATACAGGCTAAAGGGCCATGCCATTAAAGGAGGGGCCGCTCATCTATCCCCCTACATTTCTGTAATAGACTTGACCTAGCAAACGTATTTGCGATTCCCAGGAGGCTTTGCTGTTCTATTTTGAATTTATTTGTGACCAAAAGACTTAAATAACACTTTAATAATATATGAACAATTAAATCAAGACACCCAAAGGCTACATACCAATGCACTGATGAGAGAGAACTGAGATGAATAGGCCTGTAATTAACATGTAAGGTAACCATGACTAAGGTATATACCGCAAATAAATGGTTTATATAGTGGTTGGCTTTCTCGCAATGACAACTGAACTTTGGGTTATTTCTTAGGGACAGAAGTTCGGATTACAATGTCTTCTGATGATAAAAGATAAATGTAGGCTAACTAGCGGCCCCTCAGGCCTGTCATGGGCCAAATCAAATTTAACGTAGGCCGGTCGGCCTGGCGGGAAATGTCCCGGAAGCTCCCGATTACCACTCCGCCCCTGCACCCGACGCATTGCTCATGCCCGCATTCATGTAGAGCGAGCTATTAGGAGACTGAAGGTGTACAGCAGTGGTCGGCAATAGGCGGCCCGCGGGCCAGATGCGGCCCGCAAGCAAAAAACATCTGGCCCGTGAGATCTTTTGAACCAGAGAATGAAAAAAAAAAAAAAAACTTTTTAAAAATCGGACTGGCAGTCTCAAACATGCTCTTAATTTTGAAACGTCACTTTCCAGAACAGAAGAATTTCAATCAATCTAAATGCTTAGATATTTGTTTCATCTGAATACGAGTGAAGCACGCAGCGAGGTGCAGCGTGAACGCACAACATGCAAAATCAAATGAAGTCAGTGGACAGCGCTGGTTCTCAAATTCCAAGCTAGTCCCTAAAATACATGTTGTCATTCAAACAACGGACATAGGCTTATGGTGATAATTAAAACACGACTTATTTTAAACAGGCCTGACATCAAACAGGCAATAAACGCACATAGAACTGTGAAAAGTAAAGCACAAGTTTCAAACATTAATAGCGTGCGTGTTATTTAGGAACGCAACCTTTAAATTAGCATGCTTACTTTCGTGGTGCTGTCTTGTACTCTTTGCATGCAGAGAAACCCTCGTTAGTTGTTACAGATCAGGCATGTGGGCTTTGCATTAATACAATAGGGAGGATGAAGGCATAGTTCTCTGTCCATTCATCATTAAAGATCCTGTTTTCGCTGTTAACTTTTCTCTTCAGATTTTTTCATAGTGCCATTTTTTGACAGCTAACAGCAACGCGTGGAAATGTTTTTCTGGTGTTTTTTATTATTATTTTTTAAAGACACAGGCATATAATAGCGCCCCCAATGACCAGTCGACAAATTTAACCTACATCAGCCTGCTTTAATGTCTCTGCTCTGTCATTTCAAGAGCGCCTATCATTTTTACCTCCTCCGATATTAATTAATGAAATTAGCCATTGTTTTGGTTGTGAACTTGTGGCCCGCTATGTAATGGCTCGGAAAATATCTGGCCCGAGGCCTAACTTAATTGCCGACCCCTGGTGTACAGGGTGCTCTCTCAAAAGGTTCCAATCAATTTGGCCCCAAAGCTAGACAAAATCCTAAAAATCTGTGCTGGCCTTGTAAATTTAAGAGGTGAATTAATTGTAAGCACAGGCAATGAGATTTAATAGCCATTGTATTAATATGGTAAATACTGTACATTTAATATCAAAATGTAATATTTACACTGTCATTGTTGTAAAGTAGGCTTTAAAAATAAACAAATATGTACTTAAAAATGTAAATGTACATATGTACAGTATGATAAATACGTAAATATGTATAATAAATATTAACAGCAATTTGTTCTTCTGTGTGTAATTTCTTGGCACTAAAACATATTTGCTCCTTGTACATTTACAAGATCAAAATAGCTTTTGCAGAGTTTCAAGGTTTTAGTCAGAAAATCATCTGCTAATCTCGGGAGCATGTGCATAAGGTAAACGTTTTTAAGGTGGCACATTTGTGTCTTGGTGTACTCTTCATCATATGGGACCTCCAGCTCCTGGTGCTCAGTTGATGTCCAGATCACAAGCTTGCAGCTCTGCAGTCCTGTGCACATCATAGTCAGCTGAACCTAGAAATATATACATGTATTTAAAGGTTTGCTCTGGAGGTTAATACATACAAGTTCACAATCATGTTTATTTAAATCTAGCCAAATCAAGTCAGGGTAACCCCACCTGTAGATAGTATCCATTTTGCCCATTGGGGTGAATGTGGTATTGTCCATCGCTCAAGCATTGAATGTCACAGTTAGGTCGACCAAGAAACTCTCTTATTGACATCTTTAGAGGACACTTAATTTCAAGGAGCTGTGTGTTGTCTAAAATTCCATCCGGGCTGGCTCCAAACCATGGTTGGTCAGAACAGACAACCAAGCCCCTCCTCTCTACTCTGTATCCTTGAGCCTCCAAGTGCTGTATTGCTGTTTCCTCATGATCTCTACCATGTCTCGTTGCTGTATTGCCTGTAAATGTTGGATACAAGTGACCAGCCAGAAATTTCTGAGGGTTTGTGGAGCTTCTTTTAGGCACTCTTTTAGCTACACTGGCTGTCAGGCGCAGCTTTCTTGCATCATGCCACAGCTGAGATTCCCCCTGCAACTTGGTCTCTTCTGTCAACCTCTCCATTTGTGCTGGGCTTAGTTTGACAAAGGAGTCATAAAAAGCACAACACTTCTGACATGTCAGTGTAGTGCCATGCTGTGTGTGTGGCATCTGGATCTGAGTATCATGATTGTCAGTATTCTCTAAATGTAAATTGTAACACGCTGAAGAAGGCCATTTGTCTGGAGCTGAAACATCTGTGCCATTGGTGACGAACCGATGTAAGACTTGAATTCTGCATGATTTTTGAAGATTTGGGGGGAACTTATTGCATGATCTAATGTTGTTCTTGAGGAATCTGCACACATGATATTATCAGGTTTGTAGTGTTTGAAATGTATGTCCTTAATCCTCTTCTGCTCTATATTTCTCTTCGTGCCTGAATTCCACTTTCTCTGGACGTCTGTACATGCTACCCCTGTCTTGCCCTGTCTGACTGCATTCTCAACCTAAAGAAAATCAGATATAGACTATTTTAGGCTAAGAGCGTCTAGGTTATAAACTAAATTGCACTGCTACCGTCAAGGCATTATTAACAGTGACAATCGTGCGTTAATTAAGCCAGATTAGTTAACATTTTTAAATAGTCTTGATAGTCTTACCTTCCACAGTACGGCAGCTGCGTGACTGCAAGACCGCCCCGGTCCAGCGATACAGGAGCACCCGGCCGTTTGTATCTCTCCGGATGAAGCGGAGACCAAAACCCAGGCCCGGTGATGTGGTGATTTGCAGCTCTGACTGGGTTCAACGTCAGCTTTTAAATAAACCATACCATTTGTCACTTCCTTCAGGAGAACGGGTCCAATCTTGTGACTGTGTAGATATTGATATGCCTCTGAGCTTTTGATGTTATTCATCGCTTCACCGTCCGTTGCAACAGACTGGATGCAATATCTAAATATTTCGGCATACGTTATCCGAGGCCACTTTTTCATAGCCTGGCACGCCCTCCCAGTGACGCAACGCCTTCAGGCTTTTGCTGCTGGTCTGGTCAACTGCTCATTGAGAAGGATTTCTGAGTTCCCGAAATCTGCGGAACTGCCCCCTTTGGTCGAGAACCAATCAACTTTGAGCAGCTCCAACGGCTCTGGGTAGAGGCGTGTTCAAGGCAGAGGAAAGAGTGTTGTTATTGGTTTAAACTCGGCAATCCGCTTTCTGACATCTACCAGTAGCAAATCGAGGCACTTAAAGGAGGCGGGTCAACCAGCGCTGACAAGAAACCGTGTTAGCACAGGCTGTTGGTCAGACTAAAGTCTCGCAGAGCCTTTGAAAGTCGATGGTAATCAGGCTAACTTTTTCATATCATCTTCCCAATCCGTAAGCATAGATGGCAGTGGTATGATAACGTTGTCCCTTTTCAGGTATGATGGCCCTTGTTCCCACATATTTAGGAGGATGTTTTGATCAGCTGAGATTTGTTTTGTTTTTTAAAAATGCCGGCTCGGAGGCGTAACTAACCGGAAAAAGCCGACGCTAATATCGTAACTAACCGGAAGTCGCACCCCTTTTTCGCGCAAGGAATCATGGAAACCAGGAATAAGGTGGATAAGAAACTCCCAGATTTTGGGGTTGCTCCACCCAAAACGCGCAACTCTCTCTACCACACGTAAATGGCCGACTTAAGTGGATGACAGAATCCGCTTAGAGGGAAATGCGCATAGTTGCGCGTTTTTTTGGACTTAGGCACCCTTACGCACCCTTACACGCATGGGAGAATCCCCCCCTTCATGAATTGGAATCTATCTATTAATGCAAGGAACGTCTGTCTGTGTGTCACTCTGTCTGTCTGTCTGTCTGTCTGTCTGTCTGTCTGTGTGTTCCACGCATAACTCTCAAACCACTCATCCAACTGACCTAAAATTTGACACATGTATTGCTAATGACATGCGTGAGTGCAGTGCAAAGTTTGGTCATGTTCGGACAAAAAATGACAAAGATATCGTTATATTAAACAAAATACAACTCTGCCGCAATCCCACAATTCTACCGCTCTCTGCACTAGCCACTCCCCCTCACTCTCACTCCAGCATAGAAACAAAAAAGCCCATTTCGCTGACAAACTCCGTGTTCATGGAAATTACGATGTCTCACGTAAACAACGGACCGTTTCAAGATTGTTCATGTTGGATAAACATGCTGAGTCCGACACACATGCACCCATGTTGGTAAGCAGGCTGTTAAAGTCACGTAACGTTGCATAGGCTACTCATCAACAACCGTGGTTGCCTTGCGCTTCATAGCACTGGCATGGCCATGGCATAGACGGGCCATGCATGCGGTTAGCTTTAGGCTATCATTTCCCAACAACAGCAAAAACGCACGGGTATGTAATGTAGCCATTAGCTGCAACTCAAACGCCTTTCCCCTTCACTTTTTTATTACCTTGCAAAGAGTAAAAAGCTCTGACAGCACGGGCATGTAATGTGTCTAATAGCCATTAGCTGCAACTCAAACGCCTTTCCCCTTCACTTTTTTATTACCTTGCAAAGAGTAAAAAGCTCTAACAGCACGGGCCTGATTCTCATCACCAATCTAACATGATCTACCTGCATCAACGTCATTGGGCAACACGTTTCTTGGAAAACAATGTTTGCACGGGCACTGCACTAGTGTGAATTAATTCAGCAAATCATGTGCAAGCACTTATAATATCTATTCACAAAATTATGGGTTGAGACATATACTTGGTACATACACTATATTGCCAAAAGTATTCACTCACCGACCTTGACTCACATATGAACTTTAGTCACATCCCATCCTTTATACATAGAGTTTATGGTAACACTTTACATTACGGCTCGCTAATAAGGTGGTAATTGTATGGTCATTTCTATCCTTGTTACCACTTGTTACCACTTATTACCAGTAATTTCTATGCAGTTTCTAGTGCAATTACTCTGCTGTTTCTAGGTAATAGCAATGCAAACAGCATTAATTAAGGTGGTCATTTCTATGGTATTTTGATATCATTTTATGAATAATCCTTGGTAGCCACTTATTATAAGTTATTTCCATGCAGTTTCCAGTGCAATAACTCTGCAGTTTTTAGGTAACAGCTTTCATTTTAAGTATAATAAAATGGTAATTATTTGAAACTTTACTTATTGTTTTTGTTTAATTACATGACAAACAAGGAGGTAATTTCAAGGAAAATACACAGCATCAGGGCCGTAAAATACATTATCACTTATTTCCACCCAATTACTTAGTTATTAGCCTACTAAGAAAGAGACAAACCAAGTCATTGTCGTAGTAAGTTGGTAAAGAAGACATTAAACTAAACTGGAAGAAGCGAAGTAATTTTATGGAAACTGTGTATGGTATCAGAGCTGTAAAATGCACTATTGCCTCTTCCTATTTAATTACCTAGCTGTGTTGACAAACCCATCAATTATCCTTATGACATTTTTAGTGTTGTTTTTGTTTAATTACCTGAAAAACAAGGAGGTAATTACCAGGAAAATACACAGCATCAGGGCTGTAAAATACATTATCACTTATTTCCACTCAATTAGGCCTACTTAGTTATTACAGTGCATGAAAATGCACTGTACTGTTCTTCCTATTCTTCTTCTTATTATTACAGCGCATGAAAATGCACTGTACTGTTCTTCCTCGGTCTTCTTCTTCTTCTTATTCTTCTTCTAACGCACGCAATTCAGCTTCAACCGCTTAACGTAGAAACTCCATTCAAATTTTGACGCGTAGGTCTTACTTACGCGATGTGGGCTTTGTATTTTTCAACTTTGTAACTTTTATACTTTTTAAACTATTAGTTAAAAACTATTACAATTTCCCCCATAGACTTAACATGGCTCATTATGACATCACGGCAGCAATTAGAATGTTACCCCAGCTGGTCAGCCACCTGGGCACCAACTGTCAGTTTCTCTCAGGCTTTACAATCTCTCTGAAGACTACATATTCTGTTCCCCTGTATCCTCTGCGCACAACAGTATCAAAATAAGTCCTCCTAATTCCATTCAACTTTATATCCATTCATCTTCTTCAAACCATTCACTCATCCACCCATTCTAAACAGTCTGCCTATCAACATCAATTAGACGCTCTACATTCAACTTTTAAACAATCTACTCTGTCTCAGGCTGGCTCTCTTAAGACTAGCCAGTTAAATTGATTACACCTGTATCTGTATCCACTACTCTCAGTAGAGAGCTGTCTCTCCATTCTACAAGAATATAAGGCACATTCCATCCAACATTCTATCCATTCATCTTCTTCAGACCATTCACTCATCCACCCATTAAACTGTCTATCAACATCTATTGAACAATCTGTCTATCAACATCCATTAAACTCTCTGTCTATCAACATTAATTAGACTATCTACATTCAACTTTTAAATTATTTACTCTGTCTCAGGCTTTAAGAGTACTCTGGTTCTCTTAAGACTAGCCAGTTAAATTGATTACACCTGTGTCAACTACTCTCAGAGAGCTGTATCAGTGTCTCTCTTAACAAGAATATAAGGCACATTCCATCCAACCTTCTATCCATTCATCTTCTTCAGACCATTCACTCATCCACCCATTAAACTGTCAATCAATATCTATTAAACAATCTGCCTATCAACATCCATTAAACATTCTGTCTATCAACATTAATTAGACTATCTACATACAACTTTTAAAGTATTTACTGTGGGTCCCTCTCAAGCAGCGTTTATATGTCCTCCCTCGCTCCTCGATCCTCAATGATCTACATAAAGAAAGATAGAAGAAGGGCTAGACTATCCCATTGTTGCCGCTCCATCATTCTTTATGTAGATCAGTGAGGAGCGAGAGAGGACGCGTAAACGCTATATGAGAGGCACCTTCTGTCTCAGGCTTTAAGCATACAATCTCGTTAAGACTACAGATCCTGTTTCACTACGTCCTCTGTCCACAACTGTTTCAAAATAAAAGGTCCTCACTGCAATAATACACTATTAAATCATTTAACCATTGAAACTACTAAACTATTGAACTGTTCAACCATTCCAACTGTCAGTTATCATCCACTATGCCTCCAGTCAACTACATGAAACCTCCATGTACCTAGCAACCAACATAGCAACCATTAAAATTAAGTGTTTGTGACCGTTTCCATAGCAACCAACATGATTATACTGCAGTAACTTCTTGTTTCCTGATAGTGGCCACCATGGATACCCTAGCAAAAAAATGTTTCAAAATAAAAGTCCTCACTAGCAAGTTAGCTAGTTAGCATGGTTAGCATTGTTAGCATAGTTAGCATTTTTAGTATAACTGCAAAAAATCATCAACTAAGTTAGCTAATCAACCTGGTTAGCATTGTTAGCAAATTTAGCATTGTTAGCATAGTTAGCATTTTTAGCATTACTGCTAGAAATCATCGGTTAACTTAGCTAATTAACCTGGTTAGCATTGTAAGTAAAGTTAGCATTGCTAGCATAATAAGCATTTTTAGCGTAACTGCTAGAAATCATTAGCTAAGTTAGCTAATCAACATTTTAACATGAATAGAAATCATTAGTTAAGTTAGAACTGGAACGTTTCATCTTTAAAACGTCTACCTTCACACTATCAACTCTCTGTAAACTATGCAACCATGTCTACCCTAGCTACACCTTAGTAACCATATCTACATTATCTATCTATTTTTGCATTTTCATGCACTGGTAATTCCTTGGAATTGCATTTCTAGTTATTATTACAGTGCATGAAAATGCACTGTACTGTTCTTCCTAGTCTTCAACTTCTTCATCTTCTTATTATTCTTCTTCTAACGCACGCAATTCAGCTTCAACCGCTTCACGTAGAAACTCCATTCAAACTATGTCGCGTAGGTCTTACTTACGCGATGTGGGCTTTGTATTTTTCAACTTTGTAACTTTTATACTTTTTAAACTATTAGTTAAAAACTATTACAATTTCCCCCATAGACTTAACATTGCTCATTATGACATCACGGCAGCAATTAGAATCTTACGCCAGGTGGCCGGCCACCTGGGCACCAACTGTCAGTTTCTCTCAGGCTTTAAGCATACAATCTCTCTGAAGACTACATATCCTGTTACTGTTTCCTCTGTCCACAACTGCTTCAAAATAAAAGTCCTCACTGTAATAATACACTATTAAATCATTTAACCATTGAAACTACTCAACTATTTAACTGTTCAACCATTCCAACTGTCAGTCATCATCAACTATGCCTCCAGTCAACTACATGAAACCTCCATGTACCTAGCAACCAACATAGCAACCATTAAAATTATGTGTTTATTACCGTTTCCATAGCAACCAACATGATTTTACTACAGTAACTTCTTTATTCCTGATAGTGGCCACCATGGATACCCTATCAACAAATGTTTCAAAATACAAGTCCTCACTAGAAAGTTAGCATTGTTAGCATAGTTAGCATTTTTAGCATAACTGCAAAAAATCATCAACTAAGTTAGCTAATCAACCTGGTTAGCATTGTTAGCATATTTAGCATTGTTAGCATTTTTAGCATTACTGCTAGAAATCATCGGTTAAGTTAGCTAATCAACCTGGTTAGCATTGTTAGTAAAGTTAGCATTGCTAGCATAATTAGTTAAAAACTATTACAATTTCCCCCATAGACTTAACATTGCTCATTATGACATCACGGCAGCAATTAGAATCTTACACCAGGTGGCCGGCCACCTGGGCACCAACTGTCAGTTTCTCTCAGGCTTTAAGCATACAATCTCTCTGAAGACTACATATCCTGTTACTGTTTCCTCTGTCCACAACTGTTTCAAAATAAAAGTCCTCACTGTAATAATACACTATTAAATCATTTAACCATTGAAACTACTCAACTATTTAACTGTTCAACCATTCCAACTGTCAGTCATCATCAACTATGCCTCCAGTCAACTACATGATACCTCCATGTACCTAGCAACCAACATAGCAACCATTAAAATTATGTGTTTATTACCGTTTCCATAGCAACCAACATGATTTTACTACAGTAACTTCTTTATTCCTGATAGTGGCCACCATGGATACCCTATCAACAAATGTTTCAAAATACAAGTCCTCACTAGAAAGTTAGCATTGTTAGCATAGTTAGCATTTTTAGCATAACTGCAAAAAATCATCAACTAAGTTAGCTAATCAACCTGGTTAGCATTGTTAGCATATTTAGCATTGTTAGCATTTTTAGCATTACTGCTAGAAATCATCGGTTAAGTTAGCTAATCAACCTGGTTAGCATTGTTAGTAAAGTTAGCATTGCTAGCATAATTAGCATTTTTAGCATTACTGCTAGAAATCATTAGTTAAGTTAGAACTGGAATGTTTCATCTTTAAACTGTGTACCTTCACACTATCAACTCTCTGTAAACTATGCAACCACCATGTTTACCCTAGCTACACCTTAGTAACCATATCTACATTATCTATCTATTTTTGCATTTTCATGCACTGGTAATTCCTTGGAATTGCATTTCTAGTTATTAAACTTCTTCTTCTAACGCTCGCAATTCAGCTTCAACCGTTTAACGTAGAAACTTCATTCAAACTTTGTTGCGTAGGTCTTGCTTATGCCATATGTGCTTTATATTTTTCAACTTTGTAACTTTTATACTTTTTAAACTATTAGTTAAAAACTATCACCATTTCCCCCATAGACTTAACATTGCTCATTATGACATCACGGCAGCAATTAGAATGTTACCCCAGCTGGTCAGCCACCTGGGCACCAACTGTCAGTTTCTCTCAGGCTCCTCTCTGAAGACTACATATTCTGTTCCCCTGTATCCTCTGCGCACAACAGTATCAAAATAAGTCCTCCTAATTCCATCCAACTTTATATCCATTCATCTTCTTCAAACCATTCACTCATCCACCCATTCTAAACAGTCTGCCTATCAACAACATCAATTAGACGCTCTACATTGAACTTTTAAACAATCTACTCTGTCTCAGGCTGGCTCTCTTAAGACTAGCCAGTTAAATTGATTACACCTGTATCTGTATCCACTACTCTCAGTAGAGAGCTGTGTCTCTCCATTCTACAAGAATATAAGGCACATTCCATCCAACATTCTATCCATTCATCTTCTTCAGACCATTCACTCATCCACCCATTAAACTGTCTATCAACATCTATTAAACAATCTGTCTAACATCCATTAAACTCTCTGTCTATCAACATTAATTAGACTATCTACATTCAACTTTTAAATTATTTACTCTGTCTCAGGCTTTAAGATATTCTGGCTCTCTTAAGACTAGCCAGTTAAATTGATTACACCTGTGTCAACTATTCTCAGAGAGCTGTATCAGTGTCTCTCTTAACAAGAATATAAGGCACATTCCATCCAACCTTCTATCCATTCATCTTCTTCAGACCATTCACTCATCCACCCATTAAACTGTCAATCAATATCTATTAAACAATCTGCCTATCAACATCCATTAAACATTCTATCTATCAACATTAATTAGACTATCTACATACAACTT
Source organism: Sardina pilchardus (assembly GCF_963854185.1). Lineage (NCBI taxonomy): Eukaryota > Metazoa > Chordata > Actinopteri > Clupeiformes > Clupeidae > Sardina > Sardina pilchardus. Next base: position 35,612,764 of record NC_084998.1, on the reverse strand, counting down.
TTAAAGTATTTACTGTGGGTCCCTCTCAAGCAGCGTTTATATGTCCTCCCTCGATCCTCGATCCTCAATGATCTACATAAAGAAAGATAGAAGAAGGGCTAGACTATCCCATTGTTGCCGCTCCATCATTCTTTATGTAGATCAGTGAGGAGCGAGAGAGGACGCGTAAACGCTATGAGAAGCACCTTCTGTCTCAGGCTTTAAGCATACAATCTCATTAAGACTACAGATCCTGTTTCACTACTTCCTCTGTCCACAACTGTTTCAAAATAAAGGTCCTCACTGCAATAATACACTATTAAATCATTTAACCATTGAAACTACTCAACTATTGAACTGTTCAACCATTCCAACTGTCAGTTATCATCCACTATGCCTCCAGTCAACTACATGAAACCTCCATGTACCTAGCAACCAACATAGCAACCATTAAAAAGTGTTTATGACCGTTTCCATAGCAACCAACATGATTATACTGCAGTAACTTCTTGTTTCCTGATAGTGGCCACCATGGATACCCTAGCAACAAATGTTTCAAAATAAAAGTCCTCACTAGCAAGTTAGCTAGTTACCATGGTTAGCATAGTTAGCATTGTTAGCATAGTTAGCATTTTTAGCATAACTGCAAAAAATCATCAACTAAGTTAGCTAATTAACCTGGTTAGCATTGTTAGCAAATTTAGCATTGTTAGCATAGTTAGCATTTTTAGCATTACTGCTAGAAATCATCGGTTAAGTTAGCTAATCAACCTGGTTAGCATTGTTAGCATTGCTAGCATAGTAAGCATTTTTAGCGTAACTGCTAGAAATCATTAGCTAAGTTAGCTAATCAACATTTTAACATGAATAGAAATCATTAGTTAAGTTAGAACTGGAACGTTTCATCTTTAAACTGTCTACCTTCACACTATCAACTCTCTGTAAACTATGCAACCACCATGTTTACCCTAGCTACACCTTAGTAACCATATCTACATTATCTATCTATTTTTGCATTTTCATGCACTGGTAATTCCTTGGAATTGCATTTCTAGTTACCATCTCTGATCTGAAATAGGCTATTTTGTAGCCTACTGACATTCAACACACAAACACATGATGAGTACGACCTTTATTACTTTGTTCTGCAAAAAAAGAAAGTTAACAAACATTTAACATACAACATTTAAAGTAGCCTATAAGTCCGCCGAAAATTTAACTAAGCCATGGAAGAAGTATTTTTCGTTGATCACGCAGTAGGCTAGCCTGCAGAGCTAGCATGAGCTACAGCCCAAAATCGCTAACAGTGGCATAAAGCCATAGGCTACGCTTTCAAAATCAAACCACTAACATTGCTCAGAACAGCGCAAAACCTCGTCAGCAGCTAACTCGAGGTGTCTACACATAAAACAAAGCACCAGTCAGTCTGTAAACTTTGGAATAGTCTGTACACACTTAGAAATCGTTCGAGACTGCAACTCTGCACAGAAATATCATGCGAGTTCTCACACGGAAGTACGCAGCTACGCACGGGAGCGACTACGGGTAGTCCGGTGCTCAAATTACAGTGAGATCAGAGCCCATCTTTTCTCTGGTGAGATATGCTACAGACAGAAGAAAGAGGACAAGGAAGACAGAGTGGTTCGTGTCTGTTCCTTTCCCGGCAGCGAAACAAAAATTAAAAGTTTACAATCCAGCAAGTTTTCATCAACTGTCATTGCGATACGGTCGGTCTCCGGTGGCTTATTGTTTTGAATGTGGACATTGACACCTCAATCGAAACGTTAGAGTGATGGATTACCGTGTCTGCTGTCATAATTTTGAGAAGGACGACTTAGTTATTCCGAGAGGAGCTTCTGACCCAAAGAAGTCAACGAAATATTTTCATCTGTAACAAACACGTCACCTCTGTACCTGTATGAATGTTTTGGTAGGTTTAGGGTGCACTGCAAATAAAATATTTAGCCTATAGTTTCAGAATTTGATTATGTTGTTTTATTATTGCAGAACATGTTAAATGTGTGAAAACAATGTTTTTTTGCAGAACAAAGTTAAGGTTGTGCTCAACATGTGGTTGTGTGTTGAATGTCAGTGCAGGGTAACCTATTTCAGATCAGAGATGGTAATAACTAAGTAACTAAGTGGAAATAAGTGATAGTGTATTTTACGGCCCTGATGCTGTGTATTTTCCTGGAAATTACCTCCTTGTTTTTCAGGTAATTAAACAAGAACAATAAGTAAATCCTGGACTATCATTTCAAGAACTAGATTCATTTTAAATCATTACCATTTTATTAAACTTAAAATGAAAGCTGTTTGCATCACTATTACTTAGAAACTGCAGAGTAATTGCACTGGAAATTGCATAGAAATGACTAGTAATAAGGGGCTACAAAATATTACCATGAAATAACATAAAAATACCATAGAAATTACCACCTTAATTAATGCTGTTTGCATTGCTATTACCTAGAAACTGCAGAGTAATTGCACTAGAAACTGCATAGAAATTACTGGTAATAAGTGGTAACAAGGGATTGTTACCATGAAATTACATAGAAATGACCATACAATTACCACCTTATTAGCAAGCCGTAATGTAAAGTGTTACCGAGTTTATTTTGACGTCGGCCAATTCTTTGCAGCTACAGTATAACAGCTTCAATTCTTCTAGGACAACTTTCCACAAGGTTTAGGAGTGTGTTTATGGGATTTTTTGACCATTCTTTTGGAAGCGCATTTGTGATGTCACACACTGATGTTGGACAAGGAGACTGGCTCTCAGTATCCGCTCTAATTCATCCCAAAGGTTGAGGTTGGGTTGAGGTCAGGAGAACTCTGTGCAGGCCAGTCAAGTTCATCCACGCCAAACTCTGTCATCCATGCCTTTATGGACCTTGCTTTGTGCACTAGTGCACAGTCATGTTGGAACAGGAAGGAAGGGGAGATGGACTGACATCATAATAAACCCTATGGATTAAGGATGGGATGTGACTGAAGTTTATATGTGAGTCAATGCAGGTGAGCGAATACTTTTGGCAATATAGTGTACTTTTAACTGCAGATCTTCTAGAAAAAACTTTCACCCAGAAAGGGTGTTTTATAGTCAACTTCAGATTATCTTGCAGTGCATCATCTGGGTTTAGGAGAATCAACTACCATGTTGGGAATGTCTGAATAAATCTAGGAAGAATATGCTAAATAAAGTTGAAGGTTGATACATATTAGTATGTATTCATTTTGAAATCACTTCCTTTTGCTATACTTTCAAAAACAGATTGTAATATTATTATTCTTTATATGTGTGGATTTATTTAAGTGTAATAAAGTGAGTCTGAAGACCGAGCAGGTGACCCAAACGAATGGATGAAAGGAGGCTGAATTACTCAATAAACTAGATGCACCGCATAGCGGTACACAATATGACCGCCGCTCAGTTCTGCACATTCTCTCCAAAACGAATTACGCTCGTCAACTTTCCTGTATGGCTGGGATTATACTTGCTGTTAGACCAACCGTAAGCATATGCGCCCGTGTGCGACCTGCTGTGTCCGGTGTACAGACTCGCTGCAGCATTACGCACCCTACTGGAGGTCTTCACTAGGGGGAGAATAGTAACATCAGATGTGGATGTGGCCATGTGCCATTGTTTACTCTCATGATTGCCCCCAGCTTCGATGTCGATAATGCATCTTGCAGTCACCTTTTTTTGTAGTGATCGCCCCCTACTTTCGTATCAGTATTGCATCTCGCGGACGCGTCATGTTCGCTTGCGACGACGTGCACGACCGACGCACCAAACGACCGCAAAATACGCGAGGCAGTCATGATACGAACACGAACGCGTTGTCTGCAGCAAGTCTAAACCTGCCTTATCTCCGATTTGTGCAATATACTGTATGTATATCTCCTACTCTTGCAGCTCATGTGTATATGAGTGTGTGCATGTGCGAGTTTGCTTGTATAAAGATGTGTGTGTGTCTGTCTGTGTGTGTGAATGTGCATGTGTGCGCATGTGTGTGTGTGTGTGTGTGGAATCCGTGGAAGTGTGTTTATCTGTGCGTGTGAATCTGTTGATGTGTGTGTGCGAACTTAGTTACTTTTTAAACTGAGCCCCCTGCCGGCTCAACATAAAAATGCCAATCGGTTTTGCCAATAGCCTACTCACTATATTGGAATTTAACAGTTACGCCATTTTAACAGTAACGTCAGAACGTATAGAAGACATCACAACCTGCAAAAAGTAATTTCAGGGAGGTATCTAAAAAATACTTTAACCTACTGAGATTAGACCCCGAAGCCATTTGTTTTGAGAATAACGGCTGGCTGATGAAGTTATTGGCTGGCTAGCCGGCTCAGCCAAAACCTAAATGGCTGCTGCAGCCGCCAAATTTTTAATGGCTGATAATGGCTTAAGTTGCCTCTTCATGCCTACAGATGCCTATGTTGTGCTAGATCTCAATACACAATGTTATTATATCATTTTTAACAAAGCTCTGCACATTTCACTTCAATGTAGACTGAAGCATGCATTGTGAACTAGCGCAGCAATTTCTGGAGATGGTGAAATGCTGCAGTTTAAATCTGTCCGCTCCAGAATACGTTTCATATCATGAATCTTTGGTTTTGATGTTTGTGCAACCGGGCCCTGAAGATTTTCAAGTCCGAGTAGAACTTTGTAGGAATTAGGAAAGTATATGAAAAGCGAGATCAAAATAAGGCTACCGTTGGCTTCTTTCCCCTATTTCATCTCAGCGCGAGAAAGCAAAATCATTGCCGAGAACGTGGACCTTTAATTGGCCGTCAACTCACTGAGTCCTGTGTATCGTAGCAACGAGCACAAGACTGATACGGTGAATCCAGTGGGAAAACCTTGTGTATCGTTTATTTTATAATTGTGATATAATTGTATTATTATAGTATGTGAATTGTAGAATTGATATAATTGTTTTTAGATGCAACAAGTCCAAGTCTAAGTTTGGCTCAGCCAAAGTTTATCAGATGGCGGCTCAATTTGGCTTACAGAATTATTGGCTGGCGGCGGCTGAAATTCTAAATGGCGCAAATGGCGGCGCGTGGTGGCGGCTTCGGGGTCTAACTGAGATACTGAAATACAGATGAATAGCCTATGTTTGTTCAATAATGTCTAGTCAGTATACCAAATAAGAGAGGCCTATAGATAGAAACTGTGGTAATAAAATATGAAGATTTTGGTAGTTTGGGCTTTTCGTGTATCCTTCTACTGTAGCCATTTAGCCATCTACTATAGGCCTGAATTATATGCCAATGAAATTACACTTGTTAAACTCACCTCAATAAATATTTTGCAATCATTTAATGGGCAATGCTAAAGTTACTGTTACAAACCAGCGGCAGAGTTGGCGGTCCAACAGCGGTAACCACCAGTGGCCCGCTGGAGTTTTGCTCATCAGTTCTCTGGCTGTCCAGCGGCGGCTCAGAAGCGGCTCCAGATAAAGGGCCACCCTTTTGCCGCTTACTACCCACCAGCTTCTAATTGGCCTTATTTATGGCCATAATAATGAAAATGATGCACTAAAATAGCAATAATACATTACAACACTTTCCATTTGCCCTCAATCAGAACAATTTACAATTATTTACAGGACTTACCAAAGTTACCAAATTTACTAAGGTGAAGACAGTACCTGCTGATGAGAAACCTATAAATGTATTCTGTAATTTAATAATCCAATATAAAAACATTTATCCTCAGCAACTATCACACAGACTCACCACACATAGTATTAGGTTCAATACATTTTGTTTATTTATTTATTTTACTTGCTTTTGTTTATTTATTTTACATGCTCATTTACATGCTTTATTTATTGTACATGCTTAAACAATTTATTAAAATTATTTTTAATAATGATATATGTAACACACTCTTCAGATGTAAGGAAAGTAAAGATGCAAAGAAGTTGTGACAGACATTCATGGCTTGTTTCTCCCTTGATATTGGTGCCAGATTAATGAAAATGCAGTTCTACCTTGCAGGGGTGTTACTGGCAGCGTTGTGAGCGAATTTGACAGAGGTGTAGGTCTGATTGGTAAACTCTGTTGAACAGATTAGAAATGAAAAGGCGTATTTAGTGAGATGATTACTGCAATGGCAGGGTTCATACAAAAAAAATTGAGCTGAATTTACTACCTTTTCACTACCATCAACATGTTTTCTACTACAAAAGCAAAAGGTGAAGAGTAATGTAATGCAATACCTTTCCGAAACACAATAACACATTTAAGAACAACGGGGATTTAACAATGGACAAAGCTACTGGCATTTGAACAGGGGTGTGTAGGCTGTCAATAGGCACTGTATTTACCGGCATGGCTGGAGTTGATGAAGCTTGCTGGGTGGTGGTGCTGGCAAAGGTGTAGTGGTCTGACTGGCAAACTCTGTTGAACAGATTGGATATGAAAAGACGTGTTTAGTGAGATGATTACTGCAATGGTATGACACCTGGCACGCTAACTAGCGCCTAAAGTACAAACACTTCTAAAGGATATTTCCACTTAATTTTCAGACAAACCAAGCAAGGGACCACATGTACAGACTCTATAAATACTAACCATGATGTCAGTTTTTTATTCAAATAACTTGAAAGAGATCGTCAGGTATAAATGCACCATGCTAGTGGCCAGTTCATTCATTCACATGCTGTTACATGCTAACTGGCGCCTAGAGTACAAACACTACTAAAGGATATTTCCACTTAATTTTCAGACAAACCAAGCTAGGGACCACATGTACAGACTCTATAAATACTAACCATGAGGTCCGTTTTTTATTTAAATTACTTGAAAGAGATCGTCAGGTATAAATGCACCATGCCAGTTCATTAATTCAGATGCTGTTACATGCTAACTAGCGCCTAAAGTAAACACTTCTAAAGGATATTTCCACTTAATTTTCGGGCAAACCAAGCTAGGGACCACATGTACAGACTCTATAAATACATTTTGGAAACAGGTGTTGGCTAGAATTACGCTTTACATACAGTTTTTAAAATGAAAATAGTAGAGATATAGAGAAGAGATGTTTTACTTACCTAGTCCTAAGCCTGCTACTGGTGGTTTGAGTAGCCTACTGACATTGTAGGCTATTCGCATCTGCTTGGATGAGTCTGCTTGATTATGTTTCTAAACGTAAAGACATTTAACAACTTCTTTATCAGTCAGACGGTTACACAGTTACGTGCAAGAACAACAAGTCACGTAAGAGATGAAATCGTTTAGCTTACTGCAACATGAGAAATCAAGTAGTGTGAAACTAGCGACAGTAAAGAAAATTCCAATATGGCCGCCATTCGGAACTGAGAAATCACAACTCCATCTTCTTCGTTTGTCTTCTTCTCTCTGGTCTGATCTATCATTCACTGAGCAGCGCCAGCGCCACACACCAGTGGCAGCAGGCTGCAGTGTTTGAACGTGGTTGCATTAGTTCTGCTTTTGACGTTCTCATATAAAATCGTAATAAATACATAATTGTTTTATTTGGTAAGCACAGGGTAGCCACGGGGGTGCCAGTGACACAGCTACATGGGGCCATGGGGCCATTCTAGGCTTCAGTGTAGAGCAGCCACGTTGAGGGACCATTCACTAAATGCACACATAAATACATTTATTATATCCCCCCATGGATGAAAGTCCACAAAACTTGGCATACTCCCAGAGGGTGTCAGGTTAATCATACACATGAAATTTGGTGCAGTTCATAGCATCTCATCTGAAGATAGGGGCAATTAAAGCAATATTACATTACATTTTCAATTTTTACCATTGGGGTGCAATTCACAAATGACTGGTTATAAGCTAAGTTGATCCGAGCTCTTGAGACCAACATACCATAAAAAATTTGTCATCCTCGGTGCCACGGTTCAGGTAGTTATGTAGGAAAAACTGCAATTTTTGGGCTTCGGGCGGGGCCAGCGCGGGGGGGGAGTGACCCCCGGGGACGAAACGAAATTTTTCCGTAAAAGTCTACTGGGGCTACATGCTCACCAAGTTTCATGTGCCCCGGTGTTACGGTGTCCCGGGAATCGTTGACCAAAAATTCAGAACCGATGACGGAAAAAAAAAAAAAAAAAACTTTGACAACAACTATATGACCGCTTCGCTAGCTATGCTAGCGGCGGTCATAATAAATGGCAATTTTTATTTAGTGATGAAAAATGACTTTTTGACACTTGTTGTGCTCCATACTTGTGAGAGCTGATCTGACCTGACTTGTTTGCGCGGTAGCACGTGCACACATGATGATTCTCTATAATAAATGTTTACTACTTTGCAATGAACAAAGTAAAGGCAAAAAAAGTGTTTATTTGTCAAACAAATTTGGATGCAATATGTGCCTCGAATTGGATGCCATACAGGAGTTTGCTAGATCTCAAAAACGGATTATGAACGTGGCTTGCCATAGAGAAACACATGATAACGTTGGATTATGAACAGGCTACTATGCCACAAAAACATGGGGTAAGTGGAGCTAAAGTTATTATTTTGCTGTCACTTGGTCTGTTTTATGACCTAGAAGGTTGTATTTGGTATCTGTGGATAGCTCCGTGTCTTCTTCATCTTACATGCGTACACATGTCTAATCGCGGGTCCATTTGGTAAATCAAACGAGAGTAACGGTAGCCCTATATGACATTATTATTTGTTTGTCACTTCATCTGTTTGTATAACACCGAAGGATCTATGTATTTGGTATCAATGGAAAGCTCTGTTTCCCCTCTTTCATCTGATATGCGTGACATGCCTCTGCGATCCCGGTTGCGCTGCAAAGGGCCGTCGCCGTTGTTTTCTGCATCGTTTGTGTACATGTAAGACATTCAGCAGCACTTTCTTTAACATTTTTTTTACTGGGGCACAGCTTATTCTTACTGGGGCACGTGCCCCAGTAAAACATGCCTAGTGACGCCCCTGCGTTACGACCAGAGACAGAAACGACAACAAGACAGGTGGCTAACCTAACATGATACATTAGCGATTAGTGATAGATGCTACCTCGTCCACTGGTCATAAGTCAAACTCGGTGGCAGAGGTGCTTATGTCACATTCTGGTGTTTGGTGATGGTGATTATGGTACTATGAAATCTGTGTTTGGGGGAAAACTGTGATATGGGGTGGGCTGAACTCTGCACGCTGCTATTGAGGGACAAGGACTGATTGCACTGATTACACGGACTGATGGACTGGCTAATGGGGCGAATTGAATGATTGGGACATGGGTGGGGTTAAGTGCTTTTTATACAGGCCCTCGAAGACTGTGGGGCAGAGTTGGAGATTCCCTGTGTTGTCACGGAGGTTGGCGCGGTCCGGGGGTGCAGCATTGAGAAGCCCAGTGAGAGACAACGCATGCATGCATGCCGACAAAAGGAAAGTGCTTATTTCTAAAGTTACTATTGTGTATGCATGTGCCACTGGCTGCTCTCGCTGGACTGTAAAGTAGGCTATGCGTGTGTTTCCTTGTCGTTTCGGAGAGCTGTGGAAGTCCGGGACGGTGACCGAGCCGAGGAGGAGAAAAGACTGAGAGGCTTCAAACGACGCGCATCTAAGGAAAGTGATCATAATCCATTGCTCAGTGTGAGTGGGCTACTATTATGTTGTGAGTGGACTCTGAGTGTTTCCTCTTTCGTTGGCAGCGCGAAGGGAGAGATGTGGATGTATCTGTGCTCCGGCCGACGCGACTGGAACCCGGAAGACTAGGCTACTGACTGTGGACTACGGGCCCCGCCCCCTTCGTCTACGGGTCGCGGCTTAAAGGGACAGTGGTTCGTGAACTTAATGTGTTTTTGGTCGGCGTGGGGAAGCCGCCGACCAAATTATTCTCTTTTCCCATCTGGGTTGTGCATTGCACTCATTAGCTGGCAAGTGTGGATTGAGCCCCTCCTATTGGGGATCTTGAGTGGCAGAACAGACGACTCCTCTATAGATGGACTACCGTGACAGTGACACCCTGTGATTGATGTATTGTGTGGTGTGAACACTTATATATGTGTGTGTGATCTGATTCCATCATTTGCAGTGATCAATGGAAATTTAACTTGTACTTTTATGTGGTGAAAGTGATAATTATTAATTGTATTGATCCTAGGTATTTTTGAGCTTTGTATTTTCCTGTTGCTCGGCTGCTCATCTGTGGGGTTGTATTGACTGTCTGCTCCTCTCTAAAAACTGGTGTTTGTGTGGCTATTCCTGTATTGGCTACTCCTGTGCATAGGCTATGTATCACTTGCTAGGGCTACTGCATTAAGCTGGCGTGAGGGTGGCTGCCAACCCATTGATTAATAAAACTTGTAAAATTACTCTTGTCTGGTGTTGTGTGTCAGAGAGGACCGAATCTGCGTCTTGCTGGGCTAGACCGGCACGACACTTTTGGCGTGAGTCGGCAGATCCTCTCTCAGACACAACATCATGGGTGATGAAGAGGGTGCAGCTGGTGTTGTGGTAAACAACATGATGGTGCCATGGTTTCTGGGGGGACCCTGGGTGCCTAAGTATGGTGATAGAACTGGTCAGCAATCACTAGCTGAGTGGCGCAGCCAAATAGAGGTTTACCTGAGGGCACAGACACTGTCTGCGGAACAGAGAGTTGACTTTGTATTAAGTGCACTCCAGGGTGACGCCAGGAGAGAAATCCAATTACTAGCAGCCACAGACAGGGACACGGATGCTAAGATATTTGCTGCTCTTGAGAAACTGTTTGGGGACAATGTAAGCACTAGCCAGTTAAGGGCAAACTTTTTTAAATGCCAACAACAGGTGGGAGAAGGGGTGGGGCCATTCATTTTGCGTCTCCGTGAGTCCCATTCCAGGTGGCGGAGCAAAGAAGCAGCGACGGGGTCGGACGAGGAGATGCTACGGAGCCAGCTGGTGCTGGGTCTGCTTCCAGGACCAGTGCAGGCTGAACTCCAGAGACGGGCACGTAGAGAACGAGACCTGACATTTGTGGAAGCATGTACGGAGGCCAAGGCAATGGAAAAGGAGGTGGAGCGGGCGACTGCAGGATCAGTAGACACACGCAGGACTTATAATAGCCCACCCCAACCCACACCCAAACCCCCAGCCCCTGCAGAGCCCTTGCAGGACTGGAAAAGTCTCAAAGAAACTCTGAGATCGGAACTGGCTGATGAGTTGCGGGCACAGGTGACTGATTTAAAAACGTCATTGCTAACAGAGTTCCGTATGCAACAGGGTACACAACGGCAACCTGAACATGCCACTGGGGGCAGTGGCAGTGAGCAAGGGGCACACCGCATCCGAAGGAGAACACGGCCGCCACAGTGGGATGATCAAGGTCGCCCAATCTGTCTGAGATGTAACCAAGCAGGTCACATGCAGCGAGAGTGCCGGGCCCGGGAAGGTGTCAACCACTTCCAAGTGTCCACGTCGGACGAAAGGTCAGTGGAAGTCCCAATGCGGGCTGCCTTGGTGGGGGGAGCCCACAGGTGGAGGTTCTTGTCCAGGGTACACCTATTCCCTTCATTCTCGACACTGGGTCCCAGGTAACCCTTATCAGCAAGAGCCTGTTCCAGCACCGCCTGCAGGGGACCGAGATGGAGGTAGGAGATATCCCATGGTTAACATTGAAGGCGGCTAATGGGCTAGCCCTACCTTATGTGGGCTATGCTTTGCTAGACTTTAAAGTTGGGGGAAGGGCTGTTCTGGGGAAGGGTGTGGTTATTGTGGAAGATCAATACTTGCCCCCTGCATATGGCATATTAGGCATGAACATAATTCAACATTGTTGGGAGGGCCTCCGCCAGCAGGGGGACCACCAACTTACTTTGTTTAAGTCCACTCTCCCCAGGGCAGCTGTAGCGGCGTGGGACCAGGCGTTCACAGCGTGTCGGAGGTTGGAAGCGGAGGAACATCGAGGACCGAGTCTGGGAGTGGCCCGCCTACGCTCGATTGACCCAGTCCGGCTGGCCCCGCAGACGGAGACCACAGTGTGGGCCCATGTGCCCGAGGCGCCGAAGACCAGCCAGGAGGACGTGCTGCTAGAGGACTGCTATCGTGGTGGGCAGGAGTGGTGTGTGGGTCGCGCTTTGACTAGACTACAGGGAGGCCAGGTCCTCCTCCGGGTCTGCAATCCTCACCCCTACCCCGTGGCCCTGCCCCCCCGTAGGCCTCTGGCCCGTGTCTGGCGCCTGGGGAAAGACGACGTGCAGGCCCCGAACCAGTTAGTCCTCCGTCAGGAGGAGGACTCCGTGGTGGAAGTGGATGTGAGGCCAGTGAGTAGTCCCCTCTCTGGTTGTTTGAAGACCCTGCTCCAGCAGACTGAGGGACTGACACCGCCCCAATCCAACCAACTCCAAGGGCTTCTAGAGAAATGGCAGGAGGTCTTTGCCCTTAGCGAGGAAGACTATGGTCGTACCAACGCGGTGTATCACACCATTCCCACTGGAGATGCTGCACCGATTCGACAGAGGTATCGACCAGTGCCCCCTAGCCTCTATGCTTAACTGAGGACACTGCTGAAGGATATGCTGGATGGGGGAGTCGTCCGGGAAAGTTCCAGCCCATGGGCTGCTCCGGTAGTCCTAGTAAGGAAGAAGGACGGCTCGTGGAGGTTTTGTGTGGACTATAGGAAGTTGAATGCAGTGACCCACAAAGACGCGTATCCCCTCCCCCGTGTGGAAGAATCCCTCACCAGTTTAAAGCGAGCCGAATGGTACTCTACCCTGGATCTCGCTAGTGGGTACTGGCAGGTAGAGGTTCACCCGGCCGATAAGGAGAAAACCGCCTTTGTGACGCCGTTGGGCTTGTATGAGTTTGAACGGATGCCCTTTGGACTATGCAACGCCCCAGCCACTTTCCAGCGGCTTATGCAACGGTGCCTCGGGGGGCAGGTACATGATTTTCTCCTTATTTACCTTGATGACATAATTCTGTACTCACCTACGTTTGATTCCCACCTAGGACATCTGGAACAGGTTTTCTCCAAGCTCCAGGAACACGGGTTGAAGCTGCAACCAGCGAAGTGTCACCTGTTCCAGCGGTCTGTTCAGTACTTGGGCCATGTCGTCAGCCAGGGAGGAGTGGCGACCGACCCCCAGAAGAATGATGTGGTGCGGGACTGGCCAGTGCCGACTACCATTCGGGAGGTGCGCTCATTTCTGGGGTTTGTGGGCTACTACCGCCGGTTCATCCCTGCATTTGCACAGAAGGCGGGACCGCTGCATGCGCTGCTGAGGGGGACCGGCGGTAATAAGACCAAGTTGGTCGACTGGACCCCAGAGTGTGAGCAAGCCTTCCAGGATTTGAAGGACTCTTTGCTGAGGGCGCCGGTCTTGGCCTACGCTGATTTCACCATCCCTTTCCGATTGTATACTGATGCCAGCCTGCACGGGCTGGGAGCTGTGCTGGCTCAGGTACAAGAGGGGAAGGAACGAGTCATTGCCTACGCCAGCCGTGGACTTCATGATTCAGAAAGGAATGATCAGAACTATAGTGCGTTTAAATTGGAGTTCCTGGCGTTGAAGTGGGCAGTGACTGAAAAATTTAAAGACTATCTGTGGGGTACCACCTTCCAAGTGTTTACTGACCACCGCCCCCTGTTACACCTCCAAACGGCAAAGCTGGGGGCAGTTGAGCAGAGGTGGGCTGCCCAGCTGGCCAATTTTGATTTTTCACTGTGCCATAAGCCAGGTGTGGACCATCAGAATGCTGACGCCCTGTCTCGACTCCCTGAAGCGATGGCGGTGAGGCAAGTGGAGACACCAGTACCGACGGAAAGTCACCTGGGGCAAGGCTCATGGGTAGAGCGTCAGGCCCAAGATCCGGAACTGGCCATGGTTCGTCTGTGGCGGCAGCAGGGGACACGGCCCACCGAAAGGGACCGGCAGGCCCTCCAGACCTGTGGGCGGCAGCTCCTAGGTGAATGGGACCGGTTGGAGGTGCAAAATGGAGTCCTGATGTGCCACAGACCAGCAAGCAGGGGGCAGGATGACCTAGCGGTGATTGTGGCCCCAGCTGCTGAACAAAGAACTCTGTGGACCCAGTACCATGTCGCTCTGGGACATGCCAAGGGCACCAGGCTGCTGACCGCACTGCGCGAGAGGTTCTTTTGGATCGGCATGAACAGAGATCATCAAAGGTGGGTGACTGAATGCCCCCAGTGCGTGCTTAACACTGCAGGGACAGGGTCCAGGGCACCGTTGTGTTCCGTGGAGACTAGTTATCCATGGGAGACACTTGCTTTGGACTTCCTGTCCCTAGGGCGGCCTGGGGACAGCCACCCCTACATACTGGTAATGGTCGACTTGTTTTCAAGGTTTGCCTTTGCAGTGCCGACCAAGGACCAGACGGCACCCACCACGGCTAGGGTGTTATGGCGAACAGTGTTCCAGCCTTTTGGGTGTCCGGAACGAATATTGACGGACCAGGGACCCGCGTTTGAAGCGGACCTCACCAAGCAACTGTGTGCCCTGTACGGCTGCCGGAAGGTGAGAACAACCCCTTACCACCCCCAGGGGAACGGAGCCTGTGAGCGGATGAATCAGACCATCCTCCGCCTGCTCAATACTCTGGAGCCGGGGGAGCAGCCACGGTGGAGTGAGCACCTTCCTGAGCTGGGGCATGCATATAACAACACACCACACAGCGTCACAGGATTGGCCCCGTTCTTCGTGGTGTTTGGGCGTCATGCCCGTCTCCCGGTGGACCAGATGGTGGGCGTGGCTAGGCCGGAACAGCGGGTGGCCCTGCATGACTGGGTGCAAAGGCACAATAGTCGACTCAAGAGGGCATACAGTCTGGTGAAGGAGCGGAGCCAGCAGCGACAGCAGCAGGACCAGGAACGACACAATCGGCGGCCTGGTGCCCCTCCACTGTTGCCTGGAGAGAGGGTTCTGGTCCGGGACTTTCGTCGTCGGGCCCGGGGGAAGCTGGGATACCATTGGGATCCCCGACCATATGTGATTCAGGGACAGCCTGCGAGGGACCGTCCTGTCTACATTATCCGGCCTGAGGGAAGAGAGGGGGCCTGCCGCACTATCCATCGGAACCACCTGAGGGCGGCGCCCAACAACTGGCTACCTGGGGCTCATGGGGGCGCAGGTGAATTGGTGAGTGATGCAGTAATAGAACAGCCGGGGGAAGTCAGGGGACCAGAATTGGGGTGGTGGCCAGCTAGCTTCCCATGTGGTCAGGGGCGCCTGAGGCCGGGTGGTAATGTAGGTGGGCATGGGGAGGTGGAGGAAGCCCTCCCGCAGGCCCAGGGGGAACAGGCTGAGGGGAGTGTGGTGGGGCCTCGCCGATCCCAGCGAGAGAATCAGGGGGTTCTCCCAACAAGGTATCGGGAATAGTGGGCAGGGACGACCACTGATAAAGCGGGGGGGAGTGTCACATTCTGGTGTTTGGTGATGGTGATTATGGTACTATGAAATCTGTGTTTGGGGGAAAACTGTGATATGGGGTGGGCTGAACTCTGCACGCTGCTATTGAGGGACAAGGACTGATTGCACTGATTACACGGACTGATGGACTGGCTAATGGGGCGAATTGAATGATTGGGACATGGGTGGGGTTAAGTGCTTTTTATACAGGCCCTCGAAGACTGTGGGGCAGAGTTGGAGATTCCCTGTGTTGTCACGGAGGTTGGCGCGGTCCGGGGGTGCAGCATTGAGAAGCCCAGTGAGAGACAACGCATGCATGCATGCCGACAAAAGGAAAGTGCTTATTTCTAAAGTTACTATTGTGTATGCATGTGCCACTGGCTGCTCTCGCTGGACTGTAAAGTAGGCTATGCGTGTGTTTCCTTGTTGTTTCGGAGAGCTGTGGAAGTCCGGGACGGTGACCGAGCCGAGGAGGAGAAAAGACTGAGAGGCTTCAAACGACGCGCATCTAAGGAAAGTGATCATAATCCATTGCTCAGTGTGAGTGGGCTACTATTATGTTGTGAGTGGACTCTGAGTGTTTCCTCTTTCGTTGGCAGCGCGAAGGGAGAGATGTGGATGTATCTGTGCTCCGGCCGACGCGACTGGAACCCAGAAGACTAGGCTACTGACTGTGGACTACGGGCCCCGCCCCCTTCGTCTACGGGTCGCGGCTTAAAGGGACAGTGGTTCGTGAACTTAATGTGTTTTTGGTCGGCGTGGGGAAGCCGCCGACCAAATTATTCTCTTTTCCCATCTGGGTTGTGCATTGCACTCATTAGCTGGCAAGTGTGGATTGAGCCCCTCCTATTGGGGATCTTGAGTGGCAGAACAGACGACTCCTCTATAGATGGACTACCGTGACAGTGACACCCTGTGATTGATGTATTGTGTGGTGTGAACACTTATATATGTGTGTGTGATCTGATTCCATCATTTGCAGTGATCAATGGAAATTTAACTTGTACTTTTATGTGGTGAAAGTGATAATTATTAATTGTATTGATCCTAGGTATTTTTGAGCTTTGTATTTTCCTGTTGCTCGGCTGCTCATCTGTGGGGTTGTATTGACTGTCTGCTCCTCTCTAAAAACTGGTGTTTGTGTGGCTATTCCTGTATTGGCTACTCCTGTGCATAGGCTATGTATCACTTGCTAGGGCTACTGCATTAAGCTGGCGTGAGGGTGGCTGCCAACCCATTGATTAATAAAACTTGTAAAATTACTCTTGTCTGGTGTTGTGTGTCAGAGAGGACCGAATCTGCGTCTTGCTGGGCTAGACCGGCACGACACTTTTGGCGTGAGTCGGCAGATCCTCTCTCAGACACAACATCATGGGTGATGAAGAGGGTGCAGCTGGTGTTGTGGTAAACAACATGATGGTGCCATGGTTTCTGGGGGGACCCTGGGTGCCTAAGTATGGTGATAGAACTGGTCAGCAATCACTAGCTGAGTGGCGCAGCCAAATAGAGGTTTACCTGAGGGCACAGACACTGTCTGCGGAACAGAGAGTTGACTTTGTATTAAGTGCACTCCAGGGTGACGCCAGGAGAGAAATCCAATTACTAGCAGCCACAGACAGGGACACGGATGCTAAGATATTTGCTGCTCTTGAGAAACTGTTTGGGGACAATGTAAGCACTAGCCAGTTAAGGGCAAACTTTTTTAAATGCCAACAACAGGTGGGAGAAGGGGTGGGGCCATTCATTTTGCGTCTCCGTGAGTCCCATTCCAGGTGGCGGAGCAAAGAAGCAGCGACGGGGTCGGACGAGGAGATGCTACGGAGCCAGCTGGTGCTGGGTCTGCTTCCAGGACCAGTGCAGGCTGAACTCCAGAGACGGGCACGTAGAGAACGAGACCTGACATTTGTGGAAGCATGTACGGAGGCCAAGGCAATGGAAAAGGAGGTGGAGCGGGCGACTGCAGGATCAGTAGACACACGCAGGACTTATAATAGCCCACCCCAACCCACACCCAAACCCCCAGCCCCTGCAGAGCCCTTGCAGGACTGGAAAAGTCTCAAAGAAACTCTGAGATCGGAACTGGCTGATGAGTTGCGGGCACAGGTGACTGATTTAAAAACGTCATTGCTAACAGAGTTCCGTATGCAACAGGGTACACAACGGCAACCTGAACATGCCACTGGGGGCAGTGGCAGTGAGCAAGGGGCACACCGCATCCGAAGGAGAACACGGCCGCCACAGTGGGATGATCAAGGTCGCCCAATCTGTCTGAGATGTAACCAAGCAGGTCACATGCAGCGAGAGTGCCGGGCCCGGGAAGGTGTCAACCACTTCCAAGTGTCCACGTCGGACGAAAGGTCAGTGGAAGTCCCAATGCGGGCTGCCTTGGTGGGGGGAGCCCACAGGTGGAGGTTCTTGTCCAGGGTACACCTATTCCCTTCATTCTCGACACTGGGTCCCAGGTAACCCTTATCAGCAAGAGCCTGTTCCAGCACCGCCTGCAGGGGACCGAGATGGAGGTAGGAGATATCCCATGGTTAACATTGAAGGCGGCTAATGGGCTAGCCCTACCTTATGTGGGCTATGCTTTGCTAGACTTTAAAGTTGGGGGAAGGGCTGTTCTGGGGAAGGGTGTGGTTATTGTGGAAGATCAATACTTGCCCCCTGCATATGGCATATTAGGCATGAACATAATTCAACATTGTTGGGAGGGCCTCCGCCAGCAGGGGGACCACCAACTTACTTTGTTTAAGTCCACTCTCCCCAGGGCAGCTGTAGCGGCGTGGGACCAGGCGTTCACAGCGTGTCGGAGGTTGGAAGCGGAGGAACATCGAGGACCGAGTCTGGGAGTGGCCCGCCTACGCTCGATTGACCCAGTCCGGCTGGCCCCGCAGACGGAGACCACAGTGTGGGCCCATGTGCCCGAGGCGCCGAAGACCAGCCAGGAGGACGTGCTGCTAGAGGACTGCTATCGTGGTGGGCAGGAGTGGTGTGTGGGTCGCGCTTTGACTAGACTACAGGGAGGCCAGGTCCTCCTCCGGGTCTGCAATCCTCACCCCTACCCCGTGGCCCTGCCCCCCCGTAGGCCTCTGGCCCGTGTCTGGCGCCTGGGGAAAGACGACGTGCAGGCCCCGAACCAGTTAGTCCTCCGTCAGGAGGAGGACTCCGTGGTGGAAGTGGATGTGAGGCCAGTGAGTAGTCCCCTCTCTGGTTGTTTGAAGACCCTGCTCCAGCAGACTGAGGGACTGACACCGCCCCAATCCAACCAACTCCAAGGGCTTCTAGAGAAATGGCAGGAGGTCTTTGCCCTTAGCGAGGAAGACTATGGTCGTACCAACGCGGTGTATCACACCATTCCCACTGGAGATGCTGCACCGATTCGACAGAGGTATCGACCAGTGCCCCCTAGCCTCTATGCTTAACTGAGGACACTGCTGAAGGATATGCTGGATGGGGGAGTCGTCCGGGAAAGTTCCAGCCCATGGGCTGCTCCGGTAGTCCTAGTAAGGAAGAAGGACGGCTCGTGGAGGTTTTGTGTGGACTATAGGAAGTTGAATGCAGTGACCCACAAAGACGCGTATCCCCTCCCCCGTGTGGAAGAATCCCTCACCAGTTTAAAGCGAGCCGAATGGTACTCTACCCTGGATCTCGCTAGTGGGTACTGGCAGGTAGAGGTTCACCCGGCCGATAAGGAGAAAACCGCCTTTGTGACGCCGTTGGGCTTGTATGAGTTTGAACGGATGCCCTTTGGACTATGCAACGCCCCAGCCACTTTCCAGCGGCTTATGCAACGGTGCCTCGGGGGGCAGGTACATGATTTTCTCCTTATTTACCTTGATGACATAATTCTGTACTCACCTACGTTTGATTCCCACCTAGGACATCTGGAACAGGTTTTCTCCAAGCTCCAGGAACACGGGTTGAAGCTGCAACCAGCGAAGTGTCACCTGTTCCAGCGGTCTGTTCAGTACTTGGGCCATGTCGTCAGCCAGGGAGGAGTGGCGACCGACCCCCAGAAGAATGATGTGGTGCGGGACTGGCCAGTGCCGACTACCATTCGGGAGGTGCGCTCATTTCTGGGGTTTGTGGGCTACTACCGCCGGTTCATCCCTGCATTTGCACAGAAGGCGGGACCGCTGCATGCGCTGCTGAGGGGGACCGGCGGTAATAAGACCAAGTTGGTCGACTGGACCCCAGAGTGTGAGCAAGCCTTCCAGGATTTGAAGGACTCTTTGCTGAGGGCGCCGGTCTTGGCCTACGCTGATTTCACCATCCCTTTCCGATTGTATACTGATGCCAGCCTGCACGGGCTGGGAGCTGTGCTGGCTCAGGTACAAGAGGGGAAGGAACGAGTCATTGCCTACGCCAGCCGTGGACTTCATGATTCAGAAAGGAATGATCAGAACTATAGTGCGTTTAAATTGGAGTTCCTGGCGTTGAAGTGGGCAGTGACTGAAAAATTTAAAGACTATCTGTGGGGTACCACCTTCCAAGTGTTTACTGACCACCGCCCCCTGTTACACCTCCAAACGGCAAAGCTGGGGGCAGTTGAGCAGAGGTGGGCTGCCCAGCTGGCCAATTTTGATTTTTCACTGTGCCATAAGCCAGGTGTGGACCATCAGAATGCTGACGCCCTGTCTCGACTCCCTGAAGCGATGGCGGTGAGGCAAGTGGAGACACCAGTACCGACGGAAAGTCACCTGGGGCAAGGCTCATGGGTAGAGCGTCAGGCCCAAGATCCGGAACTGGCCATGGTTCGTCTGTGGCGGCAGCAGGGGACACGGCCCACCGAAAGGGACCGGCAGGCCCTCCAGACCTGTGGGCGGCAGCTCCTAGGTGAATGGGACCGGTTGGAGGTGCAAAATGGAGTCCTGATGTGCCACAGACCAGCAAGCAGGGGGCAGGATGACCTAGCGGTGATTGTGGCCCCAGCTGCTGAACAAAGAACTCTGTGGACCCAGTACCATGTCGCTCTGGGACATGCCAAGGGCACCAGGCTGCTGACCGCACTGCGCGAGAGGTTCTTTTGGATCGGCATGAACAGAGATCATCAAAGGTGGGTGACTGAATGCCCCCAGTGCGTGCTTAACACTGCAGGGACAGGGTCCAGGGCACCGTTGTGTTCCGTGGAGACTAGTTATCCATGGGAGACACTTGCTTTGGACTTCCTGTCCCTAGGGCGGCCTGGGGACAGCCACCCCTACATACTGGTAATGGTCGACTTGTTTTCAAGGTTTGCCTTTGCAGTGCCGACCAAGGACCAGACGGCACCCACCACGGCTAGGGTGTTATGGCGAACAGTGTTCCAGCCTTTTGGGTGTCCGGAACGAATATTGACGGACCAGGGACCCGCGTTTGAAGCGGACCTCACCAAGCAACTGTGTGCCCTGTACGGCTGCCGGAAGGTGAGAACAACCCCTTACCACCCCCAGGGGAACGGAGCCTGTGAGCGGATGAATCAGACCATCCTCCGCCTGCTCAATACTCTGGAGCCGGGGGAGCAGCCACGGTGGAGTGAGCACCTTCCTGAGCTGGGGCATGCATATAACAACACACCACACAGCGTCACAGGATTGGCCCCGTTCTTCGTGGTGTTTGGGCGTCATGCCCGTCTCCCGGTGGACCAGATGGTGGGCGTGGCTAGGCCGGAACAGCGGGTGGCCCTGCATGACTGGGTGCAAAGGCACAATAGTCGACTCAAGAGGGCATACAGTCTGGTGAAGGAGCGGAGCCAGCAGCGACAGCAGCAGGACCAGGAACGACACAATCGGCGGCCTGGTGCCCCTCCACTGTTGCCTGGAGAGAGGGTTCTGGTCCGGGACTTTCGTCGTCGGGCCCGGGGGAAGCTGGGATACCATTGGGATCCCCGACCATATGTGATTCAGGGACAGCCTGCGAGGGACCGTCCTGTCTACATTATCCGGCCTGAGGGAAGAGAGGGGGCCTGCCGCACTATCCATCGGAACCACCTGAGGGCGGCGCCCAACAACTGGCTACCTGGGGCTCATGGGGGCGCAGGTGAATTGGTGAGTGATGCAGTAATAGAACAGCCGGGGGAAGTCAGGGGACCAGAATTGGGGTGGTGGCCAGCTAGCTTCCCATGTGGTCAGGGGCGCCTGAGGCCGGGTGGTAATGTAGGTGGGCATGGGGAGGTGGAGGAAGCCCTCCCGCAGGCCCAGGGGGAACAGGCTGAGGGGAGTGTGGTGGGGCCTCGCCGATCCCAGCGAGAGAATCAGGGGGTTCTCCCAACAAGGTATCGGGAATAGTGGGCAGGGACGACCACTGATAAAGCGGGGGGGAGTGTCACATTCTGGTGTTTGGTGATGGTGATTATGGTACTATGAAATCTGTGTTTGGGGGAAAACTGTGATATGGGGTGGGCTGAACTCTGCACGCTGCTATTGAGGGACAAGGACTGATTGCACTGATTACACGGACTGATGGACTGGCTAATGGGGCGAATTGAATGATTGGGACATGGGTGGGGTTAAGTGCTTTTTATACAGGCCCTCGAAGACTGTGGGGCAGAGTTGGAGATTCCCTGTGTTGTCACGGAGGTTGGCGCGGTCCGGGGGTGCAGCATTGAGAAGCCCAGTGAGAGACAACGCATGCATGCATGCCGACAAAAGGAAAGTGCTTATTTCTAAAGTTACTATTGTGTATGCATGTGCCACTGGCTGCTCTCGCTGGACTGTAAAGTAGGCTATGCGTGTGTTTCCTTGTCGTTTCGGAGAGCTGTGGAAGTCCGGGACGGTGACCGAGCCGAGGAGGAGAAAAGACTGAGAGGCTTCAAACGACGCGCATCTAAGGAAAGTGATCATAATCCATTGCTCAGTGTGAGTGGGCTACTATTATGTTGTGAGTGGACTCTGAGTGTTTCCTCTTTCGTTGGCAGCGCGAAGGGAGAGATGTGGATGTATCTGTGCTCCGGCCGACGCGACTGGAACCCGGAAGACTAGGCTACTGACTGTGGACTACGGGCCCCGCCCCCTTCGTCTACGGGTCGCGGCTTAAAGGGACAGTGGTTCGTGAACTTAATGTGTTTTTGGTCGGCGTGGGGAAGCCGCCGACCAAATTATTCTCTTTTCCCATCTGGGTTGTGCATTGCACTCATTAGCTGGCAAGTGTGGATTGAGCCCCTCCTATTGGGGATCTTGAGTGGCAGAACAGACGACTCCTCTATAGATGGACTACCGTGACAGTGACACCCTGTGATTGATGTATTGTGTGGTGTGAACACTTATATATGTGTGTGTGATCTGATTCCATCATTTGCAGTGATCAATGGAAATTTAACTTGTACTTTTATGTGGTGAAAGTGATAATTATTAATTGTATTGATCCTAGGTATTTTTGAGCTTTGTATTTTCCTGTTGCTCGGCTGCTCATCTGTGGGGTTGTATTGACTGTCTGCTCCTCTCTAAAAACTGGTGTTTGTGTGGCTATTCCTGTATTGGCTACTCCTGTGCATAGGCTATGTATCACTTGCTAGGGCTACTGCATTAAGCTGGCGTGAGGGTGGCTGCCAACCCATTGATTAATAAAACTTGTAAAATTACTCTTGTCTGGTGTTGTGTGTCAGAGAGGACCGAATCTGCGTCTTGCTGGGCTAGACCGGCACGACATTTTTGGCGTGAGTCGGCAGATCCTCTCTCAGACACAACATCATGGGTGATGAAGAGGGTGCAGCTGGTGTTGTGGTAAACAACATGATGGTGCCATGGTTTCTGGGGGGACCCTGGGTGCCTAAGTATGGTGATAGAACTGGTCAGCAATCACTAGCTGAGTGGCGCAGCCAAATAGAGGTTTACCTGAGGGCACAGACACTGTCTGCGGAACAGAGAGTTGACTTTGTATTAAGTGCACTCCAGGGTGACGCCAGGAGAGAAATCCAATTACTAGCAGCCACAGACAGGGACACGGATGCTAAGATATTTGCTGCTCTTGAGAAACTGTTTGGGGACAATGTAAGCACTAGCCAGTTAAGGGCAAACTTTTTTAAATGCCAACAACAGGTGGGAGAAGGGGTGGGGCCATTCATTTTGCGTCTCCGTGAGTCCCATTCCAGGTGGCGGAGCAAAGAAGCAGCGACGGGGTCGGACGAGGAGATGCTACGGAGCCAGCTGGTGTTGGGTCTGCTTCCAGGACCAGTGCAGGCTGAACTCCAGAGACGGGCACGTAGAGAACGAGACCTGACATTTGTGGAAGCATGTACGGAGGCCAAGGCAATGGAAAAGGAGGTGGAGCGGGCGACTGCAGGATCAGTAGACACACGCAGGACTTATAATAGCCCACCCCAACCCACACCCAAACCCCCAGCCCCTGCAGAGCCCTTGCAGGACTGGAAAAGTCTCAAAGAAACTCTGAGATCGGAACTGGCTGATGAGTTGCGGGCACAGGTGACTGATTTAAAAACGTCATTGCTAACAGAGTTCCGTATGCAACAGGGTACACAACGGCAACCTGAACATGCCACTGGGGGCAGTGGCAGTGAGCAAGGGGCACACCGCATCCGAAGGAGAACACGGCCGCCACAGTGGGATGATCAAGGTCGCCCAATCTGTCTGAGATGTAACCAAGCAGGTCACATGCAGCGAGAGTGCCGGGCCCGGGAAGGTGTCAACCACTTCCAAGTGTCCACGTCGGACGAAAGGTCAGTGGAAGTCCCAATGCGGGCTGCCTTGGTGGGGGAGAGCCCACAGGTGGAGGTTCTTGTCCAGGGTACACCTATTCCCTTCATTCTCGACACTGGGTCCCAGGTAACCCTTATCAGCAAGAGCCTGTTCCAGCACCGCCTGCAGGGGACCGAGATGGAGGTAGGAGATATCCCATGGTTAACATTGAAGGCGGCTAATGGGCTAGCCCTACCTTATGTGGGCTATGCTTTGCTAGACTTTAAAGTTGGGGGAAGGGCTGTTCTGGGGAAGGGTGTGGTTATTGTGGAAGATCAATACTTGCCCCCTGCATATGGCATATTAGGCATGAACATAATTCAACATTGTTGGGAGGGCCTCCGCCAGCAGGGGGACCACCAACTTACTTTGTTTAAGTCCACTCTCCCCAGGGCAGCTGTAGCGGCGTGGGACCAGGCGTTCACAGCGTGTCGGAGGTTGGAAGCGGAGGAACATCGAGGACCGAGTCTGGGAGTGGCCCGCCTACGCTCGATTGACCCAGTCCGGCTGGCCCCACAGACGGAGACCACAGTGTGGGCCCATGTGCCCGAGGCGCCGAAGACCAGCCAGGAGGACGTGCTGCTAGAGGACTGCTATCGTGGTGGGCAGGAGTGGTGTGTGGGTCGCGCTTTGACTAGACCACAGGGAGGCCAGGTCCTCCTCCGGGTCTGCAATCCTCACCCCTACCCCGTGGCCCTGCCCCCCCGTAGGCCTCTGGCCCGTGTCTGGCGCCTGGGGAAAGACGACGTGCAGGCCCCGAACCAGTTAGTCCTCCGTCAGGAGGAGGACTCCGTGGTGGAAGTGGATGTGAGGCCAGTGAGTAGTCCCCTCTCTGGTTGTTTGAAGACCCTGCTCCAGCAGACTGAGGGACTGACACCGCCCCAATCCAACCAACTCCAAGGGCTTCTAGAGAAATGGCAGGAGGTCTTTGCCCTTAGCGAGGAAGACTATGGTCGTACCAACGCGGTGTATCACACCATTCCCACTGGAGATGCTGCACCGATTCGACAGAGGTATCGACCAGTGCCCCCTAGCCTCTATGCTGAACTGAGGACACTGCTGAAGGATATGCTGGATGGGGGAGTCGTCCGGGAAAGTTCCAGCCCATGGGCTGCTCCGGTAGTCCTAGTAAGGAAGAAGGACGGCTCGTGGAGGTTTTGTGTGGACTATAGGAAGTTGAATGCAGTGACCCACAAAGACGCGTATCCCCTCCCCCGTGTGGAAGAATCCCTCACCAGTTTAAAGCGAGCCGAATGGCACTCTACCCTGGATCTCGCTAGTGGGTACTGGCAGGTAGAGGTTCACCCGGCCGATAAGGAGAAAACCGCCTTTGTGACGCCGTTGGGCTTGTATGAGTTTGAACGGATGCCCTTTGGACTATGCAACGCCCCAGCCACTTTCCAGCGGCTTATGCAACGGTGCCTCGGGGGGCAGGTACATGATTTTCTCCTTATTTACCTTGATGACATAATTCTGTACTCACCTACGTTTGATTCCCACCTAGGACATCTGGAACAGGTTTTCTCCAAGCTCCAGGAACACGGGTTGAAGCTGCAACCAGCGAAGTGTCACCTGTTCCAGCGGTCTGTTCAGTACTTGGGCCATGTCGTCAGCCAGGGAGGAGTGGCGACCGACCCCCAGAAGAATGATGTGGTGCGGGACTGGCCAGTGCCGACTACCATTCGGGAGGTGCGCTCATTTCTGGGGTTTGTGGGCTACTACCGCCGGTTCATCCCTGCATTTGCACGGAAGGCGGGACCGCTGCATGCGCTGCTGAGGGGGACCGGCGGTAATAAGACCAAGTTGGTCGACTGGACCCCAGAGTGTGAGCAAGCCTTCCAGGATTTGAAGGACTCTTTGCTGAGGGCGCCGGTCTTGGCCTACGCTGATTTCACCATCCCTTTCCGATTGTATACTGATGCCAGCCTGCACGGGCTGGGAGCTGTGCTGGCTCAGGTACAAGAGGGGAAGGAACGAGTCATTGCCTACGCCAGCCGTGGACTTCATGATTCAGAAAGGAATGATCAGAACTATAGTGCGTTTAAATTGGAGTTCCTGGCGTTGAAGTGGGCAGTGACTGAAAAATTTAAAGACTATCTGTGGGGTACCACCTTCCAAGTGTTTACTGACCACCGCCCCCTGTTACACCTCCAAACGGCAAAGCTGGGGGCAGTTGAGCAGAGGTGGGCTGCCCAGCTGGCCAATTTTGATTTTTCACTGTGCCATAAGCCAGGTGTGGACCATCAGAATGCTGACGCCCTGTCTCGACTCCCTGAAGCGATGGCGGTGAGGCAAGTGGAGACACCAGTACCGACGGAAAGTCACCTGGGGCAAGGCTCATGGGTAGAGCGTCAGGCCCAAGATCCGGAACTGGCCATGGTTCGTCTGTGGCGGCAGCAGGGGACACGGCCCACCGAAAGGGACCGGCAGGCCCTCCAGACCTGTGGGCGGCAGCTCCTAGGTGAATGGGACCGGTTGGAGGTGCAAAATGGAGTCCTGATGTGCCACAGACCAGCAAGCAGGGGGCAGGATGACCTAGCGGTGATTGTGGCCCCAGCTGCTGAACAAAGAACTCTGTGGACCCAGTACCATGTCGCTCTGGGACATGCCAAGGGCACCAGGCTGCTGACCGCACTGCGCGAGAGGTTCTTTTGGATCGGCATGAACAGAGATCATCAAAGGTGGGTGACTGAATGCCCCCAGTGCGTGCTTAACACTGCAGGGACAGGGTCCAGGGCACCGTTGTGTTCCGTGGAGACTAGTTATCCATGGGAGACACTTGCTTTGGACTTCCTGTCCCTAGGGCGGCCTGGGGACAGCCACCCCTACATACTGGTAATGGTCGACTTGTTTTCAAGGTTTGCCTTTGCAGTGCCGACCAAGGACCAGACGGCACCCACCATGGCTAGGGTGTTATGGCGAACAGTGTTCCAGCCTTTTGGGTGTCCGGAACGAATATTGACGGACCAGGGACCCGCGTTTGAAGCGGACCTCACCAAGCAACTGTGTGCCCTGTACGGCTGCCGGAAGGTGAGAACAACCCCTTACCACCCCCAGGGGAACGGAGCCTGTGAGCGGATGAATCAGACCATCCTCCGCCTGCTCAATACTCTGGAGCCGGGGGAGCAGCCACGGTGGAGTGAGCACCTTCCTGAGCTGGTGCATGCATATAACAACACACCACACAGCGTCACAGGATTGGCCCCGTTCTTCGTGGTGTTTGGGCGTCATGCCCGTCTCCCGGTGGACCAGATGGTGGGCGTGGCTAGGCCGGAACAGCGGGTGGCCCTGCATGACTGGGTGCAAAGGCACAATAGTCGACTCAAGAGGGCATACAGTCTGGTGAAGGAGCGGAGCCAGCAGCGACAGCAGCAGGACCAGGAACGACACAATCGGCGGCCTGGTGCCCCTCCACTGTTGCCTGGAGAGAGGGTTCTGGTCCGGGACTTTCGTCGTCGGGCCCGGGGGAAGCTGGGATACCATTGGGATCCCCGACCATATGTGATTCAGGGACAGCCTGCGAGGGACCGTCCTGTCTACATTATCCGGCCTGAGGGAAGAGAGGGGGCCTGCCGCACTATCCATCGGAACCACCTGAGGGCGGCGCCCAACAACTGGCTACCTGGGGCTCATGGGGGCGCAGGTGAATTGGTGAGTGATGCAGTAATAGAACAGCCGGGGGAAGTCAGGGGACCAGAATTGGGGTGGTGGCCAGCTAGCTTCCCATGTGGTCAGGGGCGCCTGAGGCCGGGTGGTAATGTAGGTGGGCATGGGGAGGTGGAGGAAGCCCTCCCGCAGGCCCAGGGGGAACAGGCTGAGGGGAGTGTGGTGGGGCCTCGCCGATCCCAGCGAGAGAATCAGGGGGTTCTCCCAACAAGGTATCGGGAATAGTGGGCAGGGACGACCACTGATAAAGCGGGGGGGAGTGTCACATTCTGGTGTTTGGTGATGGTGATTATGGTACTATGAAATCTGTGTTTGGGGGAAAACTGTGATATGGGGTGGGCTGAACTCTGCACGCTGCTATTGAGGGACAAGGACTGATTGCACTGATTACACGGACTGATGGACTGGCTAATGGGGCGAATTGAATGATTGGGACATGGGTGGGGTTAAGTGCTTTTTATACAGGCCCTCGAAGACTGTGGGGCAGAGTTGGAGATTCCCTGTGTTGTCACGGAGGTTGGCGCGGTCCGGGGGTGCAGCATTGAGAAGCCCAGTGAGAGACAACGCATGCATGCATGCCGACAAAAGGAAAGTGCTTATTTCTAAAGTTACTATTGTGTATGCATGTGCCACTGGCTGCTCTCGCTGGACTGTAAAGTAGGCTATGCGTGTGTTTCCTTGTCGTTTCGGAGAGCTGTGGAAGTCCGGGACGGTGACCGAGCCGAGGAGGAGAAAAGACTGAGAGGCTTCAAACGACGCGCATCTAAGGAAAGTGATCATAATCCATTGCTCAGTGTGAGTGGGCTACTATTATGTTGTGAGTGGACTCTGAGTGTTTCCTCTTTCGTTGGCAGCGCGAAGGGAGAGATGTGGATGTATCTGTGCTCCGGCCGACGCGACTGGAACCCGGAAGACTAGGCTACTGACTGTGGACTACGGGCCCCGCCCCCTTCGTCTACGGGTCGCGGCTTAAAGGGACAGTGGTTCGTGAACTTAATGTGTTTTTGGTCGGCGTGGGGAAGCCGCCGACCAAATTATTCTCTTTTCCCATCTGGGTTGTGCATTGCACTCATTAGCTGGCAAGTGTGGATTGAGCCCCTCCTATTGGGGATCTTGAGTGGCAGAACAGACGACTCCTCTATAGATGGACTACCGTGACAGTGACACCCTGTGATTGATGTATTGTGTGGTGTGAACACTTATATATGTGTGTGTGATCTGATTCCATCATTTGCAGTGATCAATGGAAATTTAACTTGTACTTTTATGTGGTGAAAGTGATAATTATTAATTGTATTGATCCTAGGTATTTTTGAGCTTTGTATTTTCCTGTTGCTCGGCTGCTCATCTGTGGGGTTGTATTGACTGTCTGCTCCTCTCTAAAAACTGGTGTTTGTGTGGCTATTCCTGTATTGGCTACTCCTGTGCATAGGCTATGTATCACTTGCTAGGGCTACTGCATTAAGCTGGCGTGAGGGTGGCTGCCAACCCATTGATTAATAAAACTTGTAAAATTACTCTTGTCTGGTGTTGTGTGTCAGAGAGGACCGAATCTGCGTCTTGCTGGGCTAGACCGGCACGACACTTATAGTAGAAATAATGGCATGAGACTGGTGTACGCTAAAGCCATACAGTTAAAGCTAGAGCAAGCTATTTTGAGGCTAGAGCAAAACTACGGGGAAAAGTCATGAAATCATTCACGCCTCGTAGTTCAATCATCACGGTTACAACATAAGCTACCGGTATGCTTACTCTAGCCATTGTTACCGTCACAGGCTACATTGAAGGCAAACTAGTAGGCCTACACAAGGAGAAGACCTAACGTTGCATAAAAACAGTTTACATACCAAGGCCCAGTATCCAACGTGAGCACCACTGAAGAAAGATGCCTCGAATGGCGACAGTCCTAGTCTCGACCAGCGACGGCAACGTGCTTTTCAAACAATGAAAGCATCCCTAGTTTTATCCGGAAGAAAGTCAGGTCGCCCTTGATGTACATCACACCCACAGGTGTTAATCATGGGCTGAATGGCTCTAACCTGACTACATAAAGCCTACCCAAGCAGCAAAACACGTTATTTGAACCAAAACAAACGTTTCATTTAGGTTGTATTTTGGTTTCAAATAAAACAGACGTACATAGTACGTTCTTTAAATGTGTTTTCTGGCACCAGTACAAATAACCCAGCAAACAATTAACGTTCTGCTAACTTTCACTAACGTTAGCTTTTGGTTCCCCTATGGTTCGTTTTTCAGCAACCTACTAATAACGTTTAGAGAACGTTATCTCCAGGTTGTCAAAACAAATAACGTTCCCCTAACGTTTTTACAACTGAAGAAAAAAACGTTATATTCTGGTTGAATCCCAGCAAGCAAATAACGTTAGCCGCTGGTTCTCCTGTGGTTAGTTTATCAGTAACCTTCTCATACCCTGGAGAGAACGTTAGCTCCAGGTTATCAAAGTTTCCCGAACGTTATTACAACTAAAGAAAAAAACGTTATATTCTGGTTGCATTTCTCTTTTCACACAAAGTTGCTACTTAGTTGTTTTTTGGTATCTTATTTGTATATCGGTATTCTCTGGTTATGTGCGTGGGGTTGATTATTGTTGATGAAAATCGCCCCAGAGTTTCTATGAGTTTCCAATTGAACACGGCCAGCAGCCACACTGCAAAGTCGGAATAATTTGTTGCAAAATCGACATATAGCCCTATTCTATTCTTCCCCCCTCTGTTGGATTGATATTCGGCCGACCAGCCAGCCCGTCAGCTAAAGGGGCCAGTGCGAGAAGCTGAAAAACTTCCATCTCCGGTCCGTGAAAAAAACAGCCAGTTCTGGGGTGTTGGTGTTTTAGCAGACTCAACCTCGCTAACTTTAAGACATTTGGCACAGAGATAAAGTTACTCACGTAGGCTACTGGCTGTATGGTATCGATCACATTCTTCACATCATTCTCCATGCACTTATTCCATTAAGTCCAACAGGTTTTTAAAAAACACTGTACAGGGTAAACCGGGTGGAAGAGCTAGCTAGCCATAGTCCCAGGCAGGCACACAACGATTTCATGCTAACTAATCTGACGAATAGTGTTGGATTAATCCATAATCGATTAGAGTGGCACCTGAAATGCATTCATGTTTTTAAAGCTTTATTTGTTATGAAAATATGATGATGAGGACTCCAATGAATTCTTTCTCAAACGTTGAGACTGCATCTTAAACAGCACAATGTTCCCGGGGGAGAACTGTTTTATATTAACACGTAGTCCAAGTTATAGCCTGTTACAGTGCTGTTCACTCAGCCTATCCCACAATTCCCAGTCCCAATTTAAAACAAAATAAACCAAAATCCATCATAATTCTGAACCGAGGACTTTTAATGGCATACGATGCAATAAAAACAGCCAGTTTTGAATGTTGAAACAGTGTGTTAGGCTAGCGCCTGCTCTGCTTATGTTTTGATCTGAGTAGCAGCTAATCGTTTATTATAGGAAAAGACACCGTAGACAAGAAAGTATTAGACCTAACCGCATTTAAATACTTAGCTGACACAAATTCATATTAACGAACCGTATTCGTCGCAGTTCAGCAAGCAGCTAATGGTAAGTGAATTTACATACGTGTAGTAGCCTATAATGTCATTGCCTTAGTCATCAGAGACGTTCGCCCTCCCAGCTTGCAGATAGGCTGTAGCCGCAGATGGAGAGAGTACAGCGGAGCCATGCCTGGATGTCACGATAATTCTACATATTTTTTCCCCCTTTACACTTTGTTGCTGGGAGGTTAGGGGAACGTTAATGCAACCAAATATAGTAAAGTTCCCTAAAGGGTAGGAGAACGTTCTGCTAACCAAAATAAACAACCAGAAAAAAACGTAGTATTTTCGTCAAGAAAACTTTCCTGGGGAACCTTGTGGCAACTTTCGCAACTTTCAGGCAACGTTTTCCTAACCAGGAAAAAAACGTTCTAAAAACGTTCTCCTAACCAGAAATTGTTAGCTGGGAACCCTGTTAAAAACGTCCATTGCACGTTGTAACCTGGTGCCAAAAGACAAGTGCAATATCCAACGCACCTAGCACTGGTTCCAACGTCAACAGAAGATGCAAATTTGGTTTCAATTTACACAAACTATTACCAACTAAAAAACAACGTAAATTACACGTTCAAAACGGGTGTAAATAACAACGTTTTATAACGAACGTATCACACTTACTTTCAACAATGAATGAAGGTGCTGGTTAACACCAAATACTAATGAGGGGGAAATCGTGTGGAAAACGTGTCACCCAAGCAGCAAACAGACGTGTTGTACACGTTTTTTTCCGGTGCTCAGTTGGTTTCAGACACGTTCAGAATTGGTTCAGAATTCCGTTCATTTTTGGTAAATGTGTAGGTTCCCGATTACGCTTTTAACACGTTCCAGAAGAGTTCATATTAAGTGTCCATGTACGTTTTGGGCACGTTGCAAAAGGGTGTTAAACACAATGGTTGTGAAAAAAAACATTCAATGAACGTGCATATCTGTTAGCTTTTGACACCGCAATTCCATCTGTTCACTCTAGAATCTGTTCACGGTAGAATCTTTGCTGTTGACTGTCTATTACACAATGTTGTTCCTTGGTAACCATGGGAGAGAAACAACCCACCGCACGTCTTCATGATAGCAGATTCGACATTAGAATTCAATTATTACGTTGTGCTAACTCACCGTTCCAGACGTCTTGAAGTTCAACGACCACGTTCGGATAATATTAATAACTGTCAGCTGGATATTTAAACCGGTTTAGGTATGTCTACGGTGTATTTTTTCCCTAATAAACAATTACATCAGTGGTCTTTTCCAGAGATAACAACATCAACTGAGTAGGTTAGCCTAAGCTAAAATGTCCCAACCACGTTGTTTCAAACTAATAATATAGCCAATAAACTAAGCAACTGAATTACAATGCATGCTGGGAAGCAAATCTCAATAGCCTTACACGAAATGTAATTGAAGTTATCAGATATCAGCTTATATTTTATAGTTGAACTATAGTTAAGTAACGTGTATAAAGTCATACAATTGTGATAAACATTAATTATTCTGAAAAGTTTTTTATATATAGATCGTTTTGTCTAACAAATTATAAGCAAGGTCACTTCTGCTGCTAGGCAACTCTAAACAAATACCTTCGTTTTCAGACGTGTCTGACACGTTTTCCACACGTTTTCCCCCTCGTTAGTATTTGGTGTTAGCACCTTCATTCATTGTTGAAAGTAAGTGTCAGATACGTTCGTTATAAAACGTTGTGATTTACACCCATTTTGAACGTGCAATTTACGTTGTTTTTTAGTTTGTAATAGTTGGTGTAAATTGAAAACGATATTGCATCTAGTGTTGACGTTGGAATCGGTGCTAGATGCGTTGGGTTTTGCACGTGTCTTTTGGCACCAGATTACAACGTGCAATGGACGTTTTTAATAGGGTTATTTGTACTGGTGCCATCAAGCACGTTTAAATAACGTACTATGCACGTCTGTTTTATTTGAAACCAAAATACAACCTAAATAAAACGTTTGTTTTGGTTCAAATAACGTGTTTTGCTGCTTGGGCAGACACGTCTGAAAACTTCAATTACATTTCGTGTCCCAAGCAGCAAAACACGTTATTTGAACCGAAACAAACGTTTTCTATCTCTGTGCGGCTGCTGCGCGGCAGACGTTTCCAGTGGGCGATGTTCCATTGAAAACAATGGAATTCTATTTTTTTTCGTGGCTTGGCGCGGCGCGGCGCGTACGCTTCTGGTGGGCGTTGGACTTTATTAATATTACCCGAACGTGGTCGTTGAACTTCAAGACGTATGGAACGGTGAGTTAGCACAACGTAATAATGCAAATCTAATGTCGAATCTGCTATCATGAAGACGTGCGGTTGGTTGTTTCTCTCCCAGGGTTACCAAGGTAACTACATCGAGAGATAGACAGTCAAAAGCAAAGATTCTAGAGTGAACAGATGGAATTGCGGTGTCAAAAGCTAACAGATATGCACGTTCATTGAATGTTTTTTTTCACAACCATTGTGTTTAACACCCTTTTGCAACGTGCCCAAAACGTACATGGACACTTAATATGAACTCTTCTGGAACGTGTTAAAAGCGTAATCGGGAACCTACACATTTACCAAAAATGAACGTAATTCTGAACCAATTCTGAACGTGTCTGAAACCAACTGAGCACCGGAAAAAAATGTGTACAACACGTCTGTTTGTTGCTTGGGTACCTTACACTGGCAAGATTTGGGAAAGATTCTTGAAAGATTGTAGTCTTGAGTACTTTTGAGTAAAGCTTGAGTGAGGGGCATTAGTTAAGGCCGCGTTCAGACTGCAGTGCAGACGAATCTGATTCAAATCTGATTCCTTCTCATATCCGATTTTTAGGGCTGACTGTTCACACTGCCTTTAGCAAGTGTCCAAATCGGATATGGCTCTGTTCAGACTGGGTCACATTAGTAACAGATCTGACAGGTTGCTGTAGCAACGAAAACAAACATTTCTGCCATCAGGAAATACTTCCTAATTTGGTGTGATTAAACATAGAACAATACAACTAGGTGAGTGTTCATTGAATGCATGCATACATGTGCGCATTTGCGTGACAGAAACCGAAACTAATCAGTGGCAAGCTCCGCTTCAAACTGTTGGAAGGCTATTTAATTATTTAACGGCATTTAATAGAACAATGTGGATTCTTGCAACTTCCATAGAAACAGAGCAGAGACTGTATAATGCTCTATTTAGCATTGAGTATTGTTAAGTCACGTTCAAAACAACATGGTCAAAAGACATAGCCGTAACGTGGCTCCACAACTCGAAATAGGTGGGCGGTCACGCACGTAAAGTCACGTCGCGGACAGTCAAATCCGATCTGAGTGTTGGGAGCTGTTCAGACTGAGACGCATCTGTCCATATCCGATACGAATGCGATATGAAACTACCTCCCGGATGTGGTTTGCAACCGTTTCGCAAAAATTGGATTTCATGTGGCCTGTCACTGTTCAGACTTCAAAAGTGACATCCGATACAAATCTGAATGGGCTAAAAATCGGATTTTGGCTGGCAGTCTGAACGCAGCCTAAAAGACTACAGTCTTTCAGGAATCTTTCCCAAATCTTGTCAGTGTAAGGTAGGCTTAAGTAACATCAATGTCTGGTGAAAAGTTTTGGTATGCGTTGGAAATATATTAACTCATGAGAAAGTAAAATTCGAAATGAGATGAAATTAACTATTTCTCCAAAACACAGCTTAATAACAGAAGTAATAGGAGCAAGAAAAGGGGCATTTTGGGATCTTAAAGCTCCACTGCATAGGATTTCAAGTTGTCTATTAACCATTTTAGTTTTTTTTACTTACAAATATTGCTTCATTCATTAGCAATTACCACCATCAAAAAACTGCAGTGTTCTGGCAGGCTTTATATTTGCCATTTAAAAATACATTGTGTTGGCGTATCCAATGCAAAATGCCATGTTGTGTCGCCATATTGAAGCTACAGGTCCTGGAAGGGGACAGCCTTTTCCTTTTTTTAACACATAACTCATATCTTTTTAGACCTTGAAATTCTTTCATTTTTACAGCTTGAAAAGCACATGCCATGTCTGGGCATTAATATCTTGACAAATATGTTCCCTAGCCTCCCCAAATTTTCTAGGGTGGAAGATCAACTCATAATAAGCATGTGTAAACAATTTAAAGTCTGTACTAAATGTCTCTTGACTCTCGAAAGGGCCCTCAATTTTGGAAAAACGTGCATTAAGTGTGATATTAAGGGTATTAAAAAACTGTTTATCTTTTTCACTTGGTATCAGTCACTATTTCCTCTTCAAATACAGCAGTTAATTAATGTTTTCCCACAATTTGAAGTCTCCACAACAAATAACCATGACAATAATGACAATAAAACAAGGCATGTTTGTATTTTGTGTCATTTTCATGTAACTGAAATGCTATGTGGGGTAGGTAGTAGGATCATGAAAATCTATGTGGAAATAGAAAAGTATATGGACATGTAGTGTGTAAAGTTCTAATATTGCATCGAAGCCCCGTTCACAGAATAAATGCATGTAGTTACAGGTGTTTTGGTAACACCAGAATAAACATTTACAATAAAAAAAGTGAAGTTTGGCACCCCCCTCTGGCGAAACAGTAGCATTTTGCTACTTTTACAAGGCATTAACTCTGGTAGCTATTTGAATGGAATGGAAAGGCTGTATTTTACTTCCCGTATTCAAAAAGAAGCAGAAATTCCTAATACCTTGAAATTGAAAAGGATGCCAAATACACCGAATTATATACTTGAAATTATGTTTTAACCATTAATCTAAAATAGGCCAATCATTAGTTGGTGGCTTTTTTGCTATCCTTTTCAATATCAAGGTATTAGGAATTTCTGCTTCTTTTTGAATACGAGAAGTAAAATATAGCCTTTCCATTCCATTCAAATAGCTACCAGAGTTAATGCCTTGTAAAAGTAGCAAAATGCTACGGTTTTGCCAGAGGGGGGTGCCAAACTTCACTTTTTTTTTATTGTAAATGTTTATTCTGGTGTTACCAAAACACCTCTAACTACATGCATTTATTCTGTGAACAGGGCTTCGATGCAATATTAGAACTTTACACACTACATGTCCATATACTTTTCTATTTCCACATAGATTTTCATGATCCTACTACCTACCCCACATAGCTTTTCAGCTGCATGAAAATGACACAAAAATACAAACATGCCTTGTTTTATCCTTATTATTGTCAAATTCATTTGATTTGGAGACTTCACATTTTGGGACAACATTAACAAAGGATTATATTTCTATAGAAAAGACTCATTGATGGCAGGTGTGCCCCAATAAAAAAGTTTTGAGACCCTCAATATCACTTTTTTTTGCATGTTTTTTCAGAAACTAGGGACTTCTGTACAACCAATGAGACTGTGGTACAAACATTTAATCATTGAATCTTACTAAGAACATGCTTGTCTTCCATTCTATAAAGTTTAGTCAGGCTAGGAATGATACTTTTTAAGATATGAGTACCTTAACATGGCCTCCAAGATAAGGTCATTTAGAGAGTGTAAAAAGGCAAGGGCAAAAAGACAATGAAAACAATAGAATTGAGCAAAAATATTTTACAGATTTTAGTTATGGAACCTAAACATTGTGTAGACAAACTTTGAAGAAAATCCGAGTCGGTGCTGCAACCATTTTCCTGGATTTTGTCTGATTTGACACGGAATGACCCATAAGGGAAACATCCCAAAACAATAGCACCCATATAATTGCTGTTGTTTTCAGGAGTATTTCTCATGCAATCATGCAAAAGCAATGAACTATTGTAAATATATCTTACATTAGTAAAGTAGGCCTCTGATGTGCATATCACTTTAAGCACTTTTAGCACAGTATTGACTGCTCTGAAATGAAAGTGCATACAATATAGTATAATAATAATTGTGACAATAATAATCATAATGATGATTTGATGTGGGGTGGAGGTACGTGTAGGTGGGCCCTATGACCCCAAAGTCTGCCATAACCGGGCCTCAAGTTTGAGGCTATTAGTGTTTCCACCAAAAAAAATATATTATGCATTTACAAAATGCAACATTTGAACACACATATTGGTGCTGTTGTAGTTTATTATCTCCATTTGTATGTGATTACTCATATTTCAAGCGATATTTCTCCGGCCCCTCAGTTTTGATACTTTTCATGAACTGGCCCCTATTACAAACTAATTGAATAGCCCTGGTCTAGTCTAACAGATTGGGAAGTGTAGGCTATGTCGTGAAAGAGAAAATACGATTTTAGAGAGGCAAACAAAAGTTAAGGTTGCTTTTGACATAGTACAATGAAGAAAACGGATGCTCTGAATATTGATTCAGCTGTCTCTAAAAGTGTAAGCATTTAACCGCACTCTGGATTACACCTGCTTTCAGAAGGCGGAAGTTTTTCAACGCAAAATAGACGTGCGCTGTTTTCATACATCTGGCAGAATACTTAATCAATAGCACCTCTCCTCCCCTGTACTTGCGCGTTACACCCATTTTCACCTGATCCGCCCAGGAATTAATATGCATGACACGGAAAAGCGCAAATAGCCATTTTCAGCTCCCACAGCAGGCAGTCTGCGCGTTTCCCTCATTGCGGCTTGTTTGTATCCTCCCCATGTTTATACGCGCACGTTACGCCTGAATTGGGCGCAAAACGTTAGTACATCTAGCCCTGAGAGCGTGACCGGCGGAAGGCGGAAGCGAAGCACAACTCAAAGCGAGACCATGGCTTGGGAGGAAAGATCGGTGGATTTACATAGTTTCAGAATGAATTTAATCGAGTCAGTACCTTTCCGGAAATGTTGTTGAAGTGTTGCTAACGTGCTGCAGCAGTGACATTTCCGGAAAGGAACTGGCTAAATTAAATTCATTCTGGACTCTCTATCCGACCACATGAAGACCTCCGGATACTTCGGTTTGGCTTTAGGGACCCTCAACTCACTACCACGTAAGTGTAATGTTGTTTGGAGAAGAGGTATTCAAATAGCGTATTGTAGAGGCGAAAGGACGTGCCCCGTTCACTTCCAGGCTAACACATTTTTGGCTAAAACCGGTAAAATCGAACTTTCTCAAAACACATCCGTGTGACATGATTTGATGTCAACTCAACGTATGTACCCCCTATCATCCGTAAATTGATCTAAAGTGCATATTACTCCGGATAATCCCTTTAAATTCTGTTCTAACCAGTTAAAGGGGATGTTAACAAGTTTATTCCAAGTACTGCTCCAGACATCTACAGTTCCCAATACATGGAAGCTGTCTAACATTGTACCCATCCCTAAAAAACCTGGTGCAACAGAATTTAATGATTTTAGACCTATTGCACTTACCTCCATTTTATGCAAATGTATGGAAAGGATGGTGAGCAGGCATAACAACCACTGTATCCAACACATTAGATCACCTACAGTTTGCAAATAAATCTCAAAGGGGCATAGATGATGCTACTGTAACACTGTTTAACACCCTTGCCAAACATTTACAAGTTTCATCTCATTATGCAAGAGTATTGTTTATTCATGGGTTTCATCAGGTCCCTTTGCACAGGTGTATTAATCAAGCACCATGCAGTCTGCGTTGATAATCTAGGTGCTTGATTGTATACACCTGTGGAAAGGGACCTGATGAAATCCATGAATAGACTTTACATCTTCTTTTAATTCTATGCAAATTCATATTCTATTCCAGAGACTTGAGGACCTGGGGCTAATGGGGGGATAATTCAGTGGATTAGACACTTCCCATCTGACTGCCCCCAAAGAGTTATCCTTGGAAATGTCATGTCAGACTTGAGTGTACTGAATACTGGGGCACCTCAGGGTACCATATTGTCACCCTTGCTTTTCTCTATTTACACAAATGAGTTTAAGATACATGAGGAATATTTTAGACTGTTTAAATATGCAGACGATATGGCTCTGATTGGTCTATTAAGAAGGGGAGACTTGGAGAGAGAACGAGCCTATATCCATCATGCAACATCTCTTCAACATTGCATGGTGTCAGAGTAGTTTTCTAGAAATAAATGTCTCAAAGACAAAAGAACTCATTCTGCAAAAGGACCAGCCACTCCCAGTTATCATTAAATGCGTTAGCATATTTTAGATAATAGATCTCATCATAGATTCTCCCATCTCCGCTTCTGTCACACCCACACCGCACAAATTCAGAATCAAGGCAGGCTTATGAAAGAGGCGTGATTTATTTTAAAAAAGAACCAGACTAATCTACCACCTCCTTAATTTAGGTTGATATGAGAACATGGACTTTCTCATTGACCTTCTGAATGCCATTTAAATCCAGAAGGAACACCAACCAGTCTTTGATTTTGAAAACGTATGCAAGGTGAACTGAATAAAGAACTGCCTACAGTAAAATGGTGTGTCATCACATAGTTGAACAAGGAAATTACTTCACAAAATATCACTTTTGCTTTGACGTTTGTTTACAAAGAGTCAAGACGTGCTTGAGGTGTGTAGATTTATAATTCAAAAACTCACGGTTGACAAAAAGGTTTCGCTGGCAGCTGCCTCGCATAATATCAATTTATCTATGTACAGTAGACTGACATCTGCAGCTTCGAACGCAGTAGAGACTAGAGACTGACATAACGAGTTCAATCTCCATTACAAACGAATTAAAAGACGAGAGAATAAACTACGCTGCTCCACTATAGTGCAGACGTCTGTGCAAATGTATGGATGTCTTCAGTGAAGTTGGAAAGAAACGACAGAGTCGAACGAAGTATGCTATGGGATTATGACTTCTCATCAAGTTAAAACTGAAGATACATAATCGGTAAGATCCAATACTGAAAGTGGGTTATTATAACAGGATTTTCACTATTTAACAATCTAGCCAGTGAAGGTAATGGCGCGAAATATGCCACCGTGTGACACTGTCATGCGGAAAACATGAAGCTGTATCAGCTTATAAGCATCACATTTGATACTGTAATGTCAATTTGTAATTTCCGTGTTGCCTACATGTATTTAGAACTAGGCCTTCTGCCGACATGAGCAATATGCTGTTTCACCTTGTAGTGGCACTCGACCTTATTCCAGCCATCCAGAGTGCGTAGCTGGAAAAGTGCTTAAAGGAATAGTTCGGAATTTTGGATATAGGACCTCATTTCCAACTTAGTCGGGGTGATATAGGTCGGTGAAGACCATTTCAGTGAATTTCTGCCCTTCCTTGAGTTGCAGCGTTCATCTCGTGCTGACCTGGTGCCGAGATAACGCAAGTCAACAGTAACATCCAGCCTGCCACTGAAAATACTCCACAGAACACCCGAAACAAATAAATTATAACGTCAGCAGACATCCCAAGTCTCCCGGAAGTTCCGGGAGTCTCCCGCATAGCGACTCACTGATGCCCGCAAATTACTTAAAATCTCCCGGAATCTAGAGCGAGCGGGCAAGATCGCGCACACACGACACAGACTGTGCTCAAAACCGCGCACATCATCTGTGTAGCGCGCACACGACAGAGAGGCAGAGCGAGAGTCTGTTCATGTGTGTGATAGTGTGCGTGTGTGTCTCATGAAGCATCCTGATTGGCATGTTTCGGTAAGTCAACCAATCAATTTCAAGTGTGGGCGGAATTATATCTCTTCTCCCGAACCGTATCAATAGGTTTCATTTCAAGTGCATATTATTCAGGCCGGCTAGTTGTCAGGGCTACATGAAAACAACAAACTCCTTAGACCTGTTTAAAGTTGCAATGGAATAAGATTAAAAGCCGTTTACACTAATAGTATAAGCCGCCCATAAAGTAATCTAAATATTCTTACATGATTAGAAGTGCATTGGGCTATATCCTGTATTATTGCCTTTTTTTTGGGGGGGGGGTGACTTTTTGCAGGTTGGGATGCCTGCGTCAGACTAGCGATGCACATGCCTGTGTTGATAGAACAATGTTAGAGATAAAACTAACCTTGCATCGCATTGCAATAGCCTACTTTGTTCCCTGTATGGCAGTGGCGGATTGATATTGAGAAACTAGTCCCTCAAAATGTAATAAATCATTGAGTTGCAAGGTTAGTTTTATTTCTAAAATTATTCTGTCAACACGGACATGTATCAATAGTCTGACGTTTTAAGTGACTTGTCTCGGGTGTGCTGTGGAGTGAGTAAGATGGAATTCTCCCATTCGCGCGTAAATTGTGCGTAAGCTTTTTTTTTTTTTTTTTTTTTTTTACGCATGTCTGTTGCGCACCTCTCTGTTAAGCGGATTCTCCTATCTCCGCTTCTGTCACACCCACACCGCGCAAATTCGGAATCAAGGCAGGCTTATGAAAGAGGCGTGATTTATTATTATTTTTTTTTTAAAAAACAGATGTGATAGGGCTAGACCAAATTGGGGGGTGTGGTGTCAATTTACCCATTAGGGTGTTCGCCATTCATGAACAGCAGGCCTGTTTGAAAAACAGCAGTGTAGTAGCTAGGCATGGACTGCAGCTCACGTTTGTGGCGGTCGTGGATTTGAGTTGACTTTGGAGTTCGTAAAGAACCTCTGCGGTGAAACTTGTGTTGCCTCATCTTCCCGTGGTAACGGTGAGTATCGGAGCGGTGTGAGGGGAATTCGGGTGTATAGTGCTTAGTACTAGCACTATCATTTTGATATATTGTTTAGGGTATTCCATCATTGGAGGAGCGTAACTTCCGGGTAGGGATGGGCAGAACGAGGCTTTGTGAAACAACGAAGCGTTTGAAGCAATTGACCCTTCCAGAGCCATGCCCTAAAACTGCCACAGGCCAATCGTGGCTTAGCAACCCGTAACTAGGCAAGCAAGGCCTGGCAAGCTTTAGAGTTTTTGCCATGTTAACCTATGGAGACTGCATAGCCTGTGGGCCATTAAGGGCATTTATTTGGATGTGTGGTGCCCCCAAACACGTGAAATCACGGTGAAATAACATGTTGAACTATAAAGACATGATATAGTTTGAAATACGTATTTTTCTAACTTTAAATTTTGCATATTGCGTGATATTTCCATAACCGCGAGATACGTTTCACGATGGCGGCAAAAAGTTCTTAACAGACATTCAACGAGACGTATGTATAGCCCGTC
Source organism: Sardina pilchardus (assembly GCF_963854185.1). Taxonomy (NCBI): domain Eukaryota; kingdom Metazoa; phylum Chordata; class Actinopteri; order Clupeiformes; family Clupeidae; genus Sardina; species Sardina pilchardus. Next base: position 35,570,424 of record NC_084998.1, on the reverse strand, counting down.
AGCAATTCTGTCTAAAATAATACCTAGTTGAAGTACCAATCATGTTATGTTGTCAAATATTGACGTTATGGAAGTATAGCTTAAAACGTTATGCTAGTTTTGTCCCCCGCCCGTTTCATTCGTACTAGCCTGGAGGAACCATCGAAAACAACGCGTACCTTCGACTTTTGCTTAAATAACTCATGAACGGTTTTGTTCAGAGCTGAAAATGCAACTGTAGTTGACAGAGGACAGATGTAGCTCGCTAGTGACCAAATATGAGCTTTCAGTGTGGTGCGATGTCTTTGTAAATTACATTTGTTTAAAAAATCCCGTGTCTCCTCCATTGTAATAGCAATGTCGCCACAGTAGTTCGTACAGTCTGCTGCCTCTGGTTTGGCGCCGTATAGCACTTCCTGCAGGATGATTGAGTGATACGAGGTCCAATAGACTTCCTCTATAGCTTTATTTGTAGAGGAGGGTCTTGTCGACAAAATAAGCCCTGATTGGGTTATATCCGAGCATTGTGGCTAATACTATGGGTGATTTAGTAGGAGACGTCCCTTGTTTAGCTAAAGTGGCCAGTAACAGTAGTCCGTACACTAGGTTCGCGAAACCGTAACAGTAGTTCGTACAGTGCTGTTTTGTACGATTTAAACACATATTTTACACCTTATAACGTGTTTTCACGTTGTTTAATGTCGGTCGATTAAGTAGTTAATGCATAGGTTTGTTGGTCAATTACCTGCCAAGGATTATTTTAGGATTTAGCTTAGCTGTAGTTTAGCCTTGCCAGCTAAGTCATTTGGTACTGCCACGTCCTTTCTGTGATAACTGATACTTTTGAATAAATCAATAGAAACTCTGAGTGCAGCAGTGACAACTTTTATTATAAACACAAAGTGCATCAAGTCAAGTGTTTGCTCGGAGAGGGACATAGAAAAGTGGCACATGTAAGAACACTTGTGAGACATCTGGTTGATGTTACGAGGCTTCGTGCCGACGGCGAACCACAGCCAACAGCACCACTCGTAGCCTACGATAATGCTTAATGAAAACACAACTGCATGTTAGTATTGCTAGTACTGTCCCTCCTTCGTTTGTATACAGTACAATGCGGAAACGTTAGCATGTTTACATATGTCATAACATATTTATGATCGCAATGAACGGTAATGTTACTCAACCGTATAATAACATTAATTTGTAAAGCCTTCGTGTGCATGGAAGACGTTATAACACCGCATTACAGCATAGGACATTCATATGTGCCATGTTAAAGAGAAATATATATTGTAAAGCATTTCAAATGTGAAAAGAACATAATTGCAACAATCACAAGAGAATGCATCAGATTAAGAGCCCTTGTAAGACCAGGACACAGAACACAACATGCGTACTGAATGAAGTGCCATTTCAAGAAGCCCTTGTAAGACCAGAACACAGAACAGAACACAAAACAAAATAAAAAAAACCAACGAACTATGTACAATATGTACAGTATTTACAGGGGGGGAGAGGGGCGCACCATGGAAGTGTCCGTCCTCGGGAGGGGGGAGGGGGGGACAGAGGGGAGAGGGGCGCACCATGGAAGTGTCCGTCCTCGGGAGGGGGGAGGGGGGGGACAGAGGGGCGCACCATGGAAGTGTCCGTCCTCGGGAGGGGGGGGGGGGGGGGACAGAGGGGAGAGGGGCGCACCATGGAAGTGTCCGTCCTCGGGAGGGGGGAGGGGGGGGACAGAGGGGAGAGGGGCGCACCATGGAAGTGTCCGTCCTCGGGAGGGGGGGAGGGGAGAGGGGTGGCACCAGAGTGGAGAGGGGTGCACCACGCAAGTGTCCGTCCTCACATCTCCATCTCTGATGCCACCTGGAGGGACACCGTCTCCCTGCACTTGTAGCAGTACCATGCACCCTCTGGTACCACACTGACCCCCAGGCACTCAGTGTGGTACCAGAGGGTGCACATGTCACATCTGACCCACTCCTGAATAGCACGGGAGGACCCAGGCGGAGCCATGTCCTTGCACAATGCGCAATACTGCTCTGGGTCCTCCCGCGCGGCACGCAGTGCTGCCTGCCTGTCCTCCCGCTGCTGTCTGGCAGCCTGCTGCGCTGCCTGCTGTGCTGCCCGTGCTGCCTGTGCAGCTGCCCGTGCTGCCTGTGCAGCTGCCCGTGCAGCCGCCCGCTCAGCCTGCTGGGCTGCCACTTGCTGCTGCCGGAGCCGTCGCTGTGCCGCCCTCTCCCGCTTCCCCTCCTCCTTCCTCCTCTCCTCTTCCTCTCTCTCTGCCAGGAGGGTCGCGTAGGCATAAGCGGTGATGACCCTCGCTGGCAGAGGCATTCTCCTTCTCCCCCGGGCCGGCCGGTCAAACATGGGCGGGACAAGAATGTCCGCCAACCCAGCCGGGATCACACCGGCCGACACCAGGGGATTGGGGAAGCGCCGGCATGTTGGACACCGGGTGGTGGCGGCGGTGGTGGTGGTGGCAGCAGCAGAGGTGGTGGTGGTGGCAGCAGCAGCAGCAGCAGGGGTGGTGGCAGCAGAGGTGGTGGTGGCAGCAGCAGCAGCAGCAGGGGTGGTGGCAGCAGAGGTGGTGGTGGTGGCAGCAGCAGCAGCAGCAGGGGTGGTGGCAGCAGAGGTGGTGGTGGTGGCAGCAGCAGCAGCAGCAGGGGTGGTGGCAGCAGAGGTGGTGGTGGTGGCTGCAGCAGGGGTGGTAGCAGCAGGGGTGGTGGAGGCTGCAGCAGCAGCAGGGGTGGTGGTGGCTGCAGAGGTGGTGGTGGTGGCTGCAGCAGGGGTGGTAGCAGCAGGGGTGGTGGTGGCTGCAGAGGTGGTGGTGGTGGCTGCAGCAGGGGTGGTAGCAGCAGGGGTGGTGGTGGCTGCAGAGGTGGTGGTGGTGGCTGCAGCAGGGGTGGTAGCAGCAGGGGTGGTGGAGGCTGCAGCAGGGGTGGTGGAGGTGGTTGAGGAGGAGGAGGCAGTGGTTCCCCAAGGCGTCGGGACGGTGGTGGTGGCTGAGTCGGCGGGACCCCAGGGCGACGAGACGGGCGATGGCCACTCTACGGCGGTGGAGGAGGCTACAGTGGTGGCGGTGACGGTTCCCATGTTGGCGGCGGCTGAGGTGGTGGGAGACGAGGTGTGGGCAGCGGCGACAGCGGTGCCAGCGGTGGCGACGTCAGTGAGGTCCTCCGGGTCCTCATCCGTATCTGGATGAAGGTGGTGTGGTTCCCGGAGGCCTTTGACGAGCTGTTAGTAGGTGTTTAGAAAAAGATGTTAATTCAATGAATTGTACTTTACACAATGTTAAACTGTTTTTTTTTCCTGCCAACTCACCTTTGACTCGTCCACCGCTGTCCTGTCAAGCGGGAACAGGCCTGTAGAGCGGAACCCGCTCTTGATGGTATTGGGCGTACAGGCCTGCTCCACCGCGTACTTGAGCACCGCTGAAAAGTGCCGCTTGCCCAGCACCAGGTCTCCTCTCACCAGCCCCATCTCCCGTGCCAGCCGGGAGAACGCCGCCTTCAGGGCACCGTACACCGCCACGTCCAGTGGCTGGAGCACATGGGTGGTGTGCGCTGGTAGGCACACCACCTCCACTTGGTTGGCCCGACAGAAGTCGACCACCCCCTTCCCAACATGGGCCTCGTGCTGGTCCATGAACAGGAGGAGGGGCCGCTCCTGCCGGGCGTACTTAATAAAGTGCCCCAGCCACTTTAGGAACAAGTCACTGTCCATGTAGCCTCTCTCCGACACGCCGTAGAGTGCGTTGGTAGGCCCCTCCAGGCTGTAGGCTGTGCTGGGGAGGCACCCCTGAAAGATGATGAACGGGGGGATGCTCTCCCCAGCAGCGTTCGCGCAGCAGTGGACGGTGACGTGGTCCCTGGTGGTCACCTGCTGCGCGTACACGTGCCTCTGTCCCTTGCGACAGAGGACACGTTGCCTGGAGTGGCCCTTGTCTCCAAAGCCCGTCTCGTCGCAGTTGTAAACCAACTCTGGGGTCCCGCCGAACCCATGCTGCTGGTACAGGGCCTGGCAGATGTGGAAGAGCTCGTCCACCCGTGCCACCGTGGCCCCATGGACCCTCTCCCTATCAAGGGGATCGGGCCTCCGCGAGGCCACGGTGGGGTGGCGAGCCCTGAAGCGAGTCCACCACATCTTGCTCAGGCCCTTCTCCATGTTCACCATGGGTGATTCCCGTCCCGACGCCTTACATATCTCAGTGGCCAAAAGCAAGGCCACTGAGCGGGTTATGGGGAACCCGTGGGCTGACATCCAGAAGATGTAGCCCACTAATACCTCCTCCTCCTCTGGCAGGAGGGCACGGTTGGGGTGGGGAGAACCGTGCCCATGCCGCCCACGCCTCCTGTCCTGCAGGGTGGTGTGGGGGATGCTGTGACGGGCAGCCACCTTGCGGAGGCTCCCGCCCTCCTCCAGCTCCTGCAGGGCCTTCGCCATAGCAGCCTCAGTGTACCTGGGCATCTTTTCTGAAAAAGAAAAAAATCATACAGAAAATTTATTAAAACTAAATTATTATTTCATAGGCAGTGATTATGTTGTTGGAAAATGTTGCTACAAAAACATTATTTTTATTGGTTATGTGGTTTGTCGAAAACTAGGTTTTCATTGAACACAGAGGGGATTTTATTCAAATAATTACTAGGTGGATGCTTTTTTTATCCAGTAGGTGGCAGTCCAGGATAAGACATAGCAGAGCTGTGTATATACGGCTCTGTTATTTCTTGTCCTGGACTGCCACCTACTGGATAAAAAAGGAGCCATCTAGTAATTATTTGAATAAAATCCCCACTGCGGTCAGTGGCATTTTACACTGTGTGTGCACAATATTAATAACTCGAATTCAGTGTAACCATTTCATTGGACTCTGATCTTACATAAATATTGAAATGGCACTTAATTCACTACGTGTTGCTTACAAATACACTGTTGTGCTGAAATCTATGTCTGGCGTTGTAATACCAACAATGTTTACCTTGAGCGTCGACAACCTCCTGCCTCATCGTGCAGGAGTGTCTAGCTTGCACTGATTGCTAAGTTTAAGCCTCAAAACGATCCATTATATAAACATACGATCTCAAAACTTTACATGACTGGTCGACCTTGCTAACGTCACCAACAACGTTTGCTTAACTTACCTTGAGCGTCGACAACCTCCTGCCTCATCGTGCAGGGGTGTCTAGCTTGCACTGATTGCTAAGTGTAAACTTCATTGCTATTAATTATATAAATATACGAATCCAAACACATTACTCGATTCTAAAATATGTAATTACAATCTGAACATCATATTTACTCATGGCAATGGCGAATTCATTCTGCATGACTACTGCATATCTGATATCTGGCGATAACGTTAACGCGCGCTTTGGGTTTTTTAAATGTCCCGCCCTTTCCCGGCGTATTTTAATGTCGCAAATTAAATCATGAAATAAAATGATAAAATGTCCGCTAATGTTACACTAACAATCTATATTTAAACCAAATCGCTTTTTCAACATATCTACATAGTTTTTCAATACATTACACTTCAGCATTTTACTTCATATTTTCACAATATTTGTTTTAAATCTTCCCCTACGTCAATTTGGGACAAAGGTTAAGCCCTCCCCTGACGCCATTTTGAAATATCCCTTCGGTATTGATAAATATGCTGTGCATGTCGATATACTTACTCGGTTTATGGAGATTGTGTGTGACGTAGAGCCGTTCACTCGGTCAGAGATCAAAGAGGACAAGACAAGGTTATCAAAGGTATTTATAGTTTTTATTGACCTGGAAATAATTAATTGCATTTTATCGTAAAAGGTTAACTGTACGAACTACTGTTACTGACGTGCGAACGTTTCCCTATGGCAAGGAGCACTGTACGAACTACTGTTACTGACTGCTAGATGGGCAAGGTGCGAAAGTTTGACAGGCGTAGCAACAGTAACTATGGAGGGCGGGACTTCTGGAAGGGTCAATTGCGCCGGAATTGTGTTGAGGTTTCGAAACAATCTGAAACGTGCATCTCCATGCTGACGTCTAGTTTTACTAACATCACATTTTGACGCTCCACAAGCTGAAACTCCACTTTTTCAGACAGAGAATATAAATAACCGTCATTTTACTTTAGGTAACGATACTAGTAATGTGGCTCATGGTGTAGTTGCGGGTCATCAATGCTGGTGACCGGAGTTCGACTCCCCGTAGACAGGCTACCTTACATTGTGTTGTTTTGAAATTTCGCCGGGAAAAAATGGCATGTTATTAACAACTCCCCATATATTTGTTTAACTTCCACTGTGGCATCTAGTGGCGCTATGAATGTTTTGCGTTTCACCAACACGATGATTAAACAAATCGTGACCAATAGGATATTGTCCTTCTGCACTGGAACCAAGTGGTGGCGCAGTGCTAACTTTCTCACCTAGTAATCTGTCGACCTGTGTTCGATTCCCGTCAGACGCGATTTATAGCTTATTGACTGAATTCAGTCGTATAATATATATGTTTTCACTTAGCACATTTTGGCATTCTCTGCTAATTGCAACACCTGGGGATTTTATTTATATTTCAAAGCATACCTCTATTCAGTGTTCGAATGGCTTTTAAGCATTTTGGGGCTTTGTGTTTTAAGGCACGTTTAGACTTGCTGTAGACAACGCGTTCGTGTACGCATCATGGCTGCCTCGCGTATTTTGCGGTCATTTGGTGCGTCGGTCGTGCACGTCGTCGCAAGCGAACACGACGCGTCCGCGAGATGCAATACTGACAATAAAGTAGGGGGCGATCATTGCCAAAAGAAAGTGACTGCAAGATGCATTATCGACATCAAAGCTGGGGGCAATCATGAGAGTAAACAATGGCACATGGCCACATCTACATCTGCTATTAGGCTACTAGTCTCCCCCTGGTGAAGACCTCCAGTAAGGTGCGTAATGCTGCAGCAAGTCTGTACACAGGACACAGCAGGTCGCACACGGGCGCATACGCTTACGCTTGGTCTAACGGCAAGTATAATCCCAGCCTTAGTTTAACCAGCTGTCAGGTAGCTCGCGCGCTTGAAACCAAAGATCTTTAAGGCGGAGCAAGATACGTCGTCGTAATTCATGTCTATGGGCGCAAAACGGGGATCACTTCCTCTGCATAAAGGGGGTGTGTCATGCGTGTCATGTCCATAGACTTCAATGGAAAAGAGGCGGAACAGCTCTGCATAAAGGGGGAATTTGCCCCCCTCCCTCTTGCGATTCGGGTTCCAGGAAGTGGCTTCTCATGAAGTATCTTGCTCCGCCCTTAATGATCTTTGGTGAAACACCACGAAGCCTGTGGTCACGTGACACGGGCGTTTTTGAACCACGTTTCGAAACACTGTACGAAACACTTGCGCTTCGGAAGCTCGACACTGTTCCGAAACATCAGCTTCAAGCGTCACATCCCTACTTCCGGGTTTTGGGCTCGAGGCACATCACCTCAGGTTTGTTATTGAGACTTGTAAGCGGGTAGGTAATCGTGTGATGCTTTAGTGTGTAACCGTGTCTTTTGTTAGCAGGAAGTGGTCTGCTGCTGCTTTGCTGCTAGCTGTTTTGCTGTATACTTCGCTGTTCAACTTGCTGCCAGTGTTGTGTGCCTTCTGGTTTCTCCACCTACTGGTTTCCTTGCGCGTGCATGCGCCATGCTCATAGCACAGTGTATGCAGACATTTACAAACAAGTCGTTTTAGGCGGTTTGAAGTCGCTTTTCATATAGCCCTACGCTGAGTGCTAAATTACAGTCACTCGGTTGGTCAAAAGTCATGCAAAAAAATATATAAACTTTGCATTAAACTGGATTCGATCCCACAAAATCATTCCATCTGAGACTCACTCTTCTAGGCTACATGTCTCCATGCTTACTGAACCAACTTCAACTTGAGAACTTTGTGTTACAATTAAGGATTAGGCAACACCCACGCGACACCCAGGCGACATGCTGTCCTAAGGTAGGCTATCTGAATCAAGTGGTTGCCCTTGGTCGAAAACAACTGGTTACCTTGCTACGGTTTAAGTAGACTACTGTGGTTGATAAACTTAAATAAAAGATGTATTGGGTGATGACGTTATTGTAGCCTGGTCCTATTCTGAGAATCTAAATGATACAAGAACAAACTATTCACATTTTAGTGCACCAGCCCGCGATATCTCAAGGGTTGAATATGAAACGAGTTTACCAAAATGCTCTTAATTTTCGAATGTCTGTGTCAGGGAGCATTTTATTTGAAAACCAAATAGGCCTATAGTCGCTCGGACAAGGAGTTATAAGGGCAATGTAACCACCTAATGCAAGACGAAATGTTGCCACAGTGTTGCTTAGCCTACGTGGTGAATTGATAGGTAATTTAACATATCATTTAGCATAAGTAGCTCAGGGAGATAACGCATTGATGAATCCTAATGATCTGATATGAAGTTATATGGATTTATTGAAGGTTCGAATCCTGTTTAATGTTATAAAAATTGCAAAAATATAGCTTGTATTTTACATGTCTTTCGTCCGAGTGCTTATAGTGTGTACCCAGCTAACAATTTCTGGTTAGGAGAAAGTTTTTAGAACTTTTTTTCCTGGTTAGGGGAACGTTGCCTGAGAGTTGCGAAAGTTGCCACAAGGTTCCCCAGGAAAGTTTTCTTGACGAAAATACAACGTTTTTTTCTGGTTATTTATTTTGGTTAGCAGAACGTTCTCCTACCCTTTAGGGAACGTTACAATATTTGGTTGCATTAACGTTCCCCTAACCTCCTAGCAACAAAGTGTAAAGGAGAAAAAAATATGTGGATTTATCGTGACATCCAGACATGGCTCCGCTGTACACTCGCCATCTGCGACGATAGACTATCTGTGACCTGGAGGAGCGAACGTCGCTGATGGTTAAGGCAATGACGATTCACTACACGTATATATTTCCACTTACCGTTAACTGCTTGCTGAATTGCGACGAATACGGCCCTTTTAATTTGCGTGTGTCAGCTAAATATTTAAATGCGGTTAGGTCTAATACTTTCTTGTCTACGGTGTCTTTTTCCCTATAATAAACGATTAGTCAGATCAAAACATCAGCAGAGCAGGCGCTAGCCTAACACATTGTTTCAAAATTCAAAACTGGCTGCTTTTATTGCATCATATTCCATTAAAAGTCCTCGGTTCAGAATTATGATGGATTTTGGTTTAATTTGTTTTAAATTGGGACTGGGAATTGTGGGATAGGCTGAGTGAACAACACAGTAAACATAGGCTATAACTTGGACTACGTGTTAATATAAAACAATTCTCCCCCGGGAACATTGTGCTGTTTAAGATGCAGTCTCAACATTTGAGAAAGAATTCGTTGGGGTCCTCATCATCATATTTTCATAACAAATAAAGCTTTAACACTAGAAGCGCCAAGCGCCGGTCATTTGACCGCTGACGCGTATTCCTAGAAGCGCCGTGGGGGTTTGACCTAGATATACCTAGAACTGCCGGGCTGCGGTCATTTGACCGCAGCGATTACAAAAAAAAAAAAATCTTTTCACTCGATTAAATTCCAGGACCCTACGTTCACGACTTTTCCTAAATACGCGTGTTTTGTCACCCAGAATTTTTACATGATCAAAAGCACACCGGTACAAGCTAGTTTAAAGCTATTTTGCGCTCACTTATGTGACAACCAAGGGGGCAGGCATATTCCCGGAAGTAGAAACACGAAATGAGCTGGTGATCAACACTCTGCTAACTCCCTTGGACGGCCATAGACTTTCAGATTTTTGCGATCCCATAACTTCATGTAACATGTGCCCTTTGTCTCCCTTATAGCTTCTGTGTATTCTATATAGGGTATCGAAGTCAAAATTAATTCACTGTTTCCCCGTATATTACGTTGGTTTCCCGTAAAGAAGTATTTTAGCATGTCTGTTGTAGGGAAGCTAACGTTCGCCCGTAATGTTTGGATAAGAAGCTGAGTGAGCCTGCACGAAAACCATGACGGAGAGTCATTCGCAAGATCAGTGAAAATGCGTGTAGCCTACGGTAGCCTACTGTTTGATATGGTAAAGCATTACCTAGAGGCAAGTACACATAATAATAATATTAAAAAACGAACGTTAACAATTTCAGAGGTTTTCGATCTATCAGACGAGTTACAGCAGGCTAACGTCACAAAATGAGTTTGAGTCTGCGCAGTACGATGAGCAGCAAACGAATTTTTGTTTCAGCCCCCTCTCATTGAGAACGACGGAGTCTGTTTGTCCATTTCTTTTAGGTCTATGGTGACAACACTATGTTGTCTCGCGTTCGGCCATTTTTGTTCAGGCTGCTATTCTCTTTTCTCACAGCAGATGTCGCAAGGATTTCCTGTCAGTCGGGCATGAGAATAATATTTTACCATAAAACATATCGTTTATATATGTGCAACATGTATTATATATGTGCTTTATTTTAATAACTATTTTTCATTTACATGGCATATAGTCTATGGAGGCGATTTACAGTGGTAAAATGCGAGTTTGTTTTGAAAACGTTGCGACAGGCCTACATGTGTAATTTTCGTCGTAGCCTATTTATGTACGTAGGGCGCGTATGCCTACGTACATTCATAGTTGTACATCTTATCTTCTATTTGTAGGCTATCTTTTAAAGCTCAGACTAATGTATAAGCATTTTCTTACATATTTGCTGGACTGACTGAGTTACGTCAAGTCAAGGACCTATCCTAACACACTTGTTGTATAATGTCAATTGGCGCAGCGTTAACACTCCTGTCTGCAACGCCGGAGACCCGTGTTCACATCTCGGCAGGAGCGAAGTGCAAAATCTTATATCGATAGAATTTACTGACCGTTTTTCAACGTCGATGAACAATTATTTTTTGTTAATGGTTTTTAATAACAACCTATCTGAAATAAACGGATGAATCGCAATATGTTTAGGCCTACCATTAACGAAAAATAATTTCGCCAGCCAATCATTTTCTGCCGCCAACTGACAAACTTTGACAAAGCCAGTTAGACTTTTTGCATCTAAAAATAATTATATCATAGTGACACGCGAAAAAATAAACGATAGCCTAGAAACTAGGCCTACATGAGATTTTCCCACTGGACACACCACATCAGTATTGTGCTCGTTGCTACGACACACAGGACTCCCAGTGAGTTGACGACCAATGAAAATGACATGGGGAAAAGCAGCAAACAAAGTAGCCTGATTTTGATCTCACCTTACATAGGCTACTTTCCTAATTCCTACGTAGGGCTACTCAGACTTTTGTTAAATCGTCAGGGCCCGGTTGCACAAACACCAAAACCAAAGATTGATGATATGAACCAAATATTCTGGAACAGATGGATTTACAGCATTGAACGTGATAGGCTATTAGCTAGCCTACTGATGCGACTTCCACCGTTTCCTTTCCAGAGATTGCTGCGCTGTTCACAACGCAATGAACGCATGCAGTCTACATTGAAGTGAAACGTGCAGAACGTTGTCCAAAACAATACAATAACATTGTGTGTTGATATCTAATACAATATACACATCTGTAGACATGAAGTGGCAACTAAAGCCATTATCAGTCATGAAAACTGTGGCGGCTGCATTAAGGTTTTGGCTGAGCCAGCTAGCCAGCCAACAACTTCATTAGCCAGCCGTTCTCAAAGCAAATGGCTATCCATTGCAGCCTATTTGACGATCATCCCCCTCCCCCATACACTCGTCTAGGATACTTAGGCTACAGATATCACCGAGGCATTGAGGAACTGCCTCCCCACCCCCACCCCATCTATCTGTCCCCTGCATAGACTAGGCTGTAATCTGGCTGTTTAGGCAACCCGTGGAAGAATGCGCAATCATGTTTCATCGCATATGCGCGTTTCAGAATGTTCGAATTCGCCAGCGTGCGTGTAGTTATGTGAATCGAAAAGAATATAAATATAGCCTACTTTATTGATGCCTTGTTCAAAAGAACTTCCGTCAGGAATAGGTTGAGGATCGAACCAGCAACCCTTGGGTGATCAAGCCGAAGCTCTAACCAGTGAGCTTACGACTCTGCTTGTTAGCTAGGAGAAAATGTGTGTCTCAATGCTGAATCTCGAATTCACATAGAAGTTAGCTTAAATTGTAGAAACAATAGGCCTAGCTTTTTTTTCAGCAGACATCACAAACATAGCCTACACATTCGCAAAACAGAGAATATCATTCACTCATTATTTTAAATTATGCTACTTCTCACGCCTATGCCTGCTCAGCATAGCTCTCTCTATCTCCCTCCCTCCAATGTAGCTAGACCCTAGATCTTCTCCCTAAATGAATGAAAGTTGTTTTAGAAAGTAGCCACGGTAGCCTGTAAAATGCGGCATGAAATCCTGGCTACTGTGTAATTGAAACCAGACTATTAGGCTCTTTGTTCCAGGTGACCAGGACCGATCATTTTCGGCAGCGCGAACATAGGCTACCTATTAAATGAATAGAAGTGAATTTGGGGAGTGAATTAGAACTAGCCACATTCACTTTAAGAGCATTTTAGTTGAAAGTCAAGTTTGCTTAAGGTTTGTTCAAGAACTCTTCCAAAGTTTTTAACAACACAAATCAACACAAATACATTAACAGATAACTCAAACGTGCTGTATGTCATAATGAAACAAACAACCACAGATTATCAACAACACGGTCTGACACGAATGACATGGCTTAGTGCAAACTGAATTTATGACCAAACGATTTCATTCGTGCACGAAGCGCCATCTTGCGATCATTATGTGTAAGTAAAAGCCTCCCAGTCTAAGGACTCAGCGGTCATTTGACCGCCTCGCCGCGCTTTAAGTAGTTCACAACAGCACGGCGCCTCTAGGTCGTCAAAGCGGTCAAATGACCGGGGCGCGGCGCTTCTAGGTATAAGTGGGTCAGAACGGCGCGGCGCTTCTAGTGTTAAAAACATGAATGCATTTCAGGTGCCACTCTAATCGATAATGGATTAATCCAACACTATTCGTCAGATTTGCAGTTAGCATGAAATCGTTGTGTGCCTGCCTGGGACTATGGCTAGCTGGCTCTTCCACTCGGTTTACCCTGTACAGTGTTTTTTAAAAGCCAGTTGACTGTTGGACTTAATGGAACAAGTGCATGGAGAACGATGTGAAGAATGTGATCGATACCATACAGCCAGTAGCCTACGTGAGTAACTTTATCTCTGTGTTATCCAAATGTCTTAAAGTTAGCGAGGTTGAGTCTGCTAACACACCAACACACCAGAGCTGGCTGTTTTTTTCACGGACCCGAGATGATGGAAGTAGGCTCAACCTCTTCTCGCGCTGGCCCCTTCTTAGCTAGACCTGCTGGCTCTGGTCGGCCTATATCAATCCAACAGAGAGGGGAAGAATATAATAGGCCTATATGTCGATTTTGCAACAAATTATTCCAACTAAGTTGCAGTGTGGCTGCTGGCCGTGTTAAATTGGAAACTCATAGAAACTCTGGGGCAATTTCCATCAACAATAATCAACCCCACGCACATAACCAGAAAATACCGATATGGATATGGGTAGATGACATGACGTGGCTTTTTCACCGTCACAGAAGATAAAACACAATTAATTTCACATTTTCACATTCTAAAATACTATAAAAGGTTAAACATTTTCTTGCTTTACATGAATTTGTTGTTTTAATACCTGAGTTATTTATCGTTTTTTCAGAACTTTGAGCCAAACCTTAAAATTGTCCTATGGTGTGATGGTAGACAACATAATTATATAAATATTAACTTTTATAAATAGAGGAAATAATGTTTAAAATATTTAATGAACGCTCCTGGCATAATTGTGCAAGTGTCTATTTTACTAAGTGGCAATCACTTTTCCCATACATACATTTCTAAAATGGTAGGAACTCCGTAAAGTTCGTCACAGAAAAAAATGTCCTTTGGTGTTATGCAATAACCTGATGTTAAGTTGGCCAAAATCATGGACAACTACATTTAGTTGAAAGACCCCATTCAAGGTCATGTGACTGAAGACCCTAATGAAGCCCTGAAGCAGTGAACATGGTGAGAATTTCTCTCAGAATTGCTCAAATATTCAACTATGTTTTCAGACCACTGAAGTTGTTAAGTTTTTTTGTCCTTTGGTGTGACACCCCTAAATGCCATTTTTGTATTCAAATTTGTATTTTTAACAGCAGGACTATGCAATATTATGCAAATGAATGATGTCAGTTGCTAATGACAGCTCATTTAGTATTAGCATGGTCATTAACTGCCACAAAAGCTTAAATGTCCTTTGGTGTGACAGGAAATGTCATTTGGTGTGACACCTATAATGACTTAAATTCAAATATTTCTTGCTGTTTTAGGTATGACATACAATGTTCTGAAGTGTTACTAAAACAACTATAATATAAAGTACATAAATCTAAAACTTTTTTTTTTATAACAGAAAGAACCTCCTTGCAGGACCTGTGGCCCAACCTGCCCCTGCCACCAACGAGTAGAATGTCATTGTAGATAATTGTGTCGAGTCTGATTAAAAACTGCTCTAACAGCTGAAAAAACAGCCTCACCAGCTTAAGGTGGTTTGCTGGTTGACCAGCTTGTTAACCACCTTGTTTGACCACCCTATGATGGTTAACCAGCTATAGACCAGCAAAAGTCTTGCAAAAACATACCTGCAGCTTACGATGGTAATTTTGCTGGTTTTGCTTGTCGTACCATCTCACGCTGGTCATTTTAGTTGGTGTTGCTGGTCTACATTGCTGTTTTTACTGGTCATGCCAGCTTATGTTGGTCATTCTAGCAAACCAGCATGGCCATCTTACACCTACAATGTCAAGCTTGGCAGGCTGGTCACCAGCATGACCATCTCACACCAGCTGTATCCCACACAACAGGCTGGTCACACCAGCATGACCAGCTTCCTTAGATGGTCACACCAGCATGTCCACCTGGTGGCCTAACCAGTTATACCAGCAAAGAGGAAAACCAGCAAAGAGGAAAACCAGCTACCAACATAAATTGGTTTCTTGCTATTTTTTCAGTAGGGATGTTTTAGATAGAGTGGACTTCATGAATGTAGCGCAATGTTTTAGAATGGAATTTCCCTATTGAGGATTATGGTCCCTCTTTTGGCGATCAAATACGGATGGTCAGAAGCACAACGTTTTATAGACATTAAAGGCATGGCAGTCCACATTCACTAATTTAATGGTGTGATTTTGTCAGGTGCTGGACACAAAAGGGTTGTTCTTATGTCTCTTAATCAGTCATGGGTGTGTTTTGGGCGTAACATCCTTTAAAACAATGAAAATAATATCTATCATTTCCTTTAACAGCAAACAATGCAACTTCACACAGCAGCACATTTGAAGGAATCTGCATGCACACAAGACTATATGGAACAGGGATTCCACTAGACCTTACCAAAACCTGTTTGTGACTAGCAGAGTATAGCCTACATGCATCTGCACTCACCTATTATTTGAACTCATAGACAAAGTGAAACTTCACCGTGGTTTCATAGTCGACAAATTAGTTCAACACAGTTAAGTACTATTACTATTGACTGACATGGGTTATCATAAAAAAAATAGCCTGGAAAAAGCAACACTTATCCAACAAATGTCCTCCTTTATCACTGTTACAATAAACACTACATATATTCTGACTCACTTCACGCAATAACTAACTTTGTCCTTCAGTGTGACATTTTGTCCTATAGTGTGACAAACATAAAACAACAGAAAAACATCCTTAATTTCAAAACGTACTTTAAAAAAAGCCAGGTTTGGCATGAGGGGAGCTCCAATAATAGCTCCTCTTAGATAGGTACAATTTCAAACAGTTTTGTAAGGTTGGCGGAAAAAATTGTATCGACATTCATAGGAAAAAGTCAATCAAGTTCATCTATTCATGGTGAAAAGGATTGTAATTAGTACTTTTATGTGAAATAAATATAATTCTAAGAAATTAATGATTTAATAATATGAACAATTCTGTTTCATGTATTTTTAAATGTTATTCAATATCATTTTTTAGTACTTTTTAAATGTCACACCATAGGACACATTCACAGTGCAGATGAGTTTAAACGTGGAAAAAATATGTGAGGTCATTGACAAAATGAGTGACCACTATTATTTTCAGAAACTACAGTTTCCATACTACATAAATATTTGTATTTTTTCTTTAAAAATGATGTTTTCCAAAAAAAACACTTTTTCTTGGCCAGATGTCAACTACCCATATACAAATAAGATACCAAAAAACAACTAAGTAGCAACGTTGTGTGAAAAGAGAAATGCAACCAGAATATAACGTTTCTTTTTTAGTTGTAATAACGTTCGGGGAACTTTGATAACCTGGAGCTAACGTTCTCTCCAGGGTATTAGAAGGTTACTGATAAACTAACCACAGGAGAACCAACGGCTAACGTTATTTGCTTGCTGGGATTCAACCAAAATATTACGTTTCTTTTTTTAGTTGTAAAAACGTTAGGGGAACGTTATTTGTTTTGACAACCAGGGGCCTATTGCACAAAACTAGGATAAGGGATTAACCCGGGATATCTTGGTTATCCTGGCTCAATTTATCCGTGATCCAGTTGCACAAAAGCGGGATAAGGGGCAGCAGGATATGTTATGGTATAAGTTACCATGGCGATTTATTCTGTGGAGGTAGCCTGCTCCTGACCAGGCTAATATCCAAGATAAGTTGATTCTAATGGTAGTTACATTATCTGATTGGTTCAGCTAGCTGTCATTCAAATGAGACCTCCACGTGATTTTTTTTTAAAGAGCTGTAGATTCCATTTATATATTATCTGCTACATGCATTTACTCGCAAAACACAGCAGAATGTCTGCCTAATACCATATGGATGTCATTTAAATTATGGTGGCCTTATAATTAATAACATAGCCTACTCGTTGTTTGCTTCTTTTTTGACAGATGTTTGATAGGCTGCTGTAGGCTAGTAGTTGATTGGAAGTTTTTTCGAAGGTGTTTTCAACTAATTCGGCTTTTAAGACAAATTAAGATACTTTGTGCATCTTTGCGGTGGCAAAGCACTTCCTTAATGACGTTGCGTGCCGAGACAAGGAAGCTCTCACACGTGGGTGCATACGTAAATTTGCATTCAGTTGATCTGCCACACCTACTCCCGCTATGTAACAGAAATAATCATGATCCCCATCCAAAAAAGTACAACTTTACCTCGTTGTTAGTCTATATCAAAAGCGGTTGTTCACTTTGTGTGCAAGACGCTATTTTTCGCATCTTTTTTATTCCAACCGCGAGTTATTTGGGGGAGAAACGTGAACGCGCACACATACCGGATAACTTACACCTGGCTTGATGAATTCCGTGTCCGCTTATCCTGGATTGGTCTTTGTGCAACCAATTCAGCCGGTATGCTCTTGTTTAGGATTCAGTGATCGCAGCTCAGTAACTTATCCCGGATGTCTTAATTCTGCTTTTGTGCAACGGGCCCCTGGAGATAACGTTCTCTAAACGTTATTAGTAGGGTGCTGAAAAACGAACCATAGGGGAACCAAAAGCTAACGTTACTTAAAGTTAGCAGAACGTTATTTGCTTGCTGGGTAGTGATCATGGCACAGATATAAAATAAGGCCTGAAACCCGTCTAAAACAAATTGTTTGTGAATTTTCGACTGCTGCAGCTGCGTGATCAACGCGAGCACGCGCAAAGAAACCAGTTGGTGGGAATAACCAGAAGGCACACAACACCGGCCCGAAACTTCGGGTTGGTCTTTGTGCTGTTTGCTACGCTACCTGCTGGTCTCGGCCGCGCCACCTCACTGGCTCTGCTGTTATCTCTCGCTGCTGCTCCTCTGCTACTCCTTTACGGCTTCTTCCTGTTGGGAGATAAGTGTGCCTGCCGCTTGCGTGTTTGTCTGGGTGAGTCTGTATGCGTGTTTGAAACGTGATTAAAGTAAGAGTGCGTGTGTAGTGTAACCTAGCATTTGGTTCCTGCATAGCGAATGTGTGTATGTGCGTGACTGTCGTCCAAGGGTGCTTTCTTGTTTGTTTGTTTGTTTGTTTGTTTGTTTGTCTCTGTCTGTCTGCCTGTAAGTGTGTATACTTTTTGTATTGTCTTTTATTGTTTCCGTTAGTGGGGGTTTATTGGGTTTTGTTTTGGTTTAATCTTTGGTTTTTATTTAGTCTTTTTGTTTGGACATGTAATTAGTGTTGGCTTGGCTAATACCATCTTGGAGCAGTACAGGGTTACATGTGGGGCTCTTACTTCTGTTATATCGTTCTCTTTTTGCTGTGTCCCTTGATTGGTGTATTGGTTTAGCATGTAATTTTGTGTGTGTGTGTGTGTGTTTGCATATTGGGTCATTGCCCTTGTTTGCTGTGCTTTGAACGATCAAATTTGCGGGGTACCCCGTGCACTGCTGTACTAAGCCTCTAGAGGCGGTGTCACAATTGCCATAGTCTACTGATTCTATCCTTTTAACTACATGGTCAATTTTAAGCTATTCATGAGGATCTAATAAAATTAATCTGTTTGTGGAAACCTGCATCTCTTGTCCTATTCATTAATTTGAGTGACTTGGTGGGGAAATTCATTGGGATAATTCAATAGTGGGTTTCAAGTTCTTGTGACTTTGTCCCTGCCACACAGACTAATCTACCACCTCCTTAATTTAGGTTGATATGAAAACGTGGAACGTGGACTTTCTCATTGACCTTCTGAATGCCATTTAAATCCAGATAGAACACCAACCAGTCTTTGATTTTGAAAACGTATGCAAGGTGAACTGAATAAAGAACTGCCTACAGTAAAATGGTGTGTCATCACATAGCTTAAAGGAGTCATAGAACGCATTTTTTGACCATTACAAATTGATCTTTGAGCCTAAATAATGTCATATGTAAATTTGTGGGGCTGAAAACGCCCCAGGAGCACTGCTAGATCGCCTAATACAAGGTCATAAATAAGCCTTGCAATGAAACAGTTTGTTTTTCCCGCCCACTCAGCAAGTTCATGAATATTCAAATGAGATGCGCGCTGATTGGTCTATTGGCCGATATGTCCTGAAAGTTGATTGGCTCAATCCACCGGTCTGAAGCTAGAGCAAAGTGAAACTACATTTACTGCTGGTAAATAAAGCCAAAGTCTTTGATAAAGCTATCAACAATGGATATAAATAAGGAATACAGCCGTACATGTATAAACCGAGTCAGAAGAAGGTTCTGACGAAGATGAAGTGCAGCAGATTCCCCAACAGAATGAATGTGTTGGATTGGTAAGTTTTATCAGTACATTTCTTAGTATAGTAACTCTCCAAAGTTAGCTGTAATAACGCTAGCATTACAACGTCTCTGCCATAGACCACATATCTAGATACTAGCATCGTAAGAGCAGTTAAACAAGTACCGTATATACCCGAGTATAAGACGACCCCCCATTTTCCAGACTTATTTTTTTTCTGTTGAAAAATCTGGTTTTCAACAGAAAATTATTTGATCTGATTTGATTCTAGTGATAATTCATTGGAAGAAAACATTTGAACACCATTCATTAAATATTTGGATTAATTTATCCATGAGTGGGCATTTTTTTAGTCATTATTTCGGTGCTCGCCACCTCCGAACGTTACATTCCGTGACTCCAAATTCTTTGGCAGCTTTCAACACCATCAAGTGAATTCATAACACTGTCACTAATAATAAGCCTATTGCATTAGCACCCTCTACTGTTTCCCCCGCTTTCTCCCTTTCTCCTGTGATTTTGTCTAGACTATATGGCGAATATAAGACGACCCCCCCGTTTTTCAGCCTATTTTTAGGACAAAAACCTAGTCTTATATTCAGGTATATACGGTATTATTAATCGAAGGTATGCAAATGAGAGGGGGTGTATCTAAAGGGGGATGGGCGCCTATTACGTGTTATCTGAGCTCTGTTCAGATTGGAGCATTTCAACACGGCTGTTTCTATTTCCCAATTTGCATACGAAAGCAGGCGGGGGACGCGGTAAAGTCTTTGGTGTTGTCCTTTGGACACTGCTCGCAGCCTAAATTCAACAGGAACAAGGTGAATGTGGTTTTGAATTCTAGGACTCCTTTAAAGGAGCCGTATGTAGGATTTTGGCCAAAACGAGTACTGCAATTACTTTCAAAATACTGTAGAGCGGTGAATCGCCTCCCCCTCCCCTCTGAGTCACGGTTGCCAGCTAGCTGCAGCAGGAACGTAGGCTGCTAGCTTTCAATGGCAAGTTTTCCTCAGCATAATGACAGAGAAACGAACTCACTCTGATAATGCATTGCTAACGTTAGCAATGACTATAGCTGCTTTTATTTCCCAAACAATTCCTTAGCCTACCTTTTCAATTCAATGACCCACCTCCTCCATATGGTCAACATAACGTTACTTTGAACGAACTTGCATAATTTGTTCAACTGTCATGAATAGGCTATTTAAAATGTTCATTTACAGTAGCCTACAAGTAAGTTAGCCAAACTGATGAATCTTTACCTGTCCAGGAGCAAATTAACAACACTGACGTCTGTCTTCAAATTCTTCTCCGTTTTCAGCCGTCTCAATCTCCTAAATCCTTGTTTTATTTAGACGTATTTCGGATTCATAACAAGGTCTTTGTTCCATAACGGTAGACATATTTTATCCAACACGTTTGTAGCTGCAGCTGTCTATGGCGGTAACTAGCATAGCTGGCAACCCGGATGGCGAAATACTACTGACTTCGTGATTCGTAGATAAGTGTAGGGCGGCGCATCAAACCAAAACACAACATAACAACATCAACATCAGTTGAGGGCTGCAACTTCACTTTTAAATGAAAATATCTTGGCCGGACTACTGTTGTCAGTGATATAAGTATTTGAAATTAGCATGATTTCTAAATGTCTAGTGACATATCAGGGCCATTTTATGATTAATTGAAATACATTTCCTACATACGGCTCCTTTAACAAAGAAATTACTTCAAAAAAAGCCATGGCAGAATGCGCGCAAGAGTTGTATGTATAAGAAACGCCCAGATTTTGGGGTTGCTCCACCCAAAACGGGCAACTCTCTCTACCACGCGTAAATGGCAGAATTCACTTAGAGGGAAATGTGCGTAGTTGCACTTTTTTTTTTTTACTTTCCCCTTAGCGAATTGGCAAGAAAAACAGGCACAGTTTTCACAGGACAATAAGGATTCTCAGAAGAACAAAGAAGAATACAAGGAAAAACACTGTAGTCAAATGGAACTTTATTTTTCTAATAAATATGGGCCTTATTTCCAGTAGGGCTATATTCTCTAGTAGCCTACCAATGCCATTAAATGTTTCATTGTGTGAAAGAAAAAAAAAACATCTCAATGTTTTTAGTCAAACGATTAGTATGACAAATGTAATCACTGATAGCACCCATCAGTCTATACAATGCTTTTACATGAGTCGTTCTATGTGAAATCTGACAAAATCCAGGAAAATGGCTGCAGCACCAACTCCAATTTTCACCAAGTTTGTCTACACAATGTGTAGGTTCCATAACTAAAACTTTTACAATATTTTTGTTTAATTCTATTGTTTTCATAGTATTTTTGCCCTTCATTGTTTACACTCTCTAAAGGGACTTTATCTTGGATCTTGGAGGCCATGTTCAGACATTCATCTTAAAAAGTATTATTCCTAGCCTGCCAAACTTTGTAGAATGGATTACAACCATGTTGTCAGTAAGATCCAACCATCAAAAGCTTGAACTACAGTCTAAATGGTTTTAATAGAAGTCCCTAGTTTCTGAAGAAAAAAAAAACATGCAATAAGTATTTTCTTTCTAGAAATATAATTCATTGTTAATGTTGTCCCAAAATGTGAAGTCTCCAAAACTAATGGCCATGATAATAATAGATATGAAGAACTCTTCTCCAAAATGCTATAAGTCTGTTTTAGAAAACAGTAATAATATAAGTTGTGTTATTTAAAGAGGAACTATGCAGGTTTTGTGATTTCTTCGCCGTTTTCTTGTTTTACGCTTTCAGGTTTCTTTGCAGAGCTTCCCGCACTCCCCAATCGGTCAGTCTGCCTTTTCAAGAGCAAGAGCTGCGCGACTTTCTGCTTGTCAGTGCACCAGCCCGGTGGCACAAACTTGCAAGCGTGTTTTTTCCGCTCACAGGCGCTAGGGGAAGCGAGACAGCCATCATTCAACCCGGAATAAGTCAAATAACCATTCCAATGATTCCAAAGCTGATCAGTTAAGGTAAATTAAGCTAAAAAAAACCTTGCATAGTTCACCTTTAATTGTGTTTTTCAGGTAATATCAATAAAAGTGCTTTGTGTAGTTTTGATTGAGTAAATATAAGTCAAATAACAATAACCCAATTACAGTTCTACTGAAAATGCATTAAATGATATGATACTGCGTTTTGGAAAAGAGCTCTTCATATAACAAGGCGTGTTTGTATTTTTGTGCCATTTTCATGCAACTGAAATGTATGGAAAAAGCCTGGTAAAAGGAGAAAAATGCATTGCTGTGTTTTACCTGAGGGGGCAATAGTTAACTACATGGATTTATTCTGTAAATGGGGTACAATATTGGTACTATAAAAACTAAATATCTGTAAACTTAGCTATTTCCACATAGATGTTATGGTCATACTAGCCGCCCCACATACCCTTTCAGTTGCATGAATCAATACTTGGCCCACTCACTTGTTAAATTGTTTAACATGAGGGTTGCATTTGTTGTAAAGGTTGTCAATGTGAGAATTAATCCTGTTTTTTGACTACATGTCCCATTTTTGTTTGCATATTGCGAACAAGGAAGAAGCATACAGTTGTCACAGCACAAGTGATTTCTGCAACCCAGAATGCTGTGTCCCAGTCATAGTGTTTAGCAATAGTGCTAAATGGAAGACCAGCCAAGAATGCTCCAACTGGAATACACAAAAACAAAATCACTTCATTAACACCTTAGTGTATAGACAAAACAATCAGTGGAATAGATGAATGAAAGTTCTTGAGACTTTGTTATGTTTTCTAAAGTATTTTTGGCTAAGTACAGTATGTTTCCAAATAATTGGTTAGACCCTCTTAGCCATACCTAAACACATTTTTTTCTAATGAAACAATGGTTGTAGGACCAAAGAGTTTTAAGGCAATTGCTCTGTTTATCTCTAGCTTATCTGCTTTTTAAAACTTTTACATGCATTAAGGGGGGAATTCTCCCATTCGCGCGTAAGCTTTTGTTTTACGCGTTTCTGTTGCCGCCTCTCTGTAAGGCGGATTCTCCCATCTCCGCTTCTGTCACACCCACACCGCGCAAATTCGGAATCAAGGTGGGCTTATGAAAGAGGCGCAATTTATTTTAAAAAAGAACCAGACTAATCTACCACCTCCTTAATTTAGGTTGATATGAAAACGTGAAACGTGGACTTTCTCATTGACCTTCTGAATGCCATTTAAATCCAGAAAGAACACCAACCAATCTTTGATTTTGAAAACGTATGCAAGGTGAACTGAATAAAGAACTGCCTACAGTAAAATGGTGTGTCATCACATAGCTTAACAAAGAAATTACTTCACGAAATTTCACTTTTGCTTTGACGTTTGTTTAAAAAGAGTCACCACATGCTTGAGGTGTGTAGATTTATAATTCAAAAACTCACGGTTGACAAAAAGGTTTCGCTGGCAGATGCCTCGCATAATATCAATTTATCTATGCTAAGTAGACCCCGAAGCCATTTGTTTTGAGAATAACGGCTGGCTGATGAAGTTATTGGCTGGCTAGCCGGCTCAGCCAAAACCTAAATGGCTGCTGCAGCCGCCAAATTTTTAATGGCTGATAATGGCTTAAGTTGCCTCTTCATGCCTACAGATGCCTATGTTGTGCTAGATCTCAATACACAATGTTATTATATCATTTTTAACAAAGCTCTGCACATTTCACTTCAATGTAGACTGAAGCATGTGTAACCTGCGTTGTGTGGAACCACCGCGGTCCAGCCCTGCACACGCCCGGACTCGAACCCGCGAGACAGCAGCACCTCGGATCGGGAGTCGAGCGCGCTAACAATCCAGCTAAAAGCCCAGGCTACTAGCTTTCATGCCAGCAGCGCTCTTGAAGTGTCGGGGAGTGAGGTTTACTAACGTTACACAGCATAGCTAACCAGCTAGCACCCGTTACACTCACCCCCCTAAACCTCACTCCCGATCCGGGTCACGGCACCAATGTAACCTGCGTTGTGTGGAACCACCGCGGTCCAGCCCTGCACACGCCCGGACTCGAACCCGCGAGACAGCAGCACCTCGGATCGGGAGTCGAGCGCGCTAACAATCCAGCTAAAAGCCCAGGCTACTAGCTTTCATGCCAGCAGCGCTCTTGAAGTGTCGGGGAGTGAGGTTTACTAACGTTACACAGCATAGCTAACCAGCTAGCACCCGTTACACATGCATTGTGAACTAGCGCAGCAATTTCTGGAGATGGTGAAATGCTGCAGTTTAAATCTGTCCGCTCCAGAATACGTTTCATATCATGAATCTTTGGTTTTGATGTTTGTGCAACCGGGCCCTGAAGATTTTCAAGTCCGAGTAGAACTTTGTAGGAATTAGGAAAGTATATGAAAAGCGAGATCAAAATAAGGCTACCGTTGGCTTCTTTCCCCCATTTCATCTCAGCGCGAGAAAGCAAAATCATTGCCGAGAACGTGGACCTTTAATTGGCCGTCAACTCACTGAGTCCTGTGTATCGTAGCAACGAGCACAAGACTGATACGGTGAATCCAGTGGGAAAACCTTGTGTATCGTTTATTTTATAATTGTGATATAATTGTATTATTATAGTATGTGAATTGTAGAATTGATATAATTGTTTTTAGATGCAACAAGTCCAAGTCTAAGTTTGGCTCAGCCAAAGTTTATCAGATGGCGGCTCAATTTGGCTTACAGAATTATTGGCTGGCGGCGGCTGAAATTCTAAATGGCGCAAATGGCGGCGCGTGGTGGCGGCTTCGGGGTCTAATGCTAAGACATATGTAGACTGACATCTGCAGCTTCGAACACAGTAGAGAGACTGACATAACGAGTTCAATCTCCATTACAAACGAATCAAAAGACGAGAGAATAAACTATGCTGCTCCACTATAGTGCAGACGTCTGTGCAAATGTATGGATGTCTTCAGTGAGGTTGGAAAGAAACGGACAGAGTCGAACGAAGTATGCTATGGGATTATGACTTCTCGTCCAGTTAAAACTGAAGATACATAAACGGTAAGATCCAATACTGAAAGTGGGGGATTATAATGGGATTTTCACTATTTAACAATGTAGCCTATGAAGCCAGTGAAGGTAATGGCGTGAAATATGCCACCGTGTGACACTGTAATGCGGAAAACATGAAGCTTTATCAGCTTGTAAGCATCACATTTGATACTGTAATGTCAATTTTGTAAATTCCATGTTGCTTACATGTATTTATACCGACATGAGCAATATGCTGTTTCACCTTGTAGTAGCGCTCGACCTTATTCCAGCCCTCCAGAGTGCGTAGCTGGAAAAGTGCTTAAGCCATGGCAGAATGCGCGCAAGAGTTGTATATATAAGAAACGCCCAGATTTTGGGGTTGCTCCACCCAAAACACGCAACTCTCTCTACCACGCGTAAATGGCCGATTTAAGTAGATGGCTGAATTCACTTAGAGGGAAATGTGCGTAGTTGCGCGTTTTTTTGGACATGGGAGAATTCCCCCCTATATGATTAGCCTGGCTGATGCCAGACCTCATCTCGATTGAAATGAGGTCTGGAAACCAGCCATTCATTTTCTTGTATTTGAAGCATGATTTATGAATGCCATCCATTTATTGGGCACTACGAATGTCTACCAAATCATAGCCATAGCCAATTGTATCAATTATACCTGATGACTTAATGTGGTTACTTTAATACTTCAAAATAACATTTGATAAACTAGAGAATGTAATTCCAAGAAAATTACAAGTGCATGAAAATGCAAAAGGTATAGTTTAATGGATGTTTAAAGTATGCTAATGTTTGCCAGCAGTTATGTTAATAATGGTTATACGCTTATCAGCTTGCTTAGCTAAGTTAGATCATGTTTGCTAGCAGTTTTGCTAACCATGCTAACAATACTAGCTATGCTAATAATGCTAACCAAGGTGATTAGTTAACTTGGCTAATGATTTTTAGCTAAAAATGCTAACTATGCTAACAGTGGCATTCTGAACAGTGTAAGACGTATGAAGATATTCAAATGGCCTATAAGAACTTCGCAGCCACCAACTAATGAAAGGCCTATTTTAGATTAATGGTTAAAACATAATTTCAAGTACATAATTCGGTGTATTTGGCATCCTTTTCAATTTCAAGGTATTTGGAATTTCTGCTTCTTTTTGAATACGAGAAGTAAAATATAGCCTTTCCATTCCATTCAAATAGCTACCAAAGTTAATGCCTCGTAAAAGTAGCAAAATGCTACTGTTTCGCCAGAGGGGGGTGCCAAACTTCACTTTTTTATTGTAAATGTTTATTCTGGTGTTACCAAAACACCTGTAACTACATGCATTTATTCTGTGAACAGGGCTTGGTACAATATTAGAACTTTACACACTACATGTCCATATACTTTTCTATTTCTACATAGATTTTCATGATCCTACTACCTACCCCACATAGCATTTCAGTCACATGAAAATGACACAAAATACAAACATGCCTTGTTTTATTGTTATTATTGTCATGGTTATTTGTTGTGGAGAGAAAATTGTGGGAAAACATTAATTAACTGCCGTATTCGAAGAGGAAATAGTGACTGATACCAAGTGAAAAAGATAAACAGTTTTTTTAATACCCTAAATATCACACTTAATCAGGGACGTGCACAGGAATTTTGAGGGGCAGTTGCTCGGACCTGAAAAAAGCCCCCCCCCCTAAAAAAAAAAGAAAAAGAAAAACACAACTCATCTCTAGACCTATGTGCCTCCTCCTGGTCCACATTTTCCAGGGTCTAGGGCAGGGGTCGGCAATTAAGTTTGGCCTCGGGCCAGATATTTTCCAAGCCATTACATAGCGGGCCACAAGTTCACAACCAAAACAATGGCGAATTTCATTAATTAATTTATTCATATCGGAGGAGGTAGGCTCTCTTGAAATGTCAGAGCAGAGACATTCAAGCAGGCTGATGTAGATTAAATTTGTCGACTGGTCACTTGGGGCGCTAATATATGCCTGTGTGTTTAAAAAAAAAAAAAAAAAAACGCATTCCACGCATTGCTGTTAGCTGTCAAAAAATGGCACTATCAAAAAATCTGAAGAGAAAAGTTAACAGCGAAAACAGGATCTTTAATGATGAATGGACAGATAACTATGCCTTCATCCTCCCTAATTTTATTAATGCAAAGCCCACATGCCTGATCTGTAACAACTAACGAGGGTGTCTCTGCATGCAAAGAGTAGCCTACAAGACGGCACCACGAAACTAAGCATGCTAATGTTGCGTTCCTAAATAACACGCACGCTATGTTTGAAACTCGTGTTTTACTTTTCACAGTTCTATGTGCGTAAATTGCCTGTTTGATGTCAGGCCTGTTTAAAAGAAGTCGTGTTTTAATTATCACCATAAGCCTATGTCCGTTGTTTGAATGACAACATGTGTTTTAGGGACTAGCTTGGAATTTGAGAACCAGCGCTGACCACTGACTTCATTTGTTTTTGCATGTTGTGCGTTCACGCTGCACCTCGCTGCGTGCTTCTTCACTCGTATTCAGATGAAAATAGCTAAGCATTTATAGATTGATTGAAATTCTTCTGTTCTGGACAGTTACGTTTCAAAATAAAGAGCACGTTTAGACTGGCAGTCCGATTTTTAAAAAGTGTTTTTTTTTTTTTTTTCGTTCTCTGGTTCAAAAGATCTCACGGGCCAGATGTTTTTGGCTTGCGGGCCGCATCTGGCCCGCGGGCCGCCTATTGCCGACCCCTGGTCTAGGGGCTCATGGCTGCTTCTCATCTATGTAACGTAGCCTATGAAAAATTGTCATTACTAGGCTAAAATATGAGTCTGATTAATTAAAGATGACACTGTGTAGGTGAATTGATTATCACAGTGCATAGTCTGTCTCACCTGCTGGTTGGCTTTTTTGTTGTCAACCCTGAATTGATGTGCTGCCCTTTGCTGCCTACTTGAGTTGTCTCTCCCTCTCCTGAATTTTTTTAGTGGTCATTTTTACTTCAATACCCCAAATAGTGATAGGATTTAGGCATTTAACCATTTTGAATGAAATAATGAATGTGATGCATTAGGCTACTTCCATCATTCATTCTTCTTGCTAAAACGAAATGTGAGAAACGAACTATTATGCCTACCAAAAAAATAGTAGCCTGCTATGGGACAACGGGCTGCTTGTCTGCTTGCAAGCTATCTGTCTGATTATTTAGGCTAAACGTAGCAAACTCAGCCTGATTTATGGAGATTGTAATTAATATCATACTACTTCATGATGATTATTGTTCGTTTGTTATACATCACAAACTAACCTTTTCCGACAACGTTGAGGAGGCAGTCGGTCTCAGACAACCGCGACAATATCTTTCGTCTAGGGCCGCGATAGACTGTCATGCAGGCTCGACTCAGGTGCCGGTCGCGTGCAGCGCTGCAGCTACAGTAGGCTACGTAAACAGAATTTGCCCTCCTTCTGACTTTCGCTCTCGGTGCCCCAATGGAAGAGAATGAGGCTACTTTTACTTTGCGATTTTTAAAAAAATCTAGACCCACATGAAATTCTGCATCCATTGTAGCCTACGATTTATTATTATTATTTTGCCCTCGGAAGGGCAACATGAGTCGAGAAGGGCATATGGGCAGTTGCCCGAGCAACCTGAGCAACCCCCCTGTGCACGTCCCTGCACTTAATGCATGTTTTTTTTAAATCTAAAGATCAAAATATTAATGCCCAGACATGGCATGTGTTTTTCAAGCTGTAAAAATGAAAGAATTTCAAGGTCTAAAAAAGATATGAAGACATATGATTTGCACAGAAATATTTTGCAGGCCTTGGTTTTAGGACCCATTGATGATATACACAAAGTTTGAACAAAATCTGAGACGGTGCAGCAACAACCTCATCTGATTTGACACAGAATGACCCATGTATCTTCTGTATGCTTGTTCATAACTTGTGCAAATTATATTAATCCCTTCTTAGCCCAACAATCTAAGATTTGATCTATTCTATTTGGTAGGAAGTCTGGGTCGTGTGCCATTTCTCTGAGATGTACAGTATATAGTCGGCCTTTATATTCATTTATTTATTTATTTACAAATTTGTTTCCAAGTTCTTATGGTGTTCAAAATGCAAAAATGTAGATGATAGATAGATAGATACTTTATTGATCCCCAAGGGGAAATTCAAGAAATTCATTCATGTTGACCTGTGTGGAGATTTTGAGTCTTGTTCCCCAGAAAAGGTAAGGTCCTCAAAGTTGTCAGTTCTCTTTCTATACTAATCCATTTAGTTTCTACTACCTTGTTCATCCATTTCATTATTGTTTGAATTTGTGTTGCGTAAAAGTAATTTTGCAGGTCTGGCACCCCTAAACCTCCTTCCTCCCTTTGTTGAATCAAGGATTTTAACTTAATTCTATGTTTCCTATAATTCCAAATAAAATTAGAAATCATTTTGTCCCATACATTAAACTGGGATTCTAGGAGTACCAGTGGTAATGCCTGAAACAGAAATACAAATCGTGGAAGTACCATCATTTTGTTCGTTTCCACCCTTCCCAACATTCCTTCAGGAATTATTCTCCATCGATTCAAGTCTTGCCTTACTTTACTTTCAAAATATAACGCTTTCGCCCTCATGTTGAAATTATGGAAATTAATATGGATCCACTCTTTTGCCGTAATTTATGTGGTTTATTTCATGAGCAAATTACGTGTTTGTGGAAGAAGAGAGAGTAGCCTACACAGTCAACAGCTGGTCAACAGTAAGCACTCGTTATGCCCTAGTTAGTATATTTAAAGATGTCATGCATATTTGTATTAGTTCGTCTCCAGATTATATCAGAAAGTTGACAAGTCAAGGTGCCACATCTGTCGAAGAAACGTCATTAATCGTCTATTAACGCAGCCAGTTAACACAGGAGCCAGTTACCATGTAACAATAGGCTTTATGACATATTTATAATTTTGATTAGCTTTAATCGTTCTGTTGATGGAAGCCTGTTTTGATGCTTCTTACCATTCGCCATCAAAGCCACAATAGCATGTGAAGTTCCACAGAAATTTGATGGTGCAGATTCACTTGCAATCACTCCAAATAGGGCAATTGGTCCATAAGAAGAAAATCCAACGGCAGCTCCAAGTATAAGTATCCAAATCTGTATCAACAAAATTATTTAAATGATCAGCAATCACTAAAGCCATCACACACAACCTCATGTGAAAACTGAAAACATTAATTACATTGTGATCAAAAGCATCAACATTAAGCAAATGTTTTGTATCTATCCTAAAGTCAGTTTGGTCCTCCATCCAATTGATTGCCTGTATAAACACTACCCTGGAAATCCAGGGTAGTTCTCGCAAGAGCACCATTTGAACTGTGTCCGCAAGATACTCTGGCCACGAGAAATGATGCACATTACGTTTATTCCAACCATCTGTGGCAACCAAAAAAGATCTGGGCGAGCTAAACCAAAGATCCTTAAGGCTGAGCAAGATATTTCGTTGTAGTTCATGTCTATGGGCGCAATGGGGATCACTTCCTCTGCATAAAGAGGCGTGTCATCTGGTCCCTTTCCACAGGTGTATAAAATCAAGCACCCGATTATCTATAGGCGTGTTCAAGTTCAACTCCAAATGACCTCTTGCAGCAACGAGAGCTGCCGGTGACAGCAGGGGAGGGGATACAAACGCTGCTATGAAGTTGTACACTCTCTACTTCCCCTAGTCTAGACTTGACCATGTGACGAAACATGAGGCACGGACCCGCATGGATCCTTGTGGATATGAAGAGGCATCTAAACACCTGCACATACGTCAGGGATATAAAAGCCAATTAGGGCAAAGACCTGATGTCATGAAGGTAGGGTCTAGGGTCCGCAGCGCTCCGCAGTACCTAGAGGGCTGCTGCACCGCTGCACTCACTCATTCTTCTATGTTACATTGCTCCGTGATTATTAGGCACAGCGAGATGAGACCTATATTGCACGAAAGAGCAGAACCGGGGCTTTCCAAAGAGACTAGACACTTGTCTGTACGATCAAGTATGAAAATAAAATAAAATCATGAAGTTAAATCAAAGTATATGATATTTACAGTCTATATTGCTCTGCGTTCACCCGCGCATCCGGGACTCTCGCTTGAATTACTCACGGCCCCGGCATCGCACAGACATGACACGCATATCAAACGAAAGATGAGAAACAGAGCTTTCTATTGATACCAAATACATCGATCCTTTTGTGTTATAAAAACAGCAGAAGTGACAAACAAATAATAATGTCATATAGCTTTGGCTACCATTACTCTCGTTTGATTTCCTCGTGAAACCGCCATCAAAAATATATGGAACGCATCTCAGATGAAAGAGGAGAGCTAGAGCTATCCAGATACCAAATACAACCTTCTAGGCCATAAAACAGACGAAGTGACAGCAAAATAATAACTTCATTTAGCTCCACTTACCCCATGTTTGTGTGTGGCATAATAGCCTATGTTCATAATCCAATGTTATCATGTGTTTCTCTATGGCAAGTCACGTTCATAATACGGTTTTGAGATCCTAGCTAACTCCTGTATTGTATCCAATTCAAGACTCATATTGCATCCACATTTGTTTGACAAATAAACACTTTTTGCCTTTACTTTGTTTATTGCAATGCAGTAAAAAAATATATTATAGAGAATCATCATCTGTGCATGTGATGTGTGCTACCACGCAAACAAGTCAGGTCAGATCAGCTAGTGTCACAAATATGGAGCGCAAAAAGGGTCAAAAAGTCATTTCTCATCACTAAATAAAAATGGCCATTTATTTCTGGAAGGCACATACACATATTTCTGTAAATTGCTCAGCCCCAAAGTATACCTCCACCATGGTTCTTATATTGCCATTTTCAGGGCAGTCAGGCCTACACAACCATGCAAGTCATGTCGAGCTGTCAACTTGCTGTGGTGAGATATACGTCAAAATGTAAGAATTTGTATAGTATGCTTTTTAATTTTTTATTATTTAAAAATCTAAATCAAATCAATGCAAGTTTTTATACATTATATTGTGGCAGATCTGGGTAACCTAGACTCTGCTGAAAAAAAAAACATATAGCATGTGTGAATGGCACTTACAATGACCAGGATAAATGCTTCTAACTAGAGGTAGTGAAAATGCCCTTAAAACAGTCTAGGGCTCATGGGGTAAAAGTGTAACTGCACCCTAAAATATGTTTTTTGAGCTGTTGATTGATTGAAATTACTCATAAGTGGTGACCTACACTATTACCAGGGTTAATATTGACAAAAATCGTGTTTCTCGACAAAAGTAACATTTCGTATGATTTTGTACTGGAGATATTGCTCTCCGCGCCCTCTACAGGTTGTAACATGCCATGGCATGTTGGGCCAAAATACTATTGGATAGCTGACGTTGTCCACCGGGTCGTTACAAATTAGGAATGAAACGCCCCAACACCTGCTGCCCTGTTTAGCCTACCTGTGATAAGCCATGTCTGTAGCACCCAGATTGACACGAAATCACCATGCTTGATTGGCTGCAGTAGGGCTGCACTCCCTTCCAAATTTCAGAACGTCCTGCCCATTTTGAAAGCCTTTTTCAGAAATGTGAAGTGGGTGGAGTTATGGGGTGAAGTTACACTTTAAGTTACCCCAGCGCCATCTGATCGTCTACCCTAGCATCACCTTAGTAACCATATCTACATTATCTGTTTTATCTTGCATTTTAATGCACTGGTAATTCCTTGGAATTGAATTTCTAGTTATAAACTATTGTAATTCCTCTGCCATGGAAGTCTATGGCAGCCCATAAAACCGACTAGTGAAAAGTTGTGAAATTTGGCACACTGATTGGGGACAGTCTGACCCCGTTGGTCCGATTTTCAAAAATCAGGTATCGTTGGAAACCTTGGACCAAGCCGAGTTCAACGTCAACATCATTTGACCTTATTTTCCACCATGATGGATTTTCCGCCATTTTGGATTTCATCAAAAACACTTAAAAGCCTTTTCCTCTCACAGATTTTGTCCGATCGACACTAAACTTGACACACATCATCTACAGACAGACCATTCTGTATTCTGGAATTAGGGCCCGAGCACCGAGGTGCGGTAGCTAAAGCAGCGGCTGCACCGTAGGTGCAAGGCCCTATTGTTTTTGCTCAGATTAAATTTCTTCTGGGCCACGTTTTGCCTTTTTTCACCAACTTGGCATGCTCTAAAACTCTTGAAATTTGGCAGCTATGTGTGGAATTGGTAACCCTACTCAGTGACAGAGCTCTGGCCTAGGGTGTGGCTCAGGGACTCCTAGCCCCACCTAGCGCATTGTCTGTTGTGGTCGACACATACATTCACAGAAATGGCCCAGATTTGGTGGACATGTGTGTTGTATTAATCTGAAAAAGTTTTACATTTAAACTATAGAGTGAATCTTAGAAGAATTTGAGTTATGATTATGGTTATGATTTTTGCACATCACATATTTTGAAACACTTCTCCTTGACGGTTTTTTGAAATCATGTCATATAAGCACTATAATGATCTTGAGGGGTTGCCCAAGAGGAATTGCGACCAGATTTTTGAATTTTTGAAGTATACTGAAATGGCGAAGGTTTGAATTATGGCGTTTTATTAAGAAACAGGAAGTTGGTGTTATAGGCAGAAAAAAGGTTATGAATTGGATGTAATTTGGCAGCTACATGTGGAATTGCTTCTGCTAGTCAGAGACAGAGCTCTGGCCTAAGGTGTGGCGTCGGGACTCTATAGCGCCACCTAGCAGCACGTTGTCTGTTGTGGTTGACACAAACATTCACGAAAATGAACCAAATTTGGTGGTCTTGCGTGTTATAGCTATCGCTAGTCAGAGACAGAGCTTTGGCCTAGGGGGTGGCGTAGGGACTCTATAGTGCCACCTAGTGCGTTGTCTGTTGTAGTTGACACCCATTCACAAAAATGAACCACATTTGGTGAGCTTGTGTGTTATTGCTATCGCTAGTCAGAGACAGAGCTCTGGCCTAGGGTGTGGCTTAAGAACTCTATAGCGCCACCTAGCGGATTGTCAGTTGTGGTTGACACGTGCATTCATTAAAATTAACCAAATTTGGTGGGCTTGTGTGTTATTGCTATCGCTAGTCAGAGACAGAGTTCTGGCCTAGGGTGTGGCCTAAGGACTCTATAGCGCCACCTAGCGGATTGTCAGTTGTGGTTGGCACGTGCCTTCATGAAAATTAACCAAATTTGGTGGGCTTGTGTGTTATTGCTATCGCTAGTCAGAGACAGAGTTCTGGCCTAGGGTGTGGCTTAAGGACTCTATAGTGCCACCTAGCGCATTGTCTGTTGTGGTTGACACAAACATTCACGGAAATTAATCAAATTTGGTGGGCTCGTGTGTTATTGCTTTTGCTAGTCAGAGACAGAGCTCTGGCCTAGGGTGTGGCTTAAGGACTCTATAGAGCCACCTAGCGCATTGTCCGTTGTGGTTGACACAAACATTCAGGAAAATTAACCAAATTTGGTGGGCTTGTGTGTTATTGCTGCTGCTAGTCAAAGACAGAGCTCTGGCCTCGGGTGTGGCTTAGGGACTCTACAGCGCCATCTAGCGCATTGTTTGTTGTAGTTGACATGTACATTCACGAAAATGAACCAAATTTGGTGGGCATGTGTTTTGTTATAGCTATTCAAAGACAGAGCCCTGGCCGATGGTGTGGCTTAGGGACTCTATAGCGCCACCTAGTGTGTTACCTGTTGTGGTTGACATATACATTCATGAAAATGAATCAAATTTGGTGAGCTTGTTTGTTACTACTGCCGCTAATCAGAAACAGAGCTCTGGCCTAGGCTGTGGCTTAGGGACTCTATAGCGCCACGTAGCAAATTGTCTGTTGTGGTTGATACATTCACAAAAATTAACCACATTTGGTGGGCATGTGTGTTATTGCTACCGCTAGTCAGGGATAGAGTTCTGGCCTAGGGTGTGGCTTAGGGACTCTATAGTGCCACATAGCTTGTTGTCTATTATGGTTGACACATACATTCACAACAATTTGGTGGGCTTGTGTGTTATTGCTGCCGCTAGTCAGAGACAGAGCTCTGGCCGAGGGTGTGGCTAAGGGACTCTATAGCGCCATCTAGCGCATTGTTTGTTGTAGTTGACACGTACATTCACGAAAATGAACCAAATTTGGTGGGCATGTGTTTTTCATAGCTATTCAAAGACAGAGCTCTGGCCGATGGTGTGGCTTAGGGAGTCTATAGCGCCACCTAGTGTGTTACCTGTTGTGGTTGACATATACATTCATGAAAATTAATACAATTTGGTGAGCTTGTTTGTTATTACTGCCACTAGTCAGAAACAGAGCTCTGGCCTAGGGTGTGGCTTAGGGACCCTATAGCGCCACGTAGCGCATTGTCTGTTGTGGTTGATACATTCACAAAAATTAACCACATTTGGTGGGCTTGTGTGTTATTGCTGCCGCTAGTCAGAGACAGAGCTCTTGCCGAGGGTGTGGCTAAGGGACTCTATAGCGCCATCTAGCGCATTGTTTGTTGTAGTTGACACGTACATTCACGAAAATGAACCAAATTTGGTGGGCATGTGTTTTTTATAGCTATTCAAAGACAGAGCTCTGGCCGATGGCGTGGCTTAGGGAGTCTATAGCGCCACCTAGTGTGTTACCTGTTGTGGTTGACCTATACATTCATGAAAATTAATCAAATTTGGTGAGCTTGTTTGTTATTACTGCCGCTAGTCAGAAACAGAGCTCTGGCCTAGGGTGTGGCTTAGGGACCCTATAGCGCCACGTAGCGCATTGTCTGTTGTGGTTGATACATTCACAAAAATTAACCACATTTGGTGGGCATGTGTGTTATTGCTACCGTTAGTCAGGGATAGAGTTCTGGCCTAGGTTGTGGCTTAGGGACTCTATACCGCCACATAGCTTGTTGTCTATTATGGTTGACACATACATTCGCAACAATTTGGTGGGCTTGTGTGCTATTGCTGCCGCTAGTCAGAGACAGAGCTCTGGCCTAGGGTGTGGCTAAGGGACTCTATAGCACTCTATTGCTTTGTTAGATTCCGAAATGTCACGGGGTCCGCACAACAGGTGCTTGGGCCCGCCATCGCCGCTTGCGGCTATATTTACTTTTTGTTTTCGGAACTATAACGGAATATTTCAGTAACTCTTCCATGCATCAAAACCAAACTTTGTACATGGACTCGGGACGTTCGAGAAATTTGGTGACCTTTGCCCTCAAGGGGGCGCTGTCATTAGCAAAAAGGCATTTTGGCCTGTAGCTGTTGATATGTTTGGAATCAAAACTTGCTAGTGGTGTCTGGTAATACTGTAGGAGGTCCTCAGGGCAGGCTGACCCAGCCCAATTTTTTATATCAGCAGAATTGATTTGGCCACCATTTGGATTTATTCAAAACCACTGAAACATTTCCACAGGTCACAAAATGTGTCCGATCTTCACAAAACTTCACACAGATGATCTTCAGTCAGAGTCTGAAAAATGTCTTGGTTTTCGGAACAATATCTTACACCGTTGGCCCGCAACAGCCAATAGAAATTGGCAGCAAAGCCGCCAAACAGGAAGTGAGCTCACATCTCGGCCAATCTTGCGTTATTTGACATCAAAATTGTTGTGACCGCTTAAAACTATATGCCTGATGTAACAGCATCGAGTTACCATGGCAACTCTGGCCTTCTAAACTGCCTGCTTGGCCCCTAATACGTTAGACCGGCACATCCGGGAACTTGACTCGCGACGAACGTTCCCGCCCCTTTTTGGGGGAAACAAACTACGTCTCCCATTAACTCCAATGCAAATTAGGCTCAATAAACGTAATTCGTACTGAAAACGTAGGAGTAAATGATAACAGAAAACACAACGAATCAATAGGACCACTCAATATATTACCACTTTGCCGGTCGTTGACCGTGAAAAATACGTTCAAAAGCTTAATTCAATCAAAGTAAAAATATGTCCCTTCGGTCTCCCGAGTAGCCTGCTAGCAGTAGCAGTGGCCAGTGTCATACCCGGACATACTCTTATCTCATTGAATCTCCAGTTAAATAACTAAATTGTTTTCCTGTATTTTTGGCCTCTTATTACAGTGCATGAAAATGCACTGTACTGTTCTTCCTTTTCTTCTTATTATTATTATTACAGTGCATGAAAATGCACTGTACTGTTCTTCCTAGGCTTCTTATTATTACAGTGCATGAAAATGCACTGTACTGTTCTTCCTAGTCTTCTTCAACTTCTTATTATTCTTCTTCTAACGCACGCAATTCAGCTTCAACCGCTTCACGTAGAAACTCCATTCAAACTATGTCGCGTAGGTCTTACTTACGCGATGTGGGCAAAGTATTTTTCAACTTTGTAACTTTTATACTTTTTAAACTATTAGTTAAAAACTATTACAATTTCCCCCATAGACTTAACATTGCTCATTATGACATCACGGCAGCAATTAGAATCTTACTCCAGCTGGTCAGCCACCTGGGCACCAACTGTCAGTTTCTCTCAGGCAATCTCTCTGAGGACTACATATTCTGTTCCCCTGTATCCTCTGTGCACAACAGTATCAAAATAAGTCCTCCTAATTCCATCCAACTTTATATCCATTCATCTTCTTCAAACCATTCACTCATCCACCCATTCTAAACAGTCTGCCTATCAACATCAATTAGACGTTCTACATTCAACTTTTAAACAATCTACTCTGTCTCAGGCTGGCTCTCTTAAGACTAGCCAGTTAAATTGATTACACCTGTATCTGTATCTACTCTCAGTAGAGAGCTGTGTCTCTCCATTCTACAAGAATATAAGGCACATTCCATTCAACATTATATCCATTCATCTTCTTCAGACCATTCACTCATCCACCCATTCTAAACAGTCTGCCTATCAACATCAATTAGACGTTCTACATTCAACTTTTAAACAATCTACTCTGTCTCAGGCTGGCTCTCTTAAGACTAGCCAGTTAAATTGATTACACCTGTATCTGTATCCACTACTCTCAGTAGAGAGCTGTGTCTCTCCATTCTACAAGAATATTAAGGCACATTCCATTCAACATTCTATCCATTCATCTTCTTCAGACCATTCACTCATCCACCCATTAAACTGTCTATCAACATCTATTAAACAATCTGTCTATCAACATCCATTAAACTCTCTGTCTATCAACATTAATTAGACTATCTACATTCAACTTTTTAATTATTTACTCTGTCTCAGGCTTTAAGAGTACACTCTGGCTCTCTTAAGACTAGCCAGTTAAATTGATTACACCTGTGTCAACTACTCTCAGAGAGCTGTATCAGTGTCTCTCTTAACAAGAATATAAGGCACATTCCATCCAACCTTCTATCCATTCATCTTCTTCAGACCATTCACTCATCCACCATTAAACTGTCAATCAATATCTATTAAACAATCTGCCTATATCAACATCCACTAAACATTCTGTCTATCAACATTAATTAGACTATCTACATACAACTTTTAAAGTATTTACTGTGGGTCCCTCTCAAGCAGCGTTTATATGTCCTCCCTCGCTCCTCGATCCTCAATGATCTACATAAAGAAAGATAGAAGAAGGGCTAGACTATCCCATTGTTGCCGCTCCATCATTCTTTATGTAGATCAGTGAGGAGCGAGAGAGGACGCGTAAACGCTATATGAGAGGCACCTTCTGTCTCAGGCTTTAAGCATACAATCTCATTAAGACTACAGATCCTGTTAACTGTTTCCTCTGTCCACAACTGTTTCAAAATAAAAGTCCTCACTGCAATAATACACTATTAAATCATTTGACCATTGAAACTACTCAACTATTTAACTGTTCAACCATTCCAACTGTCAGTTATCATCAACTATGCCTCCAGTCAACTACATAAAACCTCCATGTACCTAGCAACCAACATAGCAACCATTAAAATTAAGTGTTTATGACCGTTTCCATAGCAACCAACATGATTATACTGCAGTAACTTCTTGTTTCCTGATAGTGGCCACCATGGATACCCTAGCAACAAATGTTTCAAAATAAAAGTCCTCACTAGCAAGTTAGCTAGTTAGCATAGTTAGCATTGTTAGCATAGTTAGCATTTTTAGCATAACTGCAAAAAATCATCAACTAAGTTAGCTAATCAACCTGGTTAGCATTGTTAGCAAATCTAGCATTGTTAGCATAGTTAGCATTTTTAGCATTACTGCTAGAAATCATCGGTTAAGTTAGCTAATCAACCTGGTTAGCATTGTTAGTAAAGTTAGCATTGCTAACATAATTAGCATTTTTAACACAACTGCTAGAAATCATTAGCTAAGTTAGCTAATCAACATTTTAACATGAATAGAAATCATTAGTTAAGTTAGAACTGGAACGTTTCATCTTTAAACTGTCTACCTTCACACCATCAACTCTCTGTAAACTATGCAACCACCATGTTTACCCTAGCTACACCTTAGTAACCATATCAACATTATCTATCTATTTTTGCATTTTCATGCACTGGTAATTCCTTGGAATTGCATTTCTAGTTAAACTTCTTCTTCTAACGCTCGCAATTCAGCTTCAACCGTTTAACGTAGAAACTTCATTCAAACTTTGTTGCGTAGGTCTTGCTTATGCCATATGTGCTTTGTATTTTTCAACTTTGTAACTTTTATACTTTTTAAACTATTAGTTAAAAACTATCACCATTTCCCCCATAGACTTAACATTGCTCATTATGACATCACGGCAGCAATTAGAATGTTACCCCAGCTGGTCAGCCACCTGGGCACCAACTGTCAGTTTCTCTCAGGCTCCTCTCTGAAGACTACATATTCTGTTCCCCTGTATCCTCTGTGCACAACAGTATCAAAATAAGTCCTCCTAATTCCATCCAACTTTATATCCATTCATCTTCTTCAAACCATTCACTCATCCACCCATTCTAAACAGTCTGCCTATCAACAACATCAATTAGACGCTCTACATTGAACTTTTAAACAATCTACTCTGTCTCAGGCTGGCTCTCTTAAGACTAGCCAGTTAAATTGATTACACCTGTATCTGTATCCACTACTCTCAGTAGAGAGCTGTGTCTCTCCATTCTACAAGAATATAAGGCACATTCCATCCAACATTCTATCCATTCATCTTCTTCAGACCATTCACTCATCCACCCATTAAACTGTCTATCAACATCTATTAAACAATCTGTCTATCAACATCCATTAAACTCTCTGTCTATCAACATTAATTAGACTATCTACATTCAACTTTTAAATTATTTACTCTGTCTCAGGCTTTAAGAGTACTATGGCTCTCTTAAGACTAGCCAGTTAAATTGATTACACCTGTGTCAACTACTCTCAGAGAGCTGTATCAGTGTCTCTCTTAACAAGAATATAAGGCACATTCCATCCAACCTTCTATCCATTCATCTTCTCCAGACCATTCACTCATCCACCCATTACACTGTCAATCAATATAAAACAATCTGCCTATCAACATCCATTAAACATTCTATCTATCAACATTAATTAGACTATCTACATACAACTTTTAAAGTATTTACTGTGGGTCCCTCTCAAGCAGCGTTTATATGTCCTCCCTCGCTCCTCGATCCTCAATGATCTACATAAAGAAAGATAGAAGAAGGGCTAGACTATCCCATTGTTGCCGCTCCATCATTCTTTATGTAGATCAGTGAGGAGCGAGAGAGGACGCGTAAACGCTATGAGAGGCACCTTCTGTCTCAGGCTTTAAGCATACAATCTCATTAAGACTACAGATCCTGTTTCACTACTTCCTCTGTCCACAACTGTTTCAAAATAAAGGTCCTCACTGCAATAATACACTATTAAATCATTTAACCATTGAAACTACTCAACTATTGAACTGTTCAACCATTCCAACTGTCAGTTATCATCCACTATGCCTCCAGTCAACTACATGAAACCTCCATGTACCTAGCAACCAACATAGCAACCATTAAAATTAAGTGTTTATGACCGTTTCCATAGCAACCAACATGATTATACTGCAGTAAATTCTTGTTTCCTGATAGTGGCCACCATGGATACCCTAGCAACAAATGTTTCAAAATAAAAGTCCTCACTAGCAAGTTAGCTAGTTAGCATAGTTAGCATTGTTAGCATAGTTAGCATTTTTAGCATAACTGCTAGAAATCATCGGTTAAGTTAGCTAATCAACCTGGTTAGCATTGTTAGTAAAGTTAGCATTGCTAGCATAATAAGCATTTTTAGCGTAACTGCTAGAAATCATTAGCTAAGTTAGCTAATCAACATTTTAACATGAATAGAAATCATTAGTTAAGTTAGAACTGGAATGTTTCATCTTTAAACTGTCTACCTTCACACTATCAACTCTCTGTAAACTATGCAACCACCATGTTTACCCTAGCTACACCTTAGTAACCATATCTACATTATCTATCTATTTTTGCATTTTCATGCACTGGTAATTCCTTGGAATTGCATTTCTAGTTAAACTTCTTCTTCTAACGCTCGCAATTCAGCTTCAACCGTTTAACGTAGAAACTTCATTCAAACTTTGTTGCGTAGGTCTTGCTTATGCCATATGTGCTTTGTATTTTTCAACTTTGTAACTTTTATACTTTTTAAACTATTAGTTAAAAACTATTACCATTTCCCCCATAGACTTAACATTGCTCATTATGACATCACGGCAGCAATTAGAATGTTACGCCAGGTGGCCAGTCCAGGTGCAGCAGCTCTCTCTCTCTCTCTCAGGCTTAAATTGATTACACCTGTATCAACTGTCAGTTTCTCTGGCTTTAAGCATACAATCTCTCTGAAGACTACACATATCCTGTTAAACTGTTTCCTCTGTCCACAACTGTTTCAAAATAAAAGTCCTCACTGCAATAATACACTATTAAATCATTTAACCATTGAAACTACTCAACTATTGAACTGTTCAACCATTCCAACTGTCAGTTATCATCCACTATGCCTCCAGTCAACTACATGAAACCTCCATGTACCTAGCAACCAACATAGCAACCATTAAAATTAAGTGTTTATGGCCGTTTCCATAGCAACCAACATGATTATACTGCAGTAACTTCTTGTTTCCTGATAGTGGCCACCATGGATACCCTAGCAACAAATGTTTCAAAATAAAAGTCCTCACTAGCAAGTTAGCTAGTTAGCATAGTTAGCATTGTTAGCACTGTTAGCATAGTTAGCATTTTTAGCATTACTGCAAAAAATCATCAACTAAGTTAGCTAATCAACCTGGTTAGCATTGCTAGCAAATTTAGCATTGTTAGCATAGTTAGCATTTTAGCATTACTGCTAGAAATCATCGGTTAAGTTAGCTAATCAACCTGGTTAGCATTGTTAGTAAAGTTAGCATTGCTAGCATAATTAGCATTTTTAGCATAACTGCTAGAAATCATTAGCTAAGTTAGCTAATCAACATTTTAACATGAATAGAAATCATTAGTTAAGTTAGAACTGGAATGTTCCATCTTTAAACTGTCTACCTTCACACTATCAACTCTCTGTAAACTATGCAACCACCATGTTTACCCAAGCTACACCTTAGTGACCATATCTACATTATCTATCTATTTTTGCATTTTCATGCACTGGTAATTCCTTGGAATTGCATTTCTAGTTTTAATTGTAATGTTGTGTAGTTGACTAACAGGCTTGGATGTAAAGTATGTTCGTTAGATAATTCCAACATATGATAATTTCTGTCATAGCCGATAGCCTAGCTGCTAGTGTTAGCCAAGTGTTAGCCTAGATTTCCGTTTTCGTTGGTCTGATTTATTTTTGGTGTAGCCTAATGTTAGGGGTTCTTAGCTTTGTGGTTGGTACACCCAACCACACAGCAACTTCTCGGCATGTCTGTCTACCGCGAACACTGATCTATAAATAATAAGTTATTCGTTATAGATCAGTGACCGTGAACAACACCCGTTCACTTTGGCTTGTTTCAGGCTTGTTCTGAGGGCTTGTTTCCCCAAAAAAGGGGCGTGGAGCAAACAACCTGCTCTGTGTGACGCGACGCCGGTCGAACGTATTGCTGCTTGCAGCTATATTTATAATTGCTGTTGTTGTTGTAGTTATCATACTGTTGTATAGTGTATTTTCCTGTTTGATAAAGCTGAAATGCTGATGGCAAGAACATCCT
The DNA here is from genome assembly GCF_963854185.1 of Sardina pilchardus. Lineage (NCBI taxonomy): Eukaryota > Metazoa > Chordata > Actinopteri > Clupeiformes > Clupeidae > Sardina > Sardina pilchardus. The sequence continues at coordinate 35,527,050 of NC_084998.1, read as the reverse complement.
TGGTAAGAGATTGATACATTGCTAAAATAAAAACTGATCCAAGGGATTTAGCTGTTTTGTTCCTGCAAAAAGAGGAAGAATTATGATGTTCTGATACCTCTTTTTCAGAGAGACCGATGAGAACAGAAATGGGATGAAGAGCCACAACCCAGAGAACATCATCCTAAAATCAGATAAGCAGTTAACAGCCCCATCAAATATCAGTTGTTTCCTTCAGCATCATTAGAGCCAAAGTGTCAAGTTGAATCTTACTTTGGGGGCCTCTGGTGTGATTGTCACTCGGAAGAGGTACATGGATACACACATCCCAGTCATCATTGAGAGCAAAAGACCATGTCTAGGACTACCATACACACTCAGTCCATACTGTGGACAATTTGATAGAATAAGTGTAAGCAAGGCACACAAATATTATGACAATGAATTTGTATATACTGTATAAATGAATGTACATGAATGGTTCACAAATTACAAACCCGGGCAACAGCTCTGTCAGACAGAAAACCAGCAGCAAGGCTGCCAATAAATCCACCCACCTCCAGGGCACTCATATAAGAACTTCCTGTAAAGACAAGTAAAAGTACAAATTAGGCAATTTATTTACTTTGAGTGTCTCTACTTCACATATCCCCCAGCCAAACACACACCCACACACACAGACACACACAAACAACAAATTCCATCTACTCTTCATACCTACTTGCCATTGTTTTGTTTCTTCCATTCCAAATGAAATCATACATGAGGCTGAAACTCGACAAAGAAAAAGCTCGGACAACATCAGAAATGTCTAGGTTACCGGGTAACCACGGTTCCCCAAATGAGGGAACGAGACGTTGCGTCGAAGACGCTATGGAAATGAGTCCCTTAGGACGACTTACTGAAGCTGTATAACACCAAGAGCCAATCACTTGGCTGCAGGCATGCGCAAGCGCGGCTATAAGTACTCGCGACGTGCCTGCGTACTTCCTCAACCATTGCTTCAGTGCGACCAAAAAATGGAAGCGCACGGCAAGGCGACGCAGCGTCTCGTTCCCTCATTCGGGGAACCGTGGTTACCCGGTAACCTAGACGTTCCCCTTCATTTCGGTCACGAGACGCTGCGTCGAAGACGCTATGGGAATGTTGTAGCACCGTGCCGTGCGCATCCCCTCTCTGGAGGCAACACAGTCCACTACTTTTGTATGGGCTAACCAACCCATTTAAATCCCAGTCGAAGCCACACTGAGCACGCTATGAGCAAGCGGAGCTTTCGGTATCCAGATAATAAAAAACGTACAAAAGTGCTAGTGGAATTCCAGCTAGCACTTGAGCAAATCGATTCCAGTGACATGCTACGCGTGAAAGCCCAGGACGTGGACATACCCCGAGTCGAGTGAGCCTTCACCGTCAAGGGAGGAGTTTTATCCGCACTCTCATAAGCTATTTGTATGGCGTCCACAATCCAGTGGGACAAGTGCTCCTTGGATAGTGCACTACCTCTCTGTCTCTCCCCATAACATACAAATAGCTGATCAGTGAAGCGCCACGTTTGTGTGCGCGACACATATATTCTCAGTGCCCTTACCGGGTACAGACAGTGCAATCTCTCTGCCTCCTCCGACTCAAATGGCGGGGGAGAGAACGCAGACAATTCTAGCTTCTGTCTTGCGGTAGAAGATGAAAGGACTTTGGGCACGAAGCCTGGCTTAGGGAGAAGAGTTACTAATGTATCGTTTTCCGCAAAGCTAATGCATGACGGATGCACTGACATAGCATGTAACTCACCCACTCGTTTAGCTGAGACTAAGGCTAGTATCAACGCTGTCTTAATGGACAAAATGCGCATAGAAACCCCCTGTATAGGCTCAAAAGGTGAACCTGTCAGGGATCGCAGCACCAGCAATAAATCCCAAGTCGGAGCCAGCGACAGAACCGCTGGACGCAGCCTTCTAACACCTTTCATAAACCTAGAAACCAACGTGTGCTTTCCCACAGACGTCTGATCTGGCGACATATGGCATGCAGCTATTGTTGCAACATAAACTTTTAAAGTAGAAGGGGATAAACCCTTATCGAACAGCCATTGAAGGAGTGTGTGTGGGGCTTCACCATGCTGCTTACACCCGCGCTCAAACACACGCCACTTATGTCCATACAAGGAGCGTGTAGATAATGCCTGTGAACTTTGAATCGTATCAACAACTGCTTGAGATAGTCCTGTGTTTAACAAGAACTCCCTCTCAGGGGCCAGACCCACAGTTTCCAACGCTGCGGGGACGGGTGCCACACCATTCCCCTCGCCTGCATTAGTAAATCCCTGCACACTGGAATTTTCCATGGGGAGCCTTTGGTTAGCGATATCAGATCCGCAAACCATGTCTGACTCTCCCACCGGGGGGCTACTAACATCACTGACACTGGTTCGGTTCTGATTCTGTCCAGCACCGCTTGTATCAGGCGAATCGAGGGAAACGCATAAAGTGACGTGCTCGGCCACCACTTGCTAATGCATCCAATCCGAGAGGAGCGTCCCTGTCGTGTATTGAAAACCATAGGGGACAATGGGTTGTTTCCTTCGAAGTGAAGAGGTCCACTTGTGCATGACCGAACCTCTGCCATATCATTTTTATTATATGAGGATGCAGGCGTCACTCCCCCGGGACCGGGCCCCCTCTCAATAGCATGTCCGCTCCATAATTCAGCTCGCCTGGGAGATGAATTGCCTTGATCAAGTGGAGTCGAGTGTGAGCCCACAGAATAATCTCCCTCACTTTCATCATAGTGGCCGACCGTAGACCACCCTGGTGGTTTATGTAAGCTACTGTCGCTGTGCTGTCCGAACGGATCAAAACGTGCGACTGTGCATTAATCTGCTGGAAGTAAATCAGGGCTAGCTTGACCGCCAGAAGTTCTAGGACGTTTATGTGCTGGGCACTCTGAACGTCTGACCATACGGAAAACCTTGACACACCGCCCCCAGCCCGTCTTGGATGCATCCGGGGTGTTACGACCCCCTGTGCCCCTTCAGGCCTGGAGTGGCCAGTGCATGGGAAATGCTGGCCTAATTAGCCAACCATGCACACCTGGTGAAGGTGAGGGTATTTAAGGGCTTGTTCTCTCTCTTGATTTGGGCACTTTTCGGTTAGGCACATTCTGTTGCAGACACCTTTGGGGTTATCTCTCTCCCACTGGCACCTTCTCTTCCTATCTTTGAACATCATACTGACTTTGGCTTACACGCACCCACATGAACACTTGCATACATACCTTTACTTTCCCCTAGACATATTTTGGTAACGGTTATGCTTTTGGTTCATTTTAAATAAATACTTTACTGGTTAAAGTTATCTCTATTGTCCCGACTCCCTCTTTATGTTGTGGCTTAGAGCCGGGTCGTAACGGGTAATTACAATGCAAGCAGAAATTCAGCCCACGCGCACACCCTTGAGATAAATTCTCTCCTTCCGCCACGGCTCTAACGCCTGCATTAGAGTGTCTGACACGGATAAGCATTTGTGCTTATCCCTGACTGGGTGCAACTTGTGTGCATTGAACCACCGCTGTCCTGGGCACAGATGCAGCAGGCCTAACGGTGTTACAGACGGGGCTGCTGCAAGCAAACCTAGAAGTCTCTGAAAATATTGCACGGACAGGGGGCGCCCTCTGGCGGCCACCCCAAGGCACTGCCTGAGGGAGATTATGCGTGAGTTCAAGAGACAGGCTGTCATTGTAACGGAGTCTATTGACATACCCAGAAAATATATTTTCTGTGTCGGGGTCAGGACACCATCCTCCACCCTAGATTTTTTAGATGGGCGACTATGATCGACACATGCTGCATTGATCGTTCCCTGGAGCTTGCCGGGGACATCTAATCGTAATCTAAGTAATTTAATATCTTTATCCCGATTTTCCGTAATGGGGCTTAAGTCACTTTTACGCACTTTGTGAAGGAACGAGGCGAGAGGGAGAGTTCAAAGGGTAGAACTAGGAATTCGTACGACTTCCCTTTGAAGGCAAATCGTAGAAAACACCTGTGTCTGGGGATGATTGACAGGTGGAAATAAGCGTCGGTCAAATCTAATTTCACAAACCAATCCCCTTCCCGTATCTCTTCTAGGATTCTTTTTGTCGTGAGCATACGGAACTTGTAAGTGTGCAGTGCTCGATTTAGTCGTCTCAGATCCAATATCAGTCTGAGGCCTCCGTCCTTTTTGGGTACAAGAACATTTTGATTGAAGTGGCCGCACCGCACCTGTTTTTTTTTAGCAACGACTCTATTTCTTGACTGAGGACGTGTGCTTTCTGCTCGGACAGACCTACAGCTGAGTCGATTATGCCTCTGAACTTTGGAGGTCTCCGTGCAAACTGCAGAGTATCCGTTTTCTATCATATTTAGTACCCAGGGCGAGTTTTTGGCTATCATGCGCCAATAATCTATGTGTTTCTGAAAAGGAGACCCGTGTGATGTTGACAGGGGAGTCTTTGACCTGTGCATCGTTTTTTCCGTTAACTCTACACTTTGTACCATGGTAGGGAGTGATTGTGTATGGCAAAAGTGATGTTTGTGGAACTGTTGTGCTTGTGACTGAGGACCGTGCTGTGCCCAGCTCGGCAAGGCAACGGGGTACTCATGACTGTATAGATGAGGGCAGTGGGCTCGTTCGGTCATATCCCCCGTGGTTTTACTGCACAGAGGGAAGACGTCATTGGACGTTGGCAGTGGGCATGTTCGGTCATTCCCCATGGCTTTACTGCACAGAGGGAAGAAGGCATTGGGGGTTGGCAGTGGGCATGTTCGGTCAATCCCCGTGGCTTTTCTGCACAGAGGGAAGACGGCAGCACTGGCTGAGGCCCTCTTCTCTTGACAACGGTCACCATGTTAGGAACGCTAAGAGCGTTGTTGGGGGCGTCCCTGGCATGGTCCCTGCGTGTCCGGTCTGAATTCATGTCTCGCCCATCCTCTGCCTGTTGTAAGTCTTGGCAGGTAGAAACTGTGGGGAGAGGGTCCGGGCCGTTGCCCGCTGAAGTTGGTGTTTGCAGCCGCGGGGCTCTGTTAGGTAGCCAAGTGAGAACGCCTCTGTATCGCTCCACGCTGCTCTGTGTGCTGGTGGACCGTGGAATGCTGACGATGAGGAAGCACGTGCTGGTACGCGGCTGACTGCTTCTGGGTTGCTTCAAACTTCTGTCAGCACGGAAATTGCCTCACCAAAGAGACCGCCTGGCGACAGTGGGGCACCTAGTAGGAAGGACTTGTCTCGTCCCGGATCTGTGTGAGATTCAGCCATAAATGGCGCTCGAGGACCACCAGGTTCGACATAGTCCTCCCCGTGGCTTGGGCTGCAGCCTTCGTTGCACGGAGGGCAAAGTCGGTTACTCGGCGTAGCTCCTCCAACGTGTTGTTCTTCTCCTCTAGCTCACCCCCCGCTAGTCGCTTCAACATCTCAGCCTGGTAGGCTTGCAGCACGGCCATCGTGTTGAGAGCCGCACCCGCTTGACCCCCCGTGACGTATGCCTTCTCCGCGATCGCGGAAGTAGCTCTGCAGGGCTTCGATGGCAGGAGGGATTTCGACTTCCAGCGAGGCGCCGCGGAGGGGCACAGATGGGCAGCCATAGTCTTCCAGAGGTGCCATGGCGATGTAACCAAGGTCGGCAATGCCGTCAACATTGGTGTAAAGCGATATGCCCTGAACGGGCACGCGAGTGGTGTATGGCACCTTCCACGAACGTCTCAGTTCCTAGTGCCCCTCGGGGAAAAAAGGAGCTTTGGCTTCCGCCTCAGCTTGCTTCTCCAAAAAACAGTAATCTAGCCAAGATGGAGCTGGTGGGGCTGACTACGGCCAGGCCAGGTCCAAAAAAAAGGCTGCTCGCTTAAGGACACCATAAAATTCCGCCTTCTGATTCAGCCTTGTGGTCTGCTCTGGTGACGCAGAAGGCTGGCTGTGTGGAATTATCTCATTCGTCTCCGACTCCTCTTTGGAGTGAAAGGGGGATAACGGCTCGTCCTGCTCGAACATGAACACCCCATCTAAATCTTGGTCAGGCATTTCACCGCCATCGAGGAAGACTACAGGGGGCTTAATGAATTTGGGAGGGTCAGCGTCCGCCGCCCTTGAGGGGGGGAGCATTGTCGCAGCCAGGGTCCGATGTCGTCTCCTCCTCAGCGTCGTCGACCGGAGGAGGGGGCTCCGAAGGAAACAGAGCTCTTCGGTCCCGAAGAGTCTTCCCAGACAGGACATCGCAGTGCGGGCAGTCTAATAAAGCCCAAACAGCCCACACACGAGTCGTGGGTGTCCAGGGGGAAAATGGCGGTGTCACACTGGCATGTTCTTTCCGGCATGGTCCGCATCTTCTTCTTCTTCTTCGCAGCCATGAAGATAATCCAAAAAACAATCCAAATACGTTAGGAAAATTACTCGCTACCCTCCGGGCTTTCTTACGAGCGGTGGACCGTTCAGGCAGTGAGTGACAGTAGAGTAAAACATATGCGAGTACTTAAAGCCGTGGGGGCGGGACTAAAGTGCGCGTGCCTGCAGCCAAGTGATTGGCTATAATAATAATAATAATACATTTTATTTATAATGCACTTTACATCAGGGATCTCAAAGTGCTACAGGTTAAAAACAAAAATAAGATGAGCAATTTCATTAAAAAGAAAACAAAAAGAAGAAAAGAAAAAGGTTTAAGAACATCTAAAAGGGACCAAAAGCTTTGCTAAAAATGTCTTTAGGTCTTTTTTAAAACAGTCAATAGATTGTGGTGCCCTCAAGGTGTCAGGGAGGGCATTCCATAGACGCGGGGCAGCAGCACAGAAAGCCCTGTCTCCCATGGTCCTGAGTCTGGTTCTGGGTATGTGGAGGAGGTTTGAGTGAGTGGAGCGGAGGGAGCGTGTTGTGTTTTGTGGGTTGATTATTTCTTTGAGGTAGGGGGGGGCATGACCATAAATGCATTGGTGAGTGAGGAGGGAAATCTTGTACTCAATCCTGCTGGAGACCGGAAGCCAGTGGAGTGAGTGGAGGATGGGGGTAATGTGCTCATGTTTCCGCACTCTCATCAGGATCCTAGCTGCCGAGTTTTGGATGTACTGGAGTCTTTGCAGACTCTTGCTAGGGATCCCAATGAGAAGTGCGTTACAGTAGTCCAGTCTGGAGGAGATAAAGGCATGAACCAGCTTTTCAGCATCTGAGAGAGAGAGGATGGGGCGGAGTTTGGAAATGTTACGGAGGTGGTAGAAGGAGGTCTTGCAGAGGTGATTTATATGTGCTTCAAATGTGAGTTGTGAGTCCATTTTTACACCCAGATTTGTGACTGTTGATGAAAGGGGGATGTTGGAGCCAGAGAAGGTGATGCTGGTTATTGATGGTGATTTGGTCTGGTGGGGAGTGCCAACCAGGATGGCTTCGGTTTTGGAGCTGTTGAGTTGGAGAAAGTTGTGCTCCATCCATACCTTTATCTCCTCCAGACAGGTGGTGAGTTTTGATGGGGATGACTGTGAGGATGGGGTTGCAGCTGTGGCATTGACATAGAGCTGTGTGTCATCAGCATAGCAGTGGAATGAGATGTTGTGACGGCTGATGATTTGGCCAAGGGGAGTGAGGTAGAGGATGAAGAGGATGGGGCCCAGGACTGACCCCTGGGGGACACCGCAGGTGACTGTGTGTGTACTTGATTTGGAGTGACCCAGGGATATGTATTCTGTCCGGTTTGTGAGATATGAGTTGAACCAACTGAGAGCAGTGTTATTTAGTCCAGTGGTACAGTGAAGCCGGTTTAGAAGAATGTCATGGTCGACAGTGTCAAATGCAGCAGAAAGGTCCAGGAGGATGAGGAGGGAGGGACAGCCATTGTCGGACGACATGAGGAGGTCATTGGTAACTCTGACAAGGGCAGTCTCTGTGCTGTGGGCGGAACGGAAACCAGACTGGAATTTTTCAAAGAGGTTCTTGGTGTTACACTTTACAGCTTCAGTAAGTCATCCTAAAGGCCCGAGTATGGTCGCGCGTCTGCGTCACGCGCACACGGCACTGGTGAGCGCGTGACGAGAATTGCGTAATTTTTACGGCATGCGTCGCGTCTTTGAGTTGACCAAAATTTAAGACCGCGCGTCTCTTTCACGCGTAGACTGCGCATGTGTGAAACGGAACTGCTGTAAAGACGCCGCTCCAGTAGGTGGAGCATGTACAGAAATAACGCTTAAAACGCAGCAAACAGAGACAGAAGAACACTTAAACTGGCGTTTCCTACACGTTAACGTTGTTATATGATGACAAAACATTAGTCTTTGAGTATTTTAATAGTCAGTTGTAAACAAAAACCTCCTATGTAATCCAAGTTGTGTAAATGGACTGAAGTTCGCTCTAAATATATACTTTTATCGATTATGCTAACCGTTAGCATCTCTATGGGATTTCTCATACACATTAGCCATAAGCTAACCCATTAGTTTAGCTGTAACTTGGAATGCTAACCTACGCGTGGTGTGCTGTGCCTGTTCTGGTGGATGATAAATGGAGAGATGTGAAGAACCAACTCATCAAACTTTTCAGCAAACATGAGAAAGTACTCGTGGTGCTTCTCCTCATCTAACAGCTGCATCTTTTGTGTATTTTGTGTGGAACACTCCTTCCCTGGCTCTTCCTTAGTTCAGTGGTCGCACATCCTAGAGTATCACAGTTCATTCGTAGTGCGCCGGCGCTAATCTTGATCGGCTGGCGCGCATTCAGGACACAGACGTTGGAGTATGCCTCTTATATGCGTCTAAAATGACGCACGTCAAATGTCCAGTGCCGCGTGCGCATGACGCAGACGGAGGAGTGTGCTAGGGCCTTAAGGGACTCATTCCCATAGCGCAGCGGTTCCCAAACTTTTTTCCCCGCGCACCCCCGCCTACATTCTGACTTGACTCGCGCACCCCTACCATCCGACACATAAACCGATACAAACGTAACGCATTGTATTGCCACCGCCACCGCCACCGCCCCCCGCAATGAAACGTTCAAAGCATTGACAATATTTGTCCGGTTCCCGGTTAGGTTTGTGCATTGGTTAACTAAAAAGTAGCCTGCATAGTAGGCTAACAACATCCACATACAATATCTTATAATAGGCCTACAACAGCCTGTCAAGAATGTATTCGTTTGGACTTTATAGCCCTAAAAAGGCTAAAATTACCTTTTAATTTGTCACGTTGCCTTGTTCTTACCCATCTGAAATAACTCTAGCTTTGCTGCCTCCCTCCTTTCTGTTTTTGTTGTTTGAAAAAAAAAAAATAGGCTATATCCACGATGAGTCTTGAGTTAGTGCAGCGGTTCCAAAACGTTTTCCCCACGGACAACCCACCATCCAACACATTCAAAATTAACGCATTCCATTCCAGGCGATATGCTTAATAAGCCGCCCTTTTTGATGAACACCTACAGACAATAGAGTTTATCAATGATATTTAATTTCATGTTTCCATATCATTATGACCTGATTCGAAATGATAAATTTATTCATGAATCAAAAGTTGATTTTTTTAAACACCTGTCCGCCATTGCCCTTTTCAACTCAAGCACCCCTTAGAAGCAGCTCACGCACCCCCGGGGGTGCGCGCACCATAGCATCTTTGACGCAGCGTCTCGTGACCGATATGAAGGGGAAATTCACAGTACCAGGAGGCTATGGCACACTCCTTCACATCAGAAGGAACCAGCACCACATCCACTGGAGAATGGAGAGCCGTCTTCTTCATCAAAGATGGACTCTGCTCAACCCAAGGGTCAACAGGAACAATGTGGTGTGGCAATGCAGGACTCGAGCATTGTGAAAAGTGATGTCCCTGCTAAAAACCCCCAGTCCCCACCAACTTTTGGGTCGAGTGATAACCAGCAGCCAGATTCCCAAACCCTTCTTAAAGTGTAAGTCCAGCGAAAATTGAAAATTTTCTGAATGAAAATTCATCAACTAAGCCGTGGAAGAAGTATTTTTCGTTGATCACGCAGTACAGAGCTAACATGTGCAAGAACTACAGCCCAAAATTGCAAACAGTGGGTTAGCATCGGGCTTACAGCCATACGCTTTCAAAATACCCTCTCTAGTGAAGTTATCGCTACATTTATCTGGCTATTCCAGCCACCAGTAGGCCTACTCCAAGTGAGCATGTTTTTTCCTGGCAGTAAAGCTAACACAGCTTTCCCAGCTTTTACCACCTCCATCTTTCCCATGACGATGATTTCGTTTCTTTACCGAAAACATGGCAGATTGGTCTATATATAGCATAAGACAATGACAGCGATGAATAATGCAGGTATGCTAAAGGCTATTATTTACTAACGGTTGCTACTGCGGTTCATGGTGATTCCAGTTTAATTCTTTAGCTAAACACACAATGATGTGTGTTGAACTTGTGTTCGTGAAGTTGGCAATCGTTATGTTTTTTTTTCTCTCTTTTTTTTCCACCACCACCTCCCCTCATTGGGGAACTATTAGCTGATTTTGTTGTTGTTGTTGTTGGTTTTGGTTTTGGTTTTTTGTTCTTTGTTTTTTTGTTCTTTGTTTTTTTTTTCTTTTCCTTTTATTCTTTTATTTCATATCTTTTTTTCTATCTTTTTTCCCCTTTTGTTTTGTCTTTACTCATCCCTTTGTTCCTTCCTTCAATACACCATAGTGTTTTGAAAATAAACATGTACATAAAAACAAAGGCTAGTATTGTTTAAAACAGAAGAAAAAACTAACAAACAGACACATATAAGTAAATATCAAACATAATCAAAAGAAGAAAACAAACAAACAAACTAAAAACAAAACAAACAAAAATACTTGCATCCTCATTTCATTTCTCTAATGTTCTTGTGTCCCCCATTATCATATCACCTTTTGGAAGGAACTACATTTTGTCCAAGTTTCCTTTGCACATACATAGCATTGTCTACACACAACATACATTATCATAAATATATAGCTTTACATTATTCATAAATGTATGCATATCCCAATGTGTTTCCAATTGAGTTCTATAATACTTTTTTTCTATAATATTTTTTTCTACAATACATTTTTCTAAGTCCACCTATTTCTTTTACTTTCTTCCATCTATCACCATATAATGATTTATTCATTTCTCTCACCATTAAACATTCTATATCACAGTAGTTTCTAATGTAATTTTTACATCTTTTTATGTTGAGTTTTTTAACTGTCATTTTGTTAATAAAAGAAATTCCCAGCAGAAGAATTATATTTTGGAGTTCTTGTCTGTCACACATTAAGTCTCCCAAAAGTACTTTGGCCAAATCTAGACGTAGAGATGTATCGCATTTTAGCATCCAATTCTGTACATCAATCCAAAATAAAACGACCGGGGAACAGTACCAAAATAAATGTTTCATCTTCCTCCATACAGAATCGGCAGTGTGGTGTTGGCTCTATTCCCCAAATATATAGCATTTTTTTAGTATTTATATATTTAAATATAAGTTTATATTGGAAGGATCTTTTTTGCTGTTTTTATATTAACCAGTGTGGATAGAATAACCTATGCATTTTCGTACTGTTATGTTCTTTCTGCATCACAAAAATACAGTTTTAAGTGTTCATCAACTCCATCCTCTGTGTCTTCCTTAACGTCAACTAACTCATCAATCCCACCCTTGTTTCTAATTAGGACTTTGTCAAGTTTGTTAATTAGCTAGATAACTTTTGTGGCAAACTTAGCCAACACGAGAGAAGTCAACCAAGAGCATAATTACCCTGTCAAGGTGACACTGGGGCATCCATGGTTTACTGGTGATCCTAGTAAACTCATTGCTCCAAGTGAGTGAGTATGTATTAATGTGTGTACACTACCCCCAGATGGGTAAAATGTAGAGAATACATTTCCAACAGGACTAATAACTCAACATTGAAAATAACAGGAAGATATACTGGTAAAGAGGGTAGGGATTGAGAAACCCTGAATCAAATAATTGGCACTTGATGCTTACCCATCAGTACTGACTGTCCTTTTTCTTGGATGAGGAAGAGCTGTCCCCAGTCAGTGCAGGCTATCTTCGCACCAAATACGACCAAGTAACCCAAGGATAAAACCCACAGATAGGGCGACATAAGAAATTGTTTGAGGGTGCTCTCATCAATAGGAGTACCTGGAGAGCAGAGAGGTCATCAGGGAGAACAGCCACAAAACGGTAGTATTGGAAAAAAATATGTTTTATGAATTGAATGAGGGGTTAACTATCTACCTAAATAGATGCACTAGATGACGATTTAGGCAAAAGATTATTATTTAGATGATGGGCCATATTCACTCATTGCATACTGATTAATTTGTTACTTATTATGGGAACATTCTAGAATGTTAATTGTCAGGTTAACAAAATGTTAATTAATGCGTATAGATAAATCAGTGAAGATACAGTGGGTGTTGCATTCAATTGGCCGGTTTCACATGAGATTCTCACGAAACCTCACGCATGAATCACACAAATTGTATGTATTTTTCCCAAGTGAAGCTGCAATGAACCAAACAACCACCAGGTGGCACTTGTGAGCAGGGTTAGAAATGTCAGCATTTAACACTAGCCTATAATCAAACAATCCAAAAGTGAATTAAATCCCGAAGCAAGCTGAACATCTTTCCTGCTTTTAATATAGCCTACCAATAAGCTGCTCCAAACAATACGCTGTCTCACGATAAAACTTGTTATTGGCCGGGTTTCCCAGATTCATTAAGAAGCTCTTAAGTGCTATGAACTTCTTAGGAGCATTCTTAGAACGTTCTTAGACCGCTCCTAAGAAGTTCTTAGCACGTAAGAGCTTCTTAACGAATCTGGGAAACCCGGCCATTGTCATTTAGCATTTTAAGCTACCTTGGTTAGGCTATGTCTTGATGATGACGTTCTCGCCAGCAAAGTCAAACCAACTTTGACTGGTCCAATTTGTTAACATAGGCCTATCTAGTATTTCAAATAATTTGTTTTTGTTACTAAAATTAAACCTAAATTTAAAAAAAGAATGAAAATAAACACTTCAGTAGAGCTCTAGAGGCCAAAGTTTGGAACTTTTCATTAGAACACCATTTTATTTGAATTATGGACTGCCTTTGAATGATGTTTGAAGGCATTGAAACGCCATGGTTCAGGAGAAGTCTCCATATTTTACACAACGTTAAGCACAAGGATAGTCAACATTAGGGTATAAAAAAATAGGGTATCAACGATAATGTTGCCGACATGTAAACATGAGTTTGATATATGTTTTACAATACTTCATTTCTCAACTTAGCATTAAATTGTCTCCTGTGGCGTAACGGGTTCATGCTCATGTGATATTGTGTTATGCTATAATCTGTGGGTTCCTCACCAGTATCATTTTTTTTTTATATTTATATATTTTTAGACCAACAATGCTTCCTCAATGTAGGCTACAGATAGACAAGATGGCCACAGACAGCCTGACGAGCAGGCAGTGAAACGTTTGTAAAACTTAACCATGATAGCCAACTTAGATGGTCTACTAAATGGCTTTGGCAACAGTAGCAAGATAACTCGGTAGCCAGATAACATGATCAGCCATGTTAATTTGCTACAATCATGAGTTGACATCTTTTAATGGTATAACTTCAGTATACTTCACCTTTCGTTCTTGGTTGGTTCGTGGCATAAACAGGAGCGTGGTGGGCTGGCATTCTATCTGTTTAATTTAGGTAGCGGTTCGATACCCACGTGGAGTCATAATTCATTTATTTAGGTAGTATTTGTTTGGTGACATATTCACGATCCAGTGCATGTAGCCTACAACAGACAATTTTGAATTTAAAGATGTCATGCATATTTATTCTCCAGTTTATATCAGAAAGTTGACAAGCCAAGGTGCCACATCTGTCGAAGAAACTTCATCGATCGTGGAACGTCATCAAGGAAGTCAGTTAACATAAAAAGCCAGTGTCCATGCAACACCGGGATTGTTCTTCTTTTTACAGTAATAGACTGTCGCGGGAAATGTATCCACTCTTCCGGGACACTGAATGTCCCGGTTTTCGAAAGGCTACGTGATTACGAATGTTCAATTTACTAGCAGTGTTTCTCTCTACTTGAATAGCCTATGTGTTGTGCTCACAGCGGTCGATGTCTATTATGTGTAGAATGTGCTACCATTGGCTCTAGGGACAGAGATAGCCTACTGTATCTAGCGCGTCTGTCCTGGCTAAGCAGAAGCAGTGAAGATAGAATAGAATAGTCTACGGTACCTAAAGCCAACTAGCCTACTCAACGTCTTTCATTATCGTTAATATGGGTGGCCATGTGAGGATAGAGATGGTGTCCAGTAAAAAAGAAAATGAAACGTTCAACGTAATCAGTTATTCCAATGTCTGATTGAGACATAGGCCTACTAAATAAACGTGGCTAAGGTAGCCTATGGTAAATGCAAATCTAATGTCATCCCTCTACTTATTTCTTCAGCAAAGGGAGAGCAAAAGTAAGCCCAATCAGTATCTAAACTATCAGGTCAGGTCAGCTGCACTTTGCAGCTGGGTCTGAGGCTATACAACAGATTGCTAATTGCCCACAAGCTGATCTAAGGGGAGGGGAGTGATGTGTGTGTTTTTAGCCTACACTTAAGCTGCATTCACATACGTCGCTACTCGCCCATCTCTGAGCGAGAACTGTCAATGTAAAGTGAATGTGTTCTAGCTGAATGTGGCCTGGACAGGCGATGCGAGGACTAGCGATGCGATGTAGGCGGGTACGGAGTTAAAATAATTTTAACTTCCAGCGATGCGAGTGAAGCGAGTACCAAATCAGAATGTAGAATAGAGATGATTGACAGTTAACGGACATGTTTGCAGTGAAGTAAACTAGGGGGAGCCATGGCAACCGACGCCGGCAGCAGTTATTTTTTTTCTGCCAGCGAGTAGAATTTCGGCGAGAAGCGAGGAGCGATGGGCGAGTAGCGACGTATGTGAACGCCCCTTTACCCCGCGTTCACACTGTCCACGTCCGTCGACGGATCTCGGAGGTCTGCCGTATGTATATTTGCATACATGCGATCTGATTGGCTGACGGATCCGTCGCTGCCTGAAAAGTTGAACATTTCTCAACTTTCTTGACGGAGGCAACGGAGCTGAAGGAACGGACGGACCCACAATGCATTTCCAGTCCACCCCATGCAAAGTGAATGAGATCCGTTGACGGATGTAGACAGTGTGAACGCGGGGTTAGGCTGCGTTCAGACTGCCAGCCAAAATCCGATTTCTAGCTACAAATTCAGATTTGTATCGGATGTCACTTTTGAAGTCTGAACAGTGACAGGTCACATGAAATCAGATTTTTGCGAAACGGTTGCAAACCACATCCAGGAGGTAGTTTCATATCGCATTCGTATCGTATATGGACAGATGCGTCTCAGTCTGAACAGCTCCCAACACTCAGATCGGATTTGACTGTCCGTGACGTGACTTTACGTGCGTGACCGCCCACCTATTTCGAGTTGTGGAGCAACGTTACGGCTATGTCTTTTGACCATGTTATATTTAACGTGACCTAACAATACTCAATGCTAAATATAGCATTCTACAGTCTCTTTCATGGAAGTTGCAAGAATCCACATTGTTTTATTAAATGCCGTTACATAATTAAATAGCCTCAAGAGTTTGAAGCGGAGCTTGCCACTGATTAGTTTCGGTTTCTGTCGCGCAAATGTGCACACGTATGCATGCATTCAATGAACACTCACCTAGTTGTATTGTTCTATGTTTAATCACACCAAATTAGCAAGTATTTCCTCCTGATGGCAGAAATGTTTGTTTTCGTTGCTACAGCAACCTGTCAGATCTGTTACTAATGTGACCCAGTCTGAACAGAGCCATATCCGATTTGGACACTTGCTAAAGGCAGTGTGAATATGATATGAGAAGGAATCAGATTTGAATCAGCTTCGTCTGCAGTCTGAACGCGGCCTTATTCTAAGAGGCATGGAAGTCAGCTCACAGAGGGGGGCTGGGACAGTTAGGCGCCAACATTCTAAATTGCACACACCGAGCCAAAACTCTTCCCGCAGGAATCAAACCCCCGAACTCTCACGTATTGATCTACAACACAGCGTGCTGAGCTATGTCCCTCGTATACTATTTAGTAGTTGGGTTGGCAATATTTCTACGTGCCCCACTTCTAAATCTTTGAAACATCGGCTTCTAGTCTAGACCAGGCAAAGCATATTGGTAACTAAGGGGGGAATTCTCCCATGTGCGTAAGGGTGCATAAGTCCAAAATAGTGCGCAACTTCGCGCATTTCCCTATAAGCAAATTCTGCCATCCACTTAAATCGGTCATTAACGCGTGGTAGAGAGAGTTACGCGTTTTGGATGGAGCAACCCCAAAATCTGGGCGTTTCTTATATATACAACTCTTGCGCACATTCTGCCATGGCTTAAGCACTTTTCCAGCTACGCGCTCTGGAGGGCTGGAATAAGGTCGAGCGCCACTACAAGGTGAAACAACATGTCGGCAGTAGGCCTAGTTCTAAATACATGTAGGCAACAAGGAAGGTTATAAATTGACATTACACTATCAAATGTGATGCTTATAAACTGATACAGCTTCATGTTTTCCGCATTACAGTGTCACACGGTAGCATATTTCGCACCATTACCTTCACTGGCTTCATAGGCTACATTGTTAAATAGTGAAAATCCCTTAACACTTTCAGTATTGGAGCCTACGATTGTGCATCTTCAGTTTTAACTTGACGACGAGAGGTCATAATCCCATAGCATACTTTGTTCGAATCTGTCTGTTTCTTTACAACTTAACCGACGTCATCACATATTAATCGCACATTTTTATCTGTTCAAAATGTCCCTTGATTTATCTTTTTAATACTCTTATCAAAGTAAAGTGGATAGGCTTGCTTTGTGCAAATGTTTTTTTATTATTATTATTTTCATTGCAAACAACAGTATAGTGTTACAGCCATTCATGTCTGTAGTAATACTGTCAATAAGTATTGGGACAGATGACACAATGCTGGCAGCACCACTGAGCAAGAAACAAAATTCTCTCCTAGAAGGTCAGATACTACAATAACATAAAAAAGCCGTTAATTAACTGTTGTTGCCTAATTCAAGCCTAATTCAAACATAGTTCTCTGACACACACACACACACCGAATGTGCACAAATGCACACACACTCACTCACACACACACACACACACACCGAATGTGCATGAACGCGCACACACACACACATGCACGCACGCAGGCACAAGACGGATAACGTTAGCCTAACGTTACAGTAGTAGGAAGGGGAGAGAAGAGCCAGAGGGATGTCGCACACAGACACACACACTCACATTAACGTCACCCATAGATAGTTCTCATTACCGAGTCTAGTAGGCTAATCTCCCGTTAGCGCTACTGTATTTGTCTGCCCCAACGCTGCTCTACCATAGACTTCTCAGTTTCGTGCAAATTCTCAATGCGGCTAAGAATAACTTGTCGTGCTACGATGGTAACTCAGTTCACATCGATAGTACATGCAGATAACTTTGCTCTTATCAACTGACCCTGGCCATGTTTTAAAAACTAAACTTTCCATTTATTAGTTTGTTAGCAGCGTCCATTTTAATGTCTTCCGCTGGACATCTAAACAATGGCATTGTGGGGCGTGCTTAGGCCTACTGTTTTACTTCTGGTTTACAGCCGGGTACTGTAGTTTTTCTAATGTGACCGCAGCAGTTTCTGAACAAACTTGTCACAGGTCAGAAAGAGCGTTAATCTCGCTATAAAAAAATAACGCTGTTAAAATTGTTTTGAGTTAAGGCGTTAATAACACAATATTTTTGACAGCACTAATACAAATGTCAAAGTAAAAGTGCAATTTCGTGAAGTAATCTCTTTGTTAAACTATGTGATGACATACCATTTTACTGTGGGCTGTTCTTTATTAAGTTCACCTGGCATTCAGAAGGTCAATGAGAAAGTCCACATTCCTAATCTACCACCTCCTTAATTTAGGTTGATATGAAAACGTGGAACGTGGACTTTCTCATTGACCTTCTGAACGCCATTTAAATCCAGAAAGAACACTTTGATTTTGAAAACGTTTGGTGAACTGAATAAAGAACTGCCTACAGTAAAATGGTGTCATCACATAGCTTAACAAAGAAATGACTTCACGAAATTTCACTTTTACTTTGACATTGGTTTAAAAAGACTCAAGACGTGCTTGAGGTGTGTAGATTTATAATTCAAAAACTCATGGTTGACAAAAAGGTTTCGCTGGCAGCTGCCTCGCATAATATCCATTTATCTATGCTAAGACATGTAGACTGACATCTGCAGCTTCGAACACAGTAGAGAGACTGACATAACGAGTTCAATCTCCATTACCAACTAATTAAAAGACGAGAGAATAAACTATGCTGCTCCACTATAGTGCAGATGTCTGTGCAAATATATGGGTGTCTTCAGTGAAGTTGGAAAGAAACGGACAGAGTCGAACGAAGTATGCTATGGGATTATGACTTCTCGTCAAGTTAAAACTGAAGATACATAATCGGTAAGATCCAATACTGAAAGTGGGTGATTATAACGGGATTTTCACTATTTAACAATGTAGCCTATGAAGCCAGTGAAGGTAATTGCGCGAAATATGCCACCGTGTGACCGTGTGACCTGTGTAATGCCACCGTGTGACCGTGTGACCCGTGTAATGCGGAAAACATGAAGCTGTATCAGCTTATAAGCATCACATTTGATACTGTAATGTCAATTTGTAAATTCTGTGTTGCCTACATGTATTCTGAACTAGGCCTTCTGCCGACATGAGCAATATGCTGTTTCACCTTGTAGTGGCGACCTTATTCCAGCCCTCCAGAGTGCGTAGCTGGAAAAGTGCTTAAGCCATGGCAGAATGTGCTTAAGAGTTGTATAAGAAACGCCCAGATTTTGGGGTTGCTCCACCCAAAACGCACAACTCTCTCTACCACGCGTAAATGGCCAATTTAAGTGGATGACAGAATTCACTTAGAGGGAAATGTGCGAAGTTGCACAGTTTTTTGGACTTACGCACCCTTACGCGCATGGGAGAATAGGCACACATAAATTGGCTTTATCACTATTTACAGTGCATGAAAATGCACTGTACTGTTCTTCCTAGGCTTCTTATTACAGTGCATGAAAATGCACTGTACTGTTCTTCCTAGGCTTCTTATTAGAGTGCATGAAAATGCACTCTACTGTCCAATATCTTCTTCTTATTAGAGTGCATGCAAATGCACTCTACTGTTATCCGACATCTTCTTATTATTACAGTGCATGAAAATGCACTGTACTGTTCTTCCAAAACTTCTTCTTATTATTATTCCGCTGATCAAATTCATTTTTTCTATTCAGCTTGAACCGTTTAACCTAGAAACTTCATTCAAACGTTGCAACGTAGATCTTCAATAGGGGCATGCTGCTATGTATTTTTCAACTTTGTAACTTTTATACTTTTTAAACTAAAAATTAAAAACTATTAAAAATTTCCCCATAGACTTAACATTGGCCTCTATGACATCACAGTCGGATCATTAAGCAATTAGAATCTTATGCCAGGTGGCCAGCCCCACCTGCAGCAGCTCTCTCTCTCTCTCTCAGGCTTTAAGCATACAATCTCTCTGTGAAGACTACATATCCTGTTAACTGTTTCCTCTTTCCACAACTGTTTCAAAATAAAAGTTCTCACTGCAATTATACACTATTAAATCATTTAACCATTGAAACTACTCAACTATTTAACTGTTCAACCATTCCAACTGTCAGTTATCATCAACTATGCCTCCAGTCAACTACATGAGACCTCCATGTACCTCCATGCAACCAACATAGCAACCATTAAAATCAAGCGTTTATGACCGTTTCCATAGCAACCAACATGATTTTACTACAGTAACTTCTTTATTCCCGATAGTGGCAGCCATGGATACCCTATCAACAAATGTTTCAAAATAGAAGTCCTCAGTAGCAAGTTAGCTAGTTAGCATAGTTAGCATTGTTAGCATATTTAGCATTTTTAGCATAGCTGCAAGAAATGATTAGCTAAGTTAGCTAATCAACCTAGTTAGCATGGTTAGCATTGTTAGCTTTGTTAGCATTGTTAGCATAGTTAGCATTTTTAACATAGCTGCTAGAAATGATTAGCTAAGTTAGCTAATCAACCTGGTTTGCATAGTTAGCATTGTAGCATAGTTAGCATTTTTAGCATAACTGATAGAAATCATTAGCTAGGTTAGCTAATCAACCTGGTTAACATTGTTAACATTGTTATTATTGTTAGCATTTTTACCATAACTGTTATAAATCATTAGCTAAGTAAACCAATCAACCTGGTTATCATTGTTAACATAGTTAGATAACATTTTAACATACCTTTTAGAAATCATTAGTTAAGTTACAACTGGAATGTTTAAGCTTTAAACTGTCTAACTACGTTAGCTAATCAACCTGGTTAGCATTGTTAGCATAGTTAGCATTGTTAGCATAGTTAGCATTTTTAACATAACTGTTAAAAATGATTAGCTAAGTTAGCTAGTCAACGTGGTTAGCATTGTTAACATAGTTAGCATTGTTAGCATAGTTAGCATTTTTAGCATTACTGCTAGAAATCATTAGCCAAGTAAACCAATCAACCTGGTTATCATTGTTAGCATAGTTAACATTTTAAAATACCTGTTAGAAATCATTAGTTAAGTTAGAACAGGAATGTTTAAGCTTTAAAATGTCTACCTTAACACTATCAACTCTCTTTAAACTATGCAACCACCATGTTTACCCTAGCTACACCTTAGTAACCATATCTACATTATCTATCTATAAATTGTTTTGCATTTTCATGCACTGGTAATTCCTTGGAATTGCATTTCTAGTTATCGATATTATTATTAGAGTGCATGAAAATGCACTCTACTGTTCTTCCAAAGTCTTCTTCTTATTAGAGTGCATGAAAATGCACTCTACTGTTATCCGATATCTTTTTATTACAGTGCATGAAAATGCACTGTACTGTTCTTCCTATGCTTCTTATTATTATTATTCCGCTGATCCGCTGCATTTTTTCCATTCAGCTTGAACCGTTTAACCTAGAAACTTCATTCAAACGTTGCAACGTAGGTCTTCAATAGGGGCATGCTGCTATGTATTTTTCAACCTTGTAACTTTAATACTTTTTAAACTAAAAATTAAAAACTATTAAAAATTTCCCCATAGACTTAACATTGGCCTCTATGACATCACAGTCGGATCGTTAAGCAATTAGAATCTTATGCCAGGTGGCCAGCCCCACCTGCAGCAGCTCTCTCTCTCTCTCTCTCAGGCTTTAAGCATACAATCTCTCTGTGAAGACTACCCACACAGCAGAGGATTCCAAAACGGACCCGCCCTCAAGCCGCCACATCCGCGTCACAGTCAC
This sequence comes from Sardina pilchardus, assembly GCF_963854185.1. Classification (NCBI taxonomy): domain Eukaryota; kingdom Metazoa; phylum Chordata; class Actinopteri; order Clupeiformes; family Clupeidae; genus Sardina; species Sardina pilchardus. Next base: position 35,505,641 of record NC_084998.1, on the reverse strand, counting down.
CTCCGTTTTGGCTACGCGCACGGGACACGACCCGCCTCCGCCAGCGCGCCTTCGTGCAGCGGGTCTGCGGCGGACTCCGTGCGGATACGCACATCGAACGCGCCCTTTCCACTCCTAACGGCTTCTTCGGTTTTCAAATTTCTCGTTGATGAAGTGGAAGACGAAAACAGCGGCGTCTGAAGGCTCACTGTAAGTATGCTCCTATATGCTTTATTTATGCAGCTACCTAGTCTATCCACTGAAAAAGTACTTCCATAACACAAGTTACCTACTTATCTAGCTTTATCTGCTGATATTATCCGAAGATTTGCTGGTCGGCAGATAGCAGCTATAGCTGCTAGCAGCTAGCTCATATTTACACACCAGCTACGTCTAGCTTGCGCAAGCTAATTTAGCCCACTTTAGACGGGGCTAAATCCTGTCCAACTTGAGCTTTGTTACCTTTTGAATTAAAGCTAAACTCAGAACTGAGTTTAAAATGAGTAAAGTTTAATTTGGTTTAACGCTAACTTTAAGTGTTTGCATGTGAACAACAAAAGTTGGCTTGCGTTAGCTAGCGTTAGCTTGTTGGCTTGCGTTAGCTTGTTAGCTAACGATAGCGTTAAAGTTACAGGGAGTCTAGATTCTAGTTTTTTTGTGAACGTTATGAAAGCTTAGATGTTGGACTCGGGAGTCTTTATGAAAACGTAGGCCATTTCAGATGTGTTTAAACCTCATTTCTTTCTGGGAGGGAGGCTGATTTCACATTGTTCACCATTCCGGGATAACGTTAGCTGCTAATGGTTTTAAATTATGAACGACGTTAGCAAGGTAATCAGCTGCCGTATGCTCAAACACATTCGTCGTAGCTCGACATTCTCTGCTGGCAGTAACAAAAAAGCTTTGGGACTCATGCTTATATTTTGTACACGTTAGAAACCAGCAAACAGGCCTACTTTTCAATCTAAAAAGTCCGGTTTCCAGACGTGTTTCCTGGTGACTTTTTAGATTGAATAGTAGAGATTACTCTAACTTTTAAGAAATATAAATGCACGAAGGGCACGAAGCTACAGTATTTGTTTTCATGTAGAAATACTATCGTCTACGAGTTCATTTAATGATATTGAACGTTCCTTGGAGTAAGATTTGACTGAGAAGAGGCAAAATAGAAGTGCTAGTTGACTTCATGTAGCAGCTATGTCCTTGCTTTGCCTTGTCACAGACCAGACACTTTGTTGTGAATGTTTAGATATGGGAAGAGGAGCTAAAATGAACAGCCCCATATTCTGTGGATCCCAATAAAATGCATTTTTAATGGGGTGTATTATTGGTTATGATAAATATTTGGCCATTTCTTTCTGATGATAAAAGTAATGCATATTTATGTATCTGTGTTACAGGTCATTCACAAGTGGCCACAGTCTGGTTTGGGGGTCTACGCTTTCTCGTCCTGTCCTGCCACCCAAGTAAAGTAAGCTTTACTGTTTTACATTTGATTTATTTGACTTTTGGTCTAAACATTAATAATAAAAAATAACCATATGTCTCTGTAACTGGTGTCACTAGTTCAGGATGAAGTGAAGGTAAATGTAACATGCTTAAATGCCTTTGTCTGCTGTAATAAAACCCACCCTCTACCTCAAAAGCTCTCTAATGAAATGTACATTTATGTATCTACGTTACAGGTCATTCACAAGTGGCTCCAGTCTGGTTTGGGGGTCTACGCTTTCTCGTCCTGTCCTGCCACCCAAGTAAAGTAAGCTTTACAGTTTTACATTTGATTTATTTGACTTTTGGTCTACACATTAATAATAAAAATAACCATATGCCTCTGTAACTGGTGTCACTAGTTCAGGATGAAGTGAAGGTAAATGTAACATGCTTAAATGCCTTTGTCTGCTGTAATAAAACCCACCCTCTACCTCAAAAGCTCTCTAATGAAATGTACATTTATGTATCTACGTTACAGGTCATTCACAAGTGGCTCCAGTCTGGTTTGGGGGTCTACGCTTTCTCATCCTGACCTGCCACCCAAGTAAAGTAAGCTATACAGTTTTACATTTGATTTATTTGACTTTTGGTCTAAACATTAATAATAAAAATAACCATATGCCTCTGTACCTGGTGTTACTAGTTCAGGATGAAGTGAAGGTAAATGTAACATGCTTAAATGCCTTTGTCTGCTGTAATAAAACCCACCCTCTACCTCAAAAGCTCTCTAATAAAATGTACATTTATGTATCTACGTTACAGGTCATTCACAAGTGGCCCTAGTCTGGTTTGGGGGTCTATGCTTTCTCATCCTGTCCTGCCACCCAAGTAAAGTAAGCTATACAGTTTTACATTTGATTTATTTGACTTTTGGTCTAAACATTAATAATAAAAATAACCATATGCCTCTGTACCTGGTGTTACTAGTTCAGGATGAAGTGAAGGTAAATGTCAACATGCTTAAATGCCTTTGTCTGCTATAATAAAACCCACCCTCTACCTCAAAAGCTCTCTAATGAAATGTACATTTATGTATCTGCGTTACAGGTTATTCACAAGTGGCTCCAGTCTGGTTTGGGGGTCTACGCTTTCTCATCCTGTCCTGCCATTCAAGTAAAGTAAGCTATACAGTTTTACATTTGATTTATTTGACTTTTGGTCTTTATTAATAATAATAATTAAAAAAAAATAGGCAAATGCTTCTGTAACTGGTGTTACCAGTGCAGGATGAAGTGAAGGTAAATGTCAACATACATAAATGCCTCTGTCTGCTGTACCCACCTTCTGAAAAGCTCTCTAATGAAATGTAATAGCTGTATAACTTCATAAGTCATGTTTTTTTTTTATTAAATCTCCTTAATACCCATCTCATATATTATATATTATATTGTGTAAGCATAGTTGGTGTTGGATGCTACATACTATTAACATTAACATGTCTGTCTATTTGATTACAGGTGCTGTGAGGAAAAACACAGAAACATGGTCAGCCAACGACGCGGTGGTCACTAAGCACGCAATCAGGTGGTTCAACGAGGAGACCTGTCCTGCCTCCATCCACACCAAACGGATTAATAGGAGAAATAAACATTAAACAATCTTTTTTATGGAACTAATTGTCGTTCACCAGTTATTCATTTTCTGATATTTTAGCTGTGCATATAGCGCAGCATTTCATTGAAGTTGTAGCCTACCGCTAATAGGTAAAATGTTTCATATCTGCACCGACCTAGGCCTATAAAGCACTAAATTAGTTTAGAGTAGTTAGAATTTAGAGTAGTATAGCCAAGGCTACTTAACAGAAACAGAATAGGCTATAACTTAAACTTTCCATTAATGTAAATGTCAATTTCATGTTTCCATTGAGCCAAGTGATTATTCTGTACAGTAAATTGATGTCTTGACTTAAGTTAGACCTATTGACCATTGTGTTAGTTTAAAGAATACAAGGCAATGCAGATTTAAACTAGGCCTATATTGGTGTAGAAGTCTAGGCTAGGAATAATGATAGTTTTAGATTAATTTAAGCTATTTTATTGGGATTTTGAAAATGATATGAACGGGTCCAAAACGGACCCGGGCCAGAGGTATTTTGAGTCCGTTGCGGATCCGCGGCGGATTTGCGGGTCCGAACAGGCTCCGGTCAGAGTGTTTTTTTATGAGTCCGTGGCGGGTCCAGAACGGACCCGGTCCAGAGGTTTTCTATGATTCCGTCGCGGATCCGTGGCGGATTTGCGGGTCCGGGATGGATGCGGAGCGGATGTAGCGCGGAGCCCAGCCGGGTCCGCGATCCGCCCCCGTAACGGATCCGTCGCTGAGTGCAAGTGGACGCCGATACGGGTCCGTTTCGCGGGTCCGTTCCGGAAGCCGCGCTACCTCCGCGGCGGATCCGCCGCGGAGTCCTTTTGCTGTGTGGGTACATATCCTGTTAACTGTTTCCTCTTTCCACAACTATTTCAAAATAAAAGTTCTCACTGCAATAATACACTATTAAATCATTTAACCATTGAAACTACTCAACTATTTAACTGTTCAACCATTCCAACTGTCAGTTATCATCAACTATGCCTCCAGTCAACTACATGAGACCTCCATGTACCTAGCAACCAACATAGCAACCATTAAAATCAAGCGTTTATGACCGTTTCCATAGCAACCAACATGATTTTACTACAGTAACTTCTTTATTCCCGATAGTGGCAGCCATGGATACCCTATCAACAAATGTTTCAAAATAGAAGTCCTCAGTAGCAAGTTAGCTAGTTAGCATGGTTAGCATAGTTAGCATATTTAGCATTTTTAACATAGCTGCTAGAAATGATTAGCTAAGTTAGCTAATCAACCTAGTTAGCATGGTTAGCATAGTTAGCATTTTTAACATAGCTGCTAGAAATGATTAGCTAAGTTAGCTAATCAACCTAGTTAGCATTGTTAACATAGTTACCATTGTTATCATAGTTAGCATTGTTAGCATAACTGTTAGAAATGATTAGCTAAGTTAGCTAATCAACCTGGTTTGCATTGTTAGCATAGTTAGCTTTTTTAGCATAACTGATAGAAATCATTAGCTAGGTTAGCTAATCAACCTGGTTAACATTGTTAACATAGTTAACATTGTTATTATTGTTAGCATTTTTACCATAACTGTTATAAATCATTAGCTAAGTAAACCAATCAACCTGGTTATCATTGTTAACGGTCCGTGGATCTTCTGGCCAATCGATTTTCGTTTCATGAATGAGAATGGATAAACAAAAAATGAAGAATATTTCACTTTTTAATTAGAAAATAGAAAAACGGAAAACGCAGATCTAGTCGTTTTCTGTTTTCATCAGTATTTTCCATACATGGAATTACAGACAACAAAAAAGGTCCGTGATTTTGTTGTTAAGCATTATTGTTTTTTCATTTTTTTTTCATTGGGTGTGATGGACTGGGTAGGTGGCGCAACACAGGAAGTTAAACTGTATGTTATCATGATTGTAGCAAGTTATGACCGATCATGTTCACTGCCTGCTCGTCAGGCTGTCTGTGGCCACCTAGTCTGTCTGTAGCTCACATTGTGGAAGCATTGCTGATCTAAAAAGATATAAATATAAAAGCAACGGATAGAGGATTGAATCCACAGATTAGCCTATAGCATAAAATAAACCTCCAAGCAATAACCTGTTACGCCACAACACAATCCAATGCACAGAATGAGACATAGGCCTACTACAGCCTATTCTAAAACATCTATCAAAGCCATGTTTACATATCAGCAACATCATCGTTAATATCCTACAAGCCTACGTGTATTATTGAGTTTTTACTATCCTTGTGCGTAAATGCGCAAAATATGGACACTTTTCCTGCCCATGCGTTTCAATGGCAGTGTTTCATGAACTGAATTCTTAAAAGAATAGTCTAGTCTAGGAGAAAAGGATGCACAATTAGACAACACATTTTTATTTCAGCTGGCGTTCATGTTTCTGTTACAGACGGCCACTGCCTAACGTTTGTAAAACTTAACCATGATAACCAACTTAGAAGGTCAACTAGCTTGGGCAACGGCAAAGATAACTCGGTAGCCAGATACTGTAACATGATCAGTCATGTTAACTTGCTACAATCATAATAACATGAGTTGAGATGTTTTGATGGTATAAGTAAAGTGCACTTCACGTTCCGGTCTTGGTTGGTTCGTGGCGTAAGCAGGTGCGTGGCTGGCACCATGGTTGTTTTACTTTGGTATAGCGGTTCGATAGATACCGATGTGGAATAATTATTTTATTTAAGTAATATGTTTTGGTGGCATATTCATAATCCAGTGCACGTAGCCTACTACAATCAATTTTGACATTTAAAGAAGTTTATATCAGAAGGTTGACAAATCAAGGTGCCACATCTGTCGTAGAAACGTCATCAATCGTGGAACGTCATCAAGGAAGCCAGTTGACAGATAAATTTCAGAATTTACAAGATGCATTTCAGGATTTTGGGGTTTATTTTTATTGTCTGTGATTCCATGTGTGAAAAATACTGGTGAAAACAGAAAACGACCAGATCTGCCTTTTCCGTTTTTCTATTGTCAATTGAAAAAGTGAAATATTCTTTATTTTTTGTTAACCCATTCTGATTTCTGAAGCGAAAATCGATTGGCCAGAAGATCCACAGACCGTTAACATAGTGAGATAACATTTTAACATACCTTTTAGAAATCATTAGTTAAGTTACAACTGGAATGTTTAAGCTTTAAACTGTCTAACTTCACACATCAACTGTCTTAAAACTATGCAACCACCATGTTTACCCTAGCTACACCTTAGTAACCATATCTACATTATCTATCTATATATTTTAGCATTTTCATGCACTGGTAATTCCTTGGAATTGCGTTTCTAGTTAGAGTGCATGAAAATGCACTCTACTGTTATCCGATATCTTCTTCTCTTTATTACAGTGCATGAAAATGCACTGTACTGTTCTTCCTCGGTCTTCTTCTTATTACAGTGCATGGAAATGCACTGTACTGTTCTTCCTAGTTACAGTGCATGAAAATGCACTGTACTGTTCTTCCTAGTCTTCTACTTCAACTTCTTATTATTCTTCTTCTAACGCACGCAATTCAGCTTGAACCGTTTAACGTAGAAACTTCATTCAAACTGTGTTACGTAGATCTTACTTAGGACATCGGAGGGATGTATTTTTCAACTTCGAAACTTTTATACTTTTTAAACTATTAGTTAAAAACTATTACAATTTCCCCCATAGACTTAACATTGCTCATTATGACATCACGGCAGCAATTAGAATCTTAGGCCAGGTGGCCGGCCACCTGGGCACCAACTGTCAGTTTCTCTGGCTTTAAGCATACAGTCTCTCAGAAGACTACATATCCTGTTAACTGTTTCCTCTGTCCACAACTGTTTCAAAATAAAAGTCCCCACTGCAATAATACACTATAAAATCATTTAACCATTATAACTACTCAACTATTTAACTGTTTAACCATTCCCACTGTCAGTTATCATCAACTATGCCTCCGGTCAACTACATGAAACCTCCATGTACCTAGCAACCAACATAGCAACCATTAAAATTAAGCGTTTATGACCGTTTCCATAGCAACCAACATGATTATACTGCAGTAACTTCTTGTTTCTTGATAATGGCCACCGTGGATACCCTAGCAACAAATGTTTCAAAATAAAAGTCCTCACTAGCAAGTTAGCTAGTTAACATGGTTAGCATTGTTAGCATAGTTAGCATTTTTAGCATAACTGCAAAAAATCATCAACTAAGTTAGCTAATCAACCTGGTTAGCATTGTTAGTAAAGTTAGCATTGCTAGCATAGTTAGCATTTTTAGCATAACTGCTAGAGATCATTAGCTAAGTTAGCTAATCAACATTTTAACATGAATAGCAATCATTAGTTAAGTTAGAACTGGAATGTTTCAGCTTTAAACTGTCTACCTTCTCACTATCAACTCTCTGTAAACTATGCAACCACCATGTTTACCCTAGCTACACCTTAGTAACCATATCTACATTATCTATCTATTTTTGCATTTTCATGCACTGGTAATTCCTTGGAATTGCATTTCTAGTCTTCAACTTCTTCTTCTTCTTATTCTTCTTCTAACGCACGCAATTCAGCTTTAACCGCTTCACGTAGAAACTCCATTCAAACTATGTCGCGTAGGTCTTACTTACGCGATGTGGGCAAAGTATTTTTCAACTTTGTAACTTTTATACTTTTAAACTATTAGTTAAAAACTATTACAATTTCCCCCATAGACTTAACATTGCTCATTATGACATCACGGCAGCAATTAGAATCTTACTCCAGCTGGTCAGCCACCTGGGCACCAACTGTCAGTTTCTCTCAGGCTAGAGCGTACAATCTCATACAAGTGCATACAATCTCTCTGAAGACTACATATTCTGTTCCCCTGTATCCTCTGCGCACAACAGTATCAAAATAAGTCCTCCTAATTCCATCCAACTTTATATCCATTCATCTTCTTCAAACCATTCACTCATCCACCCATTCTAAACAGTCTGCCTATCAACATCAATTAGACGCTCTACATTCAACTTTTAAACAATCTACTCTGTCTCAGGCTGGCTCTCTTAAGACTAGCCAGTTAAATTGATTACACCTGTATCTGTATCCACTACTCTCAGTGGAGAGCTGTGTCTCTCCATTCTACAAGAATATAAGGCACATTCCATCCAACATTCTATCCATTCATCTTCTTCAGACCATTCACTCATCCACCCATTAAACTGTCTATCAACATCTATTAAACAATCTGTCTATCAACATCCATTAAACTCTCTGTCTATCAACATCAATTAGACTATCTACATTCAACTTTTAAATTATTTACTCTGTCTCAGGCTTTAAGAGTATTCTGGCTCTCTTAAGACTAGCCAGTTAAATTGATTACACCTGTGTCAACTACTCTCAGAGAGCTGTATCAGTGTCTCTCTTAACAAGAATATAAGGCACATTCCATCCAACCTTCTATCCATTCATCTTCTTCAGACCATTCACTCATCCACCCATTAAACTGTCAATCAATATCTATTAAACAATCTGCCTATCAACATCCATTAAACATTCTATCTATCAACATTAATTAGACTATCTACATACAACTTTTAAAGTATTTACTGTGGGTCCCTCTCAAGCAGCGTTTATATGTCCTCCCTCGCTCCTTGATCCTCAATGATCTACATAAAGAAAGATAGAAGAAGGGCTAGACTATCCCATTGTTGCCGCTCCATCATTCTTTATGTAGATCAGTGAGGAGCGAGAGAGGACGCGTAAACGCTATGAGAGGCACCTTCTGTCTCAGGCTTTAAGCATACAATCTCATTAAGACTACAGATCCTGTTTCACTACTTCCTCTGTCCACAACTGTTTCAAAATAAAGGTCCTCACTGCAATAATACACTATTAAATCATTTAACCATTGAAACTACTCAACTATTGAACTGTTCAACCATTCCAACTGTCAGTTATCATCCACTATGCCTCCAGTCAACTACATGAAACCTCCATGTACCTAGCAACCAACATAGCAACCATTAAAATTAAGTGTTTATGACCGTTTCCATAGCAACCAACATGATTATACTGCAGTAACTTCTTGTTTCCTGATAGTGGCCACCATGGATACCCAAGCAACAAATGTTTCAAAATAAAAGTCCTCACTAGCAAGTTAGCTAGTTAGCATGGTTAGCATAGTTAGCATAGTTAGCATTTTTAGCATAACTGCAAAAAAATCATCAACTAAGTTAGCTAATCAACCTGGTTAGCATTGTTAGCAAATTTAGCATTGTTAGCATAGTTAGCATTTTTAGCATTACTGCCAGAAATCATCGGTTAAGTTAGCTAATCAACCTGGTTAGCATTGCTAGCATAATAAGCATTTTTAGTGTAACTGCTAGAAATCATTAGCTAAGTTAGCTAATCAACATTTTAACATGAATAGAAATCATTAGTTAAGTTAGAACTGGAACGTTTCATCTTTAAACTGTCTACCTTCACACTATCAACTCTCTGTAAACTATGCAACCACCATGTTTACCCTAGCTACACCTTAGTAACCATATCAACATTATCTATCTATTTTTGCATTTTCATGCACTGGTAATTCCTTGGAATTGCATTTCTAGTTCTTCTTCTAACGCACGCAATTCAGCTTCAACCGCTTAACGTAGAAACTCCGTTCAAATTTTGACGCGTAGGTCTTACTTACGCGATGTGGGCTTTGTATTTTTCAACTTTGTAACTTTTATACTTTTTAAACTATTAGTTAAAAACTATTACAATTTCCCCCATAGACTTAACATGGCTCATTATGACATCACGGCAGCAATTAGAATGTTACCCCAGCTGGTCAGCCACCTGGGCACCAACTGTCAGTTTCTCTCAGGCTTTACAATCTCTCTGAAGACTACATATTCTGTTCCCCTGTATCCTCTGCGCACAAAAGTATCAAAATAAGTCCTCCTAATTCCATTCAACTTTATATCCATTCATCTTCTTCAAACCATTCACTCATCCACCCATTCTAAACAGTCTGCCTATCAACATCAATAAGACGCTCTACATTCAACTTTTAAACAATCTACTCTGTCTCAGGCTGGCTCTCTTAAGACTAGCCAGTTAAATTGATTACACCTGTATCTGTATCCACTACTCTCAGTAGAGAGCTGTGTCTCTCCATTCTACAAGAATATATGGCACATTCCATCCAACATTCTATCCATTCATCTTCTTCAGACCATTCACTCATCCACCCATTAAACTGTCTATCAACATCTATTAAACAATCTGTCTATCAACATCCATTAAACTCTCTGTCTATCAACATTAATTAGACTATCTACATTCAACTTTTAAATTATTTACTCCGTCTCAGGCTTTAAGAGTACTCTGGCTCTCTTAAGACTAGCCAGTTAAATTGATTACACCTGTGTCAACTACTCTCAGAGAGCTGTATCAGTGTCTCTCTTAACAAGAATATAAGGCACATTCCATCCAACCTTCTATCCATTCATCTTCTTCAGACCATTCACTCATCCACCCATTAAACTGTCAATCAATATCTATTAAACAATCCGCCTATCAACATCCATTAAACATTCTGTCTATCAACATTAGTTAGACTATCTACATACAACTTTTAAAGTATTTACTGTGGGTCCCTCTCAAGCAGCGTTTATATGTCGTCCCTCGCTCCTCGATCCTCAATGATCTACATAAAGAAAGATAGAAGAAGGGCTAGACTATCCCATTGTTGCCGCTCCATCAAACGTGATTCAAACTTTGCTACGTAGGTCTTACTAAGGAGACCTGTGCAATGTATTTTTCAACTTTGTAACTTTTATACTTTTTAAACTATAAATTAAAAACTATTAAACATTTCCCCATAGACTTAACATTGCTCATTATGACATCATGGCAGTAACTAGAAATGCAATTCCAAGGAATTACCAGTGCATGAAAATGAAATGAATGTATAGATAGTCGATGTAGATATGGCTACTAGGGTGTAACTAGGGTAAAGATGGTGATTGTATAGTTTAAAGAGAGTTGATGTGTGAAGGTAGACAGTTTAAAGCTTAAACATTCCAGTTGTAACTTAACTAATGATTTCTAAAAGGTATGTTAAAATGTTAACTATGTTAACAAAGATAACCAGGTTGATTGGTTTACTTAGCTAATGATTTCCAACAGTTATGGTAAAAATGCTAACAATGCTAACTATGTTAACAATGCTAACCAGATTGATCAGCTAACTTAACTAATGATTTCTAACAGAAATGTTCAAAATGCTAACTATGCTAACAATGCTAACTATGCTAACCAGGTTGATTAGCTAACTTAGCTAATCATTTTTAGCAGTTATGCTAAAAATGTTAACTATGCTAACAATGCTAACTATGCTAACCATGCTAACTTGCTACTGAGGACTTTTATTTTGAAACATTTGTTAATAGGGTATCCATGGCTGCCACTATCAGGAATAAAGAAGTTACTGTAGTAAAATCATGTTGGTTGGTATGGAAACGGTCATAAACGCTTAATTTTAATGGTTGCTATGTTGGTTGCTAGGTACATGGAGGTCTCATGTAGTTGACTGGAGGCATAGTTGATGATAACTGACAGTGGGAATGGTTGAACAGTTAAATAGATTAGTAGTTTCAATGGTTAAATGATTTAATAGTGTATTATTGCAGTGAGGACTTTTATTTTGAAACAGTTGTGGACAGAGGAAACAGTTTAACAGGTATATGTAGTCTTCACAGAGAATGTATGCTTAAAGCCTGAGAGAGAGAGAGAGCTGCTGCAGCTGGCCTGGCCACCTGGCAGAAGATTCTAATTGCCCTATTATGATGTCATAACCACAATGTTAAGTCTATGGGGAAATTTTAATAGTTTTTAATTTATAGTTTAAAAAGTATAAAAGTTACAAAGTTGAAAAATAAATAGCACGGGTGTCCTAAGCAAGACCTACGTTACAAAGTTTGAATGAAGTTTCTACGTTAAACGGTTGAAGCTGCATTAAATGCGTTAGAAGAAGAAGAACTAGAAATGCAATTCCAAGGAATTACCAGTGCATGAAAATGCAAAAATAGATAGATAATGTAGATATGGTCACTAAGGTGTAGCTTGGGTAAACATGGTGGTTGCATAGTTTACAGAGAGTTGATAGTGTGAAGGTAGACAGTTTAAAGATGGAACATTCCAGTTCTAACTTAACTAATGATTTTTATTCATGTTAAAATGTTGATTAGCTAACTTAGCTAATGATTTCTAGCAGTTATGCTAAAAATGCTAATTATGCTAGCAATGCTAACTTTACTAACAATGCTAACCAGGTTAATTAGCTAACTTAACCGATGATTTCTAGCAGTAATGCTAAAATGCTAACTATGCTAACAATGTTAAATTTGCTAGCAATGCTAACCAGGTTGATTAGCTAACTTAGTTGATGATTTTTTGCAGTTATGCTAAAAATGCTAACAATGCTAACTATGCTAACCATGCTAACTAGCTAACTTGCTAGTGAGGACTTTTATTTTGAAATATTTGTTGCTAGGGTATCCATGGTGGCCACTATCAGGAAACAAGAAGTTACTGCAGTATAATCATGTTGGTTGCTATGGAAACGGCCATAAACACTTAATTTTAATGGTTGCTATATTGGTTGCTAGGTACATGGAGGTTTCATGTAGTTGACTGGAGGCATAGTGGATGATAACTGACAGTTGGAATGGTTGAACAGTTCAATAGTTGAGTAGTTTCAATGGTTAAATGGTTTAATAGTGTATTATTGCAGTGAGGACTTTTATTTTGAAACAGTTGTGGACAGAGGAAACAGTTTAACAGGATATGTGTAGTCTTCAGAGAGATTGTATGCTTAAAGCCAGAGAAACTGACAGTTGATACAGGTGTAATCAATTTAAGCCTGAGAGAGAGAGAGAGAGCTGCTGCACCTGGACTGGCCACCTGGCGTAACATTCTAATTGCTGCCGTGATGTCATAATGAGCAATGTTAAGTCTATGGGGGAAATGGTAATAGTTTTTAACTAATAGTTTAAAAAGTATAAAAGTTACAAAGTTGAAAAATACAAAGCACATATGGCATAAGCAAGACCTACGCAACAAAGTTTGAATGAAGTTTCTACGTTAAACGGTTGAAGCTGAATTGCGAGCGTTAGAAGAAGAAGTTTAACTAGAAATGCAATTCCCGAGGAATTACACGAGGGGATGCAATCTGTTGGGTAGACTTTTATTTTGACACAGGAAACACTTCAATAGGATGTGTAGTTCAGGGAGAGAGAGAGATGCTTAAAGGCAAACATTCTAAAGTGGAACTCTGTTCTAGAATCTTTGATTAAAAGTGACAGTTGGATTCACAGGGCAGTGTTCTAACTAGACTGGGAACTGAGAGTTCTGGCTCATTATGACATCACATTCTCCATTAAAGTCTATGGGGGAAAAATACACTTTTAATTACAAATATCTCAAAAAGTATAAACTTCTCAAAAATGTCAAATAGATTGTCTAGTAGATATTTGGAAGATCTACAGAACGGTGTTTCAACCATGTTTGTACGTTAAGCGGTTCGGGCTGAATAGCGCGCACAAAAAGGTAAAAAGAATAATAATAATAACTAGAAATGCAATTCCCGAGGAATTACACGAGGGGATGCAATCTGTTGGGTAGACTTTTTTTTTTGACACACAGGAAACACTTCAATAGGATGTGTAGTTCAGGGAGAGAGAGAGATGCTTAAAGCCAAACATTCTAAAGTGGAACTCTGTTCTAGAATCTTTGATTAAAAGTGACAGTTGGATTCACAGGGCAGTGTTCTAACTAGACTGGGAACTGAGAGTTCTGGCCCATTATGACATCACATTCTCCATTAAAGTCTATGGGGGAAAAATACACTTTTAATTACAAATATCTCAAAAAGTATAAACTTCTCAAAAATGTCAAATAGATTGTCTAGTAGATATTTGGAAGATCTACAGAACGGTGTTTCAACCAACTTTGTACGTTAAGCGGTTCGGGCTGAATAGCGCACACAAAAAGGTAAAAAGAATAATAATAATTATTATAATAATAAGAAGCGACCGGATTTCAATAGAGGGGATGCATCCCCTCTAATAATAAGAAGCGACCGGATTTCAATAGAGGGGATGCATCCCCTCTAATAATAACTAGAAATGCAATTCCAAGGAATTACCAGTGCATGAAAATGCAAGATAGATAGATAATGTAGATATGGTTACTAAGGTGTAGCTAGGGTAAACATTGTGGTTCCATAGTTTAAAGAAAGCTGATCGTGTGGAGGTAGACAGTTTAAAGCTTAAACATTCCAGTTCTAACCTAACTAATGATTTCTAACAAATGTTAGAAACGGATGCTGTAAACAGATGTTAACCATGCTAACAATGATAACCAGGTCGATTGGTTAACTTAGCTAATGATTTCTAGCAGTTATGGTAAAAATGCTAACAATGTTAGCAATGCTAAATTTGCTAACAATGCTAACTAAGTTGATTAGCTAATTTAGTTGATGATTTTTTGCAGTTATGCTAAAAATGCTAACTATGTCAACAATGCTAACTATGCTAACTAGCTAACTTGCTAGTGAGGACTTTTATTTTGAAACATTTGTTGCTAGGGTATCCATGGTGGCCACTATCAGGAAACAAGAAGTTACTGCAGTACAATCATGTTGGTTGCTATGGAAATGGTCATAAACACTTAATTTTAATGGTTGCTATGTTGGTTGCTAGGTACATGGAGGTTTCATGTAGTTGACTGGAGGCATAGTGGATGATAACTGACAGTTGGAATGGTTGAACAGTTCAATAGTTGAGTAGTTTCAATGGTTAAATGATTTGATAGTCTATTATTGCAGTGAGGATTTTATTTTGAAACAGTTGTGGACAGAGGAAACAATTGACAATTCACTGATCTACATAAAGAATGATGGAGCGGCAACAATGGGATAGTCTAGCTCTTCTTCTATCTTTCTTTATGTAGATCATTGAGGATCGAGGCCCGGGGAGCGAGGGAGGACATATAAACGCTGCTTGAGAGGCACCCACAGTAAATACATGTATGTATCTAGTCTAATTAATGTTGATAGACAGAATGTTTAATGGATGTTGATAGGCAGATTGTTTAATAGATATTGATTGACTGTTTAATGGGTGGATGAGTGAATGGTCTGAAGAAGATGAATGGATAGAAGGTTGGATGGAATGTGCCTTATATTCTTGTTAAGAGAGACACTGATACAGCTCTCTGAGAGTAGTTGATACAGGTGTAATCAATTTAACTGGCTAGTCTGCCAGACTGTATGCTTAAAGCCTGAGACAGAGTAAATCATTTAAAAGTTGAATGTAGATAGTCTAATTAATGTTGATAGACAGAGAGTTTAATGGATGTTGATAGGCAGATTGTTTAATAGATGTTGATAGACAGTTTAATGGGTGGATGAGTGAATGGTCTGAAGAAGATGAATGGATAGAAAGTTGGATGGAATGTGCCTTATATTCTTGTAGAGTGGAGAGACACAGCTCTCTACTGAGAGTAGTGGATACAGATACAGGTGTAATCAATTTAACTGGCTAGTCTTAAGAGAGCCAGAGTGTAAACTTAAACAATCTACTCTGTCTCAGGCTTTAAAAGTTGAATGTAGATCGTCCAATTGATGTTGATAGGCAGACTGTTTAGAATGGGTGGATGAGTGAATGGTTTGATGAAGATGAATGGATAGAAAGTTGGATGGAATTAGGAAGACTTATGTTGATACAGTTGATACAGGGGAACAGAAAATGTAGTCTCAAGAGAGCCTGAGATAGAGAGAGAGAGAGAGCTGCTGCACCTGGACTGGCCACCTGGCGTAACATTCTAATTGCTGCCGTGATGTCATAATGAGCAATGTTAAGTCTATGGGGAAATTTTTAATAGTTTTTAATTTATAGTTTAAAAAGTATAAAAGTTACAAAGTTGAAAAATACATTGCACAGGTCTCCTTAGTAAGACCTACGTAGCAAAGTTTGAATCAAGTTTCTACGTTAAACGGTTCAAGCTGAATTGCGAGCGTTAGAAGAAGTTGGAATAATAAGAAACCTAGGAAGAACAATATAGTGCATTTTCATGCACTATAATAATAATAAGAAAAGGAAGAACAGTACAGTGCATTTTCATGCACTGTAATTAGAATGTTACGCCAGGTGGCCAGTCCAGGTGCAGCAGCTCTCTCTCTCTCTCAGGCTTTAAACACACTTGCTGCGTTTACATGAGAGCTTTAATTCCGAATAAAACCAAGTTAAATCGGAATAATAGTTAATTCCGCTTTAAAAGAGACCATGTAAACGCTTATTCCGCTTGAAAATGATTATTCCGAATTAAACTTAATTCCGATTTAAGTGGTTGGTTTATTCCGATGTTGAAGCGGAATTAACTCCCCTCCTTGATCATGTAAACCTTTATTCCGATTAAAAGTTTATTCCGTTTGTTTGGCGCATGCTCGTACAAGGAGGAAGAAGAAGCGCATGCTCGTTTCTTGGTTAATTCGGCTCCGTCTTCTTCCCCCCTTCTCCGACAGTCTTCTCCTCCTCAGCTAGCAAACGTGAAGCTTGACAATATTCTCGAGCTGCTGGCTAAATAGTAGGCCTATTATCAGAGTTACTGTGAAACCCGTTTTCATTATGTTATTGTCCATGCTGTAACGTTAACCCGAGATGACAAAAAAGTTGCTAGCCAGCTAAAGTTTGTTTTCTTCCGGTAGACCTTATTAGGCTACGTTCATGCGCCGCCTGTCCAATCGGAACCCTTCCCGACCCCCAGACGTTCAGCAGAATACAATAAATCGTAATTAACGTATGTTCCATGTAAACGCCAATTCGGAATTATTATTTCCATGTAAACTCGAAGGAGAACATTTTAATTCCGATCTATTTAATTCTGAATAAACTAATTCGGAATTAAAAACATCATGTAAACGTGGCCACTGGCTCTCTTGAGACTACATTTTCTGTTCCCCTGTATCAACTGTATCAACATAAGTCTTCCTAATTCCATCCAACTTTCTATCCATTCATCTTCTTCAAACCATTCACTCATCCACCCATTCTAAACAGTCTGCCTATCAACATCAATTAGACGATCTACATTCAACTTTTAAACAATCTACTCTGTCTCAGGCTTTAAGCACACTCTGGCTCTCTTAAGACTAGCCAGTTAAATTGATTACACCTGTATCAGTATCCACTACTCTCAGTAGAGAGCTGTGTCTCTCCATTCTACAAGAATATAAGGCACATTCCATCCAACTTTCTATCCATTCATCTTCTTCTGACCATTCACTCATCCACCCATTAAACTGTCTATCAACATCCATTAAACTCTCTGTCTATCAACATTAATTAGACTATCTACATTCAACTTTTAAATTATTTACTCTGTCTCAGGCTTTAAGGATACACTCTGGCTGTCTTAAGACTAGCCAGTTAAATTGATTACACCTGTATCAACTGTCAGTTTCTCTGGCTTTAAGCATACAATCTCTCTGAAGACTACATATCCTGTTAACTGTTCCCTCTGTCCACAACTGTTTCAAAATAAAAGTCCTCACTGCAATTATACACTATTAAATCATTTAACCATTGAAACTACTCAACTATTTAACTGTTCAACCATTCCAACTGTCAATTATCATCAACTATGCCTCCAGTCAACTACATGAAACCTCCATGTACCTAGCAACCAACATAGTAACCATTAAAAT
This sequence comes from Sardina pilchardus, assembly GCF_963854185.1. NCBI lineage: Eukaryota > Metazoa > Chordata > Actinopteri > Clupeiformes > Clupeidae > Sardina > Sardina pilchardus. Next base: position 35,487,854 of record NC_084998.1, on the reverse strand, counting down.
TAAGCGCTTATGACCGTTTCCATAGCAACCAACATGATTATACTGCATTAACTTCTTGTTTCCTGATAGTGCCCACCATGGATACCCTAGCAACAAATGTTTCAAAATAAAAGTCCTCACTAGCAAGTTATCTAGTTAGCATGGTTAGCATTGTTAGCATAGCTAGCATTTTTAGCATAACTGCAAAAATTCATCAACTAAGTTAGCTAATCAACCTGGTTAGCATTGTTAGTAAGTTAGCATTGCTAGCATGATTAGCATTTTTAACACAACTGCTAGAAATCATTAGCTAAGTTAGCTAATCAACATTTTAACATGAATAGAAATCATTAGTTAAGTTAGAACTGGAATGTTTCAGCTTTAAACTGTCTACCTTCACACTATCAACTCTCTGTAAACTACGCAACCACCATGTTTACCCTAGCTACACCTTAGTAACCATATCTACATTATCTATCTTTTTTTGCATTTTCATGCACTGGTAATTCCTTGGAATTGCATTTCTAGTTATTAAACTTCTTCTTCTAACGCAGCCAATTCAGCTTCAACCGTTTAACGTAGAAACTTCATTCAAACGTTGTTGCGTAGGTCTTGCTTATGCCATGTCTGCTTTGTATTTTACTTCGTAACTTTTATACTTTTTAAACTATTAGTTAAAAACTATTACCAATTTCCCCCATAGACTTAAAGGGATAATCCGGAGTGAAATGCACTTTAGATCAATTTTTCGGACTATTGGGAGTACATACGTTGAGTTGACACCAAAATCATGTCATTCGGATGTATTTTGAGAAAGTTCGAGTTCACCGTTTTTAGCCAAAACTCGTTAGCCTGGAAGTGACCGGGGCAGGTCCTTTCGCCACTACAAAACGCTATTTTTATACCTCTTCTACTGTTCCAAACAACGCTACACTTACGTGGTAGTGAGTAGAGGGTCCCTAAAGCCAAACCGAAGTATCCCCACGTCTTTATGTGGTCGGATAGAGAGTCCAGAATTAATTTAATCGAGTCAGTACCTTCCGGAAATGTCGCTGTGGCAGCTGCGCAACGCTTCCACAACACTTTACTAACATTTCCGGAAAGGTACTGACTCGATTAAATTCATTCTGGACTCTCTATCCGACCACATAAAGACGTGAGGATACTTCGGTTTGGCTTTAGGGACCCTCTACTCACTACCACGTAAGTGTAGCGTTGTTTGGAACAGTAGAAGAGGTATAAAAATAGCGTTTTGTAGTGGCGAAAGGACCTGCCCCGGTCACTTCCAGGCTAACGAGTTTTGGCTAAAAACGGTGAACTCGAACTTTCTCAAAATACATCCGAATGACATGATTTTGGTGTCAACTCAACGTATGTACTCCCAATAGTCCGAAAAATTGATCTAAAGTGAATTTCACTCCGGATTATCCCTTTAACATTGCTCATTATGACATCACGGCAGCAATTAGAATGTTACGCCAGGTGGCCAGTCCAGGTGCAGCAGCTCTCTCTCTCTCTCTCTCTCAGGCTCTTGAGACTACATTTTCTGTTCCCCTGTATCAACATAAGTCTTCCTAATTCCATCCAACTTTCTATCCATTCATCTTCTTCAAACCATTCACTCATCCACCCATTCTAAACAGTCTGCCTATCAACATCAATTAGACGATCTACATTCAACTTTTAAACAATCTAATCTGTCTCAGGCTTACACTCTGGCTCTCTTAAGACTAGCCAGTTAAATTGATTACACCTGTATCTGTATCCACTACTCTCAGTAGAGAGCTGTGTCTCTCCACTCTACAAGAATATAAGGCACATTCCATCCAACTTTCTATCCATTCATCCATTTCAGACCATTCACTCATCCACCCATTAAACTGTCTATCAACATCTATTAAACAATCTGCCTATCAACATCCATTAAACTCTCTGTCTATCAACATTAATTAGACTATCTACATTCAACTTTTAAATTATTTACTCTGTCTCAGGCTTTAAGCATACACTCTGGCTCTCTTAAGACTAGCCAGTTAAATTGATTACACCTGTATCAACTACTCTCAGAGAGCTGTATCAGTGTCTCTCTTAACAAGAATATAAGGCACATTCCATCCAACCTTCTATCCATTCATCTTCTTCAGACCATTCACTCATCCACCCATTAAACTGTCAATCAATATCTATTAAACAATCTGCCTATCAACATCCATGAAACATTCTGTCTATCAACATTAATTAGACGATCTACATACAACTTTTAAAGTATTTACTGTGGGTGCCTCTCAAGCAGCGTTTATATGTCCTCCCTCGCTCCTCGATCCTCAATGATCTACATAAAGAAAGATAGAAGAAGGCCTAGACTATCCCATTGTTGCCGCTCCATCATTCTTTATGTAGATCAGTGAGGATCGAGGAGCGAGAGAGGACGCGTAAACGCTATATGAGAGGCACCTTCTGTCTCAGGCTTTAAAGGAGAATTCCGGTGTGAAATTAAGCTTAACTGTACCGAAACATGTTAAGATGTACTCACACGTGTTTTAGACGCACTTTTTCTCACCCCCAGCATTCCGAACTCCTCCGTTTTCAGCCTAGCTTGCAGTAGTCTTGAATCTATTAGATTGGGCACCACGTAGCCTATGCAGCTAAATCGGTATTTTTAAACCATTAAACAGGTTCCAAGTAACTCCACACTGCATTGGTAGACTTCTGAGGGTCCTGACATTTAAAACGAGATACTGAGAACTTTGGAAATGCACAGGAAGTTTATTTAAAAAAGACTGTTTACAAGCAGTGCCTTCATAGAATCTCTCCGCTGGGCGCCATCTTGGAATCAAGTCGCGATAAGCCGACTGACGAGCACGAACGAACAGGAAGGACAGGGGAACATATTGCTAAAGTAATTCCATAGGAAATATATAGTTATACTGTCTACATGAGCATGATGAGTAACAAAGCTCAAAATGTTTGCAATGTGTCCCCCTGTCTTTCCTGTTCGTTTGTGCTCGTCAGTCGACTTATCGCGACTTCACCACAAGATGGCGCCCAGCGGAGAGATTCTATGAAAGTACTGCTTGAATAAACAGTCTTTTTTAATAAACTTCCTGTGCACTTCCAAAGTTGTAAGTATCTCGTTTTAAATGTCAGGACCCTCAGAAGTCAACCAATGCAGTGTGGAGTTACTTGGAACCTTTTTAATGGTTTAAAAATAGCGATTTAGCTGCATATGCTATGTGATGCCCAATCTAATAGATTCAAGCCTACTGCAAGCTAGGCTGAAAACGGAGGAGTTCGGAATGCTGGGGGTGACCAAAGGTGCGTCTAAAACACGTGTGAGTACACCTTAACATGTTTCGGTACAGTTAAGCTCAATTTCACACCGGAATTCTCCTTTAAGCATACAATCTCATTAAGACTACAGATCCTGTTTCTCTACTTCCTCTGTCCACAACTGTTTCAAAATAAAGGTCCATACTGCAATAATACACTATTAAATCATTTAACCATTGTAACTACTCAACTATTTAACTGTTCAACCATTCCAACTGTCAGTTATCAACTATGCTTCCAGTCAACTACACGAAAACTCCATGTACCTAGCAACCAACATAGCAACCATTAAAATTAAGCGTTTATGATGTTTCCATAGCAACCAACATGATTATACTGCAGTAACTTCTTGTTTCCTGATAGTGGCCACCATGGATACCCTAGCAACAAATGTTTCAATATAAAAGTCCTCACTAGCAAGTTAGCATGGTTAGCATAGTTAGCATTGTTAACATTTTTAACATAACTGCATAAAAAACATCAACTAAGTTAGCTAATCAACCTGGTTAGCATTGTTAGCAATTTTAGCATTGTTAGCATAGTTAGCATTTTTAACATTATTTCTAGAAATCATCAGTTAAGTTAGCTAATCAACCTGGTTAGCATTGTTAGTTTAAGTTAGCATTGCTACCATAGTTAGCATTTTTATCATAACTGCTAGAAATCATTAGCTAAGTTAGCTAATCAACCTGGTTAGCACTGTGAGCATAGTTAACATTTTTACCATTACTGCATGAAATCAGTAGCTAAGTTAACCAATCAACCTGGTTATCATTGTTACCATAGTTAACATTTTAACATGAATAGTAATCATTAGTTAAGATAGAACTGGGAATGTTTCAGCTTTAAACTGTCTACCTTCACACTATCAACTCTCTGTAAACTGTGCAACCACCATGTTTACCCTAGCTACACCTTAGTAACCATATCTACATTATCTATCTATTTTTGCATTTCATGCACTGGTAATTCCTTGGAATTGCATTTCTAGTTCTTCTTCTAACGCACGCAATTCAGCTTGAACCGTTTAACGAAGAAACTTCATTCAAACTGTGTTACAAAGGTCTTGCTTAGGACATCAGCGCAATGTATTTTTTAACTTTGTAATTTTTATACTATTAAATAAAAACTATTAACAATTTCCCCATAGACTTAACATTGCTCATTATGACATCACGGCAGCAATTAGAATGTTACGCCAGGTGGCCAGTCCAGGTGCAGCAGCTCTCTCTCTCTCTCAGGCTTTAAACATACACTGGCTCTCTTGAGACTACATTTTCTGTTCCCCTGTATCAGCTGTATCAACATAAGTCTTCCTAATTCCATCCAACTTTCTATCCATTCATCTTCTTCAAACCATTCACTCATCCACCCATTCTAAACAGTCTGCCTATCAACATCAATTAGACGATCTACATTCAACTTTTCAACAATCTACTCTGTCTCAGGCTTTAAGCATACACTCTGGCTCTCTTAAGACTAGCCAGTTAAATTGATTACACCTGTATCTGTATCCACTACTCTCAGTAGAGAGCTGTGTCTCGCCATTCTACAAGAATATAAGGCACATTCCATCCAACTTTCTATCCATTCATCTTCTTCAGACCATTCACTCATCCACCCATTAAACTGTCTATCAACATCCATTAAACTCTCTGTCTATCAACATTAATTAGACTATCTACATTAAACTTTTAAATTATTTACTCTGTCTCAGGCTTTAAGCATACACTCTGGCTGTCTTAAGACTAGCCAGTTAAATTGATTACACCTGTATCAACGGTCAGTTTCTCTGGCTTTAAGCATACAATCTCTCTGAAGACTACATATCCTGTTAACTGTTTCCTCTGTCCACAACTGTTTCAAAATAAAAGTCCTCACTGCAATAATACACTATTAAATCATTTAACCATTGAAACTACTCAACTGTTTAACTGTTCAACCATTCCAACTGTCAGTTATCATCAACTATGCCTCCAGTCAACTACATGAAACCTCCATGTACCTAGCAACCAAAATAGCAACCATTAAAATTAAGCGTTTATGACCGTTTCCATAGCAACCAACATGATTATACTGCAGTAACTTCTTGTTTCCTGATAGTGGCCACCATGGATACCCTAGCAACAAATGTTTCAAAATAAAAGTCCTCACTAGCAAGTTGTTTAGTTAACATGGTTAGCATTGTTAGCATAGCTAGCATTTTTAGCATAACTGCAAAAAATCATCAACTAAGTTAGCTAATCAACATTTTAACATGAATAGAAATCATTAGTTAAGTTAGAACTGGAATGTTTCAGCTTTAAACTGTCTACCTTCACACTATCAACTCTCTGTAAACTATGCAACCACCATGTTTACCCTAGCTACACTTTAGTAACCATATCTACATTATCTATCTTTTTTTGCATTTTCATGCACTGGTAATTCCTTGGAATTGCATTTCTAGTTATTATTTGCTATTTCTCTCCATATCAGAAGATGTCAATCCTACAGTAGCTACAGTGCACAACCTACTTAGGCCTGAGCATTCATGAAATTCCTCTTATTACAAACTTGCGGTTGTATGTGTTCACTGAACAAAGGTTATGAAAATATAGCAACTTTTTCATCTAAAACTTAATTTGAACAGATATTAGTGCTGCAACCGTTCAGAATTCTTCACTTTCTGCTGACGAAACAACGAATATCCGCCAAGGGGGAAAAGTGTGAGATTTCACAATGTAATGCCTACTGTATAAATATTTTACAAATGAATACTCTAAATGCACTAGGACAACATTAAAGAGACCCTATGCAACTTTTTCATAGTCATAAAATCGCTTAGAAATCGTTGTTTTGCTTGACTGACCAGTTTTATCGAAAACAGTAATATTTCCTCCCGCCCCCAGTGTCCCTATCCGCTATTGCAACCTTGCAACTTGTTCAGGAGACGATCGTTCCCTGTTTACATCTGGAAGGTTGAGACGCATAAAGAACAAGAAGAACCACGCTTGCAATTTATATATTTATATATAGCCTATATATGTATAAATAGACATGCTAAAGCTGTCGGGGAAGCTCTGCAGAGAAATATGCAAGCATAAAACGAGCGAAAATGAAAAACGAAACCGAAACTTAAGATGAAGTCGCCAATCCTGCATAGTTTCTCTTTAACAGCTATTTCTGTCAATATCACATTTCAAAACTGAGTAATGACATCATGAAAGGGAAGAAAGTACTATTGAAAAGAGCAATTGTTTAGGTTAAATTTGCAATTAAGATTAATGCAAAATGCTCTAATATGTATTTTGTAACATAATCCGATAGATATATAACATATTTTGAATACTTTGAATCACATTCAAATTTTATTATATTTTATCAGTTATGCTACTGTAGGTTATTTGAAATTATACGTATCCCACAATCTGCTTTACAGTGAGAATGAATTGATAAGCTAATGTTTACGAATGGTTGCCACTGCAGTTTATGGTGATTCCAGTTTAATTATTTAGCTAAAGACACAATACCTGCGTAACTCGTGTTTGTGAAGTTGCCAATTGTTATGTTTACTTCCGTGGTCAAGGCAACCTAGCTACCAACTGACTTTTTTGCTCTTTTTATATTAAACCATGTGAATAGAATAACCTATGCATTTTTGTACTGTTATGTTCTTTCTGCATCACAGAAATACAGTTTTAAGCGTTCACCAGAAGTCCCTCTATGTCCTCCTAAGACAGATTTCATTATCTAAGAATTACATCTGAAAATATCACCTCTTTTGCCTTTCTTGGCACCGGGCTCAATGTTTGGAAGACCCACATCACTTGGCTCATTCTTCACAAACAGAAGACAAAGGACAGCAACGCCCATGCAGATTACACCAGACATAACAAGAACCACCCGCCAGTTGTAGTATTGAAGCAACACGGTGGTGATGATAGGGCCCACTCCCCCAGCCAGATTCATACTGCAGGACAGAACAGCCCACCATGTTCCAAACTGAGATGGCTCAAACCACTTCAGAGGGGGAAAACAAAGCACAGTTAAATACATGAAAAGATGCAGTCTGTATGAGATATTCCATACAGTATGGTGACAATAAAAAGGGTGCTGTTATATCATATGGATAAGGTAATGCATACTACTTTTTTTGTCAAATATCTTTATTGATTTTTTTCCTTAATTAACAAACAAGCACATACAAACACAAAACAAAACAACAAGAACAAAAAGGCACATTAACAGACAACCATCAAAGACAGCAGTAAGTAAATATAAAATCTGGAAATTAACATTAGTGATGAAAGTAAAAAAAAGAGTAACATGAGCAATAAATGACAATAAGCTACACCTACCCAGACAAACCTCCTCCCTCCAAAAACTCCATAAACGAATCCCAGATTTTAGCAAATCTGTTGTATTTCCCCTTGGTTATGTATGTCAATTTTTCCATGGCTATACAATGCAAAAGACCTTCAGCCCACATTTGCTTACTTGGCCTATACATAGATCTCCAAGTCAGAGCAATTTTATGTTTTGCTTCCAGTAAACAAAATATGACCATTGATTTCTGATACTTACTGAGTGTACAATTTTCTGGAAAAAGTCCCAGTATACAGAGCTTAGGGCAAAGTGGGAGATGTGCATCAATAATCATGGACAAAGTTGTAATTATCTCCTGCCAAAATTCTTGGATAATGCAACACTCCCAAAGACAGTGAAATATAGTCCCTTTATGTGTACCACATTTAACACATAGATCAGGGGCCGGTTTCACTAAGGTAGTTTAGACTGGTCTATGGGTTAAGATAGGTCTTACGTTTCTTTATAGACCAGTCTAATGCAAGTAAGCAAGTTTCACAAAAGTTAAGACTATCTACTTGTAGACTTAAAAAGATAGACACCTCACCCCCAGGCTAACATGGGTCTAAAGTGCTATATCACCATGGTAACAACAGAAAACAACAGAAAAATAGCAACAAAGGGAGAGATGGCTCATAATTTGTGGTTTGCTGATGAAAATGTGGAGAGAGCTGTAAGACGGGAAAGAGTTTTCAGGGACCGTACTAACCCGCTGGAAATTTACAACAATGAAGAAGTAATTGCTCGGTTTCGTTTTCCCAAAGAAGCCATCCTTAGGCTGACAGATGAATTGTCTGAAGCACTGGGGCCTACTACATCAAGAAGCCACAGCATTCCAGCTCTGCTACAGGTTTGCACTGCGTTACGGTTTTATGCAACAGGCAGTTTTTTAAATACAGTTGGTGACACAGTGGGACTTAGTAAAGCCTCTGTCTCCCGGGTGGTGCACAGGGTGTCAAGGACACTCTCAGACAAGCTTCCCCAATTTCCGCGAGAACCTGCTGAGTTGAACAATATCAGAAAAGGGTTTTTCAACATTGCAAGGTTCCCCAATGTTGTGGGAGCCATCGATGGGACACATGTCAAAGTCCAGGCACCATCAGCTGATGAACATTTGTTTGTGAACAGGAAAGGCTATCATAGCTTGAACATTCAGGCTGTTTGTGATTCGAATTTGAAGTTTCTCAATTGTGTGGCCCGCTGGCCCGGATCAGTTCACGATTCAAGAATCCTACAAAATTCTCAGCTTTACGAGGCATTCGAGGAGGGTATTATTGATGGAATTTTGTTGGGTGATTCTGGCTACCCTCTGAAGCCATGGCTCCTTACTCCCTTCTTGAATCCTAACACCCCTGCACAGAGGAAGTACAATGCAGCTCACTGTTCAACCCGCAACACAGTTGAGAGAGCGTTTGGTGTTCTCAAAAGAAGGTTTCACTGTCTACATGGAGAAGTGAGGATGATTCCTCAGAGAGTGTGTAACATTGTCTGCGCGACTGTTGTTCTGCACAACATGGCAAGGTAGGCCTGCCTGACAAAAACAATCTAAAAAATAAATAAATAATAAATATACATGGTTAAAGGACATAATGTAAGACTTTACATAAACATAATACTTATATAAAAGCCAATCATTCATTTTGAAATTGTAATTCATAAGGGATCTTCGGCTACCTGACCCTGAAGAAGAGGAGGGAGATGACCAATTCCATCATAATGCAGAAGACAGAGAAGAAGAGCAGCAAGGAGCTGGTCGATATGTGCGTCTAATGTATGTTGAGAGGATCTTCAATGCACAAGACTGACCAATCTACAAACTGAAAGACCACTTGAACCTTTTTGTAATTCAGATACATATTTTCTTTTATTAAGAAAGTTTGATAACAAATATTCAAGTCACAAATGTCAATATTTATAATATTTAATATTTAAGTGTCCTTTAAATGTTAAGGCAGTGAAGTAAAAAATGTCTGTTACAAGTATTCAATTCAATAAATAACAGTGTAATGTCAAGTTATTAGAAGCATTCAATAAATAAGCAACAGTGCACTGTCAAGTTATTAGAAGCATTCAATAAATAAAAGTGTAATGTCAAGCTATTAGAAGCATTCAATAAATAAGCAACAGTGTAATGTCAGGTTATTACAAGCATTCAATGAAATAAACAACAGTGCAACGTCAAGTTATTAGAAGCATTCAACAAGCAACAGTGTAATGTACGGTTATTAGAAGTATTCAATAAATAAGCAACAGTGTAATGTCAGGATATTAGTATTCAATGAAAAAACAGTGTAATTTCTTTCTTTCTTTCTCTGTAATGACGACATACTCAAAGCAACAGGTCATCACTCCTCCATTGACCGCCTTAGTCTCTGCAGATTCCTTGATAGCTTTTCTTTTTGAAGCTGCAGAACTTCAACCTCCAGAAGGAGTTTTTTCTCCTCAAGTTGAAGATTACAGTACTGCTTCTCAAGCACCATGGCCATGGTAGTCTTGGCCCTTGATGTTCTCTGACACTCCTCCTCCACCGTAATATTTCCACCAGGATCAGGGGTCAAGGATGCTGACAAAAATATAAGAGCAATGTTTTAATTAGATTGTGGAATTGTGGAAAGTTTTTTCTATCTCGGACAAATCACATTAGCCTGCAGTGCAGAAATATCCAATGGTGTAGAAGAGTCTGGAGTTTTGAAATATGCCTAAAAACAGTTTACTGCAATGCATCAGCAGTAGGCCTATAAGGTTGCGAGTGTGTAGTGAATTTGTTTGTTGCCAATCATGTGATGTGCTTGTGTAGCCTACTGTCCACCACCCTCATCAGTACCACTACCCCCGCCCCTTAACCCACCGACCATTCATATGGAGGGAATATATTTCTTGGCATCGTTACTTTTTCGTTGCTGTGCCTTTGTTTCATGAAATCTTGCTAGATCGATGTGGTAACCGTTTTAGAAAAGCAATAAGCCACTCGAGTCCGTGCCTAACAACGCCCCTTAGCTGTTCGATTATACAGTATAACGCACGGCCTCTCGGGGCTTATTGCTTAAATCTACTCACACTGACCTGAAAGCACTGACCTGAATGCACGTCCTGTGTGAAATAACATTAAAACCCACTTGACTTGACTGGACTGGACTAACACGTTCATAAATAAAACAAGCTCTACCTGTAATGTCCTCCTGGTCGGCAGTCTCTTCTGTTTGCTGTGTTGATGCATCACCACAGATGGGCTGGCAGGCACTGGCTGATGAGGAAGCCTCGTCGTCGCAAGCAGAGCTGTTAACGTTGCTAACGTTAACGTTAATGCTAATGTTAGCGTTAGGTCCGGCAACCCCACTTTCCTTCCCTCCTTGAATCCCCCAGAACAATGGCGATTCATCGCCATAAATGGCCATCACCATTTCGGTAGTAATTTTCAGTTTTTTTAGACTCCCTCCTCCCGTTGGAGGGTTTTTCCTCTTAAATATCTCCTTCTTAGCCTCCTGTACCATATTTTTGAAACGTTTCTGTACTGCCGCGACATCCCTCACTACCGCAGGGTTAACGCTGTTAACTGTAGTCGTAATTTTTTTCCAAATGGAATTTTTCTTTTTGTTGTTACATTCTTCGCTGAATTTGCCAAGTAATGTGTCTTTGTATATGTTATATTCCTCCAAAATACACAGGTTTTCTGCGTGAGTAAACGCTACTGCACGGTTAGTGTCCACTTTGTCCGCCATGTTTTTTGTTTTGAAAAGAGTCTCAATATACCCACAATTCTTTGCATCTAGTCCTACTTAGAATAGGCGATGTCTTAACTGCTTTGTACAACAGCTTTATTTAGACGTCTATGCTAAGTATGTCTATACCCTTAGTCTTAGTTATAGTCACAGTCTATCTTAGTGAAACCGGCCCCAGGTGTGTTAGGATCAATACGATGTTGTACTACTGGAGTGATATATACTCTCATCAGCCATTTGTACTGAAGTAATTTAAACCGTGTATTTATCGTTTGAACTTGGCTCTGTAAGCATACATGCTTCCATTCTTCAGCAGTAATTTCTTCCTTAAGATCTAGACACCAGGCACGTCTTTTATCATCTGAAGATTCTGTTGATTTTGTGATGATGATTTGGTAGAACCGGGAAATGAGTCCAGGTGTACCATAATCATTTACAACTATCAATTCAATAGAGTTCAGGGAGGGCAGGCTTAAGGAGTTTTGAGTTTGTGTTATGAAATGTCTAATCTGCAAATATTTGAAAAAATGCTTACCATCAATGTTAAACCTTTGCTTGACATCATTAAAACTTAAAAGGACACCCCCATCATAAAGATCTGATATTTGTTTAATACCCTTATTAGCCCATCTCTTAAAGCCAAGATCATTTGTACCTGGCGTGAAATTTCTATTTCCCCAAATAGGAGTAAATTGGGATAAAGCAGCATTTTCTTTTAAGTAATTCAAAACTTCATGCCACACTATCACTGTATTCCTAACAAAAGGGTTTAGGGTAAGTTTTTTCAAAATAGAAAGGTTTGCTGAATAGAGATATAACTTAAGGGGGAGTTTGGAGATTGTGCTCTCCTCAATCCTTGCCCAGCTAGGGAATGAAGTAGTATCAAACCAGTATGAAGCCGCTCTCAATTGTGCAGCCCAATAGTATCCTTGGAGAAAAGGGACTCCTAACCCACCCCTATCATATGGCAAATACAACAAAGTCATACGTAACCTGGGGCGTCTATTGTTCCAAATAAAAGTACAAAAGATTCGCTTCATCTTGACAAAAAAGTTGGTAGGAGGAGCAAGTGGAATAGTTTGAAAGAGGTAAAGGAGCTTAGGAAGAATATTCATTTTCAAAATATTAATACGTCCAATCATGGACATAGGAAGGGATTTCCATCTATTTATAGAGGCCATCACAGATTCAACTATGGGGTCATAGTTAGTGGGTACCAGCGATTCCATTGTTGGTGTAATTTTAATGCCAAGATAGGTAAAACTGTCCTGGATGTTCTTGAAGGGAGTGTATAAGGGTGGAGTTAATCTTTCAGAGCCTTTCAGAAACATAATTGTGGATTTTGTTGCATTAACTTTATAGCCAGAAAAACTCCCAAATATTTCTATACATCTCAATAGGGCAGGTACAGATTGCTTCAGGTTGGTCATGAAGACAACCACATCATCAGCAAAGAGTGATATTTTATTCTCAATATCATTTATGTTAATGCCGGTTATCTCAGGGTTATTTCTGATTGCAATAGCCAAGGGTTCTATAGCCAATACAAAAAGAAGGGGTGATAAGGGACACCCTTGTCTTGTGCCTCTGGAAAGAGGAAATTGTTTTGACACTATGTGATTTGTCAATATTGATGCTCTTGAATCATAGTACAGAATCTTGATCCAGTTAAGGAAATAGCCGCTTATACCAAAATGTTGAAGAACTTCAAATAAATATGTGTGTTCCACCCTATCAAACGCCTTTAAGGCATCAAGACCTATCATGGCCATGTCAGATGTTTCTTTTTTAGCATGTAAAATATTTATAACCCTACGGATATTGTGGAAACCTTGTCTACCTCTTATAAACCCATTTTGGTCTGGCTCAACAATAGATGGTAAATGTTTCTCTAATCGGCGTGCAAGAACTTTGGCTATTATTTTAGCATCATTATTGATCAAAGATATTGGGCGGTATGATTCACATTTTGTGGAAGGTTTGCCAGGTTTTAATATTAAAGTTATAAGCGCAGTCTTAAGCGTTGAGGGTAGTTCACCTTTCTCTAATGATTCCTCACACATATCTAATAAGGGAGCAAGTAGCATACCTTTAAATTTTTTATAGATATCAATGGGAATGCCATCGGGTCCTGGAGTTTTCCCTCCCTTCATACAATCAATGGCCTCTGATAGCTCAGACAAGGATATTGGGGAGTTAAGTTCTTTTTGAGCGTTGTCATCTAGTATTGGTATGTCTATCTGGTTTAAATATGCGTTAAAAGTGTGAGGAGTTGCTTTAGTTTCTGACAAATATAGCTTTGAGTAGAATGACTGAAATTCTTTATTAATATCCTTTAAATTAGTAATTGGTTTCCCTAACTCAGACTCAAGTTCAAAGACTGCTCTTTCATTCTGTAATGATTTAATACGCCAAGCCAATAGTTTCCCTGCTTTTTCCCCTTGGTCGTAAAATGTCTGCTTTAGTTTCATTAGACTAGACGCTGCCTTATTTGTTGACAACTCATTATACTGAGCTCTAAGAATATCAAGTTTTTGTTTGGTCTCGATCGTATTGAGAATATTAATTTCTTCTTCTAATTCCTTAATGTCTTTTTCCAACTCTATCAGCTTTAAATGTTGCTTATTTGAGATACTGCTAGTATAACTGATCATTTGTCCCCTGATGTAGGCCTTAAACGCCTCCCATCTAATAGACGCTGATGTCTGATTGGTGTTAATTTTAAAGTATACATCAATATTTGTCTCCATAAATGTCAAAAACTCACTATCATGGATCCATCGTGGACTTAATCGCCACATTGAAGATCCTTTGGAAGCTCCAATGACAGTATAAGAAAGCAACAGTAGTGCATGATCTGAAATGACAATACCTTTGTACACGCAGTCGTTCACATTTTCTATAAGGGATTTAGACAGAAGGAAATAATCAATACGAGAGTATGAATTGTGAGTAGCCGAGTAGCAAGAGTATTCACGTCTAGATGGGTTATTGTATCTCCAAATGTCACAGAGACCAAGCTTATTAATATGATATTGAATTGTCTTCCTACTTTGAATGTGTGTAACATCCATGCCTGAGGATCTGTCAAGAGCTGGGTCCAGAGTACAATTGAAATCCCCTGCTAGGCAAAGGTCACCATATAGTGATGATAAAGTTAGAAATAAATTGTCGTAGAAAGAGGGATCATCATTATTTGGCCCATATATACAAACCAAATTAATATCCTGACCCAATAAGGAACCTTGCACAACACAATATCTGCCCATTGAGTCTAATATGGTATTATGAATTTTTAATGGAATAGAAGAGTGAATGAGTATTGCTACCCCTCTTGCATGAGACGAATATGAGGCTGCTATGATTTGCCCTGGCCATCTCCTTTTTAAGGGTGTAAGTTCAGATGAAAGTAAATGAGTTTCTTGAAGAAAGGCGATCTGTGTTTTTAGTTGTTTCAATCTGGTTGTTACTTGTTTCAGCTTCACCAACTTTCTAAGACCCCTGACATTCCATGAAATCATATTTATCCTTAAGTCTCTGCTCATGATACCATCTGTAAAGTATTAATTACCACTGTTGTCTCTATAATCAGAACATATAATATTACCAATAATGTGCCTTCAAAACAAACATAGAACACACCAAACATGGGCCTATCCCAAACAAGGCCAAACACCATCCCTGTGCGTGTGCGGAGAAAAACGCACACCCCCCCCTCCCCCCCATGACCAGCCTTCCAGCCAGACTCCAACCTGATCCTAAGAAAGGAGCAGTGAGCAACCAAAAGTCACAATGGAGAAAGATAAACAGTAAACAACAAAATAAAACCTCGGACATAAGCTCCGCCAAAATAATTAAAATTTAAAAAAATATTATTATTTTGTGACCAAAAAGAAAATATTTCCACCGTCCACTGTAGCCTAGACCACGCCATCTCTGGTAAGCATTACAATGCCACAGCAGCTACACATTAGCAAGTTATTGTTGACAATCTAGACAATCAACCAGATCTATTATTAGACTATATTAGGCTACTACCCTTGATCCTCGGAAGATCCGCGTGGGGTGTCTTGTGAAGTACAGCGCTCTAACTTGTCGACGAATTTCTCAGCCTTAGTGGGAGAGTTGAAGAAGTGCCAGGTGTCTTCGTGCCGAATCCGCAATCGCGCAGGAAATATAAGTCCATAGTCTTTCTTCAAGGCTCTCAGTCGAAGTTTTACACTGTCAAAAAGCTTTCGTTGTTTCTGGATTGTTGGTGACAAATCCGGGAAAAACAACACCTGACTGTTCTCGAGTTTAACCTCTTTCAGACGCGCTGTACTCATCACTCTGTCTCTGTCACGATAAGATAGGAATTTCACTAGCACAACACGCGGCTTTGTCTCACTCTGTTGTTGGTGGGTTGGTGTTGTCGGTGTCGCACCCAGGCGGTAGGCTTGCTCGATGTTCAGGTGATCTTCAATGCCCAGCACTTGTGGTAGCCATGTCATCAGAAACGCACGGCAGTCTCGCTTTTCAGAGCCCTCAGGAATTCCAACCAGCTTTAGATGGCAACGCCGGCGTTGATTCTCAATCTCCTCCATCTGCATAGCTAGCTTTTGAACTTTCCCCCGCGTAGTGTCGCCAACTTCTGTGAGAGAGGAAATCTGGTCCTCCACCACACCAATGCGGTTCTCAGCTGCAGTCAGTCTTTCAGAGAACGTCTCTATAGCTTCTTTAATCTCGCGGTTGGATGAAACCACTTCGTGTAGTTGAGTGGAGACATCATTTCTGACTTCATGCAGTTGTGTGTTAAAGTCGCGTCTGAGTGACTGTATAGCTGACAGGATTTGATTGCTAGCTTCATCTTCGTCCTGATTTAGCATATCTTCAACTTCTTTGGGCTCGTCCTCACGCAACATTCCAACGTCGTGTTTTTTAGGTTTAGTTGTCTGTCTTTTCGCTCGATTCTTCGACATAATATGACATTCAGACCTTAGGATTGATTTTGGTCACTATTTGCACGATATTAACTGTTAAAGCTTACAAGTTATTTCAAATCAGGCGGAGCCCTCTGCCCATGCGACCTTTCAGGAGCGCGCCATAACCGGAAGTCCAATGCATACTACTTACGAGAATGCTATGAAAGAATAATCAGAGCCCTCTATCTACAGTACCCTCCAGAATTATTGGCACCCTTGGTAAAGTTGACTAAAAACAGGTATAAAAAATAATCTGCTGGTGATTTATTGTAATTTTTCAATAAAACAAAATGAGGAAAAATCCAACATTGAAAGGAAGCAAATTATTGTGAGAAAAGGTAAAATCTCATAAAGAGATAAATATTTTTAACAAAAACACGTCACTCACAATTATTGCCACCCCTACTTGTAATACCTTCTTAAACCTCTCCTTGTCAATAAAACAGCTTGTAATATTCTTCTCTGACACCCCATAAAGATTGAGAATACAAAGTAAGGGATTTAAGACTATTCATCTTTACAAAACCTCCCCAGATCATCCAGATTGCTAGGTCCACACTTTCTCCTCTTTGACTCATCCCACTGTTTTTCTATGTTTAGATCAGGGGTCTGCAATGCCAATATCTGAAGCTTGATTTTGTGTTCAGTAAACCACATTTGTTTTGATCTGGACATTTGTTTTGGTTCATTGACCTGATGAATGATCCAATCATGACCAACTTTTAGGGCCTTGGCAGAGATTGTTTGATTTCCTTTGAAAATGTTCAGGTTTTTCTTGGTGTTCATGATACCATGCACCTAAATTAGGTTCCCAAGGTTGTTGGGAATTTAAACAGCCCCACAATAGCACAGCCCCTCCACCATAATTCTGATTAGGCATGGGATTCTTTTTAGTATAGTCATTCTTCTATGTACGCCAAAGACACATTATGTGTTTTAAGCAAAAGAGCACGCTTTTCTTTTCATCTGACAATAGACCACACTCCCATGTCATGGTACCATTCAGTAACTCCTGCCATTTACATTGTTCATTAAATAACTGGACTGGCTTTAACCTGACATGCCGTCTAAATAATCTATTAGCAGTGAGGTCACTTTTGAAGATTTTTTTGGGGGACTTGGTGACCCCAAGATGATAGCTTTGTCTGTAACTCTCCAACAGAAGTTCTTATGGAATGTTTCATACCATCCTCCATACTGTACATGGGGGCAACATAGCCATGGGTCTTTGTCCAAACATGTTTTTCACATTTCCAGATGATTAGAACCTTTTAATCATAATTTTAACTGGAAATATAGGCATTTTCAAAAAAATACCTAGTTTCCATAGACATTCTTACTTACAAATGTCAACACACTTTCTTTTTATTTCAATTTAGTGTACTCTCTTGTCTCTCCAATGTTGTAAAATGACTAGGGGGTTTAGCCTCTGAGTGACTTCATTTTCATACCATAGTGAAAACGAACGTCATGAACTACTTCTGAAAGTTCACAGACACTCCGATTTACTCTAAAAAGTTTCATTTACATAGGAAAATGCTCCTGTTAAATGTTGTACATAATATGTTTCAGGGGTGCCAATAATTGTGAGCAAGGTGTTTTTGTTAAAAAAAATAGAATTCTCAGAATAAATTTGTTTCCCTTGCAGGGTGTATTTTTCCTCATTGTTTTCATTGTGGGAGTACAATAAATCACCAAAAAAATATTTGTTATACCTTTTTTTAGTCAACTTTTACCAAGGGTGCCAATAATTCTGGAGGGTACTGTATATGGCTCTGAGAATAATATCACAGACTGATTCTGATGCCACTCTGTTTATTATCTCCTTATGATGCACAGCTATAGCAAAGAAAAAACAAACTGTAGCTGTTTTGAGTTTCCTGTTGCCTTGTTAATGATGTACAAAAGTGGTTATGTGTAATGACTTAGGCGATGCAGGTCGATAAGTCCCGTTGGTATCAGCCGATGAGAATTCACAGCGGATAGTTGTCCATACCATCTAAAAGGTCAGTACTGTGTGAGGGCAGGGGTTAGAACGTCTGACCATGCTTGTCATAATGCCAGCAACTAACAGGTGCATATTCACTTAAATGGCAAAGGGGTGAAGCCCATGGATGGACACAAACCTAAACTACAAGTGTTTGAAGTAAATTTAACTGTAACTTGATGTGTGAATAGTCTGTTTTTGCACATTCTGTTTTAATGTGTTTCTCTATACCCGTGCATACTAAAATGCAGGATATCCTCAACACTATATAATTGTCCTAGCAGATAACATAAAATTGATATCTGCCTTACCTTCCGAAGTACTTTTCCACATGGTGGCCAACCAAATCCTTGGCCAAGGCCATTCACAAACCAGAGTACTGTAAAGACAGCTACTGTGGAGGACCATGAAAAAAACACATTGATTACTCCAACTATGATTAGTCCAATTGAGAAAAGCCAGCGGGCACTTATTTTGTCAGAAAGAACTCCACTGATGAATTTGCTGATTGCATAGGCCAATGTCTGGCTGCTGGTGATTAAACCTGTAATGGTGAGACAAAAATGCAATGAGCATCTCATCATTCTGATACATGCACTTTGCCTTCAAAATAGTAAAATCCATTGTACAGTACACAACTGTTTAATCTCATCCTCAGAGCAGTAAATTAAGGAAAGATGGTCTTACCAAGGTCATCTTTGTCAAGCTCAATCTCCTCCATAACTGAGGGCATCACAAAAGAGAATGTTTTTCTGCTAAAGTAGTACAAAGCGTATCCCACAAACATTGAGGAAAAAATGGTGGCACGGTAGTACCCATAACCACTGGTCCCCATGACGCTCAGACTGTGAGAAGAGGGATCCTTAAACGGAAAAATGACCCAACTTCAAAGCGAACCTTAGTGCGGATGGCTGTTGTATGAGTTTTCACTCAGACCTGGATGAGGAGCCACTTTGAAAAAATTGGGGAACAGAATGGCAGTGATGTCCACAATCCACAATCTGTACAAACACAATAGACAGCAATATCAGAGAGGAACTTTAAGCAAGCAAATGAGAAACAGACATATGACTTCATGACTTCCTGTGAAAGTGTTGTGAATCAGAATCCTTCCTGTAAATGTACATACTGTGTATTTATGTTCATTCATAATTTTGTACCCATTTGTATCTGGGCCCGTATTCACAAAGAATTTTAGGGCTAAAAGTAGCTCCTAACTGGCGAATTTATAATGGGCGTGTCACTCCTAACTTTAGGACTCCTAATTTTTCTCACTAAAAGTAATTCACAAAGCATTTTAAGCCTAAAAGTAGCTCCTAAGTCTAGGACCGCTTAAAAGAAGTCGAGAGGACTCCTAACTCAGTAAGACCTATTCACAAACCGCTTTTAGTGGCATTTCACGTCGCGATGTAGTGAAATGACCGTGCGGTTACAGGAGCTGTCATGCAAGGGAATCATTGTGCATTGCAACTAAGAGATGCAATAACGCCACCGACAATCAAAAAACCACAACTGCATGTAAACTAAATGTAACGTGTCGTTGTAGGGCTAAATTAAATTAAATTGTTTATCTTCTTCGCGAATGTAGGCTTCATGCTTTCATACAGATTAATTTAAACCATGTTGCAAATATAGGCTACTGCTCCAGTCAGTGTTTCATTATGCTCCTAGGCTATTTGCCTTAGCCTACTCTTTATTCATTTAGGCTATACCCATTTATTCATCATCTTCCATCCTTCACAGTCCGACATAGCGCACGCATTCTCACCAGCGAAGACCTGACACCTGTCACTCAACTCGTCATCGTAGGGGAGGTTTTTGCCATCATTCCCGCGTTATAATCACCAGCCAATCAAGGTGGTCACTTTCATCAAGCTCGTGCATGAGTAATGACGTCAACCATAGCAACGAAGACTCACTTTTAGTTTAGGAGTGGGCGTTTCTCCTTACTAAAAGTAGGTCTGAAAGGCTTTGTGAATAACTTTTAAGGGAAAACTCCTAGCTAAAATCATCTAGCGCGATTTAGGAGTACTCTTAGTGGCAAGATAAAATGCTTTGTGAATACGGGCCCAGGTCGAGAAGCGCAATAACGGCCTTCGAGGTGTCCTCGAGCTCTTTGCCTCACCCTCATCGATTAATTCCGTATAAGTGAAGGGTTCCATTAGGGCGTGTTCACACGAGGAGGTTTTTATTTACAGAAAACACTTGACCTGGGTGTTTTTTTAAAAGATAGAAAGCCGACAGGGTTTTTTTTATTCCCCCAAAACAGCACCAAACATTAATTTCAATTCCCATGACAACTGCCGTTCTAGAGCACAAGTACCGTTACGTTCATTGCTCCCTGATTGCTACTGGTTAGCTTAGCTTGCCAGGTGAGCGGATGAAAACTGAAAATTAATTCTTACAATTATGGCCCAAAATCCCACCAATCGACCTCCAGATGGTCTCCTTATGGTAAATGTTGTGGTATAACTTGTTGGTCATGTCGTATAGCTCTACATGTTCACTCACAAGAACAACTAGCTGTTCGGCTGGCATCTTTTTTCTTTGTTTTGGTCGCCATTTTTTTTTTCTGAAAAAAGAACTTTCAATAAAGTTTCACTATGACGCAAACTCTCGTTCATTGGTCCGCTGTCAAAAAAACACTTGACGCGGGGCGTTTTTTCTTGGAGAGTAGAAATTTCTCAACTTGAAAACCACCCGGGGTAGGTGGAAAAAAACGCCGGTGGCGGTGGTTTAAAAAGCACCCAGTACCTTTTTAAAAAAAAAAAAAAAAAAACTCTGTATCATAGGAATATAATGTAAAACATCCACCCGCAACTGGAGAAAACACCTCCTCGTGTGAACACGCCCTTAGGCCAACTTCAGCTTTTCTCACAGATCTCTTCCAGCTCTGCTGTTGTTGTGGTTCTTATTTCTGCACTTTCTAGTTGACCAGTGGAGCACCAGCGCCGCAGCAGAGGTCTTCATATTTTTTTTAATTTCTTGTTATCTGTCTCCTGACCACTCCCCTCCACCATAGGTGCGGTGTTGACCCAGAGTGCCGAGCCGTCTCCTTCCCCAGGCCATAGTGAACGCGTCGCTACATCTTCCCTCACCCCATCATCTCTCCCCGGAACATCGATCGAACCTCGTTCGATTTTGCATTATGATTTGTACTCGTTTTGAACACATACCTCCCAAGATATATTTAGAAAGAAATTTAGATGTCTCGGTCACTTTTTTTGGAGGACATGCTAGCTGACACATTTCATTTACAGCAACTGTGCTAAGCTAAAGCTAAAAACGCTGCTCCCAAAGCAGGACAATGCCCGGACGGATTTTAACTGGGGTTTTTTTTAACAATGGGGGTGACTGAGACTGGCTTAATTTCATGTTAGGGTGTCTTATTCCTTTAACATCCATTACTCAGTTTCAGCTTAAAGATGGCTCTTCATGCTCTTCACTGCTACTGCTCTTCACGTCAATGCCCAACCTATTCCAGCCTAGACACTTGCTCTGTTCCTCTACATTTTGTTCTGATCATTCAGGTCTTCAGGTTATTCACTTCTAGCATCTACTCTAGATTTTTATCTGCAAAATGCATTTTTATGTGATGCTCATCACAAAACTTGCTCAAACACTCTGCCAGGGTCCTTAGATACCGTTCACACCACCTTATCTATAGCCTACATTGTCCTAGTCAGGGTCTTTCAATCTGGATGCATTCTTTGGGGTTTATGCAGTACACTCCTGCATGATTCCTGCCAAGTACTTCTTGACCCTGGCTACAGATCTTGCCAAACAAGTTTTTTGCTTGCTTTTTTGTAAATTTGTAATGTCCAGTCATGAAATGGCATTTTCGCATTATCACCATTAGATAATCTTTTCGCTATATACAATGGCAGCCCATAACTCGCTAGGCCTACTGGTTTCAAATTGATCTCATAGCTAACACAACTTGGTATCCTAGCACACCATTACTCATTGAATCACAAGTCACTATCACTCATAAATCGTCAAATCATGTGCCATGAGCATCTGTAACGGCAAGCTTTACTCCTGCTGCACTGACCCCAAGCATTCCTTTAGGATTGGTTCAGCCACCACTGCAGCAAATAACACTATAGGTGCCTCTCATTCGGCTTTTATACATCCTCCCTTCCTCCTCGGGCCTCGATCCTCACTGATCTACATAAAGAATGATGGGGCGGCAACAATGGGATAGTCTATCCCGTTTTAGTTATAGATCAGTAGGAACGCCCCTCGAGGATCGAGGAGCGATGTTGAGAGGCACCCTATGTCCCATCAGGCTCTCCACTCTCTTAGATTTTGTCCCGCATGGTCCTGGCCATGGATCCCGTGTCCTCACTAAACACACTATTGCATCCATTTAATGCAAATTTCATGCAATTTTAATGCATGGAATGTCTGTAAAAGGTTGTAATGTCAAGGATCACAGCCTTTTCACAGCCTGGTGCTGCACAACCTGGTCAACTATGCACGTTTTTTAAAGGTTTTTTTTGCTTTAACTAATCAGCTTTGGAGTCATTGGAATGGTTATTTGACTTATTTCGGGTTGAATGACGGCTGTCTCACTTCCCCCTAGCGCCTGCAAGCGCCATGCAAGTACCTTCCAACAGAAAGTCTCCAGCCTCGCGATCATGCTCATGAATAGGCAGACTGACCGATTGAGGAGTTTTGTAAAATATACACGCTAAAGCTGTAGGGGAAGTTCTGCAGAGATATCTGCAAGCATAAAACAAGCAAAAACTAAAAGCAAAAGCGAAACCGGTGATGAAATTGCGTAACCTGCATAGTTTCCCTTTAAATACAGGGGGTCCAGTGATTGTGCACTTGTCAGTTGCATCAGTGTGGATGAACTAATGGTCATCTGGCGTGTGTCCTCATACAACCTCTTGAAACTTTATAGGCCTGGGTTGAATCCCAGTGAAGATTTAGAAATCAGATAGCTTATGGGTCTACCTCTCTTGCCAAATTACAAAAATAACCTGGCCTATTGGTATAATTGCACTTACCAAACGTACATTTATGAGACTACAGTGCAATGCAATCATATTTTTACGTCTAGAATGTCACACTTTGCAGTAAAGGGCAGTAGCCTAGGATGTTCAGTTATTATATGTCCAAAATGTTGCGTTTCTTATGAACCGCAAAAACTTCCTCTAACACGGCGTTTAAAATGTAATGCATTTAATTATTTAAATCACAAGTAAAGCCGCAATAGTTGCTAACAAAGCATAACCTGGGCATACTTTTATTTCTTAAATAAATATCATGTCAGGCAAATTGAAATTGCGTGTCTAGTCTGCTAATAGCCTATAGGCTAAGTTACCTTACTACCCATCAGTGATTTCAGTTCAACGTTAATCTATCAACACGATACAGTAGGCTAACCGGTCAAACGGAACAGAATGCCTAAAGAAATGTAAAACTAAGTGGCTATAAATGCAGGTGTAACCGGCTATATCACATGCCAAACTAAGACGAAAAAATGAAGAATGAACGATAAAACAACGTTACCTTGCGCCATCAGTTATGGTCCAACATGTTTAGACGTGCATGCATATCGAAGCCTCAGACATTTTTAATTATTATTAGGCTATTTAAATTATGCCAGGGACAAGCCTAGTTAAACGTATAGGCTACAATGATAATATAAAATAGGTGACGATACCTTTCCCTCGTCCTATAGGCTACATCAGACTCGTGGTCGTATTAGGGGATAACTGCAACTGATCCACGCTGATTGGAGGTGGACGCTGTGCAGCAAAGCCATTGCAATAGGTGATTTATCGTTTAAGAGGCATTGCATGAGAAAACCAGGCAGAGGTGGGAAGATGGGGGTCGGCTAAATCGGCTCATACTTTGTATATGTGATAAGTATGTGGAACTATGAACAGCCATATAGCCTACTTAAAACCCTCCAGCTGTTTTTTGTTATGGAGTTCTGGGACCCCTCTCAGAGACCCTCAAAAATCCAACAATTCATGGCTGAAAATGACTGAAATTGCCATTTCTACCCTGATTATCCTGATAAAGATATGAACATTTATATTTCCATAGAGCCTAGGTAGCATAGTTTTAAAGACCAAAAGGTGCACCGAGGGGTTATCTACACCACTGAAAGCAGAATTTTCCTCCCTCTAAATTTCGGTCATTTTTAAGAAGCATTATCTCGTATTCGCAGTGGCTTTGGTGGATGGTTTTACTGTTGCTGGAGAAAGGAACATCTAATAGCCCTCATAATGGCCCTCATTTATCAAACGAGCGCGTAGCCTACGACCAAAAACAGGCGTAAAACATGCGTACAATTGTTTCCACGCAAAGTATGGCATTTATCAATGTGAACGTGATCGGTGGCTACGCTCAAATCTCACGTCTAGTCTGAACTCGTGTACGCAAGTTTTTCAGGCGGCATGCATCGCGCAGCAGTAAATCGGCGGTGCATTAGAAAGTTGAATAGTTGAATTGATGGACTATCTCGGACATAACACCTTTCCTGAACATGTGCAGCCTTTTTTCTGTAATGAAGCATATTATATTGACACATTTCATGGCTTAGAATAGCCATAGGCGATGATTACTTTCTCTTTGGCAAACGCAACATTCATGAATTAGGCCTATGCATATATGTGACCCTGTAAAGCGGAACCAGTCGTTTCGGTAAAATTTAGTAAATTAAGTTATTGTGCTCACGTGAACGGCCATAAACTAAGCTTTCCAACGATATGTATATCGAGGGTATTACACAAACTATCGCTAAGATAACCGCATCCAAAGTTGACATGGTTCTCCTGTCATGATATGCCAGAAGAGGAGAAATCACCTGTTTAAGCGGCGCGTGCACAACGGGAATGACAGCAAATGTGTTGAATCTTCGCCGGGTTTAACAGTCAAAACGTAGGTTTTTCAGTGAAATGCGTTCACGATATGAAACTGTAGACTGTATACCGCCGAATTATGCGAAAACGTGAAATTCAACATTTTAACCCGGAAGTTTGTTATTGTTGATTTTCTCAAAATAGCGATGTGCGCAAAACGACTGATTTCGCTGTGAATGGTCACATATAGCCTATTTTAAAAGGGCAAATTTCAGTGTCGTACGGTTTTGTAATGAATGTATTTATAGTATGATGCGTTCTCTCTGCGAAAATAAAGTCTGTTGCGCTCAAATCGCTCTAGTTTCCCGCCTTCCTTGATGACAGCTTCTAGCTGTCAAAATTAACAAGGTTCAGCTGGACGTCACTGTGGTTCGAGATCACTAATGATCTTTTTTGGACGTATAATGCACCTTCATGTCGTAAATTCTAGGGGCGAGGCCATTAAAATGAGCATAATATAGGGGCGTGATATTTAAATCACGCTTGTTTCCAGCCGCCACATTTATCAACAAACGTTCATTCTTACGCTGGAATTGGAGTGATACGAAAGTTTGATGAATCACACGTGAGCCCCGTCGTAAGATGATTTCTGCGCTCAGATATACGCTGTTTTCTACGCTCTGTTGATAAATGAGGGCCAGTGTGTGCCGTGCCAGGAGGGTCTTCAGCAGGATTTTTCGTGTTTTGGCCTATGATAAACCATATTCAGATCGCCATCACATGGCCATACCATGGCATTACATCACAAACAGATGTAATGCCAGATGTTTGCGATGTAATGGCATGGTATGGCCACTCGGTGGCGATCTAAATAGTCTAGTTTCAAATGTATGACAACCAAGAACAACAATGCATGCAGAGGTCTGGGGCCTGTACTACGAAGGGAGCTCAACCTACCCAGATGTAACCCAGGGTTACTTTGCTAAACCGGGGTTGACAAAACCTGGTTATCTTCATTGGTGCTAATCGGTACTACGACGCTGAGTAAGAAGTTGATTTGTTGAACTGGGGTTAACCTCATCGGAGTTGGTGCGCGTTCACATAAAATGGGCGGGTTGCAGCGCAAATCACCACTTTTAATGATGACGCGATCACGCTATTTTACGCATAAGGAATGAGCAATGATTATAAAAAAGTTGCGAGGAATTAAAACCCACTTTACGATACATCAAATACGTCGGCACCAAACAAAGCAAGACAAGGCTGTTGGCAACGTAGGCTATTGCAGATCGGATATATGAAAGTAAAGTTTTATTTCATGTTCCTTAAATAGCCTATGTTACGGAGGATTAATAGCTTGCGGAATGTCTGAAATGTGTTGAAATAAATACATTTTGAGTTCATAAGAGTCCTACAGATGCAACACAATTCATGCCATGTATATTAATAAATATTAATAAAGGATAATTGAATGTTTAGCCCCATTGACTGATTTAGTGTATGCCTATCCTGTGAACATTTTAGATGTAACGGCAGTGCCGCTGGCAGCAGGTGAAAATGAAACTCAAGAACATTCAGAGGTTTATAGGCCTAGTTATAGCTTGCATTAATATTTCTTAATTATGAAAATATGTTATATTGCCAATGCTTATAGCCTCCACTTTGCCTCGATCAGCTGACAAATGCAACGAATTCCCTCGGCTGAGAATGTATAGGCTATCTTTCATAGAGAATATTATATGGAGAAAGATTCTGGCGGTCTTTAAAAACTCTCGCCTTGCGAAGAGGCGCTTACAATTTGCGCTCCAATAATGTATCTTCCAAGTAGCCTACGTCGACATTGTGGGGTGTGGTTAACCGCAAACCTCGGGTTAACCAAGATCATAACCTGCTCGGAGCAGGTTTGAGATGCAGCGTAAATTGCCATGGCAGCATACCTAGGTTAAAACCTATCCACCTTTCGTAGTACGGGTTAACCGGTAAGTTACGCTACACGTGATCAACTTACTCTCGAAGTTACCCAGCTAAGCCAGTAACCCCGCTTCGTAGTACAGACCCCTGCACTCTTGTAGCTCGTTTCCACTGCAGCGGTGCCGGTGCTGGTGCCGTGCCAGTGCCCAATCTTGAACTGGTTCTGCGACCAGAAATGTCAGGTGCCGGTGCTGAAAAGCTAGCACCGGCACGGCTCCGTGAAGTTGTTGGTCCCAAAGCCGGGCACCACAAATGTCATAGAGGTTGTAGGCGGAGCTACCCCTACAGCAAGAAGGATTTCCGTCGCCATTTGTTTTCCCTTTAGCAGAAATAGGCAGAAATATGACTGAAAACGAGAGAATAATTCATCAGTGGTCAACTGAGGAAATAAACGCTTTAATTACTATTTGGTCGTCAACAGAAATGCAAGAAAAATTAGACGGGGCCGTGAGAAAGGGTAAAATATATGAGCAAATACAGAGAGAATTAGAGATGGCAGGCTTCAAAAGAACAGTGGACCAAATAACAAACAAACTTAAGAAAATAAAGAAAGAGTACAGAGATTATAAAAGAGAACTATCTAGAAGTGGTGCTGGAAGAAGCAAACTGAAGACCGGGATTCATTTTGATCTACTGGACAACGCAATTGGAAAACGACCTGCTAATCAACCAGAGGGAGCTACAGCTAACGTTAGTGCCACGGAGATACTGGAAGCTATATGCGACCCCAATGCTGGTCCTTTGTGTGAAGACGGTGAGTTTTCATCTGTTCATTAGAGTGCATGAAAATGCACTCTACTGTTATGCTGTTTATTACAGTGCATGAAAATGCACTGTACTGTTCTTCCTAGTTCGCACTCTGCGCATACAAAAACTCGCTATTAGCGCTGTCTTAGTACATCTGTAACCTGACTTTTGCCAGATCCTGTAGTTCGCTGTCTGCTTCACACAAGGATCTGGGATCTTGGAGCTCAGCGAAACGCCTCTGGTGGAGCATGGCGGAACTACAAGGGTCTGGCGAGAGTCAGGCTAAATATCAGTGGCCTATGTCAACAAACACTGGAATAGAAACTAAGAACATAGCCTACTATCCATATCCATTAAAAAAAAGATAGGCTGCCACACAAACTACACTATTTGAAAACACCCAGGCCATATTTCCCATACCCATATTTCATACCTGATGTCTGGTAGCCTAGCTGCCATATCATGCATCAGTGGGGACAATTGCACAGTGTTGATTTACAGTAACTAGCCTACTTCAAGATCATTAGGCTCATAGGTGCTTCAAACACACACAGCCTACAGCGTCAATCTCTCAAATATAATTATTAGCATTGAATTTAAAGGAAAAGTAATGCCAGCTCTGCCTCTGTTTATCTATTTCACGATTTCTTACCGCCAAAGATTCTAAACGTCGAGCCTGCACAAATCACAAACAATAACATTCCCACGAGTGGAGTGAATATGGCTGTGTCTAAAGAAACGTCTAATTGACAATGAGAATCGTTCATTGATTTTACCCTCTGCAACAAGTAGGCTGCGAGACTTTCATGTTTATTGTGCAACGAATCCATCGCTGTAAGGAAGGAATATAAAGTCAAGAGGCAATTCTCTACAAACCACAGCTCCTTTTCCACTAACTTTCCCGAGGGCTCGGAGGAACGGAGAGGTATGATTGTAACATTGTTGATTTGCGCACACTCGAGGTTTAGAATCTTTGGCGGTAAGATTAATTGGCGATAATTAACATTTAATGATAACATTTAAAACTAGTTACACATTTGGAAATTTCAGTTTGTGTAGTGATGTGCTGTGTTCTCTGAGTGAAGATAACTGGAAGACAGCGGGCCGACAGTGTGCTACTCGCCAAAGATCTATGCTCACGCATCAAAGCGAGTTCATTCTCATGACAAGACACGGGCCACAGGAAATTTTAACCGGGCCGCATCTGGCCCGCGGGCCGCTAGTTGAATAGGCCTAGCCTATTTGAAACCGATCATTCCCCCTCCCCCATACACTCATCTAGGCTAGGCTACTACAGACATCACTGCGATATTGAGGACAATTAACTGGCTCCCCACCCCCACCGCCTCTCTCTGTCCCCTGCATAAGCTACTGTAGGCTGGCTGTTTAGGCAACTCGTGGAATGCGCAATCATGTTTCATCGCATATGCGCATTTCAGAATGTTCGAATTCGCCAGCGTGCGTGTAGTTGTGTGAATAGAAAAAAATAGAATAGAATATAGCCTATATTTATTGATGCCTTGCTTAAAAGAACTTCTGCCATGAACAGGTCGGGGATCAAACCAGCAATCCTTTGGGTGTGAGGCCGAAGCTCTAACCAGTGGGCCACAATTCTCCTCTACCGACTTAGTTAAAATGTGTACATCAATGATGAATCTCGAATTCACAAACGTTAGCTTAAATTGTAGAAACAATAGCGTGCTAGGCCTATAGCTTTTTTTCAGCAGCGTCGCAAACATATACACATTCACAAAACGGAGAATATCTTTCTGCTGAGCATAGCTCTCTATCTCCCTCCCTCCGATGTATAGCTAGACCCTATAAGATGCTTCTCCCTAAATTAATAAAAATTGTTTTAGAAAGTAGCCACGGTAGCCTGTAAAATGCGGCCTGAAATCCTGGCTACCGTGTAATTGAAACCAGACTGTTCTTTGTTCTGGTCCGATCATTTTCGGCGGCGCAAACATTAAATGAATTAAATGAATTAAATTAAACATTAAATGAGGCTACCTATTAAATGAATAGAAGTGAATTTGGGGAGTGAATTGGAACTAGCCACCCATTCACTTTTAGAGCATTTTAGTTGAAAGTCAAGTTTGCTTAAGGTTTGTTCAAGAACTCTTCCAGAGTTTTTACCTCAAACAACACAAATCAACACAAATAAATGAACAGATAACTCGAACGTGCTGTATGTCATAGCCTAATGAAACAACCACAGACTATCAACAACACGGTCTGACACGAATGATACATGGCTTAGTGCAAACTGAATTTATGACCAAACGATTTGATTCGTGCACGAAGCGCCATCTAGCGATCATTTTGTGTAAGTAACAGCCTCCCAGTCTAAGGACTCAGCGGTCTTTTAACCGCCTCGCCGCGCTTTAAGTAGTTCACACCAGCACGCCGCTTCTAGTAGGTCGTCAAAGCGGTCAAATGACCGGGGCGCGGCGCTTCTAGGTATAAGTGGGTCAGAACGGCGCGGCGCTTCTAGTGTTATCAGCCACAGAGGCAGTTCCTGGAGGTGCAGGTGCTGGTCCTGGTGCTGGTTGGTCCCTTGCTGCTCTCCCAACATCGACATCAGCATCTGGCTCCAGGACATCCCCGTTGCTCACACAGATGTTGTGGAGAACAGTACAGCACACAATGACCTCCGGCACGTACTTAACCTCCACCTCCAGAGCCTTGAGAAAAATGGACCGCCATCTCGTTTTCAGGACCCCAAAAGACCGCTCGACCACACACCTCGCCCTTGACAGGTAGCAGTTATAACTTGCTTGGAGGTGGTTTCTCACTGGCTGTCTGAAGGGCGTCATGAGGCAGATGGGGCGTGACAGGCAGGGGTAACCACCATCTCCAATGATGCAGTATCCTGCGGGGGGATAGGACTGCTCGTAGTATATGGGGCTGTTTTGAAGGACTCTGGCGTCGTGGACTTACCCACAATATCCTACGAACACGTCCAGAAATCTTCCGCCGTCTTCACAGATGGCCTGCAGCTAGACGGAATGAAACAGCTTCCTGTTAAAATAACAGGCAGCGTCCTCTGCAGGGGGCTTCACACGGATGTGGCACCCGTCAATCGCTCCTACAACCCGGTTGAAGGCAGCAGATCCGGCCAGGCGGGAAAAGCGGGCACCCAAGCGAGGGAGTTCCTCTGCGGTGGGATGGCGGACCACGTCGTATAGCAGAGCAGCGATCTTCGCACTCACCCTGTGCACTGCCCGGTGGATGGTTGCCCGGGGCATATCAAAAGCCTGGGCAACGACACGGGAGGAAGTGGCGCTGGCCAGCCAAAAAAGAAACACCAAGGTGTCGATCTCCGGGCCCCAACCATAGCCCCTTTCACATTCACCGAATTTAATGCTAAATCAGCCGAATTTAACGTTAAGGCTGTTCCTTTCACATTGACGACACAGGGTGGGGAGTCAACCCGCCTCGGTAATCGAACCCGTCTCGGGGGGTAGTATTATTGCCGAGGCGTGTTGAATATGAAAAGAACAGAGGTCAATCCCGCTATTAGGGGTGTGTGACTGATGACGTATTTGGCAAGGCAGGAGGTTAAAATACAGGAAACACACAAGAGACAAGACAACTTTGCTGTGTCCATATCTATGGCTGACTCCAACAATCGCGTTTTTATGCGGAGAGTTCCCTGAACCTCCTTTTCTCAGCACTTCGGTGTTTATTGTTGCTAGGTTACCAAATAGGGTGACCACCTGTCCCGCTTTACGTTGTACTGTACAGCAATTTTACCCGTGGTCCCGCCTCACGCAAATTGAGCATCTGTCCCGCTTTTTCGTTCGACCCTGGCCAATTGAAAATAAACACACAGATACGCCCACAGGCGTAGTGTTAACTTACGTCCAATAGTTCAAAGGAGAGCAATAAAATCGGTAGTCGATAGGCTGAGTCGTACGTCAATCAAACTGTTGCCTGGTGCACGAACGCCTCCTCAACGTTGTCAAAGATCTCAAATTGGAGAGCGCGCTCTTCGGTCAGGTTAAGCAGACATGGCCAGTGTGGCCACAAGAAAGAGAAGATGCACTTTTAGCGAATGGACCGCAACATATACTCTTGGCAAAGAGCTGTAGACGGCGAAGCAGAGAGGGCATTTTGCATTTGCGTTTTTCTCTGGGGCATGGTGAAGAATACGATGTGAAGCGACATGGTGCAAGTGAGTCCTACAAAACTAAAAAAAACACTCCGAGAGCGCAGACCTATAGTCCAAGCGAAAACACAACCGCCTCCTGGATAACTCCCATTTAATCGTTTGTTCCGTGGGTCATTTCAGACCTTTCCTGAAAATCCCATCCTTAACTTTTTGAGTTATCTTGCGAACCAACAGACAGACAAGCAAACAGACAAACAAGCCCCGATGAAAAAAAACACATCAAAGAAACATGCAAATCATAAAAGATTCTGGTTTACCTATTTGCACTGAAATAGTTCAACTTTCTATGCAAGCCTCAACTAGGCTATAGACTAGGCCTTATATTTGGTTGAACTTAGGCTAGGTGGGTCTAATATTTTTTTGGGATTTTAAGAATTTGATTCACTGAGTGCATTCTTTCAGCTGCATAATGCCTGGTCCCTTGGACAGCTGACAATTTTGATAGTCCCAATAAAGATGAGATGTTGCGAAATTAATGTTTTGTCTTTTAGCCTAGGTAGTCTTAATCTTATGTCGGTAGATTAAAAAAAATTTTGCTTAGTAAATTAGATCTGGCAATATATCTTAAGTTTAAAGTTATTGCGTCTGTCCCACATTGTCCCTCTTTACCATGCTACTTGTCCCACATTTTGTCTGACTGGAGGTGGTCACCCTATTACCAAAACCGTCTGCTGCCAGCACGTCTTTTTAGAATGTTTGCCTAATGCTAGCTAACTAGCCAACGAGCTAACTGTCAGAGCAACAGTTGTTCAGGACTCAACACACAAAAATATGACCTCAACAGACAAAAGGACCTCATTGGGCATTCAAATAACATAACAAGTGGCCCGCCATCATTTGGAAAGTAAACCAAGTAGCACTAGCCAGAGCCATAGAGAGAGAGAGTTGCGACACGCTTTGATGTCGCCGCCACGCGATCAAAAGTTCCAAAACCTGCGCTGAATGGCTGAATTGCAGGAGGGTGGGATGTACTTCTAGATGCTGGAAGGTGTAATCAATTAACTCATAACTACTGACCAAGAGATTGGCTGTAAACAGTTCCAAAAGTCCCATAACGAGGAAATAGCCTGGAAAAAGAGCTGCCATTTTATCCTATGGAGGTCTATGGGAGTGTCGCCACTCTGTTTTATCTACCGCTC
This sequence comes from Sardina pilchardus, assembly GCF_963854185.1. NCBI lineage: Eukaryota > Metazoa > Chordata > Actinopteri > Clupeiformes > Clupeidae > Sardina > Sardina pilchardus. The sequence continues at coordinate 35,454,676 of NC_084998.1, read as the reverse complement.
TGGCACTAGCATCATGACAGTTGTGTTTATCAGTTTATCTCCGAGGTCCAAGGCATGCTTAACGTCATTGTTCACTCCTAAATTGCGTGTGACGTGCTGCAAGGCAACGCCTCCCATAACTCGCCTCTGAAACCGACTTCAAACAACCCCGGGACCAAAACACGTCTACCTTTCACATTGCGAAATCCCCTGAACCCGCTATTTCTTAAACGCTAATGTATCGTTTCTAAATGTGAAAGGGGCTCATGATAACACTCCCTCCCCAGCACGGCCATTAGGGCGTTGAAGGACTCCCTGGTAAGCCGGAAGTCCACCCGCAAGTCACTGTGGCCGTCAAAATACCGTGCCAGCAGTGGCACTGATTTATTCAGCTGGCAGTTACGCCTGGGGTTTGGATGCTGCTGTAAGAAGCAAGAACATTTTATTTTAATAAAACATGAAAGTTTGCTGAATCCCTGTGTTTTAGCCTCTTCCTTACTTTTTTTTTTTTAGATTTTTCTTATTATGATATACTGTAACTATGATGATTTCTAACTATAACTAGTTGTCTTGTCATACTTAATGTGTAAACATCAGACTACAATAGATGTGAAACAATACATTAATTTAGTGAAGATATTGTATCAAAAGCTATTTTACTGGTGTGAATTGCACTTTAATACTAATGGGTATGAAAAGAGAGACGCACATACACATGAATACCGGTATGTATGCTGATGTTGCTTTTAATTATGAAGTGTATAGCATGAGGTTTAGTTCTCACGGCACAGTGTTACACAAATGTGGGCAACAAAAGGCATTTAATTGCAATAAGTATGTAGCCTGGCACGCCCTCCCAGTGACGTAACGCCTTCAGGCTGTTTCTGTCGCTGGTCTGGTCAACTGAATCGGGAAGGATTTCTGAGTTCCCGAAATCTGCGGAACTGCCCCCTTTGGTCGAGAACCAATCAACTTTGATCAGCTCCAACGGCTCTGGGTAGAGGCGTGTTCAAGGCAGCGGAAAGAGTGTTGTTATTGGTTTAAACTCGGCAAACCGCTTTCTGACATCGACCAGTAGCAAATCGAGGCACTTAAAGGAGGCGGGTCAACCAGCGCTTGGAGAAACCGTGTTAGCACAGGCTGTTGGTCAGACTAAAGTCTCGCAGAGCCTTTGAAAGTCAATGGTAATCAGGCTAATAAGTATGGTGATATACAAAAAAATGTATGTGAACTTTATTTTGACTAGTGCATTTATTGATAAAACGTTGTACAAACAACGTCGTTCGACACACGGCATGAAAAGGTATACCTAAAACCGGCGGGACGCTGCCATACAAAGAAACAATGAAAATAACAGGTTACGTACCATCTCAGCTTCCGCCAATAGGAGCAGGATCCTACGATCACGATGGGCTCGGCGTAGTCTCCACGTGGGTAACAGGGGGTAAATAAAAGCAAGCAAAGCAAGCACAAGGAAATCCATTATGGTAAACAAAGCCGTTCAAATATTTTGGCGGGTTGGAGAATCGCGATCAAATGTTAGCCCGTCACTTCCGCCAAGTGCGAAACTTCAGTGTTCCATATGAGACAATACTTACCCACGACAGTGTGCACTACAGAGGTAAGTGCTCAGTGCGCACTACGCACAACATTTCAGTGCACTTACGGAAGTGCGCCATATGAGACACACTCAGAGAGTTGCTGCAGGTGGGGCTGGCCAGAGCCATATAAAGAGAGAGATGCGACAACCCGGGTACAGAAAATTAGGATTGTGACGTGGTTCGTGTAACTTCAAGTAGTTCAAATAGTTCCCGGAAGCGATTTTGACTGTTCGTTAGAATCATAAAATAACCGTCTTTTACTGTCTGTTAACGAGTGTTCGATCCTAACTTCCGGGAACTATTGTTGAGAAAATATGGAACATTAGCGTCAATGGAGTTGTCGCAACTCTCTCTTTATATGGCTCTGGGGCTGGCCACCTGGCATGAGATTCTAATTGCCCTATTATGATGTCATAATCACAATGTTAAGTCTATGGGGAAATTTTAATAGTTTTTAACTAATAGTTTAAAACGTCTAAAAGTTACTAAGTTGAAAAGTCATAGCCCACATGTCCTAAGTAAGATACGTAACACAGTTTGAATGAAGTTTCTACGTTAAACGGTTCAAGCTGAATTGCGTGCGTTAGAAAAAGAATAATAAGAAGTTGCGGAAGACTTGGAATAACAATATCATGCACTGTAATAATAATAAGAAGTAGAAGCCTAGGAAGAACAGTACAGTTCATTTTCATGCACTGTAATAAGAAGACTTGGAATAACAGTATAGTGCATTTTCATGCACTATAATAATAAGAAGAAGAAGTTGAAGAAGACTAGGAAGAACAGTACAGCATTTTCATGCACTGTAATAAGAAGCCTAGGAAGAACAGTACAGTGCATGAAAATAAGAAGACTTGGAATAACAGTATAGTGCATTTTCATGCACTATAATAAGAAGCCTAGGAAGAACAGTACAGTGCATTTTCATGCACTGTAATAATAATAAGAAGAAGAAGCCTAGGAAGAACAGTACAGTGCATTTTCATGCACTGTAATAAGAAGAAAAGGGATAACAGTACATTGCATTTCCATGCAATGTAAATACGTATAACTGCAAGCCCCAATGTTAGCCTGACTCTCGCCAGACCCTTGTAGTTCCGCCATGCTCCACCAGAGGCGTTTCGCTGAGCTCCACACAAGGGTCTGGACGCGAGGGCAATCCAAAGCCCTGCCAGTGATCAAAAAATGAGCAACCAATCAGGAGCGCCGAAGCGAGTGTTTGATTAAAATAACAATGGCGGCACGCAGCGAGGAGTCTTGTGCTGACATTGATTCTGCTGTTTCAACCGTTTTGTCGAATCTATCGAGTATTCATTCTTTAAAAGATTAACAGAGAATAGTTTTGAAGACATTTATTGGTGGCAAGGATGTTTTTACTCTTCTTCCGAACGGGTTTGGCAAGAGCTTGAAGAAACCTAGCACGTCATTCAAGATAACAGGCAAGTGGTTTATCAAATCACATGCGAGGATGTTTTACAAGGACCCGCCTTCATAAATACATCTCCTATCGAGAAGTCCCAGATCCTTGTGTGAGGCAGACAGCGAACTACAGGATCTGGCGAAAGTCAGGTTACCAATGTGGGGCTGTGATGGGCAAACAATTTGGTCAATGCTACAGAAAGTAATGCACTGATAGGGCATGGTCTATAGACGGTCTGTGCCCATTTTGAAGATTGGTTATAGTATTTTTGATAAAAATCCATTTAGTTTTGACTGATATTTAGACCTTTTATGTCATTATTCTTATTATTTTTATTATTATTTATACATACATTTTCCTCTTCTTTTTTCAATTTCTCCCTGAATAAAAAAAGTTGATGGTGATGATGAAGTTCAGACACTGCTGTGCTGGCTTTACAAATGGCATGATGTTTCAGGTATCAAGTCAGGTTCTCTGTGTTTTAGTGCTGCTGATTAACTCCATCCTGGTATTGTTGATCAGGAGTAGTGTGTGACTGTGCCAATTCCTCCTCAGGTCAATGATGATCTCTTTTGTCTTTTCAACTTTCAGGGCCAGGTTGTTTGTGATGCACCCTTTGTCTCATCTCCCCCCTGCAGGCCAACTTCGCCTATCCTGAATGAGGCCCTCTACTGTTGTGTTGTCTGCATACTTGTGTGATTTGTTCTAAATGTGGTACAGCAGTCGTGAGTCACCAGGGTAAACAGCAGTGGACTCAGGACAAACCCCTGATGGGAGCCTGTGATATGTGATAACCATGTGAGCATATACAGTATATTGACTTTTCGACATCGGAGGCCTTACTTCCTGGGTTCCACAACCTGGTTCTCTCACACCCACTTACATACCCATTGTTCAGCAGCAGCCAGTGACTTCAAGGTCAGTAAGGAGGTTGTCACAGGAAGCTAATGAGCCTCTGCAGAAGTGCTTTGAGGTCACAGGTGTGCTCTGTGAGCCCCATGCTAATGACATTGACTCAATGACGGACTGTAACAGAATAAATCACCCTCTGCGTTGACAATGTCATACCTACAAGGAAAGTGAAATGCTTTGCAAATAACAAGCAGCATGAGGGAGGTCTGAGTGGCTGGGTGAATCATGAGCAAATCCCTTCAATGATCATGGTCATGGATCAATGTCCCCAGCCTTCAACTCCCACCATGGTCTGAAAATGCTGAACCTGCACCATACCCCTCCCCCTCCATCCCTCCCACCTGTTTGTCTGTATCCAGCAGCCAGGTGAAAATGGAGCTGAGGAGACTTCATCAGAACAAGGCCCCAGCAGAAAAGTACCCTTTATCAAACTACTTCATTTTACCACACCAGTAGCTTCAAACTGAACCATTACTCTTAATGCATTTAACTGCAATATTTAAAACTGAATAACAGGTTATGAACTCATAACTTTACTACTTGGGCGTTCCTATTCTAAATCTGCTCAGTCTCTCAGGTGGCTTCACATTCCTAGAAGGTCTGAGGACAGGTGGTCCTTGCACTGACACCACTTCTTCAGCTAATGGATTTACTGAGTGTTGCAGTTGATCTGAAGCATCATCATTCCCTTTTTCTGCTATGGCAGGTCCAATGATGTCTCTCCGGTTTTGCCTAAGCACAGTGCCATCTTCTGTCTGAATGGTGTATGACCTTGGTTGAATTTCATGGAGAACTGTGGCTTTCTGTGCCCATGTATTTGTTTTGTCTTTGAGTCTCACATGGTCGCCAGCATGCAGTTCAGGCAAGTTCCGTTTTCCTCTGTCGTAGTAGAACTTCTGCTTTGCTTTTTGTTGCTCTTTGAACCTCTTCACCTTCTTCCCTTCTTTAGGCACAAGTAGGCTCTCCGGAACAGGCAGATTTGACCTTAGTCTACGTGCCATGAGGAGCTGTGCTGGTGACATCCCACACTCAAGCGGTGTTGTGCGGTATACCAGCAGGCTCTGATAAAAATCAGCTCCATCATCCCTTGCTTTGTACAGTAGCCTTTTTACAGTCTGAACCGACTTTTCTATGAACCCATTAGTGAGGACTAGATGTTGTGTGTACAACATTCCATTCAGTTGCAAAGTGTCTAAAACTGCCATTGGAAAACTGCGCCCCATTGTCCGTGAACACCTCACTTGGAATATGGCTTTCATGCATGTTATCACAGCCTCTGCTGTGGCATACAGTCTACATACCTCTGGATACAGGGAATAGTAGTCTGTCACTACTATGTAGTCTTTCCCTGCACAAACAAACAGATCAGCGCCCGCCTTCTGATATGGCCTGTCAGGCACCGGGTGTGGCTTAAGAGGCTCCGCTGGATTGCTTGCTTGATATCTCAGGCACGTTGGGCAATTTGATACTTAATTTGCAATACACTAATCCAGCGCAAACTTTATGGGCGCTGCCATCTTGAATATCGCCATTACTGCGTGCCTGCGAGTGTGACGAGTGACACTTGCCTGTGCTTTTCAATGAAAGCATCCTGTCAGAGAATGTCTAACAAGAGATCCCGCTCATGAAAGAAAATGTCAGGTGAAAGGGAACATTGGATCAATGATGTCAGACTGTACCAAAACTTACCAATGAAGGTAATTTATTAACAACATAAGGTATTAAGACGTGTATTAATGACAGCTAACCTCTGCAACAGCCGCCTATGGAACCAACGGGCTAATTTCTTAGCAGCCAGCCACGCAGTAATGGCGGCTTTGTGTTACTTCCGTGTTTCGCTGGATTAGTGTATATCCTGATTTAGTCATGGCCAGTACATCACCTCGCGTGCTCTCTTCCTACATTTTTCAATCCCGAGATGCCCTGCATGTATCTTTTTAATATTTTTTTTTCTCAAAAATCAAAGATCTTGCTGCCTTTGTAGATGATTCTGCCCTACAGTTCCAGTATTCTGTAATGTCAGGTGAACAACCCTGCATAGTATATCCTCTATGGTAACTTTGCGTAGTCTTTTCAAACTTTCAGCTTTGTTTGTCTCTGACTTTATTTGTTCCATCTTCTCATCTGCCATGGGCATTGAACTTGTTATCATGTCCATATACGCGTTCACATCATCAGTCATACCTGAACTAGTCGGCTCCTTTGGGTCAACAGCTCTTGACAGTGTGTCCGCAGTAGAGCATGGAAACCCGACCGAAGCCCGACGGGTTCGGTCAGAGTCGGACAAATATTTAGAACTTATGTTCGGGCTCGGGTCGGACCCGGACACATCAGCGCGATAAGACATTTGAAATGTAAAATGAAAAACAACTTATTTCACTTGATGTTAGTTTTTGTGATAGGTTTGTAATAGATTATCCTGATTCCTGATCCTAACAGCATAACATATTTCCTCCTGTGCGCGAGATTTTTCTATTGTATGCGACAACGAAACATGTACAGTAAGTGCAGTTGTGAGCCGTGCTAAGATGGAAGATTGCAAACAGAAGTTAGCCTCTGGAGAGTTTAAGACCATCAAAAATGAGAGAGGAAAGACATAGCCTACATAACTGTGCCCGGCCTCTTGTTCTAACGTGCACTTCTTGCACTGTGTGTGTGCGCTCATGGCTCCGCTTATCTGTGCCGACGTTTCCAAATGCCTTTCAATTGATTGATACAATCGGACTTTCCACACAAGCAATATCCACGTGTGTCATTAGTATGCCTATGAAAATAGTGTGATTTGAACTGTGTCGGGCCCGGTCGGACTCGGACACAAATATCTTAATGCCTGTCGGGTTCGGGTCGGATTCGACCACTGCGCTGTCGGGCTCGGGTCGGTCGCGGACAGAAAAAATCGGCCCGATCCACACTCTAGTCCGCAGTATACAACAGCTTACCCGGTGTATATGACACATTCAATGAGTAGCGTTGCAGTCGTATCATCATCCGTTGGATTCTTACACCTTGTCCTGATGAGCGAACATTAGCGATAACATCCGTTGAATTCCATTGTTTTCAATTGGAGTGTCCTGACTGCAAGCGACGCGAGCAGTGCGACGCAACGCGCCGTTTTGAGAGAACTATTGTCAAACGCCCCGTTTCTATTTTCTTTTTTTTGCCTGATTGCTCTGCTATTTTGAATGAGAAATATGGAAACACAATGACATATTTAACGGATTCAGTGTAGACAGACAGACATTCCGTTGAATATCTGTATGTTCTTCTTACATTGAGGCCTTGGCATGTTCTCAATGGCTGACACCTTTCTGGGATCTGACCTGATGCCCTCACTGCTCAGTATGTCCCCAACAAATGTCAGTTCTGTCACTCCTAGCTGGCACTTTGTTCAGTTTTAAATGGACTTTTCTTGTGCCTCTCCTCATGTTCTGCTTTAGTACTGCCCCATGCTATGATGTCATCCACTGATGTATCTACGCCATCCAGGTGTTCATAAATCATATGAATCTTCATATCATATGTCTTATTCTTGTGCGGTAGCTATTCCAAAAGGTAGCCTAAGAAATCTATATCTCCCAAATGGACTGTTGAATGTCCACAACTTTGCCAAAAGCCAGATGATGCATCTAACTTTACTGAAATATTTTGCATTTGCAAACTGTGACATAATCTCCTCTTTTATGGGAAGTTTGAAGTGTTCTCTCTTTATTGCTCTGTTCAAGTTTCTTGGATCCATACAAACTCTAGGTTTTCCATTCGTTTTATTTACTATGACTAGTGAGCTTACCCAGTCAGTTGGCTCGTCAATCTTTTCAATCACCTTCAATCTTTCCATCCTGTCCAACTCATCTTTCAGTGGCTTTTGTAGAGCAAATGTCACTTTACGACACAGATTGATGACAGAGTGGGACATTTGTATCCACTCTGATGGTGTGTTCGCCAGGCAAACATCCAAGACCCTGAAATAAGTCACTGTAGTCCTTCATGAGTTCGTTATAGTACATATCTACTTCACTGTCCACTACAAGCACCCTCTTCACAAGTTTCAGTCTCTCACAAGCCGATAGGCCGTATGGTCTGCACATCTTTGGGCACCACTATGGATGCGAGTGTATGCTATCTGTCCTTGTGTGCCACCTTCACCATGCATTTTCCTTTCACAGGTATGGCTGTTCCTGCGTATCCACTTACTATCACTTTTGTAGCATGCAATTTAGGTCTGGGTCTGATTATGTTGAATACAGTCTCTGCCCATACCCAAAATAAATACATGATAATATATTTTTGGGTGTCTGAAATATATGTTGAATATATTACAATATATCTGTCTTTCAGACAGCTTATAAGAACATATTCTGAAATATATTTGAAATATATTGTGATATAAATTCACTTATATTTGACATATATTTGCGATTTTTAACAGGCGAAATATATGTTTAATTGCACACCGCTGTACACAACCCTTCAGTGTTGAAAATCTAGTATACAGAGTTTAATTTGTAGTATTATACAATCAGAATTATTTTTATTGTATCCAGAGCGGAGTGCCAGATATTCACTGCAGAAGTGGGCAAAGCACTTTTAAGAATCCCAGGGCCAGATGTGCGTACAGTACATTTGCGAGCGCAACATTATCAGCACCATAGAAACCTTCTGACACATGGTAGCGCCGAATTTATCAAATCAGGTCAACAGCGCCTTTCTCCGCCCTCTACAGCAGTTAACAAAGGTTAGTAACTGAATGACACTTCAATCACAAGCACAGTATGTTAACTAATGATAACATTCCCATACACAAAAGAAATATATTGGCCATACATTTTCAAGATTGTATGTTAATATATGTCAGAATATATTTTGAAATATAGGGCAAAATATGTTTTGAAATATATGGTGAAATATAAGTTGAAAATACATTTAAATATAGGGTGAAAATACATTTAAATATAGGGTGAAATATATTTTTAATTATCTCCCTCAACAATGGAATTCTCTTCTCTGATTGGCTGATGGCGTGGCCATTAACCTGCTACCTTCGAAGTAGTTCCAATGTGTTGCCTGTATCACACTTGAATATTAATTCGCCAAACTCGTTGCGAAGTTTAAATGAAGTGTCACGTTGCACCCAAGCTGAAATACAGACGTGCAGAACATAGTAACATTGTAGCATATGATGGAGGTGGATTGTAGCTAGTTGGATGCCATCTAGGCTATAAAAGTAGTTATATTTCAAAGTTAACGTTCATCAGAATGCCCGCTTGACAACAAGAGAGATAGAACTAACGACTGGCTTTTGGCCATAGCAACCAGCCATTTAGAACTAGTAACGGCAGTTTTGTCCTGCAAGTAGAAAGTTGATATGTGGCGGAAAGTAGTTCCACAATCAAGACAGTTTTAGCGATGTAAACGTTTACAAGATTCAAGATTCAAGATTCAATACTTTAATTGCCATACAACAGAAGTTGTTTGGGATTTGCTGCAGTGTGCTCCACAACAGACAAGACAACACCACACAAAAACAGGAAGCCTGAGACGCAGACATAGACATAAGACAAAGAACATACAGTACATGATATACGACGCTACATACGCTACATGGCTCATCCCTACATAGGCAAGTATAAAGTGGCGAGTGACTGTGGAAGTGTACCTAAAAAGTACACAACCAGAAGTGCAAATATAGCAGGACATATAAAAGCATGATTACAGTATAAAATAATAATAATAATGATAATAAAAACAAAACACTATCATAGACCTGTATTGAATTGATCTACCTCCATGAGGTATTGGTGCAGGGACGTAGAGCTATTTAAAAATCTAATTGCACTACAGTATGTGCTATTTAAAAAGCGGGAGGTCTTTGTACTAATAGCCCTAAGCCTTTTGCCTGATGGGAGGATGCTAAGGAGATGGTTGGCAGGGTGAGTTACATCCCTCAGGATTTTCATGCCCTTTCGTTGCATGTGGGCCTTATAGATTTCTGGTAAGGGGGTAACTTTGCAGCCTATGATCCTCTCGGCCGTATGAACTATCCTGTCTAGCTGTAGCCTGTTCTGGGCAGTGATGTTTCCATACCAGACAGTAATAGAGATGGAGAGAATACTCTCGATAGTGGCACGATAGAATTGCAGCATCCCCCTGCAGGCCACCCCAAATTTCCTCAGCTGCCGGAGAAAAAAGAGCCTCTTGTGGGCTTTCTTAGTAATACAGCTCAGGTTGTCACCCCATTTCATTGTGGATGAAACTGTGCCCTAAGAACCTGAAGCTGCCCACCCGTTCCACTTCTACCCCATTGATTGCCAGGGGCTGGGACACTAGCCCCTTGCGGCGAAAGTCCACTACCATTTCCTTAGTCTTTAAAACATTTAATTCTAAATTGTGCTGGGAACACCATTCCACTAATGTGAGTACCTCTTTCCTGTAGGCCACATCATCATCATCCTTAGAGATGAGCCCTACCAATGTTGTGTCGTCTGCGAATTTATACATCTTGACTGAGTCTGTATGTGATACACAATCATTGGTGTACAGTGAGTACAGTAGGGGGGACAAGACACAACCCTGGGGGGCGCCAGTGCTGATATATTTGACCCCAGAGGTTTTGCTGTTTACCCTTACCACTTGTTTCCTGTGCAGCAGAAAATCCAGGACCCAGTGACAGAGAGAGTCATGCACACTCATCTGTTGAAGTTGTTTAAAAAGTTTGATGGGTAAAATTGTGTTAAAAGCAGAGCTATAATCTATAAAAAGAATCTTGGCATAATTACCTGGGGACTCTAGGTGCTGTAGTACAGAGTGAATACATAGGGACACAGCATCGTCAACAGACCTGTTTGCCCTATATGCAAACTGGAAGGGGTCTAAGCACACTACTTTGGACAGGTGGGTGCATACAATGCGTTCAAATATTTTCATCACCACCGGAGTTAAGGCCACTGGTCTGTAGTCATTCAGGCAGCTGATTTTGGTCTTTTTAGGCACAGGTACTATGACAGCAGACTTATAACAGACAGGGACCCTACATTCTTTTAATGACCAGTTAAAGATCTGTGTGAGCACTGGAGCTAACTCAACTGCGCAATGCTTAATGGTGGCAGAGGATACCAGGTCAGGTTTACATTGTGACAGGAAATTAACACTACACAAGTGGCAACAGTGGAATAAATATACAGGTGATGAACACAAACGGGAGATAAGCGGGATAACGGCCTTCGAGATCAACCGGTTCGATGGAAATAATGGCTAGGCGGAGGTAACTCCATCTCCGTGCTTCGCACGTCGCCGGAGTTCTAGACCTCCACCTAGTATGTAACCAGAGAGGGAAGACCACACGGAATTTGCCAAAAAGAATACATGTATTATTAAAGGTAAAGTATTTACAACGTAGGTTAAGTAAAGTCAGTATAACTGTTGGATTGGGAAAAGAAAGTGTATGCAGTGTGCAAGATGAGGTGTCGTGCATAAAGAAAGTAAACGCCAAAAAGGTGCGGGAGAGGAGGAGAAGCGGCGGCCCCCACATCCAGGTCTACGGAGATCTTAAAGGCCATCCAGGAAGTAATCAATCACTCAGACCTCACGTGCGCCAATCCATGCCACACCTGTGCTTGGCTCACCTGTAAGGAGACGCAATGAACAGCACACAAGCAAACCACAAGGAGGAGCCCTGCAGACCCGTAACAAATATAAAATCATCATTTGACAATTGATCTTAATGCCTTAATAAAAAAAAATGAGTAAGAATTTAACAGCCAAGGACACCAATTTTCTTTGTGATTGAAGAATGTATCGTAAATAAATAAATGTTTTCCTTAAATGCTAAGGGAAGGAAGTATTTGACCCCCTATGTAACCCTATGGGAATTTAACACATAGGGTTAACATAGGGGCAGGCAGATTTTTATTTTTAAAGGCCAGCTGTTTCATGGATCCAGGATATTATGCATCCTGATAAAGTTCCCTTGGCCTTTGGAATTAAAATAGCCCCACATCATCACATACCCTTCACCATATAGCTAGAGATTGGCATGGTGCTTTTTCCAGTAGGCCTATTAGTCTGTTTGATTTGCATTGAGCTTAATGAGCATCAACCAGGCTAATAGGCCTACTAATTGAGTATAATGAATCCTTTAACTTGATATGCTAGCAAGCAGGTCTAAGTTATGCGGTCTAGAATATGCGGTCGAAAACTATTTCCATTCACTCGCTCTCAACTGCTGAGCACCTTGGCCATAAACTAATTATGAATACATTTCACACCACTAGGGCACGTCAAGGTGAGGGGTCACGCCCCACGTCATCAAGGTGTCAAGTCAGAGCGTACTCAGGTCTAAAAATAAGTATCTAAACATAAAACAATAATCGTAGCAATAATCATACAATAACTAATTTCCCTTTTGTAGGTCTAGCAACCAAAACTCATATCAAAAAGGCAAACTCAAATAAACTTCAATATGGCTCCAACACACTGGCCCCTACTTGTCTAGGCTACTGCAAGACTATTACCAATAATACAATTCAAAGGGAGCCATAACAAGTAAGTACTACAAAGCTTCTAATGTTCCTTGAACAATGTACATTAGTCAATATCTATCAATAAAAGTTATAAAGTTAAAACTTTTTTTCTTTCTTTTTTACAATTTTGTGTATTCTCACAGTCCTTTAAATTGTCAAAAAGTTCAAAAGAAGTCCAATGTAAGTGTAGTGCAAAAGTGGCAAAGTCCATGCAGGTGCAAACAATGAATGCAGATGTGGTGCAGATGTGAAAAGGTCCATGAATGCACATGTATGTAGTGATGTGTGGGCACGCAATGCTATGTTCAGGTTTGTGAGTTTATGTACAGATGGTACGGGTTGAGAATGCTCCTTTCTTTCCCGCACATCGGGAATCCCAAAGGTTCGGGACTTTGTAATTAAAACTGCAACCGCAAGGGGGCAACATAAGACAGCCCTAATAACATGAAGGTTCGGCTCCTGCCGGAAAACACGGAAAAACCCGAAGACACCGCGCTGGTGACAAGTGGAGAAAAGAGACATGACGCTCGGCATGTCAGATTGCAGTTGCAGAGTTTTCAAATGTTTTACAGCCTACCTGACAGTTCTCTCACGCGATGTAGCCTACTCAGTCAGTCCAGCAGAGATGCCAGAGCAACGTTTTGGTCAATGGAGAGGGAGAGAAATGCTCCGCATATCCGTCTCATTTAATCATTAAAATGAAGGCGATGACTGGCGAAATTAATCAAACGACGTTTCAATAAACCATTGTTGAAATTAATGAAAATTATCTTAGAAAATCGCCTATAGGCCAATCAGAAGGAAATAGCCTTCAATTCACGAAAGACTCGATAGGCAACCATAGATTAATTCATTAATTTATTACGGTTACAAGACCGCATTTCCGTGAATAGGCTATTATTGTCAAGGCGAAGACGAAAGAGATGGACAAGATGGACATTTAGGCAACATTTACATGCTAGGAATACTTAGAAATGTGTATAGGCTATTTTAAAACGGAGGCATGTTCATTTTAACCGGCGACGTGGGTAGCCTACATGTAGCCTACCCAGCACAGATTTGTATCACAGATTTTGTCCCCACCACTTTTGACAACTGAAAATAAAATGTATTTAACAGAAATATCTTTAATACATGCTATGCTTGTCACTTTACTTATAACCCTAGGCTACATGCATGGAGAAGATCGCGCATTTTGTAACATTATAACAATGGATGGTCAGATATGTGATAGGGCAGTGAGGGTTATTCATTGTAACCATCGACTATAGGCCTAGCTCCGCAAAATAAGTTTCTAGCAACTTATGTATCGTATGCATGTTCATGTTGATTCAGAGATAGACATAGACTACCATAGGCTGCTGTGCGTCAAGCTACATGACAGCATTTTATCATGTGGTTAAACTAACGTCAGTTTGAACTTTTGATCGGACATCACATGCATGCCGCGAATGGCGTAACAGGTTAAGGCCCATGCATAGTAAGCCAGCGACCGGGGTTCAAACTTCACTTTACGAATCTCTCCGAAACCTATCAAGACAAAAACCATCGATTTATTAAAAAAATGAAAGATTTTCACAGTTTTGCGATTTGTTTTATGTTTGCGATGTCTGCTGAAAAGAAAAGTTAATATGTGAATTCGTGGTTCAGCGCACATTCACACATTTTTACATGTACATAGTGTCGGTGTCTGTCGGGAGAGAAGGGGGAGGGTAGCAGTCGTCCTCAATGTCGCATATAGGTAGGCTATAATGTAGTGAACTGGTTAGACGAGTGTGGGGGAGGGGGAATGATCGCACAAGACAGAATTGCTCTTCATGAAATGGATCTCACAGACGGCTGTCGGTTTTCTCTCTCTCTGGGTTGGGAGCGTCGCCTGGCTGTGTCAGCAGACTGCAATACAGTCGGTCTCGAGGGGTTAAATAGCGCTCGTTACTTGAATTTTAATCTGAAGAAGACCACACAGTCGAAATGTCATTCCTTTGTGCTAAAGAAAAGAAAAGAAAATCAAAAAAGAAGGATTTCAAGTGTGCAAACCTTTTTCCAATACTCTTGTTCTGCTCCTTGACCGGGGATGTGCACAAACTTTTTTACTACACTTGAATTTTAAACCAGCTCTTCTCTTACCAGTAGCCTATATCTTACAGCTAATAATCAGATGTTATGCTCATTTTTGTAGGCTACACCTCAATCAAGCACGCACGCAAATGCTGGTTTTGCACATCTACAATATAGGCTATTTATCACATTATAGAAACACCATTAGAAACCTTTAATCAACTCGTTTTCAAATATATAGCCTAGGCTATGTTTTAAGAGAATATGGCAATGATAATGGCACTTTGTAAAAAACAATAAATTCTCATAATAACAGACACACCTAATTGTATGGCTCTATGTTCAAACACATCAAATTAGCAAGCATTTCCTCCAACGTTTCAAGCAACGTTTCAAGCAACGTTTGCTTTCTTTTTCTGTCGGTTCGCGGTTGCTTGGTCAATTGCGCAGCAAATTATCAGATGAAGCACCGGATCTAATTTCACTCATGTCTCGCGGCCCATAGTTTGAGAAACGCTGCATTAAAGTGTCATTAGGTTGTAGGCTATATGTTTAGTGTTTTCTTTGTGTGTTTTTCATTGTAGTGTGTGTGCATTGAGTAGTTCCTTAAAATACGGAACAAAGAGCGTCCCGTATCTGTTCAATACGGAAGAAGACTTTAACTATTACTTTTATATTTCTTATAACGAAACGTGAAGCAAAAATACGAGGACTGACCTCGTTTCCCCCAATACCATGGCGACAAAGAGAAATAAATATGATTTGACATTTAAGCTGATTGTTGACAAATTTGCCAAACACTATTCGGGAGAAGCAGCGGCCAGGAGCGCCACCACAAGCAAGCACTTCTAGCCCAAATTGACATGGCAACGTTGCCTATGACTAAAGTGTCTAAGTAGGCTAATACTACTAATATTACATTTGATTGGTAGCATGTTTGTAGCGCGCCAGTTTACCCATCCCCTACATCAAAACAGCTTAGAATCAATCAAAGAATCAGCTGTGTCGGCGTTAGGCTGTAGGCGATTTTCTATAACCATTTTCATTAATTTCAACAATGGTTTATTGAAACGTCGTTTGATTCATTTCGCCAGTCATCACCTTCATTTTAATGATTAAATGAGATTAAAGCCTACCTTACATTGACAGACTTTGCAAAGATTTGGAAAAGATTTTTGAAAGACTACTGTCTCAGACCCTCTCACATCTAAAGACAATTCATTGAGTTTTTAGTCACAGTCTAGTCACAGGCCAGTCTCAGATTAGGATTTTGCAAAGACTGTGGGTCCCTATTTACAAGACTGCTGCTAGATTCCTTCAAATTATTTCCATCGTGCAATAGGCTACACGTCATCATTAACAGGAAATCACATGATAGCCTACTCATATCAAAGTATTTTTTTCGCGTTTCTGCAGCATTGTTTGATGTGTGACATCACTAACAGATATAGAGTTGTTCTGTCTCGTAGAATAGCCGACTAATAAATTATAAGAAATGAAATAACAAATAATCATATAGGCTACAGCTGTTGCCTATTTTGCCCCTTCCTGTTTTCGTGTTCGCGAGAGGTTACTATTGGTTTTTAATGTTCACGTCACTATTTGCATGAGCCACGACTGAAAAGACTTCCGATAATATCAAACATGTTTGATATTGTCGTAACGCCAAAACTAGAGAAAGACTGCCTCCGACGGACTTAAAACCGCTAAGATTGGCACCTTACACTAAACGATTTAGATGACGGGAGCGCGCTGCGATTCTAGCACAACTCTCAAGATTTCCACCCGATTTTGGAAATTTAGTCGCCGACTGTTAAAACAGGCCAAAATCGTGCAATGTAAGCCAGCCTTTAGGAGTCGACTATTGACGGATATGCGGTCTTCATCATTAAATGCATGTGGGTTGAAACTTTCTGCCACCTGGTGGTTGTTTGGGTACATTGCCTTAGCCTCTTGACAGCCTGCGGGATCTCTTCGGGAGTCCCGCGGGAGAAGGTGCATTCTCAACCCGTACCATCTGTAGCGTGCGTATCAACAGGCCATGTTGTGAGTCTGACTGAGTCAAACTCTTAAGCTGATTTCTCAGCTTCAAGCAGCAAGCAAAGCTTGTTGATGGGCCTCTGCAGCACGCCGGTCTTGGTTCTCACCAGCACACTGCGGACCAGACCTTTGGACCCAGACAGGGGCTTCTTTACCCGACCAAGTGGCCATGAGTTTGGCAGAGGGTAACCAGAATTTCTCCCGGAGTCTTGAGATGTAGTTTCTTCCTGAATGTCCAACGTGCTGATGGATATCTCGCAGGATCAGCTTAGTGAAAGGGATATTCCGCCATTTTTGGAAATAAGCTCATTTTCCACCTCCCCCCGAGCAAAACAATTGATATTTACCTTTTTCCCGTTCATCCAGCCAGTCTGTGAGTCTGGCGATACTTTTAGCTTCAGCCTAGCATAGATCATTGAAACGGATTAGACCAGTAGCATCTCGCCTGCCAGCATCATGTTTAACCCTTAGGGGTCGGCCATCCCATTTTTTGGTCTGTTCCAAACACACGTCTGACACTCCGCGAGTTTTTATCCGAGAAACATGTAAGTGACACCACAAGAAAGCTTGAAATTGAAGGTGTCATTGGCTTTTGAATGGTAAGAACACACCCGATTTCACTGGCCACATGGCTCTTTTGTTTACTTACTTTATTCACAAAGCATTTTATCTTACCACTAAGAGTACTCCTAAATCGCGCTAGAAGATTTTAGCTAGGAGTTTTCCCTTAAAAGTTATTCACAAAGCCTTTCTTTCAGACCTACTTTTAGTAAGGAGAAACGCCCACTCCTAAACTAAAAGTGAGTCTTCGTTGCTATGGTTGACGTCATTACTCATGCAGGAGCTTGATGAAAGTGACCACCTTGATTGGCTGGTGATTATAACGCGGGAATGATGGCAAAAACCTCCCCTACGATTTGAGTGACAGGTGTCAGGTCTTAGCTGGTGAGAATGCGTGCGCTATGTCGGACTGTGAAGGATGGAAGATGATGAATAAATGGGTATAGCCTAAATGAATAAAGAGTAGGCTAAAGCAAATAGCCTAGGAGCATAATGAAACATGGACTGTGTACTGGGGACATGTTTATGTGTAACACAGCCAGTGGTTCATTAAACGATACACGCACTGGACGTGCTGGTCTCCGCCTGTTCATTCATGGTAATAACACATGGTGTCAGAAGTTAAGAAGAGTTTGTGCAATCTTAAAAGAAAAAGATTTTAACTCCGGAGCCTTACGACAGAACAGAGGAAGAAGAAAAATAAAATAAAAAAATCAGTAAAAGGATTTACCTTCACGAACGTGAACGTCATTCAGACTAGCGTGTTTACAACTAGCCAAAGCCAGGCCGGCTATAGCATCCTGTGGACATCGGTTATTAAGAAGGAGAAAGATTTTCTCGGAGCTGCACGAAGCGTGAGTAGAGGAGAGATCAAGTAGCCTAATCCATCACTAGGAAGCACCCGTAAACGGAATGGACATTCATTAGCGATCTAGCTCCAGTCCAGGGCATGCCAAATAGACGTGAAAGACGACACAGTGAAAGTGAAAGTTTATCAGATGATTCGCTCTCGCCAGAAGATAATCAGCAAGAGGACAGTGTAAGCATACCAGAACAAGTAACACACACAATGGCCACCACAGCAGTACAAATATCTCCACCAGATAGTTTTGATTTTTCAAACTCAGCTAACTGGCCTAAATGGATAAGGAGGTTTGAACGCTTTCGTTTGGCATCAGGCCTCATTGATAAACCTGAGGAGTATCAAGTGAACTCCCTGCTGTATACTTTAGGGGATACTGCTGATGATATTTTGAGTGTTTTGCCATTGTCAGAAGACGACAAAAAGAAATATGACAATGTGAAAAAGGCCTTTGAAGCCCATTGTGTAGGAAAATATAATGTAATTTATGAAAGAGCTAAATTTAACATGAGGCACCAAGAGCAGGGAGAAAGTGTTGAATCCTTTATAACATCAGTACACACCCTGGCAGAGAACTGCCAGTTTGGCGCACTCCGCGATGAGCTAATAAGAGACAGGATAGTTGTAGGGATCCTGGACAGAAAGCTATCTCAACGCTTACAGCTAGACCCAAATTTAGATCTAGCTAAAGCAATCACATGCGCACGACAAAATGAGTCTGTGAAGAAGCAGCAGTCGGTGCTGCATGGCGAAAACACAGAACACAATATGGATAGTATCAGGTACAAAGGGCAGGGGCCGAGACCTCAGAGAGGCAAAGGAACATTTTCCAAAGGAGAGAAGCCATCTCAGTACAAGCGAGACAGCCCCTGTGCAGAGAGAGAGTGCAAGTGGTGTGGCGGAACACAGCACCACCAATGGAAAGACTGTCCAGCAAGGGATGCAAGCTGCAGGAAATGTGAAAAAAAGGGCCACTATGCTGCGGTTTGCCGGTCCGCGAGAGCAGTCCACACCGTCACTCAGCAGGGATGGCAAGAAAATGAGGAGGAGTATGAGTTCCTCGGGTCAGTGACAGTCAGCACACGCTCATTGACAGAGTGGACAGAACCACTGTCCTTTAACGGAGAATCTGTCACCTTCAAACTGGACACTGGCGCGGCAGTGACGGCCATTCCAACAGAGGTTTTCAAGGCAGAGCGCGACGGACCTCTCGCAAAACCCCGCAAAGTCCTCTATGGTCCGGGAAACAACGTTCTGGAGGTCCTAGGCTGCTTTAAGAGCAAGCTGTCAGCAAAAGGTCACAGTGCAACACAGGAGGTGTTTGTGGTGACAGGACTTTCAAAACCTTTACTCGGCTTACCTGCAATAGAAGCCTTGCACCTGATACAGAGAATAGAGGAAGTGAGAGATGCTCAAGAGGACTTTAAAGCTGCATATCCGACAGTGTTCAGCGGCTTGGGACGTCTCAAGGAGAACTACACAATCGAGCTGGAGAGGGACGCCACTCCATACGCCCTCTCTACGCCACGACGAGTTCCAATCCCTCTACGAGGTGAAGTCCGTGAGGAGCTTGACCGCATGGAAGCGATGGGAGTCATCTCGAAAGTCACACAGCCTACAGACTGGTGTGCGGGAATGGTCGTAGTCCCAAAAGCAAACGGGAAAATACGGATCTGTGTTGATCTCACCCACCTCAACACATGGGTGAAACGAGAGCGACACATTCTACCATCCGTTGATCAGACTCTGGCACAACTGTCTGGAGCAAAGGTCTTTTCAAAGCTTGACGCACGATCTGGATTCTGGCAGATACCTCTGGCCAGGGAGTCAGCACTGTTGACGACATTCATAACTCCGTACGGCAGGTACTGCTTTAACAGGCTTCCTTTCGGGATTTCGTCAGCTCCCGAGCATTTCCAGCGCCGGATGTCTCAGATGTTGGAGTCGCTGGACGGCGTGCTCTGCCATGCTGACGACATCCTGATTTTTGGAAAACACAAAGAAGAACACAACACACGCTTACATCAGGTACTACAAAAACTACAAGAGGAAGGGCTGACGCTCAATGAGAAGTGCGAGTTTGGCCGAGACACCATGATCTTCGTTGGCCACAAAGTCACAGCTAGGGGGATTGAGCCGGACCCCGGAAAAGTTAAAGCCATTATGGAAATGCCCGAGCCCCAGAACGTAGCTGACGTCCGCAGGCTGCTGGGGATGGCTAACTACTTGACTAAATTCATTCCTCAACTTGCAACAATCACCACACCACTAAAAGAACTTCTCAGCGACAGAAACGAGTGGTGTTGGGGAACAAGTCAAATCGAGGCTTTCAAAAACTTGAAGCTGGCTTTGAGCTCTCCACAAGTCTTGGCACAGTACTCGCCAACAGCAGAGACGAGAGTTGCAGCCGATGCATCTTCTTATGGCATCGGAGCTGTTCTCACACAGAAACAAGCAGACGAGAAATGGAGACCCATAACATACATCTCTAGGAGCTTAACCGAAACAGAAAAACGGTATGCTCAAATAGAAAAAGAGGCCTTAGCCGCCACATGGGCTTGTGAGCGCCTCTACTCTTATCTCCTGGGGTTACGGTTCACGCTTATAACTGACCACAAACCCTTACTACCGCTGCTTGGTTCCAGAGGCCTTGATGAACTTCCACCGCGGATACTACGGTTCCGCCTGAGACTGCTAAGATTCACCTACGAGATCCTGCACGTCCCTGGGAAGTCTCTTATTACGGCCGACACACTCTCACGAGCACCGATCAACGACACACCTACAGCCACAGAACGTCAGCTTGAGAAGGATGTTCAGGTCTTCGTGGACGCCGTGCGTGCTGCGCTGCCAGCATCAGAGCCACGCCTACAGCAGATCAGCGAAGCCCAGCGTGCAGACAAAGCTTGTAGACGCGTGGCCCGGTACTGTCTCCAGGGCTGGCCAGAAAAAAAGTGAGCTGGAGCCAGAGACTAAACCCTTCTGGTCCGAGAGAGGAAATCTTCACCTGGTTGGCAACCTGCTGCTGAAAGACCACAGGTTAGTGATACCTTCAGCTCTTCAGAAAGAAACCCTGCAGCAGCTCCACCAAGGTCACCAGGGCATCACTAAATGCCGTGCACGCGCCCAGCAGGCAGTGTGGTGGCCAGGACTGTCAAGCCAAATCAGACACCTGGTCATGAACTGTGAGCCTTGCCAAATCCACCAGGCCCCCCACTGTGAGCCTATGCGGTCTACTCCCACTCCAGATCGTCCCTGGCAGAGAGTGGGAACAGACCTGTTCACCTGGAAAGGGAACACCTACCTGTTAATTGTGGACTACTTTTCTCGATACATCGAGGTGGCCCGTCTCACAGTCACATCCTCAGCTGTTGTCATAGCCGGACTGAAAGAAGTCTTCTCTAGGCATGGCATCCCCGACCTCTTGGTGTCCGACAATGGGCCCCAGTACTCGTCAGAGGCCTTCAAAGACTTTACCGCCGCCTACCAGTTTCAGCATGTTACCAGCAGTCCCCGCTATCCTCAGGCTAATGGGGAAGCTGAACGTGCTGTAGGCACAGTGAAAAGCCTCTGGAAGAAAGGGACTGATCAAACCGAAGCACTTCTTGCTTACCGAGCAACACCCTTGGAACATGGGTACTCTCCAGCCCAACTGTTGATGGGGAGGCACCTCCGAACAACGGTTCCACAATCAGCGACATCACTCACCCCACGATGGCCGAACCTGGAAGAGTTTAAGAAGGCAGACAGGCAAGGACGTCTTCAGCAGGAGACACGTTTCAACCGCCGTCACCTGGCACGCCCGCTGCCAGAGCTGTCACAAGGACAGAAAGTCTGGATCACAACTGAACAGATTCCTGGTGCTGTTGTCAGGCAAGCAGAGACTCCGAGATCGTTCCTTGTCCAGACGGACCGGGGTTTGTTCAGGCGAAACCGCATTCATCTGCGTGCAGTGGGGCATCCCCCAGAGACACCTGAGACACACCCGTGTCCACAGCAGACAGACACCCAACATGACACAACCACCCGCTCAGGGAGAGTGTCAAGACCCCCAGATAGACTGGACATATAGAAGAGGGGTGGATAGGTTTTGAAGGACTGTAGAATGTTCATCTACACTGCTGCATTAGTTTAGAGCAGCTCATGTTCGAAGGAAAAAAAAAAAAAGGAAAAGAAAAGTTTGTATGTTGTTAACAAGATGTTAATATTAGATTATTTCAGTTTGTTCATTTAGTTATTAATGACTTTCAGGAGTGAGTAAAATAAAAGAGTCATGGGATCCTGGGTAGGTCACAGCAGAAGATTAGATTTACTTTTATTTAGGATGTACTTCCTTTCTAAAAGGAGGAGGTGTACTGGGGACATGTTTATGCCAGTGGTTCATTAAACGATACACGCACTGGACGTGCTGGTCTCCGCCTGTTCATTCATGGTAATAACACAGACTGGAGCAGTAGCCTATATTTGCAACATGATTGAAATGAATCTGTATGAAAGCATGAAGCCTACATTCGCGAACAAAACAATTTAATTTAATTTAGCCCTACAACGACACGTTACATTTAGTTTACATGCAGTGGTGTTTTTTTGATTGTCGGTGGCGTTATTGCATCTCTTAGTTGCAATGCACAATGATTCCCTCGCATGACAGCTCCTGTAACCGCACGGTCATTTCACTACATCGTGACGTGAAATGCCACTAAAAGCGGTTTGTGAATAGGTCTTACTGAGTTAGGAGTCCTCTCGACTTCTTTTAAGCTGTCCTAGACTTAGGAGCTACTTTTAGGCTTAAAATGCTTTGTGAATTACTTTTAGTGAGAAAAATTTGGAGTCCTAAAGTTAGGAGTGACACGCCCATTATTTTTAGGAGTTTCTCCTAAATTCGCCAGTTAGGAGCTACTTCTAGCCCTAAAATTCTTTGTGAATACGGGCCCAGAGGGGTATTTCACAAAACCTAGATAAGGGATTAAGCCGGGATTTTTTGGTTATCCTGGATGAACTTTAACCTGACTTTCGCCAGATCCTGTAGTTCGTTGTCTGCTTCACACAAGGATCTGGGACTTCTCGATAGGAGATGTATTTCTGAAGGCGGGTCCTTGTAAAACATCCTCGCATGTGATTTGATAAACCACTTGCCTGTTATCTTGAATGACGTGCTAGGCTTCTTCAAGCTCTTGCCAAACCCGGTCGGAAGAAGAGTAAAAACATCCTTGCCACCAATAAATGTCTTCAAACCTATTCTCTGTTAATCTTTTAAAGAATGAATACTCGATAGATTCGACAAAACGGTTGAAATAGCAGAATCAATGTCAGCACAAGACTCCTCGCTGCGTGCCGCCATTGTTATTTGAATCAAACACTCGCTTCGGCGCTCCTGATTGGTTGCTCATTTTTTTATCACTGGCACAGGGGTTTGGATTGCCCTCGCGTCCAGACCCTTGTGTGGAGCTCAGCAAAACGCCTCTGGTGGAGCATGGCGGAACTACAAGGGTCTGGCGAGAGTCAGGCTAGATGAACTTACCCTTGACTCGGTTTCACAAAAGAGATGCTACATAAGTTGCCATCGGAATTTATTCTCTGAAGCTAGCCTGCTCCCGACCAGGCTAACAGCCAAGATAAGTTAATTCTAATGGTAATTACATTATCTGGTTGGTTCAGCTAGCTGT
The DNA here is from genome assembly GCF_963854185.1 of Sardina pilchardus. Lineage (NCBI taxonomy): Eukaryota > Metazoa > Chordata > Actinopteri > Clupeiformes > Clupeidae > Sardina > Sardina pilchardus. The sequence goes on along the minus strand of NC_084998.1, from coordinate 35,431,061 downwards.
CATTCAAATCAGACCTGCATGCGATTTTTGAAAGAGCTGTATTCCATTTATATACTATTTGCTACTTGCATTTACTCGTAAAACACAACAGAATGTCTGCCCAATACCATTTAGATATCATTTAAATTATGGTGGCCTTATAATTAATTACAAAATCGTTGTTTGCATCTTTTTTTTGACTGACGTTTGATGAATAGCCTGCTGTAGCAGTTGATTGGAAGTGGAGGGGACATATTTCGAAGGTGTTTTCAACTAATTTGGTTTAAAGACAGAATAAAGATATATATAGTCATACTTTGTGCATCTTTGCGGAGGCAAGCGCTTTCTTAATGACGTTGCGTGCCGAGACAAGGAAGCTCTCACACATGGGTGCACACTTAAATTTGCATTCAGTTGGTCTGCCACACCTACTCCCGCTATGTAACAGAAATAATCATGATTCCCCATCCAAAAAAGTAAAACTTTACCTCGTTGTTGTCTATATCAAAAGCGGTTGTTTAACTTTGTGTGCAAGACGCTTTTTTTTGCATCTTTTTTATTCCAACCGTGAGTTATTTGAGGGAGAAACGAGAACGCTTCTCGCACACATCCCGAATAACTTACACCTGGCTTGACATAGACGCTCCTGTTCATCCTGGATTGGCGTTAGTGAAACGAGTTTAGCAAGGATGACTAGAGAACGCTATGTCAAACCTGGCTTTATCGATTATCTTGGATGTCTTAATTCTGCTTTTGTGAAATACCCCTCAGCTATATTATAGCGTCTGCTAAATAACTATAACCATAACTACAACTATAACCATAACTATTGATCAGCTACCGAAGTAAACATAGGTAGGCTACTGCATTGCTATAGTCTCATCTGTTACATTGCGTTTTGAGTTTATGAGGTAAAAAAGGTAACGTTTTACCTCATAGTAGAGGTCCTGTATAAGATTTGTATGCGCTTCATTTAGCGGAGAATATCTCAACTGTTGTAGACTAATATGACCCCATTGAACAACGTGGGATGTGTGCCAAAATCTCTATCCGGGACGAAAGTCCTGAAAATGACCACAATAGGTGACACTATTAGATCACACTATTATTACACTAGAGGTGAGATATCCTCATAAACTTCTACCAGATTAATGTTCATATTAAGAGAAATACTTTTTGTATTACACTTTGTCTAATTAGTTTTTTTAAATATGCAAATGAGGCAATATCTGATTAAATATGCGTACATATACACTCTTGAAGCAACAGCTTTTCTGAGGTGCTCGCAATGTTTATCTGACCATGTAGTGTAAGAATTCTGGTTTGATATTTGGGGGTCTAACAGCAAAGCTGAAGAATTTCGATACGCATAAGCGTTTACTCAATACAGCCAATCAAAATTGACTGCGAAGCCGCCAAACAGGAAGTGTATCTGTGAAGTGTATCTATGAATAACATATCTCACCAACGCTTTGATGTATGAAGTCCAAACATTGCTAAGGGGACTGATTGTGATGACGCACAAGGAAATTGGCATCGTTTGGACTCTATAGGGGGCGCTGTGATACAGGAAGTAAGCTCGTATCTCAGCAACGCTTTGATGTACGAAGTTCAAACTTGGTATGTGGACTTGGTACCTGATTGTGAGGACGTGCTAGGAAATTGGAACTATTTGGCATCCACAGGGCGGGCTGAGATACAGGAAGTGAGCTCATATCTCAGCAACACTTTGATGTACGACGGCCAAACTTGGCACAGGGACATGATATCTGGTTGTGAGGACGCACAATGTATCTCTGTAACGTTTTGTTATACGAAGGGCAAACTTGGCACGGGACATGGGGTGCCTCTCATTTGGTCTTTTATACAGCCTCCCTTTCTTCCTTGATCCTCTTCCTCACTGATCAAGATAAGAATGATGGGGCGGCAACAATGGGATAGTCTATCCAGTGTTAGTTATAGATTAGTGGGAACGCCCCTCCAGGACCGAGGATCGAGGAGAGAGTTTGAGAGCCACCCATGGTATCTGGTTGAGAGGAAGCACTAGTATAGGAAATTGGCATCATTTGGCATCTGTAGGGGGCATTGGGATACAGGAAGTGAGCTCATATCTCAGCAACGTTTTGATGTATGAAGGCCAAACTTGTTACGGGGAATTGGTACCTGATTGTGTGGACATGCAAGGTTTGAAGCATCATTTGACCGCTAGGGGTGCTGTAATATAGGAAGTAAATTGATATTTCAACCATTCTTTATCCAATTGCCGTGAAAGTTGCTGTGAGTGCTTGCTCATGCCATGGCAACGCCATTTCTGCGATTTTACTGCTAGACCCCCACATTGCTGCTTGCAGCTATATTTTTAATATTTGTATTGTATTTCTGTAGATGTTCAGTGTGGATGTTGTGTGTGTGAGGGGTTACGCCGTATTGAATTACAAATGCAATATACGAACAAGGGGATTTTTTTTTTAAGAAAGAATACAAGCATTTGATGAATACAGATCATTTATATCCAACCTTCCTATAATCATTGGAACGTTAACTTAAGCTGTAGACTTTCCCAATTTGTGCATGAACAATAGAAAGGACAAAAATAATATTCAGAGATGTAGCCTATGAGAGAGCAGTTTCAGTTATACTACTACTACTACTACTACTACTACTACTACTACTGCTACTACTACTACTATTATTACTACTACTACTACTACTACTAATAATAATAATAATAATAATAGCTTGGATTTATATAGCTCCTTTCATGGTACCCAAGGTCGCTTAATAATTTGGGAGGGGGGTTAAGGGTCAAAGGACTTAGTGAAAATAAATGTTTTCAGGTGCTTTTTGAATATAAGCAGGGACAGGGCAGAACAGACATGAGTGGTAGACTATTCCAGAGTGTGGGAGCATTGACAGAGAAAGCCCTGTCCCCAAAAGTCCGCAACCTGGTGTGGGGGATGGCCAGCAGGTCCTTGTTAGAGGACTGCAGGGAACGTGACTGAGTGCAGGAGATCTGTGAGGTGAGAGTCCATGTAGAGATTTGTATGTGAGCGGGAGGATCTTGTAGGCAGTGTGTGACTTGACTGGCAACCAATGGAGCTGTTGGAGGATGGGAGTGATATGCTGCCAGGGTTTTGTGTGGGTTATAACCCTGGCAGCTGAGTTCTGGACATACTGGTGTATGCTAAGGGCTTTGGTGGGCAGTCTAGACAGGACACCATTGCAATAGTCCAGGCGGGAGGTGATGAAGGCATGGATTAGTGTCTCTACTGAATGTGTCAGCGAAAGCCAGAGTTGTGAGACGCTTCTGAGGTGGTAGAAGGACTTGGTGACATTGTTCATGTAGGACCGGAAGGAGAGAGCGGAGCAGGATAACACCTAGGTCGACCATGGCCAGGTCTCCAATTTTCCTGAGCAGTGGTGCAGGGGCCACCACCATAACCTCTGTCTTATTACTGTTGAGTTTGAGTAGGTTTGTGGTCATCCATGATTTGAGTTCCTGCAGGCAGTTGACAAGTTGTGTAGGTGGGAGATGGGAGGAGGGGTTTGTGCAGTGGAAGTTGAATCCATGTTTACAGATAATTTGACCTAGGGGTAACATGTAAATGGTGAACAGCAGAGGACCAAGCACAGAGCCCTGGGGTATGCCATGGTTGATGGCCATTTAGTTGGAGCCATTGAGAGTGATTAACTGTGTCCGGCCGGTGAACCAGGGCAGTGTTGTGCCACTAAGGCCGATGAGCTCTGAAAGGCAACGGAGAAGGATGGGAAACTGTCAAAATGGGAATGATGGGAAGATGTCAAAAGCTGCAGAAAAGTCAAGGAGGATGAGGATGGTGATGAGGCCATTGTCGGCAGCAAGCAGTACGTCATTAGTGATTTTAATGAGGGCAATATCAGTAATGGTGGATTCTGAAATCAGTTTTGAAAGGTTCAAAGAGCTCATGGTGGGACAAGTGATGTTGAAGCTGGGCAGCCACTGCTCTTTCCAGGATCTTACTGATGAAAGGGAGGTTGGAGATTGGACGATAGTTGTTGGGGTCATCAGGGTCTGAGCCTGGCATTTTGAGAGTGGGAATGCCTGCTGCCATTTTGAAGCTGGATGGTACCACACCAGAGAGATGCATTTATGATGTTTTCAACTGGATGACGGCAAATGGGAAGACAGGCCTTGACCAGGCTGGTGGGCATTGGGTAAAGACTGTTGATGTCTTAGCTGAGGTGACCAGTTTTTCAACTTGGTCAGCATCCATTGGAGAGAAGGCAGTTCGTAACTGAATTTATTTGAATTTGGAAGTTTGACTGGCAGAATGCTGATGATGCAGTCAAGCCACAGTATTGCTCTCTCTCTCTTCCTCACATACACAAAACATGTTCTCTCATTTGTAAATGTTGGGAATTCAGGAATGGCTAAATTTGATGTATGAGGATTTCCTAATTTCTTCATATTTTGTGAATTCTGTTTATATGACCCCCAAAATGCAGTGTGGGCACAATCTTTCCTCTCTCTGGGCAGCCAGGTTTGCCTGCGTCTGCCTTTTTCTATGGCAAGATTGTGCTCACTGAGTCTGTACATTGTCAATGTTTTCCTGAGTTTAGGGTCTTTTACTGTGCTCAGGTAAGTAGCTGTTGTATATTCATGTTTGAGGGCCAAATTGTAATTTGGATTGTGTTTTGGTGACTTCTTTCCAATATGTAATGCATTCTTCCTTTTCAGTGTTTATAATTTGGTTGGGTCCAATTTTTCTGACAATGAAGTTGTCCTGAGTGATGTTGGTTGGTGTTATAAGAGTCTAAGGACAAGTTGGCTTAGTGCACTCCTTTATATGAAAGGGGGTCGCTAATTTTTAAATGTTGCCAAAATTTAAGGGCTCTTTTCTGAATATTAATAATAAGTGGGTACTGACCTAATTCTGCCCTGCATGCATTGTTTGGAGTTTTCCTCTGTACTCGGAGGATGCTTTTACAGAACTCTGCATGCAGGGCTTCAGTTGGGTGTTTGTCTACTTTGGGAAATTCATTGTGTGTTACTGGACCCCACACCTCAGAACCATATAGTGCGATTGGTGCAATTACGCTTTGGAAAAATGTTATCCAAATTCTAATTGATAGCTCTAGTGTGATCGTTTGACAGTGTTTCTCTCTCTCTCTCTCTCACACACACACACACACACACACACACACACACACACACACACACACACAAACACACACACTCAACAATCTGCAACCTGAAAGCAACAGAGAATCAATGATGTGCTGAAATGAGGCCTTTTCTTACTCAGCAACAGTGTGTGTGTGCGTGTGAGTGAGAGAGAGACAGAGGGAATACTGTATGTGAAATGTGTTTTGTGTGTGTGTAAGAGAGAGAGAGAGAGAGAGAGAGAGAGAGTGTGTGTGTGTGTGTGAAGGAGAGAATGTGTTTGTGTATATGAAGTATGTGTGAGTATATGTGAGGAAGAGAGAAAGAGAGTGAGAGTGCAATACTGTGGCTTGAGCTGTGGATCTGACTGTGGATTTGACTGTTCATCATCACTATTCTGCCCCTGTAAATTCCAAATTCAAGTAAATTCAGTTACCAACTGAAGTATGGTAGGCTAGTAGCCTACTTTTACAGTTTACAGCAGGCATCATTGCTTGATAATGATGTTAGTACTTTACTTGGGCCGGTTAGGTTATTATGTCTAGTCTTTCAGTAGTAGTCTAGTAGCCTAGTGATTGGTCATATCCTTACTCATTCTCACACATCTGAGTCATAATGCAAATAAAAATAAACAGGACTTACTTTATGCCCACCTGTACAATCTGTTTTTGATGCTACAACAGCCACTGTTGTTCCACACATTGACCCAGCAAACACCAACACACTCTTGCAATTCTAAAGTTGGCAGTTTATATTTCTGTAGAATGTTCAGAACAGAAAACTAGTTCCAGACAAATTGAAAAAAACTGAATTTTTGGCCCAATAGTTATGCAGGATCTACATTAATTGAAATATCATGGCATATCCGATCATTATAGTTCTGGTATCATTAAAGAAAACAGGTTAATTACCCTAAAATATATTTTTTCGAGAAGTCTATATACTCTAGATGTGATAAAAATGTGCACTGAGATATCTCCCAACTTCCTCCAAATCACTATACCCTAGCTGTAATGTATTTTGCATTACATTGAAATGCATTGATTTTCAATGGACAGCTATAGAGATTGAGAACGTGACGTAAAACGCAACGCATTTTGGGAATAGGTGGCCCAAAATTAAGTTGTTTTACTGACGTGCGGGAACAACGAAGTGCAGTTGTCGAAATGCCGTTTACCTGCTGTGTTATAAAATTCAATAGAGTAACATGAAGCTTATCTTTTACAGTTTTCCAGCGTGGAAAAATAATAGTATACGTCATGTTTCAGAGGTGACAAAAAGGCGAGGAATGGCTTGGATAGCAGCACTAAGGAAGCGCGAGATTATAACTGTTTTTCACACAATTTTTTCACGCTTAGTTTTCATTATTATCATGCCAGATCATAGACCCAGACCCACTAGTTTACATGGGCTGGCATCAGGCGAGCCAAACCTACCCATAATTCTTTGTGTTTTGATGACTTTGGTCACATGTCTTAGCGATCTCTATCGGTTATGGGTCTAAAGTAGCCTTGTAAAGTGTATTCAGCTATCTAACCCATACATTTTCTAAAAGCCCAGACTCTCTAGATGTGATATAGCAAGAGTTGGGATTTGACCCACCCACTTTCAGTCCTTTGCCTCTATCCAATCCTATATTATGTAGGTGAAAAAGTCTATGTGATTCATGAAAAGCTATATAATCCATCTAAACTACATATTTTCTAAAAGCCTATATGGCATCTACATGTGATATAACATGGATTAAGACATCCCATCATCCCATACTTGCATAGGCTACACCTATACCTACACATTGTGAATTGTGAATTGTAGCCTACTGGGTATGGGTATGAAAGCCAGTAAAAATACAACTAAGCTACCACTTAGAAAAGGTTATCATACCAAAACATATCTCTCAGGCATAGATGATTAAGAAAATCATTGCTAGATTTTGCCACCTTTGGTGAGACCAACTTCTGCTCTGGCCCATGGACTCCCTATGATCACAACATTTCTTCAAGTCGAACAACACGTCTAACCAGCATGCACTGCATATGACGCAAATTACGTTTCTGTTTGTATTCTACTGCATGCGTTTGCGGCAGACTTGACATGTCGAGTGAGCCATAGACATAGAACCTTTCTTTAGGTCTATGCATAGAACGCGTTCTATATCTATGGGCTTTCTGCTTTCACTGTTGTTCGCATAGGGTTGTTCGGTTGTTCTCATAGGTTGTCCCATTGATATGACGCACATCCTCGTCTCCGGTTTGTCTTTCGCCTCCAAGAAGAAAAACATCCGGCGAAGAACCATCAGCAAGACATCAACAACGGCATTAATCTGAAAACTACTCACGTTAACGTTATACGTGGTAAGTTAGGATACAGTCAGCGCATATGTGAAATGTAATCACCTATATCGTTACAGTGTCAAGTTGGTAAACGTCTTTCTAATACCTTAGCTATCCAGTTATTGCTCGTCACGTTAGCTTGCTAACCGACATTAACAAAGATGGGATAGCAAGCTAGTTACATTAATGTAAAGTAGTAATATCTTTTAAGTGGCGACGTTATGCTCAACAGTGGTTGCTTGGAGGACGCTTACCTAATACTTCAGCATATTTGTCCTGGCAACAGTGTGCAACAGTTTGCCAAAGTTAGCTTGATACCTGAATATGTATCAGAACGGACAAGGCTGTTATCAACTGGAAAGCTAGCCACTCAGTTTAAGTTTCTCCAATAGCATTAGCTAGATATCTGATTTTTTCTGGCTTTAGCTACCAGCACTGCATAATTTGTTATCACAGAAACAAAATTGACATCAGTTTTAGTGACATGCTCAGCAAACAACAGAATAACACCAACAACACCCACCCGTCATTGTAGGCCTATGCGGACACGTTAGCAGGACACGACTTACTATTAGCCCAATAGTTAGGCTGATAAGCAAAACAGTGTGCATTTTATGACTAAAGCATGATAGTTTCACCATATAATCTTCACCCCTTTAAGTTTAATTTCAGCCGTGGAGGCACTTCAGATCTGACCTTTGCGCCCTAGATATTTGCTGTACAATATAGAACTAAACATCTTTGAGGAGTAAAATATTTTTACAAGTCATTCTAGAATTCTACTGTGAAGATCTAGAACTTACATTGACATTACATGTGATTTCATTTTTCACCTTTAGGCCTAGACTACTGCTATTATGCCTATAGATAGATAGATAGATAGATAGATAGATAGTAGAATAGATGGTAAATAATATGATTAAGTGCAATTTAATAGGGAACCCCCTCTCAAAAAGCACAAGTATTTGTCTCAGCAATGTCCATGATAGCACAGATAGGTTATGTCTACCCCGATGTTTTGATGATCAAGGCTTACTATGGTAGCTACCATAAACAACATCATGCATCCCTCCTGGTGGCCGTGGCAGCCATTTTGCTTTTCACCATAGCCACATAACCATTGTAATTAAAAATAAATAATACATAAACAATCCATCCAAATGTATGCAAATCCACAATATCAATTTTATTTCAGTTCCCAAATAAGTCTTTTATGCTTAGAAAAAAAAGTCTTTACCTATCTCTATGCCTCATAACGAATTGTCCAAACATCGAATGTTGACCATGTATTCCTTTAACTTTGTGCAGAAGTGAAATGTTCATGCTTTAGTCATAAAATGCACAATACTTCTCATTATGTGAGCTTAACCGCTCCACTATACACTAATCCAGCGAAACACGGAAGTAACACAAAACCGCCATTACTGCGTGCCTGGCTGCTAAGAAATTAGCCCGTTGGTTCCATAGGCGGCTGTTGCAGAAGTTAGCTGTCATTAATACACGTCTTAATACCTTATGGTGTTAATAAATTACCTTCATTGGTAAGTTTTGGTACAGTCTGACATCATTGATCCAATGTTCCCTTTCACCTGACATTTTCATTCATTAGCAGTCCTCTTGTTAGACATTCTCTGACAGGATGTTTTCATTGAAAAGCACAGACAAGTGTCACTCGTCACACTCGCAGGCACGCAGTAATGGCGATATTCAAGATGGCAGCGCCCATAAAGTTCGCGCTGGATTAGTGTATAATGTAAGTTAGTGGGGATGACATTTTCGATGCTGAAAATTGAGTCGGTTCGCCTTTCTTTTCTTGTTCTTGTTTTCATTGGTTCATGTGAGCAGCATCCTGGCCTCCCCTTTGACATAACCTATAATTCCAACTCTTTCTCCGCATCTTGTATCTGGCATTTGCAACAATTATTTCTCGCTCACTCTGTAAAATATTCCTAATTATAGAATACACACGGAAGCACGGGAACTATTGTCGGAAGGGACTACGGGTAGACAAAATCACATTTTTAAACCACTAACATTGCTCAAATCAGCGCCAAACCTCATCAGCAACTTGCTCTAGGTGTCTACACTAGGTGTCTACACATAAAACGAAGCACCAACAACTTGGTTCACGAATCCGACGTTTATAAAAGAAGACTGTTATGGACACCCCTTCCAGCACCTCATGAAGGAAAGTCCGTGATTATCACGCAATGCTCCCGTGTGAGATCTCGTGTGACGTTTCTGTGCTTCAGATAGGGTTGCTGTCTCGAACTAATTGTAACTGTATACAAACTAGTCTACACATAAAACGAAGCACCAATCAGTCTGTAAACGTTGGAATAGAGTGTGGATCGGGCCGATTTTTTCTGTCCGTGACCGACCCGAGCCCGACAGCGCAGTGATCGAATCCGACCCGAACCCGACAGGCATTAAGATATTTGTGTCCGAGTCCGACCGGGCCCGACACAGTTCAAATCACACTATTTGCATAGGCATACTAATGACACGTGGATATTACTTATGTGGAAAGTCCGATTGTATCAATCAATTGAAAAGCATTCGGAAACGTCGGCACAGATAAGCGGAGCCATGGCCGCACACACACGGAGCAAGAAGTGCACACGTTAGAACAAGAGGCCGGGCACAGTTATGTAGGCTATGTCTACATGCTATGACTTTCCTCTCTCATTTTTGATGATCTTAAACTCTCCAGAGGCTTCTGTTTGCAATCTTCCATGTAAGCACGGCTCACAACTGCACTTAGGCTACTGTGCGTGTTTCGTTGTCGCATACAATAGAAAAATCTCGCGCACAGGAGGAAATATGTTATGCTGTTAGGATCAGGAATCAAGATAATCAGGATAATCTATTACAAACCTATCACAAAAACGAACATCAAGTGAAATAAGTTGTTTTTCATTTTAAATTTCAAATGTCTGATCGCGCTGATGTGTCCGGGTCCGACCCGAGCCCGAACATGAGTTCTAAATATTTGTCCGACTCCGACTGAACCCGTCGGGTCCCGTCGGGCTTCCGTCGGGTTTCCATGCTCTAGTGTAGACACCTAGAGCAAGTTGCTGACGAGGTTTGGCGCTGTTTTGAGCAATCTTAGTGGCTTAAAAATGCGAATTTGAAAGCGTATGGCTGTAGGCCCTATGCTAACCCACTGTTTGCTATTTTGGGCTGGAGCTCTTGCCCGTGCTAGCTCGGTACTGCGTGATCAATGAAAAATGCTTCTTCCGTGGCTTAGTTGATGTATTTTCATTCAGAAAAACACAGTTTTTTCAATTTCCGCCAAACTTACGCTTTAATGCTGTCATTTTGGGTACTATTGCGCTAAAAACGCCATATATAATGCTATAAGGGTAGATAGGGTAACATTTTAAACTTTTATGTATCACCACAACACTTTCCCAGTTATTCACTTACATTAGGACAAGATTTGTTTGTATGACAAGTTGTCTGAAATGTAATGTTTAAATGTGCAAATGAGGCTTAATCTACTGAAATAGGCATTCATTTGCACAAACTTCTAATGTACAGTGGGGAGAAAATGTATTGTTTATTAGTCACCTTTACAATGAGGTACAGCTTGTAAGCATTGGGCTCCCATGGAGTGAGCAACAAAAGCAAACGTGTAAGTAGTGCCAACAAAATGGCCTGTTATGCTGTTGGAATTCACCTTTGTTACTTCAAGCATTGACAATTGCACTCTCCCACAGAAATGAGGAAAACAAAACATGTTGGGCATACATTCGTTCATTTTATACTCAGTGTCAGGGTCCTCAGTAGCGTGTAGAGGATCCATATGCAGCCACAACAGCTTGGCACCTTCTTCTCATGCTGGTCACCAACCTGGCTACATTCTGCTGTGGGATGGCATTCCATTCCTCGATAAGGATCTGATCAGTCAGCCAACCTGGTTCTGTTGGTGACTCTGGCATGTACAGCACGCCCAAGCTGATCCCACAAGAGTTCAATTGGGTTGAGGTCTGGACTCACGTCACGGCAGGCCATTCTATCCTCTCCACTCCCAAATTCTGGAGGTACTCTCTGATGGTCCCAGCTCTATGGCGGCGAGCGTTGTCATCCTGGAGGATGGCATTTGGTCCAATATTCTGTAGTATATGGAATTGCCACTGGCTCCAGAATCTCATCCCGGTGTCTAAACTCACCTGGTAGCACTTGAAGCTAGAGATGCACCGATTGCAATTTTTTGGCCAATTCCGATTTCCGATTTTTCATAGAATTTGACCTGCCGATACCGATTTTAGCCGATTCCGATTTAATTTCTTCTAACCACTTTACAACACAAACAAAGAGTTATTTTCTAGCCTATATTTTATTTAATACAATACAACATGTTAATATAGAACTGTAATCAACTTATCAATGACTGGTAGAAAAATGTGAATAGACAGATTCTTCTTCAAGTCTTCTTCAGCTGCAGTATTCCCAGTGTGGGACATTCATTTCACACATACTAATAGAAATGCACTGTAGGAACACTATTTTTTTCTTCTCACATCCAATAGCCTATCCAACTGTAAATATCTTCAGAATACTGATAACTGGAAAGCTTGGTGTACATAGGTGCTACATACATAGGCTGAGATGTTGGAAAATGACAACAACAAAAAAACCCTAATTTTTAGAAGCCTTGAAACACAGCAAATGACTTCCATTAGCAGTCCACACTCTTCTTTGAACTTTAGCGATTGCTTGCGGATACTAAGGAAGTGTCCATATTTGGATGGCATAACGTCATGCAGGAGAAACACAGCTTTCCAACGATACCACGCATGATATGTTTTGTATCACGGTCGCGGTAGTTTCTGACGCATTAGAATGCTAACTTTTGGCGAATTTAGAAGAAATATACAGGCATGATCAGACAAAAGGTAATGAAATAAACCTCTAAATGTGTAAATCGGACTTAGTTGTTGTAGTAGTGTGAAAGAATACACGATAAGTTGGCAAACCGAAGCAAAACTATGTTTATTCCTGCCGTGTCTCGCCTTAAGTTGAGTATAAAGGCTATGTCGCTGCATATTGATAGCGCTTGTGGTTCAGCTGTGGGCACGCAATTAGCGGCAAGGACGGGCTTTGATGAGCGCTGTAACCTGAAGTGACAGTTTAGTAAATTCCACGCAATATGGCAAAGCACAGCATTCGCTGCATAGAAAAACTCAGTATTAGCGCTTTATCCTGCCCTGACTGTTGGCCTTTGCTAGCTTCATCAAACTTTGCAAACTCAGCTGTGTGATGTTGTTACAAGTACGTGCGAGTGCATTTGACCGGCATAAAATCGGCATGTCTCAAACTGACTGGCCGGTCGCCGGTCATGGCCGATCACGTGAAAATCGGCCGATTCCGGTCACCAGCCGATCGATCGGTGCATCTCTACTTGAAGCCCAAAACGAGATGTCTGACAGCAGAACCCTATTACTAAATCAATATTTGTCCATTGATAGAATTTGACATTTATTTTGCTATTGTCCTTAAATTTAGCCATACCATGCTATAGTTATTGTTATTATTTAATTAATTGAGTGACTTATTTGATTGCTATTCTCATTTCACTGTTTTATTTCTCATTAGGTTAGTGCTTAAAATTATTGTTTTATTGATAATATTGCTATTCTCCCTATTTTGTAATTGTTAACTGTTTATTTAATTTGTATTGTTATTTATTTGTATGTCGCTTTTGACAAAGGCGTCTGCTAAATAACCATAACCATAACGATAACCATAACCATACTGGCCATTTTGGCAGATTTTTGGCACTACTCAGACATTTGGCTGTATTGCTCATTCCATGATTGCATTATGCTTACAAGCTATACCTCATTGTAAAGGTGACAGATCAACGATAAAAATGATATGAAACACTTTACTGGTTGGTATTACTAAAGGGGAGATATAATGGGCCAAAGTCAAGTTTCCTTAATTTTTGTGAGCGGTTTATGTTATTCCCTTAATTAAGACCAGTTGATACACATCTCACATTTCAATGCGTGCACTCACTGGCTCTGGCGCACGGCGCAACTTTGATAGCACTTAGCTAGCCCAGTGCATTCATTAGGATCCAAAGAGAGATGAAGTTACAAGCGACCAAACACCTCCATGTTTTCCCTATTAAAATACAGTTACACGAGTAGTCACACGACCAAGTATGGTGAGACAAAATAAAACGTGGTGCATTTGTAAGTAGGTAAGAGGGATAACTATATTGTGTGGCGCAGTAGTATCCTCACTCTTGCACTTTCAGTTTCACTTTGGAGTGAGGGTATTACTGCGCAGAGTCTAAGTGCTCCCAATGTTATTCCGCCACAAATTTTCTTTGTGATTGAAGAATGTATCGTAAATAAATGAATGTCCTTCCTAAATAGGGAACCTAAGTCTCCGCCCCTTTCTGTCGGTCCACTGGACCTGAGATCGAAAAAAAAAGAGAAAGATAGATGGAGAAAGATAAATCATTTTCTAGTCCCGATCGTCTTGTGCCATGAATTACACATATGATTTTTGTCAATTTTAAAGACAAATTTTCATGTAAAGACATTTGCAGTTCATTTCCTAACTAGTGAATTACAACATTGTGAAAGATAATAATTCCCACGACTACAAACACATCAGTCGCGTTAGTGACGTTAGCCGAATTCATAGCAACCGGCACCAGCAACAAGTCTTATTTCAGCGTCCCCCCTTGCCGGTGAAAATACCATGAGTCAGAGGATTATACACACCAAATAAGTTGTATTCGTCCATAGACTGTACATAAACTAACAATATTTTGACCATGTTATATTCAAATTTGACTGACCTAAACAATGTAGACTATTGTACAGTCTCTGCTCTGTTTCTATGGAAGTTGCAAGAATACGTTGTTAAATGTCGTCAAATCATTACGCACACGCATTCAATTAACGCTCATACCACCGTTGGCAACCCTAGTGCTATGGCATGATTAGCTTTTCTTGAGCGCTAACGTAGTTACTTTTAAAGTAACGTTAATGTCAAGTCCAACAATGCATTTCATGTTCTAAAAGCTTGTAGAGTAGGCTACTGTATATCTACACAACATTGAAAATCTTTGGTAACGTTAGTGCAACTCATACGAGCCCTAACACACTGCGCACAGCCCTGATCTGGACATTGTGTGGCTCCGTAGTTGACACTGGCGTACCTACATTAACATATTTTTCTACGTTTTTTGATGGAAATATTAGAATGGCATTCCATTGTGCTTCGTGTTGCGTACGCATCTGGTGGGCGTCCCTCTGTTACGCTTGACTCGTAAATTACCACAACATGAGTTAAGTCTGTGTGCAGTTTGTTCGTGCCGGCCGGGTTAGTGGAGCTGTGTTATGTAGCCGTCAGCTAGCCATTCCAGCAACAATAAATGTTAACAAATACAATACACAGCTGTCTCGCTGCCAACATGAACTGCTAACCAAGTGGAGAAGCAAACTTCAGAAAATAGTCAACATGGCCTCAAAGATTATAGGGAAGCCACAAAAGCAACTGAGCATAATCTACATAGAAAACACCATAAGTAAAGTCAGAAAAATCATCAATGACCCCTCCCATCCATTATACAGCCAATTTGAGCTTCTCCCCTCAGGTAGGCGCTATAGGGTGCCTAACACCAGTAACAATATTTTTAGAAATTCTTTTGTCCCCAATGGTATCAGGGCGATAAACAGTGCAGGGACTCTTACTGGAAGTACTTCAGTTATTTTTTAAGTCAGTTATTTATCATATTTATTAGCTAGCCTAGCAATGCATGGATTGCTTAGGCCTATTTATTTATTGATTTATTGACTGGTATTTATTGACTGGCCAGGCTCGTCTGTTTTTCATACGATATGCAGTGCTTCTGAAATTGAATGTTGCTTGACTGTCCTGTATGTTGTATGTTTTATGGTGAAACTAAAAACGAATTTCCACTTTGTGGATAATAAAGTTTTTTGTATTTTGTATTTGTATTGTTGTAAACAAGCACGAAAAAACTGCAGAGAGCTAGGATAGTTGGCGAGCACTACCGAAGTGCACTCAGCTCAAGCTGCACGACACACTACACAAACTACATTCGACCACCTCAGGCAAGCAGTTTTTCAGGGCTTTGTGCCGGGCTTTTTTGGTTTGAGGAAGTGCAAACTGTTTGTTTTGTTTTGTTTTTGTGACTCGAGTGTTTTGTTTTTTTTTACTCACGTCTTTGTGGTGATATGTCGACGCCTAAATATGACTTTGACGATATTTTGAAGTCAGTTAGTCGACGTCATCGACTCCTCGCTACAGGCCTATTTGTACACTCAACCTTGGTAGATTTGTCCTTCTCAGAGCATTCATTCTCTTCTCAGAGAGATCATTAAGAAATTCGTCGATGACATACATTTGTAATTGATTAAACTATTGTAGGTTGCGTTGCGTAGTGTGAGCCTTAAAACAATTCAATGAATTTAATTTCACTGCGTGGCAACAATTAAACGTTTTTACCAGCCGGGGGAAAAGTTTGACGCCATTCTCAGTTACCTGCGAGTTTCCTCTCTGATTTTAGTATAATTTTAAGAGTGACTTAGTTTGCTGCAAACAATAACGTGTATGGTTATGGATATATATATTATGCTATTTAGCAGATGCCTTTGTCCAAAGCGAAGTAGGCCTACAACACGGGCATAACTCAAACGTAGCCTACCACTTGAATAAATAGTGGTCGGTGCATCCTGTAACGTTATTTACTAAACTAGTAAATAAGAATCTCAATACGAAGAAAAGAAGCAGGAGCTGTTAGAAAGATTATACCAGTCTGGTGATAGTAGGCTATGTCGTGACGGAATGTGATATGCTGGTTTCAGTAAATGTATAAGGGCAGGCTGGCAGCATATCATCTCAATGAACTAGTAGATCCATTGGGTCATTTTCTCAGCTCGTTGAGCATCGCATATCCTTCAGGCTAAATTCGAGTTGATGCTAGGTTGAAACTGAGCGCAATCAAAACGGAAACTCGCAGGTACTGTAACTGAGAATAGCGTCAAATATTGCCCCTGCCTGGTAAAATGTTTAATTGTTGCCACACAGTGAAATGGATTTCATTGCTTCAAGACTCACACTACGCAACAAACACGTTGAAGTTTTGTATTTTCATTGCATTTTACATTTAAAGGAGAATTCCGGTGTGAAATTGAGCTTAACTGTACCGAAACATGTTAAGGTGTACTCACACGTGTTTTAGACGCACTTTCACTCACCCCCAGCATTCCGAACTCCTCCGTTTTCAGCCTAGCTTACAGTAGGCTTGAATCTATTAGATTGGGCATTACGTAGCCTATGCAGCTAAATAGCTATTTTTAAACCATTAAAAAGGTTCCAAGTAACTCCACACTGCATTGGTTGACTTCTGAGGGTCCTGACATTTAAAACGAGATACTTAGAACTTTGGAAGTGCACAGGAAGTTTATTAAAAAAGACTGTTTATTCAAGCAGTACCTTCATAGAATCTCTCCGCTGGGCGCCATCTTGTGGTGAAGTCGCGATAAGTCGACTGACGAGCACAAACGAACAGGAAAGACAGGGGGACATATTGCAAACATTTTGAGCTTTGTTACTCATCATGTTCATGTAGACAGTATAACTATATATTTCCTATGGAATTACTTTAGCAATATGTTCCCCTGTCCTTCCTGTTCGTTCGTGCTCGTCAGTCGGCTTATCGCGACTTGATTCCAAGATGGCGCCCAGCGGAGAGATTCTATGAAGGCACTGCTTGTAAACAGTCTTTTTTTAATAAACTTCCTGTGCATTTCCAAAGTTCTCAGTATCTCGTTTTAAATGTCAGGACCCTCAGAAGTCTACCAATGCAGTGTGGAGTTACTTGGAACCTTTTTAATGGTTTAAAAATAGCGATTTAGCTGCATAGGCTACGTAATGCCCAATCTAATAGATTCAAGCCTACTGTAAGCTAGGCTGAAAACGGAGGAGTTCGGAATGCTGGGGGTGAGTGAAAGTGCGTCTAAAACACGTGTGAGTACACCTTAACATGTTTTGGTACAGTTAAGCTCAATTTCACACCGGAATTCTCCTTTAATAAATAATGAATTGTAATTTAAAAATATTAATGATTAATCGATAGTTGATCGTTAATTCTCCCAACGATCGACTAAGAAAATTTAATCGAATGCCCATCCCTACAGACGAGCCAGACCCAAATCAAGATGGGATAAACAGTTGTCTTTCAACTTCCCTCTCCACGCAATAGGATAACGCTACAACCAATCATCTTCTTGTTTTCAAGTAGCAGGATGGGGAATTCATACTTAACGGTCACAACTTATGGTCGCAGGTCAGTCGTCATTATGTTAAACCCATCCCCTGACTCTATACACAATGTTATTGGTCCGAGAGAGGTTTAATATTTCCAGTTCGCAAGCCAACGGAGAGTTGCTACACTACCCTGGCTGCCGCTAGGGTGCGTCTAGATTTCTAAGCTACAGATGGTACGGGTTGAGAATGCTCCTTTCTTTCCCGCACATCGGGACTCCCGAAGCATCGGGAAAACTGCAACCGCAAGGGGGCAACATAGACCGCCCTAATAATATGAAGGTTCGGCTCATGGAAAAACCCGAGGACACCGCGCTGGTGACAAGCGGAGAAAAGAGACATGACGCTCGGCATGTTAGATTGCAGTTGCAGAGTTTTCGAATGTTTACAGCCTACCTCACAGCTCTCTCACTCGACGTAGCCTATAACTCAGTCAGTCCAGCAGAGATGCCAGAGCAACGTTTTGGTATATGGAGAGGGAGAGAAATGCTCCGCATATCCGTCTCATTTACAGTAATCATTAAAATGAAAGTGATGACTGGCGAAATTAATCAAACGACGTTTCAATAAACCATTGTTGAAATGAATGAAAATGGTTTTAGAAACATATAGGCCTATCAGAAGGAAATAGCCTTCAATTCAACCTGAAATACTAAGGCAACCTTAGATTAATTCATGAATTCATTACGGTTACAAGACCGCATTTCCGTGAATAGGCTATTATTGTCAACGTCAAGGCGAAGACGAAAGAGATGGACAAGATGGACATTTTGGCAACATTTACATGCTAGGAATACTCAGAAATGTGTAGGCTATTTTAAAACGGAGGCATGTTCATTTTAACCGGCGACGCTGGGTAGCCTACATGTACCCAGCACTTGTTATCACAGATTTTGTCCCCACCACTTTTGACGACTGAAAATAAAATGTATTTAACCCTCTAACCGCCCAAGGCGCCGTACGGCGACAAGCAACATCACTAATTAAAACAGACGGTAGATCCGAGTAGGGTGACAAATCGCCTTTGTACTCTCCACCACTAGTTGGCAGACATCCAGAGCTTCGATTCAAGCCCAAATTCGAGTAAAAAAGTTTTCAGGAAGTGCCTGTATTACTCGCGAGAAACAAAAAAAAAAGACGCATTTCCTGTTTATAACGCGGAAGTGAAATGCGCGATCGCGTTTCACAAATTGAAGCAGAAAAACGGCAAATGTTAAAAAACAAAGTCGTGTGTTATGAAGTCTTGGGTCTGTAAGTCATCTACTCTGATTCTGAAGGAGAATATCTGCCTTTTGGAGATTATGATCGGTCGTTCATTGGCAGTGACAGTCAAGATGCGTCTGTGAATGGAGGTGGGTCTCTGCGTGTGTACGTCAGTGTTTACCTGCAGCAATGTTGACCAAAGGGTTCAAATAAGAATGGTGTGGTTGGTGCCAGTGATAATCATGATGATAGTGTCTGTAATTGACATGGTACAGACAGCAGGTCTAGTAAAAATAGGGCTCTGAAGAACTACAAAGTCATCCGCGATAGGAACTGATTTGACCAGGCTACTTTATTATATGTGACCTTCCACGGCGAAATCAGTCACAATGTCCAAATTTTCAAAATCAAAGTTATTACGTTTTCAGGAAGGGGCATAATCAACCTTCAAAACGATACCTATATCTAATGAATTGAACGTCATATTACTGAAATATAAACATTCAAAGGAGTTGAGTTCATCCTGTCATGCCAATAGAAAAACGGAGAAATCTGCCTCTGAAGTTAACCGTCGGCTCAACACTCACGAACGCTTTGTAAGGTCGCCGCTATTACAAGATTTACGGTACTTGTATCAACGACACAGCACACGGATGGCTTGGTGGTTGTCAATGAGTGCAATTACCGTAAATATTGGAATAGAGCGGCAAAAACGAGACGCCTCTAACTTCCTGCTTCCTCTAACTTTCTCACCTCAACAAACTCACGTTTTTAGACTACAAAAGGTCAGTTTTTCGGCGAAATGTATTCACGGCCGTACAGTGTAGACCTCCCACTGTTTCAAAACACTTACAAAAAAAATTCCACGATTTTAGCACAAGTGACATAAATAGCCATTTTTCTCAGAAACGCCTGTTGCGACAAGCGACTGGTTTTGCCGTGGAACGACACATATAGTAACATAGGGATTGTGGTAATACTAATAGTTTACTATTGTTGGTTTACATGTGGCTGTGGTCCTGTTTGTTTGTTATGTCGGAGAAATTACAAAAATGAAAGTAAAAGTGCTCAAATGTGTTCAACAATCAGTATTTACTGAAATGTGCATAATTTGACGCTATTGCCATCCTGTGACGTCATAATATGCAAATTAGATGAGTAAATGTACTCCCTTTATAAACTTTAGTTCATACTCAATGATTTTCACATTTACAGTAGGACTTTATCTCTGACCACTTTCAAGCCATGGCCTTTTGAATTTTTTATGCAAAAATCCAAAAAAACCCGGGCGGTTAGAGGGTTAACAGAAATCTCTTTAATACATGCCTATGCTTGTCACTTTACTTATAACCGTAGGCTACATGCATGGAGAAGATCGCGCATTTTGTTACATTGTAACAATGGATGGTCAGATATGCGATAGGGCAGTGAGGGTAATTCATTGTAACCATCGACTAGCAGGCCTAGCTCCGCAAAATAAGTTTCTAGCAACTTATGTATCGTATGCATGTTCATGTTGATTCAGAGATAGGCATAGACTACCATAGGCTGCTGGGCGTCAAGCTATATGACAGCATTTTATCATGTGGTGAATTAATAACTAACGTCAGTTTAACATGTCAGAACTTTTGATCGGCGTTTCAAGTAGGCCCTACATCTGCCGAATAAAGCCTGTTAAAGTTCATATCCAACTGTGGCGCAAGTGGTTGAAGCATAGGTGTCGTACGCCAGCGACCGGGGTTCGAAACCCAGTCGAGGAACCTCTCCGGAAACCATCAATGCAAAATGTATCGATTTATTAAAAAAAATGAAAGACTTTCTGTTTTGAGATTCTTTTTATGTTTGCGATGTCTGCTAAAAAGAAAAGTTAATATGTTAATTCGTGGTTCAGCGCGCACTCACACACATTTTTACATTGACATAGTGTCGGGCTCAAGTGTCGTCCTCAGTGCCGCATAGGTAGGCTATAGGCCTAATGTATGAACTGGTTAGACGAGTGTGGGGGAGGGGGAATGATCGCACAAGACAGGCGGCTGTCGATTTTTAAATGTAGCCTACTACACCACTTGCGGAATCGGACGTGGCACATAGCCTAATTATTAGGCTACTGGATAGCAAATCCATAGACTTTGTTATATCCTTGGCGGAGATAATAATTAGGCCTATCAAATTAAAAGCACACTACGACAGGTATACTTGTGTGATCACGCAACACAAGAGAGCATTTAGCGATGGGACAGTTGTGAATGAGTGCTTAACACCCTGGAGTCTAAATACCCCCGGGGGATTTGAAAAACTGTTCCAAACACACATCTCAATCTCTGCTTTTATCATATTATAGAAACACCATTAGAAGCCTTTAATCAACTCGTTTTCAAATATATAGCCTATGTTTTAAGAGAATATGGCAATGATAATGGCACTTTCTAAAAACAATAAATTCTTAGGATTTGTCCTCTCACCTGCAGCAGGCCCATTCAAAAGCCCATCCACCTAATTTGCATTTGAAAGAGCCAATCACTAAAGTGACACATTTAGTCTAGCCTACTTTATGAGTTTTTTTGACCCCTCTAATAAATTGCCTATAGTCCTACTACGATAATGGAGGAAGGGCTGCCTAACTGTTCCCCCTAAGAGTTTTTTCATAAGATAAAATGTTTACTCTATTTAAGTTTAGGATTTGGTAGACAAGACAACCTCGGAAAGGTTCTTCAGATAAACAGTGTTTTATTGAATTAAAGGAAAGAAAATGTATCGCCAGGGTTTCGGGGCTTGCGAAGGCATTCGTTGATCTTATCGATGCAGTCCTTGCGGCCACTTCTCCTCATCGTAGGAAACTTTCTGCTTAGTGTTGACAACACAAAGGTCTTGACGTTGTGTGGCAGTGCTTGCCCTTCGATCCATCCCAGTTGGTGGTTTTGCACCAGACTCTGTAGTGCTCCTTTGTGGTGATGGCTCTGAAGAGCAGGCATCCGTACCAACGTTGCCGCGACTCTGTTGGTGAATCCGAGCCAGTGGCGTCATGCCCATTGAAGTAAAGGGGGCACGTGCCCCCTCTGATTTTTCGTCCCTGATTTTTTTTTTAATCATAACTTTACGATTATGCTCCATTCCAGAGCCTATAACGACTCAAATGTATTCTTCTGGATGTGTAATAAACATATAGCTATAAAGACCGGCCATATCAGCCCTTTTCCTAAAATTGGTGTCTGTAGCATGTCTGTTCCCGTAGAAACGCACACGCACGTCGAGCGCGCATTGTTGCGCTTATATTGAACTGTTACAGCTAACGTTAGGCTACAATTTGAACAGTTGATCTGCACCGTTCGGACAGCTACAGTCAATGGTGTTGAAGTGGTAAGGCTATGCAATAAATCAACATTACATTCGGATGATATTAAAAAGTAGCGGTATTATTTGTGGACCTGGAAATGTTGGTGATGATGATCACAAAGTTCACCAAACGCTCCAAAATTGCATTTCCAGGGAAGTCGGCTTCTCAGGGAGTGAATGGGCAGTGCTGTAGCCCGCCAGGACGAACTGTTTTATCTACCACTCTGAACGTGGCTAGAACTGATTGAAAGTTATGTCGCGATTGCAGAGGAAGAGTTTCAAGTTCAGATGCGTTGACGTTAGTGTTGGCGCTCAAATTCTCGTAGGCTACAGTATATTTGTGAGCAATACAGTCGATTCCTATTAATCCTACTGTTTGGTCTATTCTGGGATTGGATCTTTATAGCAACATAGCAAACTTAATATGTATCTAATAATCCCCCCCCCCCCCCCCCCCCGTCGGAAAATTATTGCAACGTCGCTGATTGTGCCCCCTACGAATTTTGGCTTGCATGACGCCCCTGATCCGAGCATGTTGTTCTGGGCCAACAGCAAGCAAAGTCACGTCTTCGTGCTGAGAAGGAACTTGAATGCTGTTGTCGAATGTGGCAGAGAATGCAGAAGAAGACTTTAACTATTACTTATATATTTCTTATAACGAAACGCGAAGAAAAAATACGAGGACTGACCATCTCGCCTCTCCGCGTTTCCCCCAATATCATGGCGACAAAGAGAAATAAATATGATTTGACATGTTAATGTTTGTAGCGCGCCAGTTTACCCAGTGTGTGTGCATTGAGTAGTTCCTTAAAATACGGAACAAAGAGCGTCCCGTAGGCTATCTGTTTAATACAGAAGAAGACTTTAACTATTACTTATATATTTCTTATAACGAAACGCGAAGAAAAAATACGAGGACTGACCATCTCGCCTCTCCGCGTTTCCCCCAATATCATGGCGACAAAGATAAATAAATATGATTTGACATTTTAATGTTTGTAGCGCGCCAGTTTACCCAGTGTGTGTGCATTGAGTAGTTCCTTAAAATACGGAACAAAGAGCGTCCTGTAGGCTATCTGTTTAATACAGAAGAAGACTTTAACTATTACTTATATATTTCTTATAACGAAACGCGAAGAAAAAATACGAGGACTGACCATCTCGCCTCTCCGCGTTTCCCCCAATATCATGGCGACAAAGAGAAATAAATATGATTTGACATTTTAATGTTTGTAGCGCGCCAGTTTACCCAGTGTGTGTGCATTGAGTAGTTCCTTAAAATACGGAACAAAGAGCGTCCTGTAGGCTATCTGTTTAATAGGCTACAGAAGAAGACTTTAACTAGGCTATTACTTATATATTTCTTATAACGAAACGCGAAGAACAAATACGAGGACTGACCATCTCGCCTCTCCGCGTTTCCCCCAATATCATGGCGACAAAGAGAAATAAATATGATTTGACATTTTAATGTTTGTAGCGCGCCAGTTTACCCAGTGTGTGTGCATTGAGTAGTTCCTTAAAATAGCCTACGGAACAAAGAGCGTCCCGTAGGCTATCTGTTTAATACGGAAGAAGACTTTAACTATTACTTATATATTTCTTATAACGCTGGCTGTAGGCGATTTATATAACCATTTTCATTCATTTCAACAATGGTTCATTGAAGTGTCGTTTGAATAATTTCGCCAGTCATCACCTTCATTTTAATGATTCAATGAGATTAAGGAGTCGACTATTGACGGATATGCGGTCTTCATCATTAAATGCAGTTGAAACTTTCTGCCACCTGGTGGTTGTTTGGGTACATTGCCTTAGCCTCGAAAAAAATCGGCTTGACGCACTGCGGGATCTCTTCGGGAGTCCCGCGGGAGAAGGTGCATTCTCAACCCGTACCCACTGTACTGTGTCATCTCAGGCTATGCAATTTCTTATTTTCTATGAATGTTTATCTGCTTCATATTTTGATATTTATGTCAGGCCGATGGCCATTTGTGCCACAGTACTCCATAGAAATAAGCTCTGTTAAATCTACACAGGTTTTGTAACACACACCGGAGCTCCTACGATTGTCGATTGATTATGAGAATCTACTTTGCGTTAGCTAAACCCCCCCTTAGCTGTTCTAAAATTAGTGTAAACCATGGACTTGAGTGGCTCATTGGTTTTCTGAAACGGTTGCTACATCTGTCTGGTAAGATTTCATGAAACAAAGGCACAGCAATGAGCAATGTAACAATGTATTCATAGGTAGTCATTCTTCCACCAAGAAATATATTTCCTCTATCTGAATGATTGCCAAGCAACATCGAGACACAGCAACTCTAACTTACTAATTACTATAGAACGAAATGCAGTCATGGTGTATGTTTGTGTTGGATTTTACAATTGCATCAAACGTGATTCAGCCAATCATAATCAAGGACTGGATCCACCTGTTTTAGAATAGGTAATATCACACTTAGTTGATACATGATGTATTTTTGTGTGCCCGTATCATTAGTACACTTGTTATAAGAAGTGCTTGTTATAATCAGGGCTCCAAATGAACTTTTTCCTCAATGTCCCGAATTCTACTTTGTATTGTCAGTTACTTTAAAATTCCTCTCTAGTAAGTGAAATATCTCCTAGTAATTGTCTTGACTTAACTGTGCTTTACCCCTTTAGCATTTATATCTAGATTTTAAAATACATGTTGTTACCCACATGCTTCTAATTATGCTGCGATATAGATATTTAAGGCGAGACACTACAGGTGAATAGGGTAACATTTTAAACTAGCAGATATCACTATGAAACCTCCTCAGTTGATTACTGAGATCAACATAAGAAAAAAGGTTTTTCTGTAATCTGATGTTTAAATATAACAATTAGCCATTATCTCATTAAATATGTGCTAATTTGCATATATTTTAAAACACGATATGCTTCGGATCAAGGTCGCCGTAGTACATGACACATAAGAATGGGAACTTTTGGTGAAATTAGGAGAAATGTATACCTGTGCGAGTAGACTAAATGTCATGAAATAAACACCTAAATGAGCAAATCGGACTTATTGTTGTGGTAGGGTGAAAGAATACATGCTAAAGTAGCAAACTAGCACTAAATCTTGAAATTGGCTGATGCATGCAAAAATGTTTTCTTCACCTGCCGTGTCTCGCCTTAACCATACCGTCCATCTGATTAAAGCAACTGCAAAAAGGAACTTGTCCAAAATGTTCTCTCATGAATGTATGTATTTTTATGGCCTTGTTTTTGTAGGTTGCAGTGGGCTTGTCTTATCATGAAAGCTTTGCAGATCCACAGACAGCATTCCCATTGTAGTTGATGATCTGCTGCTGGTCAAGACATGACAGACAGTGTGAGGACCTTCCTGCGCAATGTTGCAATGGTTAGACACGTGATCCATAACACTTATTGAAGAAAAGTAATGCCTAATGTATACCCAACGCACCCGACCTGTTGCGCGGCAATCAAAATGGTCAGATGCTGGTGGTGTCTTTGCGCCTGGCAGCTGTGCTTTGCCGGTGCTATGCCCGGAAATAGTTCCAAATCTAAATTGGTCTAGTAAATCCCTTCATGTTATTTTGCATTGATATTTGCACTCGATGTGAATGTACAGGTTACGAGAAATAATTATAAAACATATTGAGTTGAGTTATTTGATTCAGTTTTGCAACGACATGCTAGCTGGACACTTTGGAATACAGCGACTATGCTAAGCTAAGGCTAACCGGGCCGTTTCTAGATTAGGACAGTGGCTGGGTCGGCTACAAAACGCTTTGGCTCACTCATCCAACTCGAGGGACTGTGGGGAGTGACCCAATTTCACCTGGGGGTGGCGTGTTCCTTTAAATAAGCCCATTCATTTTTAAAACGACTAGTCATGAAGTTTGAATAATAGTCAGTTTGAGAAGTGGGAAGTTAACTTGGCTAGGCTGCAGCGAAAGTTGCTGTTCGGATGACTGATTTGTTTACAGTCATGAACTAGACGTTGGATAAGTTAACAAAGTTACCAGTGAGAGTTCCAACCGAAAGAATTAAGGGGAAAGAACTAGGACCGAGGGACATACGCATTCCAGCAAAAGGTAACAAAGATATTTATTTTCAACCAAAGGATATCATTCTGCTAAGACCTAAAAAAAATCTCTTTCCACTTAGGGAGATTACACAAACTCATCTCATTAGCTAGCTGCACACACCTTAGAAACTAGATGGGAATGTCCCCCAGTTGTGAAGAGCAGCAAGCAAAGTCTGAAATATCATCAAAGAATCTAGTTGCTTCTGCCATTAACATCAATGGATACCCTGCCTCTGTTCAGGAGAATAGGCCTTTCCCACGTGATGTCGGCAGCTGGGTATTAGTTCGTCCAGTAGCAGTAATATACAGTCAAAACGTCATTTAACTTTGCTCTCAAATCAGTGCAGCTACGAGAGCAATGATTGCAAACGATAACTGAAGATAACGTTAGTCCTAACATTTAGGAGACCCGTGCTATACATAGCAGCAACTTCAGCTAGCTAACATGTTAGCAAGTTGGTTTGATGTAGACCTTCCACGGCGAAATCAGTCACATTGTTAAAATTTTCAAAATCATAGTTCTTAAGTTTTCACGAAGGGGCATAGTCTACCTTCAAAACGATACCTTTATCTAATGAATTGAATGTCACATTACTGAAATATAAACATTCAAAGGAGTTGAGTTCATCCTGTCATGCCAAGAGAAAAACGGAGAAATCTGCCTCTGAAGTTAACCGTCGGCTCAACACTCACGAACGCTTTGTACGGTCGCCGCTATTTTAAGATTTACGGTACTCACTTGTATACAACGACACAGCACGCGGATAGCTTGGTGGTTGTCAATGAGAGCATTTACCGTAAATATTGTAATAGAGAGGCAAAAACGTATGTATTTAGCTTGCAAAAATCACGATAGGTCTGTTTACACGTCTAAAGCATGTTTATACTTCAAATTTCGTCTCCTCTCCTTCACAACACCATCCCCGGGGTCTTAACAAGTGAACCGCGTTGGCTGGTCAGGGTTTTAAAGCATTTCCGGTCATTACACAGCAGTGGCAATTAATTTGCAATGACTAGCATGCTAATAGCGATTTACGCTAACGCACCTAAAGCACAGCTGTCGGTAACACATAGAAGTAGTTCACGGAGTTCCGTACAGCGTTCTATTTCGAAAACAACGCTAATACGTACACCACAGTGTTCCGTACAGTTAACCTTGTTGCCTTCTACGGCAACTCACTCGCTAGGCAGTGAGGCAGTCTGTCGAATATCCACTATCAAACCAACTTGAAGCTAGCTGAAGTTGCTGCTATATATTAAAGGGATATTCCACCATTTTTGGAAATAACGCTCATTTCCCACCTCCCCTCGAGCAAAACAATCGATATTTACCTTGTTCCCATTCATCCAGCCATTCTGTGAGTCTTGTGATACAACTTTTAGCTTCAGCCTAGCTTAGCTTCGCATGTTTAAGGCTTTATTTCGCCAACACTGCAAGACAGTAAGCTAGCCAAGGTTATTTTAACCACAACGGACAACGCGCAGAGTAAAAGGATGAACTCCAAACACACAATACTCACTCAAAGTTCGCACGTTAACTCTCCAAACGTTAACGCAACACAATGAATCAATGATTAGGCTAGCAAATAAAACAAAGACTACAATATATTGAGAGTACCAGCAGAGAATAATTAAGACTTCATTCGACTTACACATATATCTTATTTGTCCAAAACAGCCCATACAGTAGGCTATCCATAGATAGACACCTGCCTCTATTTCCCTACTCAGATCCCGTGCAGATATGTCCTTTGGCAATCCATGATTTCACGTAGGGAATGGGATTGAACCGGGTAGCTTAAGCAGTGGGCCGACAAGGCCAATAAAGAGTTGTGAGGAGATGGTAGAGGGGAAAAGAGATGCTCTATTTGCTGCGCAAATCAATTTAATCTGCGAAAAGCCCCTGCACTTGAGATTGGGACAGTGTTGACTGCGGCCAAAAGGTCCGAACGAACTTTTATTTAATGAATGAATGAATTAATTATTGTTTGCTTTATTTCATTGTGATATGGTCATGGAGGTGGTGGATCTAATTTAATACCTGCCGGATCCAATGTCGGAGGTTCCGGATCTCAAATTAAGCCTTGAATAGCTGCCGGATCCAAAGTCGGAGGTTCCGGATCTTGTTCCGGCTTGTTCCGGCTCAAATTAAGCACTGAATAAGACCAACTTAAAATGAAACCTGGCGTTTTCCTAGGCTGATTTGACATGGAACTACACTCTCATCTGGCATAATAATCAAGGCAACTTGCAAACTACTGGCACTACTACTGCTTGTTGTCTATGGGGACTATTTTCAGATGCTGCGTATGATATCACTGCGCCTATGGTACGTTTGCAAATTGCCTTGATTATTACGCCAGATGAGAGCGTAGTTCCATGTCAAATCAGCCTAGAAAAACGCCAGGTTTCATTTTCAGTTGGTCTTATTGCACTTTCTAACTTGAGAGGAGACACGTTTTAAATGGGAAAATTACCAGAAATCTTAGTCACTTTTAAACATGAAGCTAGCAGGCGAGAAGCTAATGGTCTAATCCGATTCAATGATCTATGCTAGGCTGAAGCTAAAAGTTGTATCGCCAGACTCACAGAATGGCTGGATGAACGGGAACAAGGTAAATATCGATTGTTTTGCTCGAGGGGAGGTGGGAAATTAGCATATTTCCAAAAATGGCGGAATATCCCTAGGGACCCTCTACTCACTACCACGTAAGTGTAGTGTTATTTGGAACAGTAGAAGAGGTATAAAAATAGCGTTTTGTAGTTGAGAAAGGACATGCCCGGGTCACTTCCAGGCTAACGAGTTTTGGCTAAAAACGGTGACCTCGAACTTTCTCAAAATACATCCGAATGAATCTAAAGTGCATTTCACTCCGGATTATCCCTTTAAGGATTAGGCTACTGACTTTACTCTCAAATCAAGGCAGCTATGTGACGGCAATGATCGCCAACGATAACAAGGAAAATGAAGATAAGAAATACATGTGGAATATTAATCTTACCTCAAGAACTGTAACCATATCACCATAGCTTTTGCATACGTTGGATGAACTGATACTCAGCAAAGCTTCAAAGCGGAAAGTGTCTGACGTTAGCGTGGGAAGGGCCTATACTGCTAATAGTGTCGCTACCACCACGCTCAAGTATACATGGTTACAACGTTCCACGTGACGTCACATTGTCGCACGACAAGTCGGGTGCGTGGACTGTACCGCCGCCTTAATATACTTTTTCAGGAATGTTTGCCAGCAGTACCAAAGAACTTCTTAAGTATTTGAACACATGCCAAAGTTGACTAAAAAGAGGAATATAAAATCATCTTTTGGAAATTGATCTTAATGGCCCTCATTTATCAACAGAGCGTAGAAACCAGCGAATATCTAAGCGCAGAAATCACTTTATGGCGGGGCTCATGTGTGATTCATCAAAGTTTCGTATCACTCCATTTCCAGCGTAAGAATAAACGTGTGTTGATAAATGTGGCGGCTGGAAACAAGCGTGATTTAAATATCACGTCCCTATATTATGCTCGTTTTAATGGCCTCGCCCCTAGAATTTACGACATGAAGGTGCATTATACATCCAAAAGAGATCATTAGTGATCTTGAGCCACAGTGACGTCCAGCTGTCCTTGTCATCAAGGAAGGTGGGAAACTAGAGCGCTTTAAGCGCAACATACTTTATTTTCGCAGAGAGAATGCATCATACTACAAATACATTCATTACAAAACCGTACGACACTGAAATTTGCCCTTTGAAAATAATTTCAAATATATAATTCATGAATGTTGCGTTTGCCAAAGAGAAAGTAATCATCTCCTAAATGGCTATCCTAAGCCATGAAATGTGTCAATATACAACATTACAGCAAATAGGCTGCACAGGTGTTATGTCCGAGATAGTCCATCAATTAAACTATTCAACTTTCTAATGCACCGCCGATTTACTGCTGCGCGATGCTATGCCGCCTGAAAAACTTGCGTACGCGAGTTCAGACTAGACGTGAGATTTGAGCGTATAGCACCGATCACATTCACATTGATAAATGCCATACTTTGCGTGGAAACAAGCGTACGCCTGTTTTACGCCTGTTTTTGGTCGTACACACGTTTCATAAATGAGGGCCAATGTCTTGACTAAAAAAATGAGGAAATATCAAACCTTTAAGGACACCAATTGTCTTTACAAATGAATAATGTAAATAAATAGATAACTGAATGAATGAATGAATAAATGTAAATAACAAATAAATAAATACATGTTTTTCCTTAAAATTCAGGAGTCATAAGTATTGGAACCCCTATGTTAAATTCCCATAGAGGCAGATTTTTATTTTTAAAGGCCAGTTATTTCATGGATCCAGGATACTATGCATCCTGATAAAGTTCCATTGGAATGAAATAACACCACCTCATCACATACCCTTCACCATACCTAGAGATTGGAATGGTGTTTTTTTCAGTTGGCCTATTAGCTGGTTTGATTTGCATTGAGCTCAATGAGAATGAAACCAGCTAATAGGCTAAGGAAAAAAACACCATGCTAATCTCTAGGCATGGTGAAGGGTATGTGGTGATGTGGGGCTATCCTGAAGCAGAAGCGGAAAGGAGTAGCTTTTTAGGTAGCTGTGAAACATACTGATAAATGTCTTGCAAGTCCCTTTGGGCTACTATTATTTTCAAAAAGTAAGCGATGGAATATGTTGAACAAAAATGAAAAGAAAAAGGTTATTATTCATTTTAAACATAGGACATTATATGGGAAAGTATTTTTTCAGTGTATTTGGTTGAATGATTACTGTCATTATCTGCAGAAATCATGTCATTGTGTAATTATAGGGGGTAAAGGACTCCATTGTAGGGATTGGGACAATCTCCAAACTTGATGCCCGCATACAGCAAAAAAGGGAAGAGCAGAGGCGGAGACGAACAAGTGGAGCTCTGGCACAACGGAGAGCACAAATTAATGACCGCAAGCCAGAGAGGTAAGAGAGTTTTAGGTGAGTGTTGTAATTGTAAACAGTTACATGGTGATCTCAGAGAGTGTTGAGAAGTGGCACCTGGGAGCAGACCATGGTTAATGAAGGGGGGGGGGGGGGGGGGGGGGGGGGGGGGGGGGGAAGGGAGCATGGCTGTGGACTGCTTTTCATTGGTGTATGGACCATAACTGATCTGTATGGACCAACACCCACAATTCAACACAGAGGTGAACCACTTATTGATCGCAAAGTTTTGCTGTAATGGTAATAATACAGTTTTTTCCCACCCCTGTGATAATAATTCCCTAAGTTCCAATGTAGAATTACAGAGAAAAGGAACAGGACATGGCAGTTGTCCATGTCTTAAAAGTTGACATTACTGGAGGAGTGTAAGAGCTTGACCACCTGACATTTAACAGATAGCCAAAGCTATTTGACTTTGCAAAGCCTACATTTGTATATGGAAAAACACAACATCTTGATAATTACATGAATAAGTCCATGGGATACTATCGTGATAAAACTGATTTTTATTGGAAAAGAGTTCAGCTTCCTCAATTGCTATGGTATGTGTAAGTTTGCATCTGCAAATTACCTAATTTACAACACTTTAGCTTTGCTACAGTCTGTGTAAGGGACAGACAATTAATTACACCATGAACTTAAACCTAGCGACTTTGGCCTAGGCTACAAGCACCAGGGCCAGAGTTCCTGCTGGGTTTGCATTTATAATGGGCCATTTTACCAGCTGACAAAAATCATGAAAAGTAAGTTCATCAAGACAAGACACTGCAACATTCTGCTGTAGCCACTAGTAACAGTCATTGTTGTGCCCAGTGCTTGATCTGCAGCCCTGGCAGTTGAGCAGGGCTTGTTACTATACTACACTATTATTCCTTTTAAGTCTTATTCTTATTGTTTATTCCCGTCAACCTGTTTTTTTTTGTCAGCTCCTTCTCCTAGAACTATGTCAACATCGCTCCAACACTCCACTACTGTTGGTTTACTTGTTCCAGTTTACTTGTTCAGTTGTCCTGTAGATAAAATAAAAAAAAAAATATATATGTTCAATGTCTGCTAAATTCCATAACCATAATCATAACATCCAGTATTTACTAAAAGTTGTGGAATTCAATATGGCCACCATGATGTCATAATATGCTAAATTTACTCCTCTCATAAACTTTGGATCATGCTCATTATTTGTCTCATTTAAATTTTCCCTGCATTTCTAATCACTTTCAAGCCACAGCCTTTTGAAAAAATGATGTCAAAATCCAGCGTTTTCTTCAAAAAAAAAAAAAAACCCTGGCGGTTAAAGGGTTAATTCAAAAATATATAAATAAATAAATAAAACTGAGGAGGTGTGAAGTTGATTTGGTATGAGGAAGATACAGTGCCTATAGAAAGTCATCATACCCTTTTGAAATAGTTACTTTTTTTGTCTTACAGCCTGAAATCAAAACCCATTTTAAAAAAAATCTTTTCCAGTTTTATTAACAAATTTAGCTGTACAACATCAAAATAATGAAAATAAAGTAAACAGTTCTGAAAATTAATAAAAAATGAAAAACTAGAATAACAGGGTTGGAAAAGTCATCATACCCCTGACTTAATACTTTGTAAAGCTCCCTTTTGCTTTCATTACAGCCATCAATCTGTTTGGATATGTCTCTATTATAGCTTTGCACACCTAGATAGGGGAATATTTGCCCAATTTTCCGTACAGAAATGTTAAAATTTAGTCAAATTCTGTAGGGAATGGCGATGGACTGCTATCTTCAAGTCAATCCACATATTTTCTATAGGATTTAAGTCAGGGCTCTGACTTTGCCACTCAAGGATATTCACCATCCTATCCTTAAGCCACTGCTTTGTTCTTTTGGCAGTATGTTTAGGATTATTGTCGTGTTGGAAGGCGAATGACCTCCCCATCCTCAGCTGTCTAGGAGAGGGACGCAGGTTTTCCTTAAGAATGTGGGTGTACTTGGCAGCATCCATTTTCCCTTCTATCCTGACCAATTGCCCAGTTCCCGCTGAAAAGAAACATCCCCACAACATAAAGTTGCCCCCACCATGCTTCACACTAGGTATGGTGTGTTTTGGGTGGTGTGCTGTGTTGGTTTTCGCCAAACATTGCGCTTGGAGTTCAGTGCAAAAACACATCTGGAATATTCTGCTACCATGTGGAAAAAGCTTATATGGTCAGATGAGACTAAGATCGAACTTTTTGGAGACTAAGATTGAAGTTTTTGGACTGAGCTCCAGGCGCTAACCAAACACAGTATACACACCCAAACACACCCAAAACACACCATACCTACTTTGAAGCATGGTGGGGGCAACATTATGTTTTGGGGATGTTTCTCTTCAGCGGGGACTGGGCAATTGGTCAGGATAGAAGGGAAAATGGATGCTGCCAAGTACACCAAAATTCTTGAGGAAAACCTGCGTCCCTCTCCTAAACAGCTGAGGATGGGGAGGTCATTCGCCTTCCAACACGACAAAAATCCTAAACATACTGCCAAAAGAACAAAGCAGTGGCTTAAGGATAGGATGGTGAATATCCTTGAGTGGCAAAGTCAGAGCCCTGACTTAAATCCTATAGAAAATATGTGGATTGACTTGAAGAGAGCAGTCCATCGCCATTCCCTACAGAATTTGACTAAATTTTAACAATTCTGCACGGAAAATTGGGCAAATATTCCCCTATCTAGGTGTGCAAAGCTATAATAGAGACATATCCAAACAGATTGATGGCTGTAATGAAAGCAAAAGGAAGCTTGACAAAGTATTAAGTCAGG
Organism: Sardina pilchardus; assembly: GCF_963854185.1. Lineage (NCBI taxonomy): Eukaryota > Metazoa > Chordata > Actinopteri > Clupeiformes > Clupeidae > Sardina > Sardina pilchardus. The sequence goes on along the minus strand of NC_084998.1, from coordinate 35,396,884 downwards.
GGTATGATGACTTTTCCAACCCTGTTATTCTAGTTTTTAATTTTTTATTAATTTTCAGAACTGTTGACTTTTTTTTCATTATTTTGATGTTGTACAGCTACATTTGTAAATAAAACTGGAAAAGATTTTTTTTTTTAAATGGGTTTTGATTTCAGGCTGTAAGACAAAAAAAGTAACTATTTCAAAAGGGTATGATAACTTTCTATAGGCACTGTAATGACAGTTCAGCATCCTGGTGGCTTGTGGATAGAAACCGTCTCTGTATCTGCTGAGACAGGTCTGCATGCTCTTGTACCTTCTACCAGATGGTAGGAGGGTGAAGAGACTGTGGCAGGGATGACTGGGGTCAGTGAGGATCCGCTTGGTCTTTCTCCTGCAGCGCTGGCTGTAAAGATCCTGAATAGTTGGTAACGCATCTGGAGCAGCTGACTCTCCACTGCTGTGTCCCCAATATAGATGGGTGTGTGCTCCTCTCCCTGCAGTCTCCTGCATGTCACACATAGAAAATGCAATTCAAAATGACAAAACAGGACTAATGTTTCTATATCCTCCACAAGCAGGTCAACTAAATAGGGCTTCCTGCATGGGACTCAAGTCCTTCTTTAATCATGTGGCATGACCACAGTTATGCTGTAGAAATGTAGTACAATGAAGTACAATGCAGTTATGCATAGATGCAGACTAATCTAAACACCGAATATTTGACTTAAACAGAAAGGGGTATTTAACTACCAAGGGGTAATTAACTACCAGTTCAACCTATTATTTTAGGAAAAGTGCTGGTAAAAGGACAGGTAACTTTTTAATAAAGAGCTAAATTAAAGAAAAAGATGACTGATACTCTCTAGAGCAGTGGATCTCAAACTTTTCACAATGAGTACCACCTCAGAGAACAATTACATTTACCACCATTATGAGCAGCATTAAAATACGGTAGCGTAGGCCTACTTAAATATATTCTACATTGTACATACTATTGTTTTCCTCTAGATGTAATGATTTTTCATTATATATATCATTTGAAGTGATTATTTTGTCTTCATGGAAAAAAAACTTCTTGGAGACTGAGTACCAGAACAGAGAGTCCGCGTACCACCAGTGGTACCCGTACCACAGTTTGAGAACCACTGCTCTAGAGGCTTTTATCTGTTTTTAGTGACACAGACTTGCAACAGTGAGTTAGAGAAGCTTACCTGTCAGGTGGTGATGCTACCACTGCTTTATTATGTCCAACAAAGGGACAAAAAATATTTTGAGAATGACCAGTGATGTATTAATATGTAATGCACTCATTTCATCTCTGTCATCTTCTCTTCCATTCAGTGAACCAAAATTAGCCAGCCGGATCTTTCAGTGTTGTGCATGGAATGGAGGAGTGTTTTGGGTAAGTCTGTTATTTAGAAATCACAGAGAGAATTACTGTTAATTAATCTCACGGTGTGGTAAATCATGGCAATTATCTTCACAGCTCAGTATGTTACTCTTCTACCGAGTGTTTATTCCACTCTTACAGACTGTAACAGCCAAAATCATAGGTATGTATGTTCTTACATTTATTTGGAATATGTCATTTGCTTAAACAATATGTTCAATATCAGTAAAATATATTGTAAAATGTGGTGACCCAGGCTTAGGATGTGTCTGATAGCAAAATAGTCAAATTTGTACTGTTGTTCACTTTGGCCTATAATCTGTCATGCAAAGCATCTGGAGTTATGAGTTAATGAATTAAGTAACAATAACAAGTATGCAGTGTTTCCCACAGAATTGGATTCTATTTGTGGTGGTAGCTGATTTGGTTACAACACCTCAAATTATTATTTAGCATTAAAGCTTAATAGCATAGGCCACATTCCACCTGTGAGCTAAACTATTACACATATAATTTTTGCTTCATTTGTAACTAGGTGGCGCTATACATGAAATGAGTGGTTGTAGGATGGGGGTTCCAGTCCAGCGGGGGGCGGCGATGGATCAAAGCGAAAAACAATGGTTCCATGTCATTCTTGTGGGGCTACATGCCCACCAAGTTTCATGCACCCCGGTCTTTCAGTGACCCAGGAGATCTTGACAGAAAATTACTAATGCGAAAAAAAGCAACAAAAAAAAAACCGATGAAAAAAAACCTATATGACCGCCACTTCGTTGCGCTGCAGTCATAATAATGTCGGCCCTTGAGGGTTTTTTTAATTGCGACACCGACACCAGTAGTTGCCAGACATCCAGAGCTTTGATTCAAGCCCAAATTCGCTGCGCAAAGTTTTCACAAAGTAGCAGATGTGTATTTGTTTGTAATCACCTGGAAGTGATGCAGGTGAAAAAGTTTGATGCTAAGCGGAATAGCAATTTAGCCCGTTGTCTTCTATGCAATGCTTCTGTGTACTAACTACAATCTTTAAACCATTGGTAATGTGTTATTGGATGTCCATGCAGAGGAGGGGTGGTGAGGCCCATTATAGCCCTTTTCAGACAGGTTTTGCGCACATTTTGCAATAATTGCTTACCGCATTTCTGACGGTAGCGGACTTTCAGACATTAAGCATATATGCGCAATGTATACGGCCACCTGTTGTTCACATCTAATGTAGAATTTCCGTCAATTGGGCTTTAGTTCGCTGGGCAGATAATGACGCCTAATAAATGCGGCCGCACTGACAGCTGTGCATGCGAGTGTAGTTTTCACACCGGGAGTAGCCTTGCTGCATTACTGTAGGTTACGAAGGTAACTATGGATCTGTGAGACCGAGGGATGACCGTCACCATCCCTTTTTAGACCGTAGTGACGGTCAGAGTGAGGTCGAAACAGATCTGCAGCTTGTTAAGAGAGATGTAGGCTAACTGTTCAGTGATATCGGGCACTTTAAATACACATAATACTTCCCAGTATTACACATAATACTTCCAGCAGGAAAAGTTCCGATAGTAGATATGCGGATATATGCATTCAGACAGCACAACGAAAAAAAAACTGCCGTAGAATGTCCGTGAACATTGTGTAAATACACGACTGTCTGAAAGGGGCTTATGAGAGAGCTGGGCATATATGCAATAGACTTAAGCAATAAGCCCCTCGAGGCCGTAGTTTACACTGATTTTAGAACAGCTAAGGGGCGTTGTTAGACACGACGCAAAGCGGAAAATGTGAATGTATGGAATCACAATGCCTGATCAGGGCTCTACAGTGTGACCATTTCACTTGCATATTTGGCTGGAATATATGAAATATAGCTGTAACAAAAAGATACAAGAGTAGCCTAACATTCCGGTTTACTCCGAAAATAGAATGCTATCAACAGCCATCTATAGAGACCGTGAAGGTGTTACTTCTGCCAGATTTAGTGCCAACAACAAGAAGCTCAGACTTGTACTGTTTAGCTCCAGTAGGTTCAATAGGTTCTAGTCATCCATAAATATATATCATGAAGACATGGAATACTTGTGTAGGTTTTGTAGACATACGCTATATTGTCAAAAGTATTTGCTCGACCTCATATTATGGATTATGTAAGGGATAATGTATAGAACGCCGGTAATTATCGGAAAATAAGTCCCGACAGGATGAACAGACGCGTAGCGGAGGGGTTCTGCTTCGTCCTTGTGACGGACCGCTATGCGGCCGCACATGTAGACTGCCATAACAGCGGCAAGTTTGAACAGTTTACACGCACACCCGACATTGTGACATTGCACCGGTTAACATATGCTTTCATTTCAGTTCATACAATTAGAACACAACACGTTCATTTTCATCCAACAGTTCCAAGTTTATTTGACGTCGCGCACGCAGTCTGTTTCTGTTTGTTTCGTTATCTACATGTCCTTAGTTTTGATTATGATTATTTTACCCGGCGTGAGCGGTGTGACTTCCTCCGGCTGGCATATCCAGTTAAAGGAATTCGTGGTGATTGGATGCCAGAATAAGTGTCCACTGGAAGGCACCACCATTGCAGATGTCGGGGGGAGGGGAGAAGATTATTGGGACTGTGATTAAGTGATTTGATATTGGTTATGATTATTCTTATTTAAGAAATATTATTTACTTGACTATTTATTCTAAGGTGGCCATGGTCCTTGAATGTGTTGCTAGTCCTAGTCTTCCCCTGTGTGTCTTCAATGGTTTGATCAGCCAGTATATATGTTTCCCGAGTGTGTCATTGTAGGAGGTCAGTCATTATGTTCAGTTCTGTTTGAGTCACCATTATCTGGATTTCATTTGAGTTAAGTTCTGTTTTGTAGCTCTAGGCCTGAGAACTCTCTTTCGAATTATTTGAAGATTTTGTTATGATTTCAAGTTCTGATTTTTGATTTTTATATGTTTTGTTGGAATAAATCCCTTTTTTGAAACCTTTATCTCTGCATCCCCGTTGCCTTGCTGCCTGGTCCCTCACAGTTCTGAAGGGACTTATTTTCCGATAATGACCGGCATTTTATACATTATCCTGCTTATTATACGGCTACTTACCAAAACGAGAAAATAAACTTAACTCAATGTGTCTTTAGCAATGACTTGGCTACTGTTTCGTGGCTTCTGCTAGAACTAACAGAATAAGTAGTTCGCCACAGTTGACAGTTGTTACACTGTAAAAAAGAAACATGATAAAAACACTAAATCTGAGGTAAAAGATACTCAAAACAAGTGAAAATTATCTGTCCATGCAGCAAGATAATTTTACTTGACAAGATTTCTTGAATGAAAGTTAATTATATCTAGAAATAAGATTCTAGTGTAACGTTGAACACTTAAAATAAGACATCACTCTTAAAACAAGATGAATTATCTAACACTTCTAAATCTATGTTTTTTTTTTATCTTGATAAGTTAAAAAAAAATTGCAGTGTAGGTGTTACCTGGCAACATACTTAGTAGCTGAGTTTCACATTCAAAGAAATTCCATTGCAACCAGCGAACGGATTTGTTGCTGATTGATATGAAAGACGTGAATTAAAAGCACAAAACCCGTTGCCATTGTCAACGGTCATTATATAGATTTAACAGACCTCCGAACGTTGGGAAGGCCTGTTAATGTGAATGGAACTTTCTGCAGCTCTCTGAAGAGCCGTGTAATAAATTATATTAATACCATTGATGTGTTAACAGATGAGATATTCATACATTTTAACATAGAGGGGGACACCCCTCTTAAGTGAACCTGTGTTATTTTGTATCCCTAGAACTTATTTGAATGTGTGAATTAAATGCTAAATTTACATTATGTACAAACATGGGCAACCATTCTGCTGTCCCTGCTCTGTGAGGTAGGCTAAGCATCACTTTTAGACTGTTTATTTTCTTCTCATGAAATGATGTGCACAATGCCAATAGTGCATTTACAATGTAAATACGGCATTGCCAATGCAAACACTTTTACTCAAAGTAAAGCCATTTTATAACCCTGGATCCCAAAATCAGGTGTGGTCCATGGAAGTGGTTTTCTGTTAGCATGTACTAAATATGGCTTTTATTCACAGGTGACCCATCACTTCATGGAAATGTGTGGTCCTGGCTGGAGTTCATTTTGACATCTGTATTTAGTGCTCTCTGGGTGCTTCCTCTTTTTGTGCTCAGCAAAATTGTTAATGCCATTTGGTTTCAGGTGAGTCTTAGCTGACTGTCCTTTTTCCCTCAGAATTGTATCCATGCTATCCAGCTGTTGGCTAGACTCTTTAAATTGACTATATTGTGTTGTAAATACTGGGATGACTTTTAGCCTGTGATGAGTTTTCAGTATTGTTTGTTTGTTTGTTTCATACCTCCCCAAGGATATAGCTGATCTTGCTTTTGAAGTTTCTGGACGAAAGGCCCAGCCCTTTCCCAGTGTTAGTAAGATTGTTGCAGACATGCTCTTCAATCTCATCCTCCAGGCCCTCTTCCTTATTCAAGTAAGAGAGACTGTGCTTTTAGTCTTTTTATGTTACTATTTTCTTCAACATTTCACTATAAAATGTTGATCCAAGAAATGTTACAGTTTTTTTCATTTCGTTTTCTAAAGGGCATGATTGTTAGTCTCTTTCCTATTGACGCGATTGGACAGATGGTTAGTCTCCTACACATGTCTCTGCTGTACTCTCTATACTGCTTTGAATACCGCTGGTTCAACCATGGTGAGTTGTGTTTGTTGTTGGGTTTTCCCCCCAAAATACTCTTCTAATCAGAAGCATTCTCTTAGTCTTGAGTTGCAAATTTCTTAACTTGCATTTTTTTAGGTATCGAAATGCATCAACGGCTATCAAATATTGAGAGAAATTGGCCTTATTACTTTGGCTTTGGTCTACCTATGGCTCTGCTGACTGCTCTTCCATCCTCATATATCATAAGGTAGTTATTTGACCTCTCATACTATTTGGACTTACAGGGATAAGTCAGGGCATGTTGGATAATTAGGAAGCTACCCTGGAGATAAAGAAGTATTTTTAGTTTTGTAAGTGCAAAAAACGTCTGTTTGTTCAGTCAGTGCAGTATCTTACTATTATTCTGATCCATACAGTTGATTTCCGAACAGACCTCTAGAAGAAGAATTTAGGTTTTGCACTGATTGCAGAGTATTTATACCCTTTCTGTACACTAACAGTGGGCGTTGCATTCAATTGGCCAGTTTCACGTGAATCACGTGTATTTTATTTATTTTTTCCCAAGTGAAGCTGCAATGACCCAGACAACCATCTGGTGGCACTTGTGAGCAGGGTTAGGAATGTCGGCATTTACCACTAGCAATCCAATCCAACATTCCAAAAAGTGAATTAAATCCCGAAGCAAGCTGAACATCTTTTCTGCTTTTAATAGAGCCTACTGATAGATGCTCCAAACGATATGCAGTCTCACAATAAAAACCTGTTATTGTTTATGAAGAGGCATCGGGCTGTTTCGTTTAGGTTTGTTTTGCTGTCACTAATGGTTTCATGAGGTCACGAAGCCAGTGTCAAGCTTCCATTTAAAAGCATAGGCCTAATAAGGCTTATGTCCGAAGCGCCACTTGTGTTGTCTTTATTGGCTCAATCAATACCTTTTATCTCAAATTTGCAGATAGGTCGATGGTGGCAACATTAAGCTGGCAACAAAACAAAATTGTTCACAAATGTTATTCTTGATTCTAAATAAGGGAAACATAAATAAAAACCGACGCACCACTAACCTCTTGCCTATATTATATATTTATTTGAAATGTAAGCTGACTGTTGTCAAATTTGTAAAATAAAATACAGGAGCAACTATATGGTTTTATGCTCTCTTATGCTGTTTCATTCCGAACTGAAAGCGATAAGTTCCACTTTGCATAAATAATTCCTGAACCGTTTTGATCAGGGCAAAAAAATACTTATCAGTGTTGCAGACATTACATTCTTTTCCAAAAAAATACTTCTCATGGTGTTCACGAATGTTATTCTTGATTCTAAATGCGGGCAACGATTAAAAAATAAAAAGTCCCGTATTCCGACGCACCACAAACATCTTGCCTATTTAAATATTATATTATGTGTCATAAAAGTTTGGACTTTTTCGTAACAAAACAATTTCATTTGAACTATGGACTGTAGGGCTGGGATAAACGATTATTTTTTAAACGATTAATCTAGCGATTATTTTTTCGATGCATCGATAAATCTAACGATTGATTTTTTCAGTTCGATTCGATTATCGATTATCTCCCCACTAATTGACTAATAGCTACATGTTGATTTACATATCTGAATGAAATAAAACATGAATGTCTTAACATGGCAATGTATGTTTATTGCTCTTAAAATTCCAAAATGAAAGACTGTACAAGTGCAATATGCATTCTAAGTCAGAAGTAGCATTCAATAAAACCTTGAAGCCTTGAAAACACTGGGAGTGTTGTCGAAGGAGACAAGATCCCAACTGTCATCAATAAAATGACAAGTTAAGTATAGGCTTATTTTAAGTCTTTGGGGCCATAGGGCCCACCTACACATACTGTATACCCCTATCAAATCATCATCATGATGATCATTATTACCATTATTATTATGCTGTGTTAAGTGTACTTTCACTTCAAAGCAGTCAATGTTTAAAGTGCTAGCAATGTTCACAAAAAAGTTTGAAAAAATCAGAGCCCTGCAAATAGTAATGTAAGATACAGTATAATTACAATAGCTAATTGCTTTTGCATGGTTGCATGATAAATACTTCTGACAACAGCAATTATATAGGTGCTATTGTTTTGGGATGTTTCCCTCATGCAAGCATCAAACTCTGGCAAATGGAGACAAAATTGACATGCTTTTTAATGAAATTCCATTTGAATCTCTGAATGTAAGGATTCAGAAACACAATACCAACTTTTGTCTATGTATTACGGCCGAGCAGATGGGCGTCTCAGCCGACAGCGCCGGAGGTTTTATGGAAGCGGCCCGACTGTAATTGCTAGCTGGGAAATCACTGATCTGGAGATTTTTAAATGAAAGACTTAGGCTACAATCTTTTGACCATATTAAGATTTGACTGAACTATACTCTGCTCTGTTTCAAGAATCCATGTTGTTCTATTAAAAGTTGTTAAATAATTAAACAGCCTTCCAACAGGTTGAAGCCGAACTTGCCACCAACGTTATCGTTTAGTTTCAGTTTCTGTCGCGCAAACACGCACATGCATGCATTCAATGAATGCTTATACCAACACTTAATTGTGTTGCTCTATGTTTAATCACATCGAATTAGCAAGTATTTCCTCCTGATTGCTGAAACGTTTGTTTTCTTTTTCTGTCGGGTCGCGGTTGCTTGATCAATTGCGCAACAAATTATCAGGTGAAGCACCGAGCCTAATTTCACTCCACGCCTCACGACCAAGCAGTCTACATGCAGACCGGTGCAGCTCTGCGGCCCATAGTTAGAGAAACGCTGCAGAGGAACGAGTGCGTGCTGCCTTGCACTTCTGAAAGTCTGAGGAGTCACTCTCGTTGCCGCCAACCTGATTTTGACAACATATCGATTCTCATATTTTGAACCAACGTATTTTTTGCGTCGAACTAATCAATTAGGCCGATGCATTGTCCCAGCCCTAATTGACTGCCCTTGAAGGAAGTTTGATTGGACTTTAAGTTGACAGAAGAAGAAGAAACACACTAGACACTAGGGCTATCAATCTTCCTCTAGTATCCCATTCGAATTTCATTCATTATTATTTTTCTAAATTCGAATTATATTCGAATATTTAATGATCAATTTTGACTTATTAATATTTACTATTTTTCTATCTACTCACACTGTAAAAACTGGCTTAGCCTATGCCACTGCCATTATGACATCGTAGTTGACTTGTTTTACGTGAGAGCTGTCTTGCTAAGTAAATTATAGCCCTTTTCTGACTGAGAAACATTACATTCACGTTACAGAAATAACGGGCTCAGGGGGATTTCGCAGTGTGAAAGGTAGACGTGTTGTGGTCCCAGGTTGTCTGAAGCCGACTGCTAAATATAGTCAACACAAAAAAAAAACACATTCGAATTATAATTTTAACATTCGAATAGTATTAATTTTTTACAAATTTGAACTATATTCGAATACCGAAATTCGTTCCAACAGCCCTACTAGACACACGCTAGAAGCACACGTTTGCCCTGTGGAAGCCTTAAAAATTTTGACTTCATTTATTTAAAAATGATATGACCTCATGAATCCTATGGTTGTGTGTGTGTTCTTCTTGTCTTTTTTGACCTAAAGGCTAATGTTTATAGGGGATGCATCTCAGTTGTTAAATTTGCACATAACATATTTGCATGGTCTTCTTTTTCTCGACTCTGCTCTTTCTCGGGGCCTCAGTGCAGGAAATTAAGGCTACATTAATTACTCGGAGTGGTGGAGGTTTTTTGTAAAATGGGCTTAAAATAGGCTACAATTGTATTTGGCAGAGGACATAGGCTGCTAGTGACAAAATCCAGGAAATGCTAGGAAAGTGTCGCTTCAGCGTGGCAACCACGAAGCTCTTCACATTTTGAGGCAGTGCTCGATACCTCTAGAACAATCCCAGTTTGTGGTCTGTATGAAAGTCAAACTTTCATTTAAAAGCATTTATGCTGGCAACAAAACAAAAGGAATCACAAAGGTTATTCTTTATTCTAAATACGTACCGCCATGGCGATAAAGAGAAAGAAGGCTATGTTGTCACCTGTTGTACCTGTCAAATTTGTCAAATAAAATACAGGAGAAACTATATGGTTTATGCTCTCTCCTAACCGAAAGCCGGAAAGGAGTAGTAGGCTCACTGTTGCAGACACACACTCAACATAGACTATACAAAAGATTGCTAATAACCCAAGCTGATGTGTGAAACTGCTCTTGGGGGGTGGGGTTTTTTTTGATACATGATTTAAGGCACAGAAGTCAGCTCACAGAGGGGGGATGGTACAGTTAGGTTATGGCTCCGGTGCCGCCGCTGACCATTTTGGTGCCCTAAGCAGAATCGCTTTGTGAATTGAAGTATGTGATGACACGTTGCTTCACATTTCTGTTTGCAATTAAAAGTGAATTATGAATCTGGTAGCCACCTATATAGCTATCTGAATGGAATGCCTCAATCGGCACGGCATAATGCTTGGAAAATGAATTATTCAAGACTCAAAAGTCAAAGTAACTAATTGTTATAATACAGTTAGATAATGCTACGTGGTAGAGACAGAGAGCCCAAAAAGTACCTTCTTGCATGCAACATGGCGTTAGCAAATTGTCACATTGTAAACGTTCTCGAGTGAAATGCAGTTTGCATTATTTGCAGTATTTTGCTTGAAACTAGGCTATAGGCCTACGCATCCAAAACGTCTGCTGCATGGGTGCATCTGGGTAGCCTTCTCTGTTCACTGAATGCTTAGTGCTGGCATACCAACGTTCAATTTCACTTTGTTTGTGTTGTTTTCAACTCTTTCACCACTATTGATTCAGGTCTATGTAAAATATGAATAAACAAATATAACCTCATCATTTGATGCATTTAACTATGCAAAACGAGGGTCTGTGTTACTTAAATACATGTGTATATTGTATCAAGCCACATAGAGTGTAGTTTGGCTATCACCATACTAAGCTCAATCTTTTAAGAATGAACATTAGTATGGGGAGGCTGCGCTTTATTTCTACTGTGATCAATGGGCATTGTTCAAATTACTCGCTTGGATAGTCCTTCAACCAATCTGACCAACAATCCGGTGTGTCAGCTAGTTTCTGATTGGAGCCAAAGGTTCTGGCAGGGAACAGAGGAGATATGTGCATATTTCCAGATTTGTTGGAAGTTCAGGCAGGGTTCACCCAGCCTACATGGATTGGTCAATTTTGTTCAAATTTATTGTGATCAATTTTGTCATATTTTTTAGTGGCTGTCTGCTCTCCATCAAAATGTGTTTGAACCCTAATCAAATGTCATATATGACATCTTTTATCAGTGGCTGTCTGTTCTCCATCCTGTTTCCCCTCTTCATCATCAGCGCCAATGAAGCCAAGACTCCAGTAAAGTTATAGTGAGTATCACATTTAAACCTGTAATTTTTTACCCTCTCCAGATTTCGTGGTGATGTAACTGTTAACATGACAACATTTCTACTCTGTTATTGTCTCTTAACAGCCATTTTCAGCTGCGCCTTTTCTCCCTTGTTGTGCTCATCAGCAACAAGCTGTTTCACAAAACAGTTCATCTCCAGTCCTCTCTAACATCCTCTACCTCTAATGAGAAACTGCCTTCCCCTCACGTGTCACCAGTTCTTCAGTAACCAATGCCTTTTCAGTGACATCCAGGAGTGAGAATATAGAGAGCACAATCTGTTTCCAAGGCAATTAAGTATTTATATGGGGGAGCCAGAAAGGAATAGGTATTCTTTTTGCTATCATTTGGGATTACATATGTTTAAGTCTTTCGACCATCTGTATACCCTGAAAATGGATTGAGCAAATGTAAATGACAAATGTTCCACTTAACCTCACAGTTCCTGTGTTTGTGTGCCATCTGAATGGGTTGGAGTTTTTAAGAACAGCGTGGCCCATATTTCAATTTTTTGTGTTGTCCCCAAATTACTGTTTATGTTAATTTAACCTGTGGCCTTTTGATTAAAATATTATGCTATCTCTTTTTTCCCCTCATGTATTGCACACTAAAAGACAAAATGTTGAAGAGCATGGTTTCTTTTGGCCTGTAAGCCAATTTTCAGCTTGTGGCCAACATGTAGGTAAAAACAGAACATTGGCCATTGAAGATAATAATGTTAATGTCAGAAGAATTAAAGAAAAGATAAGAAAGAAAATACTTTTAAAGTGTTTTATATGTGATTATTGACCAAGAAAAGGACAACATAATAATGAGTCAGATACAGTGGGGAGAACATGTATTTGACACCATGCTGAAGTTGGTTAAAAAGAGGAATATAAAATCATCATTTGACAATTGATCTTAATGCCTCAATTAAAAAAAATGAGTAAAAATCAAACCGCTAATGACACCAATTTTCTTTGTGATTGAAGAATTTATCATAAATAAATAAATGTTCTTCCTTAAATGCTAAGGGGAAGGAAGTATTTGACCCCTATGTTAAAGGAACACTTTACCCAGGGGATAAAGGGGGTTTTACAGACATGGGCTGCTGTAAAAGGTTGTCATGCAAACATAAAATCTAGGATGTCCCAGGAAACCTGGGTGGACAACCCGGTCAATAAGCTGCTGTTTGTGTGTTATCGCCCTTTTTATTTCCATTATAAGTCTATGGACCCTATATATTATGGGGTGAATAGGGTAAAAAATTTTAACAAATAGATATCCCCACAAAAATTCCTCAGATGATTATTTCAGGCATGCAAACTCCTCACCTTTCGGCGAAATTCGTCGTTTGGAATCAAACATAGGTGACTTACATGATTCATGCAGATCCGATGAGAAAATATTTGGGCGGGGGGGGGGGGCGGTCAAGGTGAATAGAATTTACAACTGAGTTTAAAAATCAGGCGCAGACGCTAACACATCTTGAGGTGTTTCCAGAGCCGCATTTAAAACGTGTCTGATCAGCAACGGATGCGTGAATGTAGCCCCTATGCGTTTAATAAACATTGGAAGCTAATTGTTGACAAAGATGCAACACAAACAGAACGCGCACGCCAAGTAGGCTATAGCCTCCCTGTTGTGAGCGCAGATGCGTCTGAGATGTCAGGTGAAATAGTGATCCTAGGAGAGATGCCGAGGGATTTCACAGGTGGGCTAGTTGAAACTTTCAACTTCTATTAGAAAAAGACGCTGAGATTAGTGTAGCAACGTAGCATAGGTTGTTTTCTTCTAAGGTTCGTTTTGTCCAGAGACACAGTTGAATGACATGATAATGCTGTCTTTTGCCTATGTAACTCAAATGATTCGCTAGTAACGTAGCCAAAAAAAGTTGCAACTGCTTCAGACCAGAAATGTGTAATAACTTCATTGACAGAGAGAGAGAGAGAGAAAGAAAGAAAGCGGGTCTCTCACACTTTGGAAGATTTTTTTCAATTTTTTTTCACTTTTTTTTTTTTTTGTTGTTGCTTTTTTTTTCGGGGGGGGGGGGGGGGGTTGCGCACTCTTCTCACCTTTTTCACCCCTGACCCGTTTTCATGCCTGTTATTTACATTAAGGCAATACTTTTTTGTATTGTAAGTTTTTTAAATATCATGTACAAATATGTAAATGAGGCATCATACACTTAAATGTATGCAATAGCCTAATTATCAAAAGTTTGGCCTGTACCTTATGGGTAAATACAGTAAGAAATAGCCTAGGCTGAGCCTAACCTATATATTTTCTAGGATCTTACACCCTGTAGATATGATTTAACCCTCTGGAGTCTAAATCCCCCCTGGGGATTTGAAAAACTGTTCCAAACACACATCTGAATCTTTGAGTGAGTTTTTATACTAGAAACATACAGTACCCTCCAGAATTATTGGCACCCTTGGTAAAAGTTTACTAAAAATAGGTCTAAAAAATTATCTTTAGGTGGTTTATTGTACTCCCACAATGAAAACAATGAGGAAAAATACACCCTGCAAGGGAAGCAAATTTATTCTGAGAAAAAGGAAAATCTCATAAAGAAATAAATGTTTACTGTACTGGGTACTGTATTCGTGACACCATTAGAATCCTTTAATCAACTAGTTTCCAAATATATTTGTTTTAAAAGAGAATGCATCAATGGCACTTTGCAAAAACAATAAAAGAAAATCCTAGGATTTCAGTCCTCTCACCTGCAGTAGGCCCATTCAAAATGCCCATTCACCTTCATTTGCATTTGAAAGAGACACTCACTAAGTGACACATTTAATCTGACTTGTTTCCCATTTTTAGTAAAACTACATAACATTTTTTTATTGTATTTTTACTTATATGGAGCCAACACCATTGTTTTCAAGGTACAAACTTCAAAAGCCTTAGCTCGATATATTTATAGTGGGTTTTTGACCTTTGACCTTTGAACTTTGACCTCTAGAATAAAACCATGGCTCCGTTCGAATTGGGAAAAACTGCTGCCTCCTAAGATATCCATCTAGAGAGCAAGGCAGCGAAGGCCGTTCGAAACCGGAAAAACTTCTAAGATATCTTAGAATTCCTGAATAACGGTCAATTTTGAAGGCAGCATCGATGTACACTTCAAGCTGCCTTCTACCCAGAATCCTTTGCGGCCACATCTGAATCTCTGTGAAAACAAAACAAACATGGCTGCCGATATCGGTAAATGACTGCCGAATCTGTTGAAATGTCATTTGTGTGACGTTATTTAGCTTGGATTTGTGAAAAGTAGATTGAAAATAAACGATTTACTACCTGGTTATACCATTGTTGTACGCACTAATAACGCCTGGTCTGATATATTAGCTGCCAGTGAAACTATTTTATACCGTTAGCCTGCTAGCTTATGTAGGCTAATTTAGTTTAACGTCAGGCAGCTCATTTTAAAATTACACATTTAATATAAAGTCATGTCTAGTTAGAGAGCTCTCTATTTAGGGAGGGAGGCAGTAGGCAGCTGCCTTCCGATTCGAACGGAGCCTATATGTGCCACTTTTGCATAGGTGTTTTTATTTAGATGAAAAACTTAAAAATCTCAAGGTATAGCAGACTGCCTCAAAGTGCCTGAAAAGGCCCCGGACCTCCAAGTGTTGATATGTGCTGAGACAAGTCTCACCTTCTTCCACAACATTTGACAATGAATCTCTCTAAAGTATTTGCGGTAACACTTTAGTTTGGGGTGTCGCTGTTACAGTGCACCTACCTAATTAGGTACAGTGGTACCACCTGTGCAACAACATGTACTATCAGGTACTATCATTGTACTTGCATTATGTATTTGTGGGTACCTACATATAGTTGTTACATTGTAATACTGAGTGCTTTTACAAAACTTTACCAATTTGCCTACATTTTTCATCAGAGGCAAAGGGCTGACCTGAGACCTGCTGGATGGGGTAAATCTGGTCATGAAAGATTTGATATACAAACCATTCTTAGCTCCAGTCAAGGGGAATTTATAACGTGTCTGATCAGCAAGGGATGCATGAATGTAGCCCCTGCCCTATGCGTTTAATAAACATTAGTGGAAGCTAATTGTTGACATAGACGCAACGCGAACAGAACGCGCAAGCCAAGTATAGCCTCCCTGTTGTGAGCGCAGATAGATGCGTCTGAGATGTCAGGTGGAATAGTGATCCTGGCGAGGAGAGATGCCGAGGGATTTCACAGATGGGCTAGTTGAAACTTTCAACTTCTATTAGAAAAAGATGCTGAGACTAGTGTAGCAACGTAGCAGGATGTGTTCCTCTAATGTTCTTAAAGTTAGCGAAATTAGACAAACATGTAGACATAACGAGTTATTTTGATGAAGAATACGTGCAGTTTGAACCATCTAGATTGGCAATAGTTGAAGCAAACAGGCAGACATTATAAGTATATCAAAGGCTAGTGTGACAGTTGAATTAAATGAGACGTAGTTGATTGACATGATAATGCTGTCTTTAATGCTGGGCCCTGTTACTCGAAGCACACTGCACACTGCGTATAGACGTTACGCAAAGCCTACGCAAAAGATATACAACTCAAATGGTTCGCAAATGATTCGTAACATAGCCAAAAAAAGTTGCGACTGCTTCAGACCACACGTAACGCACGTAACCGTTTGAGTTATGTGTGTGACTTGCGACAAGTTTCAGTTACACCCGGATCATTACGAGTTCGTAAGCCATGCGTAACGTAAATTTACATTTGATTGTCGAGTTGCAGGACCCTGATCAGAAGCCTAGTCTGTGCCTACAGGTAGCCTACAGGTTAACCTGTAATATGAAGACCGTTCACATAACTTTATTGGTTGGTTAAGCACACTAGCACAATATAACCACAATCTGTAGTAGCCTAGGATGCATGTTAAAACGTTTAAAAACAATTAAAAAAATTAAAGCCTATCTACCCTATTTTATATAATAATATTAGTTTGAAATAGTGAGTGTCTCAAGCAAGTTTATTGATTACCTGGTTTGGTCCAACAAATAGTCAGACTTATCCTTATTCTGTTTAAGTGTCCATTAGGCCTATGAAATCATCAGAAATGTGTAATAACTTCAAGCACAGAGAGAGAGAAAGAGAAAGAAAGAAAGCGGGTCCCTCACACTTTGGAAGATTTTTGTCCTTTTTTTTTAATTTTTTCCTTTTCAGAGAGGGGGGGGGGGTTCGAAGAGTCTTCTCACCTTTTTCACCCCTGACCCGTTTTCATGCCTGACATTGATAATGTACCCCCGTGAAGGCCCGCCCAGCCGCTTGGCAGCGGCCACCTCCTCCAGCCGCATGTTGGTTATTACGCCCGGCCTGTGGCCGAACAGGGAGGCCACGAAGCAGGCGAAGTTACCGTAAAAACGGTAGCGGCTCACCTGCTTCGCTCCATCGAGGCTCCCCTCCAGGTCGTCTGCGGGAGAGAAGAGACAGATGACGGTTAGTTTGCGGGATAGAAGAGAAACATGACGGTTAGTTTGCGCAAGAGGACGGCGGGTTTAAAACCAGAAGTGCAAGGACACCTACCCAGCAACCCCGCCATGCTCGCCTTGGCGAGCTGGTTGCACTTCCTTAGGTTGTCCACCGAAAGGACGTGGGCCAGCTTCTCCCTTTTGTGGCGCATCTGGTGGAGGGTGGTCCTCTTCCACAGGTCCTCGAGCGCCCTCTTGAATATGCGCTCCACACCCACTAGCTTCGCCCCGCTCAGCCTGGAGTGCTGGGGCTTGGTGTCCTTCATATACTGTATGAAGGCCGTGACGTTGTGTAGGTAAAAATTGGCTGTCATCACGGCCTTGCACACCGTCGTGAGGTCTGCGATGTACCTGAAAAAGACAAGATCAGTGTTAGTCGCTGGTCGTTCGGGCGGGTTAAATGCAGAGAGCGAATTTCCCTCACGGGAAATAAAGGATATACTTATACAAAGTCAAGGATAAGAAAACATAACAAAACGTTGCTCACCCCCTCACACGCTCCGGGTCATCAAGGAACCTCCATGTCGGGAGGTCCTTTTGGCCTTTTGCCATGTAAAAAAGAAACACCTTCACCCGGCTTAACTTAGATAAGGCGGTCTCCTCCGCCCTACCCTGGGGGTTCGGGCCCGCCTGGAAGTTCTTGTATTCCGTTAAGAACTCCTCCATCGACTGGGGGAAGGTCAAGCTCCTGAGAAGGGAGGATCTCCCCCTCTTCTCGAGGAGCTTGGCGTGCCAGGCCGCGGAATCGGCCACCTCCATCTCCTTCGATGCAGGCTGGGGGGTGGGCTTCGGGGGCGGGCTTCGGGGTGGGCTCGGGGGCGGGCTCGGGGGCGGGCTCGGGGGTGGGCTTCGGGGTGGGCTTCGGGGTGGGCTTCGGGGCGGGCTTCGGGGCGGGCTTCGGGGCGGGCTCGGGGCTGTCGGGGGCCTCGGGGCTGTCGGGGGCCTCGGGGGTCTCCCCGGCCGACGGCAGGTCTGAGACCTCCTCCTCCTCCGGGACGTCGCTGGCCGCAGCGACCCCAGCGAGCTCCTCCTCGCTGCTGCTGCTGCTACAGCAGCTGGGGGATGTCACACCACCACCCTTCAGGGCCTTCACCTTTCGTTTGATCAAAACAATGGTCTTGGACGCCTTGGCCAGTTTTGACCGAAGGCGCCTCACCTCCTCGTCCCTGGAGGCCAGCTTCCGCTTCAGCCCCCTCACCTCGTCGGCGCCCGCGCCGGCGCTGGTGGAGGCCACCTCTCCCTCCTGCCCCTCATCCGGTCCAGGGCCGATGTAGGCCTCCTCCACGGCCTCCTCCCCCATGTCCAGGTCCAGAGTGGACACCATGGCGGGGGTGGGATGGGTGGCCCGGAGGGCTGCCAGGTTCTCCAGGGCCGTCCTGTTTTTAATGAGAAAAAGGAGTCGGCGCCGGTGGGAGCCAGAGAGCTTATAATGGGGCATAAAGAGGGTGATAACACACAAACGTTCCGGAGAAACTACCGTAGGTAATATTAATCCTGTGCGAACGCGACCCTCTGTAAAGATGTCATATTTCGTCACATCCTGATTTAAAAACCAATCCAATGTCTGAATGAAAACATAACATGCTGTGCAGCTTCTAATAAGACATTAGCTAGTTTGCCTAATAGCTTGATGTTGTTAGCCATTTCAAACTACTTATGGCATAACATAAAGCTAACGTTCGCTAGTTTAACCAATTTGTATAGTCTTTGAAATCTAAAAATGCCGCATGCAACTGACGGAACGTATCACGTGCATGCACGGCGACAAAGTAGTTACTCCTCCCATGTCAAATAAAATTACAGAGATTTCTAGTCCCGTCTGAATTGAACATTTACATTACAGAGATCATGTGATAAACCTGCATTACTCTACATCCCCCCTGTAAAATAACTCCCACCCGAATAGGGCTTTACGCGCACTAAATGTGCCCGCTATAGTGGGTAATTTTAATTTCCTTGAAGACACAGCAATTGAGATCAAGGTAATACGCAGCAGCCGATTAAACCACAAGTATGTATATATATATATATATGACACCGCAATGGAGCTTAAGTCGTCACGTGACTTCTTGCTCAAGTTTAAAACCGTGTTAAACTCCAAAGTATAGTAATTGCCCCTACATTACATTTGGCTGGCACATTTTAACCAAAGCGACTCTTGCAACAACTGAAAAGTTTGGATTGCCATGAGCGTATGGGTGGCAGAACCAGACGTCTATCATCTGAGGAGAACAATTGTCGGTCAGTACAACATATGCCTGTATGAGGGCATTCAAGTAAGTGGGAGCAGAACCAGAGACTACTTTAGGCAAGCGTTATGGATTTGAATTTTGATGCGGGTGACTATTCATGGGTTTCATCGGGTCCCTTTCTACAGGTGTAGGCTATACAAGCACCTAGATAATGAATGCAGACTGCATGGTGCTTGATTAATACACCTGTGGAAAGGGACCTGATGAAACCCATGAATAGGTAGCCAATGTAGCTGGGTCAGCAGCGGGGTAACGTGCCCTCTTAAATTGGTTTAAGACCAGGTGCACTTCCGTGTTTTGGATCATCTGAAGGGGTTTCACTGTGCAGACTGGGAGACCTGTCAGGAGGGAGATTATGGCCTGTACCAGGAGTTGGGTAGCATATTGAGTAAGGTACAGCCTGATTTTCCATATGTTACAAAGTGCAAAATGGCACGACTTTGCGACCGAAGCCTGTTGTCAAAATCATTTCTATGTATGCAGCAGTGCCAGTATTGGGTCATATTACTTTTAAATTAATCCATTGCTGAATACAAACTACACACTAATTTGTGTAATCAGTTGCACAATCCATTGGATTACAAACATAATGTAACAATCTGAATATTTTTGGATTACTTCAAAATAAAAGTGTGAACCATTTTGTGCCCGTGCTGAACATTCCATTTTTGATGCTGGATGACTTCACACAAAACTCATTTCTTGAGTTCTTGAGGCCTTCTTAACTTAACTTAAGGCCTTCTTTTGCATGGGTTGCTCGCATCCGCCCGTAACCTTATAGGCTATTATGTGCGTAGTGGCAGTATACTCTTGATTATAATAAGAGGCAAATTGTTACAGGACAACTTAGACTGACTTCCCCAAAGCACATTACATTTTAAAAGCATATACTATAGGATGAACAAAGTCTATGGACTTGCTATATTAAATCCAGTAGCCTAATAATTAGGCCATGTGCCACGTCCGATTTCGCAAGTAGGCTACATTTAAAAATCGACAGCCGTCTGTGAGACTATCCATTTCATGAAGAGCAATGGTCTTGTGCGATCATTCCCCCTCCCCCACACTCGTCTAACCAGTTCACTAGACATTATAGCCTACCTATATGCGGCATTGAGGACGACTGCCTCCCTCCCCCCTCTCTCTCGACAGACAGACACTTGAGCCTGACACTAGGGCTCAGGGTCATGACATCAAAACTTCGCGGGCACAGCCATATTGGCAGCTTCACTCCTTAGTTTACAATGGATTAACTCCCGCCTATTAGTGTGTTCCTGTTACTTAGTTTTTGCTTTCTTGGTCGTATGTTGCTGTGTAGTGGGGTGTAACAGTGCAACCCACGATCGCAAGAGGAAAAGAATAAATGACTGCTATATTTCTGCTTCTTGTCTTGTGCATCTGAATGAATGGATATTACGTTCGGTGCGCTACGCGATATTCCTAGAATGCAAGGCGTGTGCCCGAGCCCTATTATGTAAATGTAAAAATGTGTGTGTGTGTGTGCGCTGAACCACGAATTCACATATTAACTTTTCTTTTCAGCAGACATCACAAACATAAAAAAAATCACAAAACTTTTGCGAATCTTTCATTTTTTTAAATAAAACAATGCCTATCGTCTTGATGGGTTCCGGAGAGATTCGTGAAGAGGGTTTTGAACCCCGGTCGCTGGCGTGCGGTATAGATGCTTCAACCAGTTGCGCCACAGGTCAAGTGTTAATACCATTGCGCTTAGCATACATTTTAACACTTGCCAACAAATATAAGGGATTCAGTCAGTCAAGTTCATTTATTCGCGGCATGCACTTGAAACGCCGATCAAAAGTTCTGACATGTTAAACTCACGTTAGTCATTAATTCACCACATGATAAAATGCTGTCATATAGCTTGACGCACAGTAGCCTACGGTAGTCTATGTCTATCTCTGAATCAACATGAACATGCATAACGAGATCCATATAAGTTGCTAGAAACTTATTTTGCAGAGCTAGGCCTACTAGTCGATGGTTACAATGAATCACCCTCACTGCCATATCGCATATCTGACCATCCATTGTTACAATGTTACAAAATGCGCAATCTTCTCCATGCATGTAGCCTACGGTTATAAGTAAAGTGACAAGCATAGGCATGTATTAAAGAGATTTCTGTTAAATACATTTTATTTTCAGTTGTCAAAAGTGGTGGGGACAAAATCTGTGATAAAAAGTGCTGGGTACATGTAGCCTACCCAGCGTCGCCGGTTAAAATGAACATGCCTCCGTTTTAAAATAGCGTATACATTTCTAAGTATTCCTAGCATATAAATGTAGCCTAAATGTCCATCTTGTCCATCTCTTTCATCTTCGCCTTGACAATAATAGCCTATTCACGGAAATGCGGTCTTGTAATCGTAATGAATTAATGAATTAATCTAAGGTTGCCTATCGAGTCTTTCAGGTTGAATTGAAGGCTATTTCCTTCTGATAGGCCGATAGCGATTTTCTAAAACCATTTTCATTAATTTCAACAATGGTTTATTGAAACGCTGTTTGATTAATTTCGCCAGTCATCACCTTCATTTTAATGGTTAAATGAGACGGATATGCGGAGCATTTCTCTCCCTCTCCATTGACCAAAACGTTGCTCTGGCATCTCTGCCTGACTGAGTGAGTTATAGGCTACGTTGAGTGAGGTAGCTGTGAGGCAAAGAAAGGAGCATTCTCAACCCGTACCATCTGTAGTTTCAGTTTCTGTCGCGCAAATGTGCACACACATGCATGCATTCAATGAATGCTCACCTAGTTGTGTGGCTCTAGTCTATGTATAATCGCATTGAATTAGCAGGCAATTTCCTCCTGATGGCAGAAACGTTTGTTGTCGTTGCTACAGCAACCTGTCAGATCAGTTAGTAATGTGGCCCAGTCTGAACAGAGCCATATCCGATTTGGGCACTTGCTATAAACAGTGTGGACGGTCAACTGTAACGACTGCGTTTACACTGCAGATCGGATATGCTCAATTCCGATTTTGTGCTCATATCCGATTTTTTTGATTGCATGTTTAGTGTTTACTACTTTCTCTACTTTCACCAGAGACACAAATCCGATCATGTGTGTTTACATTTGCCAGACACTTGAAATGGCCTGCATTCGCATGGGCTAAACGCAGTGATGGGCAAGCTACTTGATTTGTGTAGTGAGTTAAGCTACCAGCTACTCTACAATAAATTCAGCTTCACTACACAGAAGCTACCACCCATAAAAATGTAGCAAGCTAAGTTACAAAATTTTGTCAAAAGTAGCTTGATACATAGCAGCTACTTTTAATTAAAACTGCAAGTCGACACAATTTTAGTGATCAACACAACTTTCAGTCAGATAAGGGCTAAAATATTATTAGATTGATTTATTGAACAATTAGCCCAATACACAAAAAACAGATGCAAATCAGAGCACATTTTACCTCTAGTTATGCAAGAATGCCTTACTGCCTTTTGAAATTGTAAATCAAATAAATGTATTTTCAAAGGAAGAGAATAGTGTAGGCCTACGTGATAATAGTCGCATATCATTACAATTCATACATGGCCGGTCGTGATGGTTAAGGTAAACTTTCGTTTCGCATGGCTGCATTAACCAATCAAATACGCGCAGCTGGAGCAAGATACTGTAAGGAACATTAGTAGCCTAGGATTGCATGAGCAGAACGTAGATTGTATTAGAAGTGAACATCAGGTAATAGGCCTACTTAAAAAAGATAGAAGTGCCTTAATTTGTAACAAAAAAACGGGACATTTTTTTTTTAAAAGAGAACAATCCCAGGAAAACGTGTGGCAACCCTACCGCATGCGCTTGTACCCGGCGTGTTGTCGTGGACACATAAACATCCTATCTGTGTCTTCCTAATTTGTGGTGTTGATGGCTGCAGGAGACACTTATGTATGAACATCAGAAATGTCCAGGAGAAAATAGCTTTCAAGGACGCTACTGCGCTACTTGATCAATAATATAGCTTAGCTACTGAAAAGTTACTTGGTTTTGTAAATAGCGACGTTACCGTCAAGCTACTGAAAAATGTGGTTATAGTGGCGTCGCTACAACGACGCTACTGCCCATCACTGGCTAAACGTTTCTAAAACATTAGGCTATTTGTAGCCTACGGGCAGTGCACCAGTTAACACATTCACACATTTTATTTCAACACTGGTTAACAATTTCAGTCACACAAGACCTACAATGCGTGTCTACGTCGACTAATTAACTAATTGGCTGCATCTGAAAACAAACACTTGCTGTTCCAGAATGGACGCAACAGAATTAAGTCTGCTCTTCGCATTCAAAACCCTGCGACGTCCTTTTGATATTACCAAAATTCTAAAACAGAGAAGGAAGAAACGGGCAATCATATCAGCATACGCTTACGCTGCAGTTATTGCTGCCACCTCAATAGAAAGGGAGATTTGGGTCCACGAAAGGACGCAGGACTGGTGGGAGCAACTTGCCGCCGGCTATGGCCATGGCGAATGGGTGGCCAATTTCAGGATGGGCAGGGCAACTTTTAACATGCTCAGCCAGCGTGGCCACTCTGAATGCACTTCAAGAGGCTCCCTTTTGGGATAACTAGCGCTCCTGAGATTTTTCAGAGAAAGATGATGGAGACAATGCAGGGGCTAGAAGGGGCAGAAATCTTTATGGACGACGTCCTCGTCTATGGCGCCACAGTGAGTGAACACGACCAGTGCCTAGAGAAAGCCATGCAGCGCATTGAGAAGGCTGGATTGAAGCTCAACCGTGCAAAGTGCTCCATTAGGCAAAGCCAGCTGCGGTTCCTAGGGCATCTCATCGATAAGGATGGAATTCGACCCGACCCAGACAAAGTTAAAGCTATACAGCAGCTACAGCCACCAACCAATATACAGGAACTGAAAAGGACTCTGGGAATGGTGAATTATCTTGGAAGATATATCCCCAACCTGTCCACTGTGGGACAGCCGCTGTATGAGCTCTTGAAAAACAAGAACGTGTGAACATGGAGTCATGCACAACAAACAGCTTTCGAACACATGAAAGAGCTACTGACGACGGCGCCAGTTCTTGCTTACTACGACGCGGGCAAACCTACGGCCTTGTCAGCAGACGCCAGTAGCTATGGACTGGGGGGCGTTCTCCTTCAGCTCCATGGGCAACAATGGAAACCTGTCGCATATTGCTCCAGACGCCTAACCGAAGCTGAAACACGCTACGCCCAGATTGAAAAGGAATGTCTGGCTGGCGTGTGGGCGTGCGAGAAGTTTGATAGGTATCTGACTGGTCTGGCACAGTTCAAACTAATAACTGACCACAAGCCATTAGTGCCGCTCATCAATAGCCATAGTCTGGACAACGTACCGGTGCGGTGTCAGCATCTTCTCATGAGGCTGATGAGATTCAACCCAGTAGCAGAATATGCACCCGGGAAGACTCTGGTCGTCGCCGACACCCTGTCTCGTAGCCCGCTGTCCAGTACATGTGCTGAGACGGACACTGAGAATGATGTGGCGTGCTATGTTGCTAGTGTAGTGGGGGCAATCCCTGCTAGCCAGAGTAAACTGGACGAGATGAAAATGGCAACTGCATCTGATGCCAATCTGCAGTCAGTCATTAAGTTCATACACACAGGATGGCCGGAACATATCAGCAAAGTGCCTGTGAGTATAAGAGCATACGTTCAGGTCAAAGCTGAGCTGTCAGAACACAATGGTCTGGTCCTCAGAGGATGCAGGATCGTGGTGCCACAGTCGTGTGGCACCACGATTTATAGAAATACTGCATATGTCCTCCACAACCAGTACACGTGTTATACAGAGGTCGAAGGCCATTTTCGCCAGGTTTGGTATTCCAGACGAGGTGGTAACTGATAATGGGCCGCAGTTTTCGAGTGCTGAGTTCCGGGAATTTGCAAAGCAGCTTGACTTCAGACACTGCACGTCCAGCCCCCATCATCCGCAGGGTAATGGGCATGTAGAAAGAGCTGTCCAAACAGCCAAGAAGATCCTCAAGCAAGCAGATCCAGTCATGGCCCTGATGATTTACAGGTCCACCCCATGCTCCTCCACCGGTTACAGCCCTGCAGAGCTGTTAATGGGGAGAAAGATTAGGACGACCCTCCCTACCTTGGATAAGAATCTTCAACCAAAGTGGCCCAGCAGAGCAGCGGTGAAGGAAAGGGATGAGCAGGAGAAGGCTAAACAAGCCTATTACTACAATCGCCGGCATGGAGCCCGACCCTTACCTGTCCTGCAGCCAGGTGATGCAGTAAGGTCCAAGTTGGATCATGGTCAAGGCCAGCGGTGATCACTAGTGAAAGCATCACTCCAAGATCTTTCATCATCAAGACACAGCAGGGAGCTGAACTTCGGCAGAACCGCCGCCACCTTCAACCTGAGCCAGTTCCCGAATCTTCTTCACCAGCAACCAGCGAGAACACAGGAACAGACACCCATGAACACAGGAACAGACACGTTAGAGACTGTTCCCACCAGTCAGAGTGTGGCTACGCCTGCAAGCTCCACACCCGGTCAGACGGTGACCAGATCTGGACGGGTGTGCAAACCAGTCAACAGGCTTGTCCTGTAGATTGGATATATGGCCTTTGGCGGGGTAAAAAAAAAGAAAAGGGGAAAACATGAGAAATGGAAAAAAAGTGAATGAGAAAGTTGTATTGAAATGGCATTTATGTTGACAATGCTGATTTATGTTCACAACAGAAAGTCTATTTCTCTGATTTACATGACTTGTGTTCAGTGTATGTAACCCATTTTGAAAGGGGAGATGTCATAGCACAACTATGTTAAGGTTGGTTGATGTTAAGGGGAATAACCCATTTTGAAAGGGGAGATGTCATATACGGTAGTTGAAATGTGCCTGCGCTTATACTGTGACGTATACGTACGTAACCAGAAGTGATTCACGCATGGTGCTGCTACGAGTTCCAGTAAAGTTACTACAACTGTATTACGCCTCAGGAGTAATCTTTGACAACTTCAAACTGGTAGTCTAAACGCGGCCTAAAACTCGGATATGAGAAGGAATCGGATATTAATCAGATTCGTCTGCAGTCTGAACGCAGCCTTTGTGACAGTGGAGAGCCGTGATTTGCCTGTATGTGGTGTCTTGCAATAGCATAATTCTCTTTTTTTCATATCGCTGTTTTATGTTCCGCTAGCAACAAATTTGGTACTTGTGCCCATGTTTCCAACAGACTCTGACGAAGATGCAATCAACATCGAAACGCATAGAATCTACTCCTTCATTGATTAGACTAATTCATTTTGAAAGGCTGAGTCACGAAGTCATAGCTTCTCAATGTAATCTGCTTATAATAGCCTTATGTGACTCATGAATGACACTTTCCAGGCCTATCCCCCAAGCGTAAACAATATGCAAAGTTATACTGATGTACTGAGAGGCACTAGGCTACTTCACACACCTTGTTAGATAAAATGAATGGTGGGGTGTTGGACTTTGTCCTCATGCTGAAGAACACAGAGTGTTTGGCCAAATAAGGTGTCGGTCTGTGTGAACAGGATATCAAGTGTTCCATTTAAGAGTTCGGTAAGTTTTTGTTTGATATAGGCTACTATTAGAAAATTACTTTGATTGTCAAAATTCATTTGTGGGGAACCATTTCTTAGATGATGTACTCTAAGCTGTTTGAGCTAATCTAATGTTAAGCTAACACTACATTTGACTTGATGCATTCACACATTACGTATGTTTCGGTGTATGAGGTCTGGTTTATGCTTCTTGAGTGTCATCAAATGTCAAAGTTTATTTCTACAAGTACATACCTTGAAGTACATAATGTACACAATGCAAACTGAAACAGAAACATTGGGTTTCCAATCAACTTTTTAATGTATTTGAATAAGAAATCCTGACTGGAAACTAAAATACGCATTCACACATATGCAATCTTCTAATGTGCATAGAAATTAGATTTTCTACAGGACGATGGGTTAACTCTTAATTCATATAAGGTATAATGAAAAAACATGACAGAAACCATTTACGGGCCTATATTCAAATTTGTTCCATTTTTACCTGCGTTTCCATAAACCTTGCTCTCAGGACCTTACGTTTACCACAGTCAGGTAGATGACGTGTGGCAGGGGATAGAAAAAAGTAGATTCAAAATTAAATGAAGCCTTGCATAGTGCTATTAGTCTGGCACTCAATCTTTTAAAATGGAACATTAGCCTGGGGACTCTGCGCTTTACTTTTACTGCACAAGAGGCGTGATCAATGGGCATAGTTCATATGACTCCGTAAACTTGGATAGTCCTTCAACCAATCAGACCAATGACCCGGTTGCTACTATATGCTCTATCAAATATCAAAAGGACTAATATAAATAATTTCTGTTAAGGATTTGTGCAACATGAGAAATTTCAAAATGTTGCTGTTCATTCCACTCATAGGTAAGTACCCTTACAAAAAATAAATGTTTGATGTAGCCTAGATGGATGGAGAGATGGATGATGGAAGGTGCCTTGTATCAATTCTACTGCAATGTACTGTAAATTGTATTGAGCGCAGCTTTTTGGTTAGAATTATAATAACAACTAAAGAGCATTTCCTGAAGTAAATACCAGTGCATCCAAATTTGCTGTGGCTACTAGGGTGTAGCCAGGATGGTCATTGTGGTTGCTATGCTGATTAAAGTGTTTGCTATGCTGGTTACTAGGGTAATCATGTTATGTTCCCTTACAAAAGTCTAATGTTTGCAGCAGATTTTCAGCTAACTTGTGAGTGATTTATGGGAAGCAAATGAGTTCCCTAGAAAATATTGCTAGAAGTTTACCAATGTTGGCTGCTAGAGGCAAACTTCCAGCAAAGTTCTGGCAACATTGAGTATTGCCGGAATTCTGCCACAATTTTGCCACTAGTGGCAAATGTGTTCACCAGTGATTCACCACCACAAATTTGCTGCAACATTGCCAAGAGTTAACCACAACTGTTAACCAGAAACCTAATTTGCATGTGAAAATTTGACCTTGCTGCAATTTGCAGCAACTGTTGGCCAGAAATCTGAAATTTCTGTAAGGGTTTTACTATGGCAGTTGCTAGGTTGGATTATGTTTGTTGTTGCTAGGCAAAATGTTTTGTTTCATATCCACCTTATTCTTTAAATCGGAAATCTGGCTGGTTTTCATCTTCCGTTCATTCTGTTTAAATGATCAGGGCGGAGCTAATGGTTCACTCTAGACGGGGCGAAGACCTGTAGTGGCGCGTGCGTGCGTGCGTGTGTGTGTGCAACAAGACTTTCAAAGCGCTGACAATATTTGTCCTTTCCACAGTTAGGTTTGTGCATGGTCCGTTAAAAAGTAGCCGTAGAGTACTAAACTACTATACTAACGTAGCTTTAAACAGGTAATGAACGTTCTGACAAGCACACCCATTCCCTACCATGTTCTTGCCCATCTGAATTAACGCCTCTAGCTTTGCTGCCTCCATCCTTTCTGTTTTCGTTGTTTACATCCATGATGAGTCTTGAGTTAGTGAATTAGCTTAACAGTGTATGGCGATAAAACAGCAAATAGGCCTATCGCCGCGTAAAAAACAACAACAAATAGGCCTAGTCTTGCGAGCCTGCGTGCGTGCGTAACCTATTGTTTCTGCTGCTCAAACAAATTATGTGCATAGCCTATAGACCTACTTCTGACTTTGATAGCCTAACGTGTTCACTAACTTTGCAGAAAATTGTAGCCTATGTCATGCAGTTAATGGGATACTGTGCTGCATTGAGAAGTTATGGTAGGCCAATTTTGTATGAATACACACACACGCACATGGGATGTTTCTCTTGTTGTTGAGTATAGCCAGCAGGTGATAGGGATGTGCACAGTGCGTACGGCCGTACACCTGCAGGTAGGGGAGCGCGGGGCACAAAGTAACACTTTTTGGTTTTGGCTAAATATTTCTAAACCCATTCTAGTTTCACTGCTCATATTGTTATTCAAGCAACATACAGTTAAGCCCAAAATTATTAGCCCCCCTGAAATTTTGGAACATTACTCTAAAATTCTCCTTAAATTTTTCATCCCTGATCAAATTTTAAAAATCAAACATTCGCCAGTGTTATTATGTAGAATCTGGTGCATTTTGGAGTGTTAATATATTATTAGGAATGCTTAATCTCAAATTGTATGAAAAGTGCAGTGGTCAAAATTAATAGCCCCCATGTGATTTTTTTGCTTTTAAACGCACACGACCAACCTGTCACCTTTCAAGCCACACCTTTGCAGTTAGTTAATGTCCAGACAACACCTGAACACCCAACCAGCATTGATTGTTTACCTAAAGACTTCAAGGAACAGGCCTACAGGCACTTGAACACCTGTCTGAGAGGGGACTGCCTTTACAGGCATACTGAAGATAAAGGAAATCTGTCTGGACCTCAGAAAGAACATCATTGAGGCCTATAATATGGAGAAAGGCTATACTGTAATTTCTAGATGCTTCACAGTCTGTAGAACAGCCGTGCAAGGCATCATTACAAAGTACAAAGAGTTCCAAGTTTGTGCATAACAAACCTAAGTGTGGATGAAAATGCTAAATATCTCAATTTAGAGAGAAAAATCATCAGGGATGTTAGCAAGCAACCCTGCACATCCGCCAAAATGATAGTTGCTGACCTTGAGACCTCTGGGGTTAAAGTCTTGAGGAAGACAGTAGCGAGGGATTTTTATTGTGGAGGCCTCCAAGGTTATCGGCTGAGAAAAACCCCTTACTCCAAAAGGGGCGCTTCAAAGTCAGACTGAACTTTGCCCATGCACATTTAAAAGCTAAAAATGAGTTTTGGAAAGGTGCTGGAATAGCCTACACAGAGACGAGAGGGTAACACTTTACATTACGGCTCGCTAATAAGGTGGTAATTGTATGGTAATTTCTATGTAATTTCATGGTAACAATCCCTTGTTACCACTTATTACAAGTAATTTCCATGTAGTTTCTAGTGCAATTACTCCGCAGTTTCTAGGTAATAGCAATGCAAACAGCATTAATTAAGGTGGTAATTTCTATGGTATTTTTATGTAATTTCATGGTAATAATATTTTTTAGCCCCTTATTACTATGTAATTTCTATGCAATTTACAGTGCAATTACTCTGCAGTTTCTAAGTAATAGTGATGCAAACAGCTTTCATTTTAAGTTTAATAAAATGGTAATGATTTAAAATGAATCTAGTTCTTGAAATGATAGTCCAGGATTTACTTATTGTTTTTGTTTAATTACCTGAAAAACAAGGAGGTAATTTCCAGGAAAATACACAGCATCAGTGCCGTAAAATACACTATCACTTATTTCCACTCAGTTACTTAGTTATTACCATCTCTGATCTGAAATAGGTTACCGTGTACTGACATTCAACACACAACCACATGTTGAGCACAACCTTAACTTTGAAAACATTGTTTTCACACATTTAACATGTTCTGCAATAATAAAACAACATAATCAAATTCTGAAACAGTAAGCTAAATATTTTATTTGCAGTGCACCCTAAACCTACCAAAACATTCATACAGGTACAGAGGTGACGTGTTTGTTACAGATGAAAATATTATAATATTTCGTTGACTTCTTTGGGTCAGAAGCTCCTCTCAGAATATAAATCGTCCTTCTCAAAATTATGACAGCAGACACGGTAATCCATTACTTTAGCATTTCGATTGAGGTGTCAATGTCCACATTCAAAACAATAAGCCACTGGAGACCGACCGTATCGCAATTACAGCTGATGAAAAACTTGCTGGAATGTAAACTTTTAATTTTTGTTTCGCTGCCGGGAAAGGAACAGACACGAACCACTCTGTCTTCCTTGTCCTCTTTCTTCTGTCTGTAGCATATCTCACCAGAGAAAAGACGGGCTCTGATCTCACTGTAATTTGAGCACTGGACTACCCGTAGTCTCTTCCGGCAATAGCTCCCGTGCGTGCTTCCGTGTGAACACTTGTGTGACATTTCTGTGCTTCATATAGAGTTGCAGTCTCGAACGATTTCTAA
The DNA here is from genome assembly GCF_963854185.1 of Sardina pilchardus. NCBI lineage: Eukaryota > Metazoa > Chordata > Actinopteri > Clupeiformes > Clupeidae > Sardina > Sardina pilchardus. The sequence goes on along the minus strand of NC_084998.1, from coordinate 35,365,643 downwards.
GTGTGTACAGACTATTCCAAAGTTTACAGACTAACTGGTGCTTTGTTTTATGTGTAGACACCTCGAGTTAGCTGCTGACGCGGTTTTGCGCTGTTTTGAGCAATGTTAGTGGTTTAATTTTGAAAGCGTAGCCTATGGCTTTATGCCACTGTTAGCGATTTTGGGCTGTAGCTCATGCTAGCTCTGCAGGCTAGCCTACTGCTGATCAACGAAAAATACTTCTTCCATGGCTTAGTTAAATTTTTGGCGGACTTACAGGCTACTTTAAATGTTGTATGTTAAATGTTAACTTTCTTTTTTTGCAGAACAAAGTAATAAAGGTCGTACTCAACATGTGTTTGTGTGTTGAATGTCAGTAGGCTACAAAATAACCTAGCCAGATGGTAATAACCAAGTAATTGAGTGGAAATAGGTGATAATGTATTTTACGGCCCTGATACTGTGTATTTTCCTGGTAATTACCTCCTTGTTTTTCAGGTAATTAAACAAAAACAACACTAAAAATGTCATAAGGATAATTGATGGGTTTATCAACACAGCTAGGTAATTAAATAGGAAGAGGCAATAGTGCATTTTACAGCTCTGATACCATATAGTTTCCATAAAATTACTTCACTTGTTCCAGTTTAGTTACAGGCACATAATGTCTTCTTTACCAGCTTACTACGACAATGACTTGGTTTTTCTCTTTCTTAGTAGGCTAATAACTAAGTAATTGGGTGGAAATAAGTGATAATGTATTTTACGGCCCTGATGCTGTGTATTTTCCTGGAAATTACCTCCTTGTTTGTCATGTAATTAAACAAAAACAATAAGTAAAGTTTCAAATAATTACCATTTTATTATACTCAAAATGAAAGCTGTTTGCATCGCTATTACCTAAAAACTGCAGAGTTATTGCACTGGAAACTGCATAGAAATTACTAATAAGTGGTAACAAGTGGTAACAAGGGATTGTTACCATGAAATTACATAGAAATTACCATACAATTACCACCTTATTAGCGAGCCGTAATGTAAAGTGTTACCGACCAGACCTCAACCCCATTGAGAATCTGTGGCACGTGCTTAAAGCAAGAGTCCATACAAGAAAACCATGCAGTTTGAATGAGCTGGAGCTAAAGAGTGCTTAAGAGATATGTGCCAACCTAGTAAAAGACTATTCAAAGAAGTTGTTGTCAGTTGAAGCAAAGAAAGGCTACACTATTGGCTATTAATGGTCTGGGGGCTAATAATTTTGAACATGTCGATTTTTGCTTTTCTTGTCACAAATCAGAGCATGAGTAAACAATGATCATCAAACTTTGTGGGCATACTGTCTTTGCGCTTCTGTAATCATATAAACTAGGCACATTTTTGGAAATGGTCATTTTCATGTATAAACAAAGGATTATGTCTGAATTCATAAGGGGGGCTAATAATTTTGGGCTTAACTGTACATATCTCTGCTACAAATGTGCACTGGAAGTTTGTTTGTAGGACCTACCGTTCTTGAACAACTCCACCGAGAGTAGCGATAGGTAGAATGTTACAACCTGCCCCATATGCGGGGTTAGTTGTAACAGATAGAGGGTTAGTTGTAACACTTGTTAAAAAGTTATATTCAACAAAAATAATTCAATAGCACTGTGCTAAACACCAATTATAACTCTATAAAACACTTCTTTACTAAACCTTCCTTACTAAACCTTACTATAATAGTTTAATTTATGGATCTTTATCCATTTTTAAAAACATTAAAACGTTGTGTTATTTTATTGTGTAGGCTATTTCAGGTCATATCATTTAAATTGCTCTTTTGTTGTTTTGATTGAGTAAATAAATGTAAATGTAAAAATGTGAAGAAATGATTTATGAAAATTCATAAACACATCCGGTTCTACCCTGTGCAACCATCTAAAAAACCTGTGTTACATTTAACCCCACGTTACTTTAGGCGTGTTTCCACTATCGGAACTATCGGGCCGTTTTTCAGGGACTTCGCCGTGTGCGCGTGTCTCCACTGACCGGGCCGTTCCGACAGGGCCGTCTTCAGGGCCATTTACAGGAACTAAAGGAGTACCTGATGGAGGGTAGGTACTAAAAACGGCCCGGTAGAGTCGCTGGGCGATACTAGTGGCTACCTCGCGCAGATTGGTTGTCGCAGTGACATCAGCAGATCGCGACAAACAACCTCTTTGAACCTCTGTGATTTTTTTCACAACATGAGAAGCAGAAGATGACTCTACTTTACTCTACTCTTCAAAAGAACTCTTCTAGTCCTTCCAGTCTCCTAGTCAAAACAGAGCTTTTCGCTATTGTTGTTGCTTGTGTGATGCCAATAAAACTCACTTTCCAACACGTAATATTATTTCACTTTGCCTGTAAACTGAGCTAGCTAGCTCAGCTATAGCAGTACATAGAAAGTTAATGGCAAGGGCTAGTTTGCTAGCTAGGAAGCTGAGGACTGTGGTTAAACGTGTATGTTGTTACAAACTAACCTCATTGCTTGTGTGTGATACCAATAAGACACACTTTCGGACACAATAAACCATTTCTTTTAGCCTGTTAACCGACCTGCCTAGCTAACTTTAGCACTGTAATGGGAGTTGATGTTCGGTTTCGTACACGCAACCTTAGCCTACAAGCTGTTTACAGCTCCTCTATTCACGGTAAAATGTCATGTTTGGTATCTAGTTAATCTAGATACACTTATGATGTGGGTGCTTGCGTTTCTTTACGAATCTGCAGTCTTAGTTGGTATAGAAATGACTATTAAGTGACAGCTATATGGAACCGAGTAAACGGACGCGATTTGATGACGTGTCGTGAGGTCCATACAGGGCCATCACTGTAATGGAGACACAACGTCTGAAGGGCCAATCACATTACAGGCGGCATGCGCTATGAAACCCATTAATTTCAATGGGTTGAGAGCACAAAAACGGGTCTGCCGCTGTGCTCAGCAAAGCGCAGCGCCGGCGGCGTTTTGCCGCTTTGCCGCTGTTGCGCATACCACGGTCAAAGTTGAAATATGTTGAACTTTGACCGCGGCGCGCTGTAAGTGAATGGTCTTTTGCGCGGAGCCCAGAAGTAACCATAGAAATAGGAGCGGTAACAGCAACAAAAATCGTAGAACGTTATCTCAACCAAGAGCAACCTAGCGGTGATAGCAGCGCATGCCGTCTATAATGTGATCGGCCCTTGAGAGGACCAGGCCAGTCGCGGCCCGGTCAAAAGTACCTTCCCCCAAAAAAGTCCCAGAGCCAGGGTGATGGAAACACGCCTTTTGTGCCCCGCGCTCCCCTACGGCTGCCAGCTACTCGGTGTTTATCCCAACATCATGTTTTTATTTAAGCCATTCCATGTTGTGCTTATTGGCTGGGGCATGTTGTTTTCTTTCATGTCAATTCAAGATTGTTTGTGTAGGCTAAACTACCGGTCAAAACTCTCACAGTTTTCAGAGAGTGTAAAGCTGTGTTAATAATTTCTTTGCTTCTTGACCGAGACAAAAGTGGTCATTGAATTCAGCATGGAATCTTATATGTTATGTTATGAATTAAATTATGTAACTATTCAAAGCTCAACTGCAGAATAGTTGAACTACTGGTTCTTTGTTCTGTTTCTTGTTATGCAGGCCTACATTAAAAAGACAAAGAAAAGAGAGAAAAAAACTAAAACAAAAAACCGCCATATTTGGTGGCCATTTTTTTAAAAAACGTATCTTATATTTTAAAGTTTAAAGGCCTTCTATGTGAAAGTGTGCTCATATTTATATGCATCATGGTGTAATATGTTATTGTATTTAAAGTTTTTGCCAGCTTTTAATCCATTTTCCCATTACAAAATCCAGGGGTCAGATTTTGAGCGCCTACGGTCCTAAATCTGATCAGACCCCCTTTGTGAGCCTTCCTTTTCATGCTTTTATCACAAAGTGATCGATTTTTGCGCTTACCCAGCTAACAATTTCTGGTTAGGAGAACGTTTTTAGAACGTTTTTTTCCTGGTTAGGAAAACGTTGCCTGAAAGTTGCGAAAGTTGCCACAAGGTTCCCCAGGAAAGTTTTCTTGACGAAAATACAACGTTTTTTTCTGGTTGTTTATTTTGGTTAACAGAACGTTCTCCTACCCTTTAGGGAACTTTACTATATTTGGTTGCATTAACGTTCCCCTAACCTCCCAGCAACAAAGTGTAAAGGGGGAAAAAATATGTAGAATTATCGTGACATCGAGGCATGGCACCGCTGTACACTTGCCGTCTGCGGCGACAGCCTATCTGCAATCTAGGAGAGCGAACGTCTCTGATGATTAAGGCAATGACAATATACCACACGCATGTTCATTCACTTACCATTAGCTGCTTGCTGAACTGCGACGAACACGGCGCGTTACAATATATATATGTCAGCTAAGTATTTAAATGCGGTTAGGTCTAATACTTTCTTGTCTACGGTGTCTTTTCCTATAATAAACGATTAGTCAGATCAAAACATAAGCAGAGCAGGCGCTAGCCTAACACACTGTTTCAACATTCAAAACTGGCTGTTTTTATTGCATCGTATGCCATTAAAAGTCCTCGGTTCAGAATTATGATGGATTTTGGTTTATTTTGTTAAATTGGGACTGGGAATTGTGGGATAGGCTGAGTGAACAGCACAGTAACATAGGCTATAACTTAGACTACATGTTAATATAAAACAATTCTCCCCCGGGAACATTGTGCTGTTTAAGATGCAGTCTCAACGTTTGAGAAAGAATTCATTGGAGTCCTCGTCATCATATTTTCATAACAAATAAAGCTTTAAAAAACATGAATGCATTTCAGGTGCCACTCTAATCGATTATGGATTAATCCAACACTATTCGTCAGATTAGTTAGCATGAAATCGTTGTGTGCCTGCCTGGGACTATGGCTAGCTAGCTCTTCCACCCGGTTTACCCTGTGTTTTTTAAAAGCCTGTTGGACTTAATGGAACAAGTGCATGGAGAACGATGTGAAGAATGTGATCGATACCATACAGCCAGTAGCCTACGTGAGTAACTTTATCTCTGTGTTATCCAAATGTCTTAAAGTTAGCGAGGTTGAGTCTGCTAAAACACCAACACCCCAGAACTCACGGACCCAAGATGGAACCTAGCTTCTTCTCGCGCTGGCCCCTTTAGCTGACGGGCTGGCTCTGGTCGGCCGAATATCAATCCAACAGAGGGGGGAAGAATAGAATAGGGCTATATGTCGATTTCGCAACAAATTATTCCGACTTTGCAGTGTGGCTGCTGGCCGTGTTCAATTGGAAACTCATAGAAACTCTGGGGCGATTTTCATCAACAATAATCAACCCCACGCACATAACCAGAGAATACCGATATGGTTGTACAAATATGATACCAAAAAACAACTAAGTAGCAACGTTGTGTGAAAAGAGAAATGCAACCAGAATATAACGTTTTTTTCTTTAGTTGTAATAACGTTCGAGAAACGTTGATAACCTGGTGCTAACGTTCTCTCCAGGGTATTAGAAGGTTACTGATAAATAACCACAGGAGAACCAGCGGCTAACGTTATTTGCTTGCTGGGATTCAACCAAAATATAACGTTTCTTTTTTAGTTGTAAAAACGTTAGGGGAACGTTATTTGTTTTGACAACCTGGAGATAACGTTCTCTAAACGTTATTAGTAGGTTGCTGAAAAACGAACCATAGGGGAACCAAAAGCCAACGTTAGTGAAAGTTAGCAGAACGTTAATTGTTTGCTGGGTAGCCGCCCTACTATATTTATTAAAAACGAAATATATATATATAAAAAATAGCCTAGGGCCTACTACGAAAAAGTTGAAAGTCAAGTTTGCTTAAGGTTTGTTCAAGAACTCTTCCAGAGTTTTTACCTCAAACAACACAAATAAATGATACAGATAGCCTACCTCAAACGTGCTGTATGTCATAATGAAACAACCACAGACTATTTACACGGTTTGACACGAATGAGAATGGCTTAGTGCAAACTGAATCTATGACCAAACGATTTGATTCGTGCACGAAGCGCCATCTAGCAATCATTATGTGTAAGTGACAGCGTCCCAGTCTAAGGACTCAGCGGTCATTTGACCGCCTCACCGCGCTTTAAGTAGTTCACACCAGCATGCCGCTTCTAGTAGGTCGTCAAAGCGGTCAAATGACCAGGGTGCGGCGCTTCTTATAATTCGGTCAGAACGGCCCGGCGCTTCTACAACCCCTGGCAAAAAATATGGAATCACCAGTCTTGGAGGATGTTAATCCAGTTGTTTAATTTTTTAGAAAAAAGACAGATCACAGACATGACACAAAACTAAGTTCATTTGAAATGGCAACTTTCTGGCTTTAGGAAACATTAAAGGAAATCAAGAAAAAAAATAATTAATCAGTAACAGTTGCTCATTTTAGACCAGCCAGAGGGGAAAAAAAATATGGAATCACTCAATTCCAAGGAAAAAAATATGGAATCATGAAAAACAAATTGACAAAAGAACACTTCAACGCACCACTAGTACTTTGTTGCACCACCTCTGGCTTTTATAACAGCTTACAGTCTCTGAGGCATGGACTTAATGAGTGACAATCAGTACTCTTCATCAATCTGGCTCCAACTTTCTCTGATTCCAGTTGCCAGATCAGTTTTGCAGGTTTGAGCCTTGGGATGCACCATTTTCTTCAAATTCTACTACAGATTTTCAATTGGATTGAGCATTATCGAAGATGTAACGATCGCCGTCTCCCCAATGCCTTTACCTGACATGCAGCCCCATATCATCAACGACTGAGGAAATGTGCATGTTTTCTTCAGGCAGTTGTCTTCATAAATCTCATTGGAATGTGGATATAACTAGATGAAAGTCATATTCAGTGATGAATCGCGTTTCTGCAATGGGCAAGGTGATGATGCTGGAACTTTTGTTTGGTGCCATTTCAATGAGATTAATGAAGACAACTGCCTGAAAAAAACAAGGTCATTGATGATATGGGGCTGCATGTCAGGTAAAGGCATTGGGGAGATGGCGATCGTTACATCTTCAATAATGCTTATATTATTATTTACAGTGCATGAAAATGCACTGTACTGTTCTTCCTATTCTTCTTATTACAGTGCATGAAAATGCACTGTACTGTTCTTCCTATTCTTCTTATTACAGTGCATGAAAATGCACTGTACTGTTCTTCCAAGTCTTTTTCCGCAACTTCTTATTATTATAGTGCATGAAAATGCACTATACTGTTATTCCAAGTCTTCTTATTATTACAGTGCATGAAAATGCACTGTACTGTTCTTCCTAGGCTTCTTATTACAGTGCATGAAAATGCACTGTACTGTTCTTCCTCGGTCTTCTTCTTATTATTATTACAGTGCATGAAAATGCACTGTACTGTTCTTCCTATTCTTCTTATTATTACAGTGCATGAAAATGCACTGTACTGTTCTTCCTAGTCTTCTTCAACTTCTTATTATTACAGTGCATGAAAATGCACTGTACTGTTCTTCCTATTCTTCTTATTATTATTACAGTGCATGAAAATGCACTGTACTGTTCTTCCTAGGCTTCTTATTATTATAGTGCATGAAAATGCACTATCTTGTTCTTCCTAGGTTTCTTATTATTATTACAGTGCATGAAAATGCACTGTACTGTTCTTCCTAGGCTTCTTATTATAGTGCATGAAAATGCACTATATTGTTCTTCCTAGGTTTCTTATTATTATAATTCTTTTTCTTCTAACGCTCGCAATTCAGCTTGAACCGTTTAACGTAGAAACTTGATTCAAACTTTGCTACGTAGGTCTTACTAAGGAGACCTGTGCAATATATTTTTCAACTTTGGAACTTTTATACTTTTTAAACTGTAAATTAAAAACTATTAAACATTTCCCCATAGACTTAACATTGCTCATTATGACATCACGGCAGCAATTAGAATGTTACGCCAGGTGGCCAGTCCAGGTGCAGCAGCTCTCTCTCTCTCTCAGGCTACATACACTGGCTCTCTTAAGACTAGCCAGTTAAATTGATTACACCTGTATCTGTATCCACTACTCTCAGTAGAGAGCTGTGTCTCTCCAGTCTACAAGAATATAAGGCACATTCCATCCAACTTTCTATCCATTCATCTTCTTCAGACCATTCACTCATCCACCCATTAAACTGTCTATCAACATCTATTAAACAATCTGCCTATCAACATCCATTAAACTCTCTGTCTATCAACATTTATTAGACTATCTACATTCAACTTTTAAATGATTTACTCTGTCTCAGGCTTTAAGCACACTCTCTCTTAAGACTAGCCAGTTAAATTGATTACACCTGTATCAACTACTCTCAGAGAGCTGTATCAGTGTCTCTCTTAACAAGAATATAAGGCACATTCCATCCAACCTTCTATCCATTCATCTTCTTCAGACCATTCACTCATCCACCCATTAAACTGTCAATCAATATCTATTAAACAATCTGCCTATCAACATCCATTAAACATTCTGTCTATCAACATTAATTAGACTATCTACATACAACTTTCAAAGTATTTACTGTGGGTGCCTCTCAAGCAGCGTTTATATGTCCTCCCTCGCTCCTTGATCCTCAATGATCTACATAAAGAAAGATAGAAGAAGGGCTAGACTATCCCATTGTTGCCGCTCCATCATTCTTTATGTAGATCAGTGAGGATCGAGGAGCGAGAGAGGACGCGTAAACGCTATATGAGAGGCACCTTCTGTCTCAGGCTTTAAGCATACAATCTCATTTAGACTACAGATTCTGTTTCACTACTTCCTCTGTCCACAACTGTTTCAAAATAAAGGTCCTCACTGCAATAATACACTATTAAATCATTTAACCATTGTAACTACTCAACTATTTAACTGTTCAACCATTCCAACTGTCAGTTATCAACTATGCCTCCAGTCAACTACACGAAACCTCCATGTACCTAGCAATCAACATACCAACCATTAAAATTAAGCGTTTATGACCGTTTCCATAGCAACCAACATGATTATGCTGCAGTAACTTCTTGCTTCCTGATAGTGGCCACCATGGATACCCTAGCAACAAATGTTTCAAAATAAAAGTCCTCACTAGCAAGTGAGCTAGTTAGCATGGTTAGCATAGTTAACATTGTTAGCATAGTTAGCATTTTTAGCATAACTGCAAAAAACATCTAACTAAGTTAGCTAATCAACCTGGTTAGCATTGTTAGCAATTTTAGCATAGTTAGCATTTTTAGCATTATTGTTAGAAATTATCAGTTAAGTTAGCTAATCAACCTGGTTAGCATTGTTAGTTTAAGTTAGCATTGTTACCATAGTTAGCATTGCTAGCATAGTTAGCATTTTTAGCATAACTGCTAGAAATCATTAGCTAAGTTAGCTAATCAACCTGGTTAACACTGTGAGCATAGTTAGCATAGTTAACATTTTTACCATTACTGCATGAAATCAGTAGCTAAGTTAACCAATCAACCTGGTTATCATTGTTACCATAGTTAACATTTTAACATGAATAGAAATCAGCAAATCAAAATGTTTCAGCTTTAAACTGTCTACCTTCACACTATCAACTCTCTGTAAACTATGCAACCACCATATTTACCCTAGCTACACCTTAGTAACCATATCTACATTATCTATCTATTTTTGCATTTCATGCACTGGTAATTCCTTGGAATTGCATTTCTAGTTATTAAACTTCTTCTTCTAACGCTCGCAATTCAGCTTCAACCGTTTAACGTAGAAACTTCATTCAAACTTTGTTGCGTAGGTCTTGCTTATGCCATATGTGCTTTGTATTTTTCAACTTTGTAACTTTTATACTTTTTAAACTATTAGTTAAAAACTATCACCATTTCCCCCATAGACTTAACATTGCTCATTATGACATCACGGCAGCAATTAGAATGTTACCCCAGCTGGTCAGCCACCTGGGCACCAACTGTCAGTTTCTCTCAGGCTCCTCTCTGAAGACTACATATTCTGTTCCCCTGTATCCTCTGTGCACAACAGTATCAAAATAAGTCCTCCTAATTCCATCCAACTTTATATCCATTCATCTTCTTCAAACCATTCACTCATCCACCCATTCTAAACAGTCTGCCTATCAACAACATCAATTAGACGCTCTACATTGAACTTTTAAACAATCTACTCTGTCTCAGGCTGGCTCTCTTAAGACTAGCCAGTTAAATTGATTACACCTGTATCTGTATCCACTACTCTCAGTAGAGAGCTGTGTCTCTCCATTCTACAAGAATATAAGGCACATTCCATCCAACATTCTATCCATTCATCTTCTTCAGACCATTCACTCATCCACCCATTAAACTGTCTATCAACATCTATTAAACAATCTGTCTATCAACATCCATTAAACTCTCTGTCTATCAACATTAATTAGACTATCTACATTCAACTTTTAAATTATTTACTCTGTCTCAGGCTTTAAGAGTACTCTGGCTCTCTTAAGACTAGCCAGTTAAATTGATTACACCTGTGTCAACTACTCTCAGAGAGCTGTATCAGTGTCTCTCTTAACAAGAATATAAGGCACATTCCATCCAACCTTCTATCCATTCATCTTCTTCAGACCATTCACTCATCCACCCATTAAACTGTCAATCAATATAAAACAATCTGCCTATCAACATCCATTAAACATTCTATCTATCAACATTAATTAGACTATCTACATACAACTTTTAAAGTATTTACTGTGGGTCCCTCTCAAGCAGCGTTTATATGTCCTCCCTCGCTCCTCGATCCTCAATGATCTACATAAAGAAAGATAGAAGAAGGGCTAGACTATCCCATTGTTGCCGCTCCATCATTCTTTATGTAGATCAGTGAGGAGCGAGAGAGGACGCGTAAACGCTATGAGAGGCACCTTCTGTCTCAGGCTTTAAGCATACAATCTCATTAAGACTACAGATCCTGTTTCACTACTTCCTCTGTCCACAACTGTTTCAAAATAAAGGTCCTCACTGCAATAATACACTATTAAATCATTTAACCATTGAAACTACTCAACTATTGAACTGTTCAACCATTCCAACTGTCAGTTATCATCCACTATGCCTCCAGTCAACTACATGAAACCTCCATGTACCTAGCAACCAACATAGCAACCATTAAAATTAAGCGTTTATGACCGTTTCCATAGCAACCAACATGATTATACTGCAGTAACTTCTTGTTTCCTGATAGTGGCCACCATGGATACCCTAGCAACAAATGTTTCAAAATAAAAGTCCTCACTAGCAAGTTAGCTAGTTAGCATAGTTAGCATTGTTAACATAGTTAGCATTTTTAACATAACTACTAGAAATCATCGGTTAAGTTAGCTAATCAACCTGGTTAGCATTGTTAGTAAAGTTAGCATTGCTAGCATAATAAGCATTTTTAGCGTAACTGCTAGAAATCATTAGCTAAGTTAGCTAATCAACATTTTAACATGAATAGAAATCATTAGTTAAGTTAGAACTGGAATGTTTCATCTTTAAACTGTCTACCTTCACACTATCAACTCTCTGTAAACTATGCAACCACCATGTTTACCCTAGCTACACCTTAGTAACCATATCTACATTATCTATCTATTTTTGCATTTTCATGCACTGGTAATTCCTTGGAATTGCATTTCTAGTTCCACTTCTTCTTCTAACGCTCGCAATTCAGCTTGAACCGTTTAACGTAGAAACTTGATTCAAACTTTGCTACGTAGGTCTTACTAAGGAGACCTGTGCAATATATTTTTTAACTTTGTAACTTTTATACTTTATAAACTGTAAATTAAAAACTATTAAACATTTCCCCATAGACTTAACATTGCTCATTATGACATCACGGCAGCAATTAGAATGTTACCCCAGCTGGTCAGCCACCTGGGCACCAACTGTCAGTTTCTCTCATGCTCCTCTCTGAAGACTACATATTCTGTTCCCCTGTATCCTCTGCGCACAACAGTATCAAAATAAGTCCTCATAATTCCATCCAACTTTATATCCATTCATCTTCTTCAAACCATTCACTCATCCACCCATTCTAAACAGTCTGCCTATCAACAACATCAATTAGACGCTCTACATTGAACTTTTAAACAATCTACTCTGTCTCAGGCTGGCTCTCTTAAGACTAGCCAGTTAAATTGATTACACCTGTATCTGTATCCACTACTCTCAGTAGAGAGCTGTGTCTCTCCATTCTACAAGAATATAAGGCACATTCCATCCAACATTCTATCCATTCATCTTCTTCAGACCATTCACTCATCCACCCATTAAACTGTCTATCAACATCTATTAAACAATCTGTCTATCAACATCCATTAAACTCTCTGTCTATCAACATTAATTAGACTATCTACATTCAACTTTTAAATTATTTACTCTGTCTCAGGCTTTAAGAGTAGGCTACTCTGGCTCTCTTAAGACTAGCCAGTTAAATTGATTACACCTGTGTCAACTACTCTCAGAGAGCTGTATCAGTGTCTCTCTTAACAAGAATATAAGGCACATTCCATCCAACCTTCTATCCACTCATCTTCTTCAGACCATTCACTCATCCACCCATTAAACTGTCAATCAATATCTATTAAACAATCTGCCTATCAACATCCATTAAACATTCTGTCTATCAACATTAATTAGACTATCTACATACAACTTTTAAAGTATTTACTGTGGGTCCCTCTCAAGCAGCGTTTATATGTCCTCCCTCGCTCCTCGATCCTCAATGATCTACATAAAGAAAGATAGAAGAAGGGCTAGACTATCCCATTGTTGCCGCTCCATCATTCTTTATGTAGATCAGTGAGGAGCGAGAGAGGACGCGTAAACGCTATGAGAGGCACCTTCTGTCTCAGGCTTTAAGCATACAATCTCATTAAGACTACAGATCCTGTTTCACTACTTCCTCTGTCTACAACTGTTTCAAAATAAAGGTCCTCACTGCAATAATACACTATTAAATCATTTAACCATTGAAACTACTCAACTATTGAACTGTTCAACCATTCCAACTGTCAGTTATCATCCACTATGTCTCCAGTCAACTACATGAAACCTCCATGTACCTAGCAACCAACATAGAAACCATTAAAATTAAGTGTTTATAACCGTTTCCATAGCAACCAACATGATTATACTGCAGTAACTTCTTGTTTCCTGATAGTGGCCACCATGGATACCCTAGCAACAAATGTTTCAAAATAAAAGTCCTCACTAGCAAGTTAGCTAGTTAGCATGGTTAGCATAGTTAACATTGTTAACATAGTTAGCATTTTTAGCATAACTGCAAAAAATCATCAACTAAGTTAGCTAATCAACCTGGTTAGCATTGTCAGCAAATTTAGCATTGTTAGCATAGTTAGCATTTTTAACATTACTGCTAGAAATCATCGGTTAAGTTAGCTAATCAACCTGGTTAGCATTGTTAGTAAAGTTAGCATTGCTAGCATAATTAGCATTTTTAGCTTAACTGCTAGAAATCATTAGCTAAGTTAGCTAATCAACATTTTAACATGAATAGAAATCATTAGTTAAGTTAGAACTGGAATGTTTCATCTTTAAACTGTCTGCCTTCACACTATCAACTCTCTGTAAACTATGCAACCACCATGTTTACCCTAGCTACTACTCAGTAACCATATCTACATTATCTATCTATTTTTGCATTTTCATGCACTGGTAATTCCTTGGAATTGCATTTCTAGTTAAACTTCTTCTTCTAACGCTCGCAATTCAGCTTCAACCGTTTAACGTAGAAACTTCATTCAAACTTTGTTGCGTAGGTCTTGCTTATGCCATATGTGCTTTGTATTTTTCAACTTTGTAACTTTTATACTTTTTAAACTATTAGTTAAAAACTATCACCATTTCCCCCATAGACTTAACATTGCTCATTATGACATCACGGCAGCAATTAGAATGTTACCCCAGCTGGTCAGCCACCTGGGCACCAACTGTCAGTTTCTCTCAGGCTCCTCTCTGAAGACTACATATTCTGTTCCCCTGTATCCTCTGTGCACAACAGTATCAAAATAAGTCCTCCTAATTCCATCCAACTTTATATCCATTCATCTTCTTCAAACCATTCACTCATCCACCCATTCTGAACAGTCTGCCTATCAACAACATCAATTAGACGCTCTACATTGAACTTTTAAACAATCTACTCTGTCTCAGGCTGGCTCTCTTAAGACTAGCCAGTTAAATTGATTACACCTGTATCTGTATCCACTACTCTCAGTAGAGAGCTGTGTCTCTCCATTCTACAAGAATATAAGGCACATTCCATCCAACATTCTATCCATTCATCTTCTTCAGACCATTCACTCATCCACCCATTAAACTGTCTATCAACATCTATTAAACAATCTGTCTATCAACATCCATTAAACTCTCTGTCTATCAACATTAATTAGACTATCTACATTCAACTTTTAAATTATTTACTCTGTCTCAGGCTTTAAGAGTACTATGGCTCTCTTAAGACTAGCCAGTTAAATTGATTACACCTGTGTCAACTACTCTCAGAGAGCTGTATCAGTGTCTCTCTTAACAAGAATATAAGGCACATTCCATCCAACCTTCTATCCATTCATCTTCTTCAGACCATTCACTCATCCACCCATTACACTGTCAATCAATATAAAACAATCTGCCTATCAACATCCATTAAACATTCTATCTATCAACATTAATTAGACTATCTACATACAACTTTTAAAGTATTTACTGTGGGTCCCTCTCAAGCAGCGTTTATATGTCCTCCCTCGCTCCTCGATCCTCAATGATCTACATAAAGAAAGATAGAAGAAGGGCTAGACTATCCCATTGTTGCCGCTCCATCATTCTTTATGTAGATCAGTGAGGAGCGAGAGAGGACGCGTAAACGCTATGAGAGGCACCTTCTGTCTCAGGCTTTAAGCATACAATCTCATTAAGACTACAGATCCTGTTTCACTACTTCCTCTGTCCACAACTGTTTCAAAATAAAGGTCCTCACTGCAATAATACACTATTAAATCATTTAACCATTGAAACTACTCAACTATTGAACTGTTCAACCATTCCAACTGTCAGTTATCATCCACTATGCCTCCAGTCAACTACATGAAACCTCCATGTACCTAGCAACCAACATAGCAACCATTAAAATTAAGTGTTTATGACCGTTTCCATAGCAACCAACATGATTATACTGCAGTAAATTCTTGTTTCCTGATAGTGGCCACCATGGATACCCTAGCAACAAATGTTTCAAAATAGAAGTCCTCACTAGCAAGTTAGCTAGTTAGCATAGTTAGCATTGTTAGCATAGTTAGCATTTTTAGCATAACTGCTAGAAATCATCGGTTAAGTTAGCTAATCAACCTGGTTAGCATTGTTAGTAAAGTTAGCATTGCTAGCATAATAAGCATTTTTAGCGTAACTGCTAGAAATCATTAGCTAAGTTAGCTAATCAACCTGGTTAGCATTGTTAGTAAAGTTATCATTGCTAGCATAATTAGCATTTTTAGCGTAACTGCTAGAAATCATTACCTAAGTTAGCTAATCAACATTTTAACATGAATAGAAATCACTAGTTAAGTTAGAGCTGGAATGTTTCATCTTTAAACTGTCTACCTTCACACTATCAACTCTCTGTAAACTATGCAACCACCATGTTTACCCTAGCTACACCTTAGCAACCATATCTACATTATCCATCTATTTTTGCATTTTCATGCACTGGTAATTCCTTGGAATTGCATTTCTAGTTATTAAACTTCTTCTTCTAACGCTCGCAATTCAGCTTCAACCGTTTACAGTAGAAACTTCATTCAAACTTTGTTGCGTAGGTCTTGCTTATGCCATATGTGCTTTGTATTTTTCAACTTTGTAACTTTTATACTTTTTAAACTATTAGTTAAAAACTATCACCATTTCCCCCATAGACTTAACATTGCTCATTATGACATCACGGCAGCAATTAGAATGTTACCCCAGCTGGTCAGCCACCTGGGCACCAACTGTCAGTTTCTCTCAGGCTCCTCTCTGAAGACTACATATTCTGTTCCCCTGTATCCTCTGCGCACAACAGTCCTCCTAATTCCATCCAACTTTATATCCATTCATCTTCTTCAAACCATTCACTCATCCACCCATTCTAAACAGTCTGCCTATCAACAACATCAATTAGACGCTCTACATTGAACTTTTAAACAATCTACTCTGTCTCAGGCTGGCTCTCTTAAGACTAGCCAGTTAAATTGATTACACCTGTATCTGTATCCACTACTCTCAGTAGAGAGCTGTGTCTCTCCATTCTACAAGAATATAAGGCACATTCCATCCAACATTCTATCCATTCATCTTCTTCAGACCATTCTCTCATCCACCCATTAAACTGTCTATCAACATCTATTAAACAATCTGTCTATCAACATCCATTAAACTCTCTGTCTATCAACATTAATTAGACTATCTACATTCAACTTTTAAATTATTTACTCTGTCTCAGGCTTTAAGATATTCTGGCTCTCTTAAGACTAGCCAGTTAAATTGATTACACCTGTGTCAACTACTCTCAGAGAGCTGTATCAGTGTCTCTCTTAACAAGAATATAAGGCACATTCCATCCAACCTTCTATCCATTCATCTTCTTCAGACCATTCACTCATCCACCCATTAAACTGTCAATCAATATCTATTAAACAATCTGCCTATCAACATCCATTAAACATTCTATCTATCAACATTAATTAGACTATCTACATACAACTTTTAAAGTATTTACTGTGGGTCCCTCTCAAGCAGCGTTTATATGTCCTCCCTCGCTCCTCGATCCTCAATGATCTACATAAAGAAAGATAGAAGAAGGGCCGCTAGACTATCCCATTGTTGCCGCTCCATCATTCTTCATGTAGATCAGTGAGGAGCGAGAGAGGACGCATAAACGCTTTGAGAGGCACCTTCTGTCTCAGGCTTTAAGCATACAATCTCATTAAGACTACAGATCCTGTTTCACTACTTCCTCTGTCCACAACTGTTTCAAAATAAAGGTCCTCACTGCAATAATACACTATTAAATCATTTAACCATTGAAACTACTCAACTATTGAACTGTTCAACCATTCCAACTGTCAGTTATCATCCACTATGCCTCCAGTCAACTACATGAAACCTCCATGTACCTAGCAACCAACATAGCAACCATTAAAATTAAGTGTTTTTGACTGTTTCCATAGCAACCAACATGATTATACTGCAGTAACTTCTTGTTTCCTGATAGTGGCCACCATGGATACCCTAGCAACAAATGTTTCAAAATAAAAGTCCTCACTAGCAAGTTAGCTAGTTAGCATGGTAAGCATAGTTAGCATTGTTAGCATAGTTAGCATTTTTAACATAACTGCAAAAAATCATCAACTAAGTTAGCTAATCAACCTGGTTAGCATTTTTAGCAAATTTAGCATTGTTAGCATAGTTAGCATTTTTAGCATTACTGCTAGAAATCATCGGTTAAGTTAGCTAATCAACCTGGTTAGCATTGTTAGTAAAGTTAGCATTGCTAGCATAATTAACATTTTTAGCATAACTGCTAGAAATCATTTGCTAAGTTAGCTAATCAACATTTTAACATGAATAGAAATCATTAGTTAAGTTAGAACTGGAATGTTTCATCTTTAAACTGTCTACCTTCACACTATCAACTCTCTGTAAACTATGCAACCACCATGTTTACCCTAGCTACACCTTAGTAACCATATCTACATTATCTATCTATTTTTGCATTTTCATGCACTGGTAATTCCTTGGAATTGCATTTCTAGTTCTTCTTCTAACGCACGCAATTCAGCTTCAACCGCTTAACGTAGAAACTCCATTCAAACTATGTCGCGTAGGTCTTACTTACGCGATGTGGGCTTTGTATTTTTCAACTTTGTAACTTTTATACTTTTTAAACTATTAGTGAAAAACTATTACAATTTCCCCCATAGACTTAACATTGCTCATTATGACATCACGGCAGCAATTAGAATCTTATGCCAGGTGGCCGGCCACCTGGGCACCAACTGTCAGTTTCTCTGGCTTTAAGCATGCAGTCTCTCAGAAGACTACATATCCTGTTAACTGTTTCCTCTGTCCACAACTGTTTCAAAATAAAAGTCCTCACTGCAATAATACACCATTAAATCATTTAACCATTGAAACTACTCAACTATTTAACTGTTCAACCATTACAAATGTCAGTTATCATCAACTATGCCTCCAGTCAACTACATGAAACCTCCATGTACCTAGCAACCAACATAGCAACCATTAAAATTAAGTGTTTATGACCGTTTCCATAGCAACCAACATGATTATACTGCAGTAACTTCTTGTTTCCTGATAGTGGCCACCATGGATACCCTAGCAACAAATGTTTCAAAATAAAAGTCCTCACTAGCAAGTTAGCTAGTTAGCATTGTTAGCATAGTTAGCATTTTTAGTATAACTGCAAAAAATCATCAACTAAGTTAGCTAATCAACCTGGTTAGCATTGTTAGCAAATTTAGCATTGTTAGCATAGTTAGCATTTTTAACATTACTGCTAGAAATCATCGGTTAAGTTAGCTAATCAACCTGGTTAGCATTGTTAGTAAAGTTAGCATTGCTAGCATAATAAGCATTTTTAGCGTAACTGCTAGAAATCATTAGCTAAGTTAGCTAATCAACATTTTAACATGAATAGAAATCATTAGTTAAGTTAGAACTGGAACGTTTCATCTTTAAAACGTCTACCTTCACACTATCAACTCTCTGTAAACTATGCAACCACCATGTTTACCCTAGCTACACCTTAGTAACCATATCTACATTATCTATCTATTTTTGCATTTTCATGCACTGGTAATTCCTTGGAATTGCATTTCTAGTTATTATTAAACTTCTTCTTCTAACGCTCGCAATTCAGCTTCAACCGTTTAACGTAGAAACTTCATTCAAACTTTGTTGCGTAGGTCTTGCTTATGCCATATGTGCTTTATATTTTTCAACTTTGTAACTTTTATACTTTTTAAACTATTAGTTAAAAACTATCACCATTTCCCCCATAGACTTAACATTGCTCATTATGACATCACGGCAGCAATTAGAATGTTACCCCAGCTGGTCAGCCACCTGGGCACCAACTGTCAGTTTCTCTCAGGCTCCTCTCTGAAGACTACATATTCTGTTCCCCTGTATCCTCTGCGCACAACAGTATCAAAATAAGTCCTCCTAATTCCATCCAACTTTATATCCATTCATCTTCTTCAAACCATTCACTCATCCACCCATTCTAAACAGTCTGCCTATCAACAACATCAATTAGACGCTCTACATTGAACTTTTAAACAATCTACTCTGTCTCAGGCTGGCTCGCTTAAGACTAGCCAGTTAAATTGATTACACCTGTATCTGTATCCACTACTCTCAGTAGAGAGCTGTGTCTCTCCATTCTACAAGAATATAAGGCACATTCCATCCAACATTCTATCCATTCATCTTCTTCAGACCATTCACTCATCCACCCATTAAACTGTCTATCAACATCTATTAAACAATCTGTCTAACATCCATTAAACTCTCTGTCTATCAACATTAATTAGACTATCTACATTCAACTTTTAAATTATTTACTCTGTCTCAGGCTTTAAGATACTCTGGCTCTCTTAAGACTAGCCAGTTAAATTGATTACACCTGTGTCAACTACTCTCAGAGAGCTGTATCAGTGTCTCTCTTAACAAGAATATAAGGCACATTCCATCCAACCTTCTATCCATTCATCTTCTTCAGACCATTCACTCATCCACCCATTAAACTGTCAATCAATATCTATTAAACAATCTGCCTATCAACATCCATTAAACATTCTATCTATCAACATTAATTAGACTATCTACATACAACTTTTAAAGTATTTACTGTGGGTCCCTCTCAAGCGGCGTTTATATGTCCTCCCTCGATCCTCGATCCTCAATGATCTACATAAAGAAAGATAGAAGAAGGGCTAGACTATCCCATTGTTGCCGCTCCATCATTCTTTATGTAGATCAGTGAGGAGCGAGAGAGGACGCGTAAACGCTATGAGAAGCACCTTCTGTCTCAGGCTTTAAGCA
Source organism: Sardina pilchardus (assembly GCF_963854185.1). NCBI lineage: Eukaryota > Metazoa > Chordata > Actinopteri > Clupeiformes > Clupeidae > Sardina > Sardina pilchardus. Next base: position 35,345,518 of record NC_084998.1, on the reverse strand, counting down.
TACAATCTCATTAAGACTACAGATCCTGTTTCACTACTTCCTCTGTCCACAACTGTTTCAAAATAAAGGTCCTCACTGCAATAATACACTATTAAATAATTTAACCATTGAAACTACTCAACTATTGAACTGTTCAACCATTCCAACTGTCAGTTATCATCCACTATGCCTCCAGTCAACTACATGAAACCTCCATGTACCTAGCAACCAACATAGCAACCATTAAAAAGTGTTTATGACCGTTTCCATAGCAACCAACATGATTATACTGCAGTAACTTCTTGTTTCCTGATAGTGGCCACCATGGATACCCTAGCAACAAATGTTTCAAAATAAAAGTCCTCACTAGCAAGTTAGCTAGTTACCATGGTTAGCATAGTTAGCATTGTTAGCATAGTTAGCATTTTTAGCATAACTGCAAAAAATCATCAACTAAGTTAGCTAATTAACCTGGTTAGCATTGTTAGCAAATTTAGCATTGTTAGCATAGTTAGCATTTTTAGCATTACTGCTAGAAATCATCGGTTAAGTTAGCTAATCAACCTGGTTAGCATTGTTAGCATTGCTAGCATAGTAAGCATTTTTAGCGTAACTGCTAGAAATCATTAGCTAAGTTAGCTAATCAACATTTTAACATGAATAGAAATCATTAGTTAAGTTAGAACTGGAACGTTTCATCTTTAAACTGTCTACCTTCACACTATCAACTCTCTGTAAACTATGCAACCACCATGTTTACCCTAGCTACACCTTAGTAACCATATCTACATTATCTATCTATTTTTGCATTTTCATGCACTGGTAATTCCTTGGAATTGCATTTCTAGTTCTTCTTCTAACGCACGCAATTCAGCTTCAACCGCTTAACGTAGAAACTCCATTCAAATTTTGACGCGTAGGTCTTACTTACGCGATGTGGGCTTTGTATTTTTCAACTTTGTAACTTTTATACTTTTTAAACTATTAGTTAAAAACTATTACAATTTCCCCCATAGACTTAACATGGCTCATTATGACATCACGGCAGCAATTAGAATGTTACCCCAGCTGGTCAGCCACCTGGCCACCAACTGTCAGTTTCTCTCAGGCTTTACAATCTCTCTGAAGACTACATATTCTGTTCCCCTGTATCCTCTGCGCACAACAGTATCAAAATAAGTCCTCCTAATTCCATCCAACTTTATATCCATTCATCTTCTTCAAACCATTCACTCATCCACCCATTCTAAACAGTCTGCCTATCAACAACATCAATTAGACGCTCTACATTGAACTTTTAAACAATCTACTCTGTCTCAGGCTGGCTCTCTTAAGACTAGCCAGTTAAATTGATTACACCTGTATCTGTATCCACTACTCTCAGTAGAGAGCTGTGTCTCTCCATTCTACAAGAATATAAGGCACATTCCATCCAACATTCTATCCATTCATCTTCTCCAGACCATTCACTCATCCACCCATTAAACTGTCTATCAACATCTATTAAACAATCTGTCTATCAACATCCATTAAACTCTCTGTCTATCAACATTAATTAGACTATCTACATTCAACTTTTAAATTATTTACTCTGTCTCAGGCTTTAAGAGTACTCTGGCTCTCTTAAGACTAGCCAGTTAAATTGATTACACCTGTGTCAACTACTCTCAGAGAGCTGTATCAGTGTCTCTCTTAACAAGAATATAAGGCACATTCCATCCAACCTTCTATCCATTCATCTTCTTCAGACCATTCACTCATCCACCCATTAAACTGTCAATCAATATCTATTAAACAATCTGCCTATCAACATCCATTAAACATTCTATCTATCAACATTAATTAGACTATCTACATACAACTTTTAAAGTATTTACTGTGGGTCCCTCTCAAGCAGCGTTTATATGTCCTCCCTCGCTCCTCGATCCTCAATGATCTACATAAAGAAAGATAGAAGAAGGGCTAGACTATCCCATTGTTGCCGCTCCATCATTCTTTAAGTAGATCAGTGAGGAGCGAGAGAGGACGCGTAAACGCTATGAGAGGCACCTTCTGTCTCAGGCTTTAAGCATACAATCTCATTAAGACTACAGATCCTGTTTCACTACTTCCTCTGTCCACAACTGTTTCAAAATAAAGGTCCTCATTGCAATAATACACTATTAAATCATTTAACCATTGAAACTACTCAACTATTGAACTGTTCAACCATTCCAACTGTCAGTTATCATCCACTATGCCTCCAGTCAACTACATGAAACCTCCATGTACCTAGCAACCAACATAGCAACCATTTAAAATTAAGTGTTTATGACCGTTTCCATAGCAACCAACATGATTATACTGCAGTAACTTCTTGTTTCCTGATAGTGGCCACCATGGATACCCAAGCAACAAATGTTTCAAAATAAAAGTCCTCACTAGCAAGTTAGCTAGGTTAGCATAGTTAGCATTGTTAGCATAGTTAGCATTTTTAGCATAACTGCAAAAAATCATCAACTAAGTTAGCTAATCAACCTGGTTAGCATTGTTAGCAAATTTAGCATTGTTAGCATAGTTAGCATTTTTAGCATTACTGCCAGAAATCATCGGTTAAGTTAGCTAATCAACCTGGTTAGCATTGCTAGCATAATAAGCATTTTTAGCGTAACTGCTAGAAATCATTAACTAAGTTAGCTAATCAACATTTTAACATGAATAGAAATCATTAGTTAAGTTAGAACTGGAACGTTTCATCTTTAAACTGTCTACCTTCACACTATCAACTCTCTGTAAACTATGCAACCACCATGTTTACCCTAGCTACATCTTAGTAACCATATCTACATTATCTATCTATTTTTGCATTTTCATGCACTGGTAATTCCTTGGAATTGCATTTCTAGTTCCTCTTCTTCTTCTAACGCTCGCAATTCAGCTTCAACCGTTTAACGTAGAAACTTCATTCAAACGTTGTTGCGTAGGTCTTGCTCATGCCATGTGTGCTTTGTATTTTTCAACTTTGTAACTTTTATACTTTTTAAACTATGAATTAAAAAACGATTTCCCCATAGATTTAACATTGAGCTATTTCCCCATAGACTTAACATTGCTCATTGTGACATCACGGCAGCAATTAGAATCTTAGGCCAGGTGGCCGGCCACCTGGGCACCAACTGTCAGTTTCTCTGGCTTTAACCATACAATCTCTCTGAAGACTACATATTCTGTTCCCCTGTATCCTCTGCGCACAACAGTATCAAAACTAGAAAATGTAATTCCATGGAAGGAATTACCATTGCATGTAAATGCAAAAAGGTTGTTGACTGTGTAAAACATATTGTATTAGGCCTATTATAGATAAATAACAATAACCCAATTACAATTCCACTGAAAAGTCACATTTAAAAAGTGATTTATGAAAATGCATCAAAATTGTGGATATAGGCTTATATGGAAAATAACTCTTCATTTATTAGAATTTAAAAAACTGACATGAAGTTGCCAACTTCAGACGAGTTGCAAGAGCTGACACTTTAGTAGCCTTCAGTGAAACGACTAATGCAGGTTAAAAGTAGACCATAGGGCCACGCAATACGGAATACAATCTCAAACAACGCCAATCAACGATGATGCAGCAACAGGTACATATCTAGCAAATGTAACGTTAGCTTACAGTAGGCCTAGGATACTTTATGTTGGCTACAAATTTTACACGATGAGCTAGTATGTTCTTCGAAGTGTGTTCAGGTGCGTGATTGTCCTAATAGGAATGTACAATAAGCTTAGGTTTTTAATTTGTGAATGATACCGAAAGCTTTAAATGATTGCCTGGCTGGCAAGTCCCTATATCTGAAACGACTACTGTAGCTTGCTAAACCCTGTTCGCCTTGCAGCCTACCCCGACGTTAAACGTTAGCCTGGAGCAAGTTTGGTTGTCGTTAGCTAAATACAGTTGACGTTAGGTTAGATTGTCTTTAGCTGTTGATAACGTTACCGAGAGCAAACCGGTTAGACTACTGTAACGATATAAACAAATCAAGTAAGGAGTAGCCTAACAGGAGACAAGACGACAACGTCCTGGATTACAGTGGCATGGTAGAATGTTTTCACAGCTGTAGACGTAAGGTAACATTCACGTTTAGCCTGGTTCAGCGCAGCGGTGATGCCATGGCTTTGGATCAGAGATCCTTGATTAGCCTACTGACAGCTGAGCACTGACGTAACAATTAGTCTTTGCCGCCAAAGGGTCTCAACGTTAACTCTATGGGAGTTTTTAATTCTTTTATCGTAAATATCTCAAAAAGTATAAAGTTCACAAATGTGAAAAATACATAGAACAAATCTCCGTTACAAGACCTGTGTATGAGTGTTTGAATGACGTCAAACGATTCAGTGGTTTTAGAGCCTTTGATAGTTGATTTTGGTCGGAAGCAGAATAATAATTATAACGATAATAAGAAGAACAGGGATAACAGTACATTGCATTTACATGCAATGTAATAAGTTCTCCTAATTCCATCCAACTTTATATCCATTCATCTTCTTCAAACCATTCACTCATCCACCCATTCTAAACAGTCTGCCTATCAACATCAATAAGACGCTCTACATTCAACTTTTAAACAATCTACTCTGTCTCAGGCTGGCTCTCTTAAGACTAGCCAGTTAAATTGATTACACCTGTATCTGTATCCACTACTCTCAGTAGAGAGCTGTGTCTCTCCATTCTACAAGAATATAAGGCACATTCCATCCAACATTCTATCCATTCATCTTCTTCAGACCATTCACTCATCCACCCATTAAACTGTCTATCAACATCTATTAAACAATATGTCTATCAACATCCATTAAACTCTCTGTCTATCAACATTAATTAGACTATCTACATTCAACTTTTAAATTATTTACTCTGTCTCAGACTAGCCAGTTAAATTGATTACACCTGTATCAACTACTCTCAGAGAGCTGTATCAGTGTCTCTCTTAACAAGAATATAAGGCACATTCCATCCAACCTTCTATCCATTCATCTTCTTCAGACCATTCACTCATCCACCCATTAAACTGTCAATCAATATCTATTAAACAATCTGCCTATCAACATCCATTAAACATTCTGTCTATCAACATGAATTAGACTATCTACATACAACTTTTAAAGTATTTACTGTGGGTCCCTCTCAAGCAGCGTTTATATGTCCTCCCTCGCTCCTCGATCCTCAATGATCTACATAAAGAAAGATAGAAGAAGGGCTAGACTATCCCATTGTTGCCGCTCCATCATTCTTTATGTAGATCAGTGAGGAGCGAGAGAGGACGCGTAAACGCTATATGAGAGGCACCTTCTGTCTCAGGCTATAAGCATACAATCTCATTAAGACTACAGATCCTGTTTCACTACTTCCTCTGTCCACAACTGTTTCAAAATAAAGGTCCTCACTGCAATAATACATTATTAAATCATTTAACCACTGAAACTACTCAACTATTGAACTGTTCAACCATTCCAACTGTCAGTTATCATCCACTATGCCTCCAGTCAACTACATGAAACCTCCATGTACCTAGCAACCAACATAGCAACCATTAAAATTAAGTGTTTATGACCGTTTCCATAGCAACCAACATGATTATACTGCCGTTACTTCTTGTTTCCTGATAGTGGCCACCATGGATACCCTAGCAACAAATGTTTCAAAATAAAAGTCCTCACTAGCAAGTTAGCTAGTTAGCATGGTTAGCATAGTTAGCATTGTTAGCATAGTTAGCATTTTTAGCATAACTGCAAAAAATCATCAACTAAGTTAGCTAATCAACCTGGTTAGCATTGTTAGCAAATTTAGCATAGTTAGCATTTTTAGCATTACTGCTAGAAATCATCGGTTAAGTTAGCTAATCAACCTGGTTAGCATTGTTAATAAAGTTAGCATTGCTAGCATAATAAGCATTTTTAGCGTAACTGCTAGAAATCATTAGCTAAGTTAGCTAATCAACATTTTAACATGAATAGAAATCATTAGTTAAGTTAAAACTGGAATGTTTCATCTTTAAACTGTCTACCTTCACACTATCAACTCTCTGTAAACTATGCAACCACCATGTTTACCCTAGCTACACCTTAGTAACCATATCTACATTATCTATCTATTTTTGCATTTTCATGCACTGGTAATTCCTTGGAATTGCATTTCTAGTTATTAAACTTCTTCTAACGCAGCCAATTCAGCTTCAACCGTTTAACGTAGAAACTTCATTCAAACGTTGTTGCGTAGGTCTTGCTTATGCCATGCCTGGTTTGTATTTTTCAACTTTGTAACTTTTATACTTTTTAAACTATTATTTAAAAACTATTACAATTTCCCCCATAGACTTAACATTGCTCATTATGACATCACGGCAGCAATTAGAATCTTAGGCCAGGTGGCCGGCCACCTGGGCACCAACTGTCAGTTTCTCTGGCTTTAAGCATACAGTCTCTCAGAAGACTACATATCCTGTTAACTGTTTCCTCTGTCCACAACTGTTTCAAAATAAAAGTCCTCACTGCAATAATACACTATTAAATCATTTAACCATTGAAACTACTCAACTATTGAACTGTTCAACCATTCCAACTGTCAGTTATCATCCACTATGCCTCCAGTCAACTACATGAAACCTCCATGTACCTACCAACCAACATAGCAACCATTAAAATTAAGCGTTTATGACCGTTTCCATAGCAACCAACATGATTATACTGCAGTAACTTCTTGTTTCCTGATAGTGGCCACCATGGATGCCCTAGCAACAAATGTTTCAAAATAAAAGTCCTCACTAGCAAGTTAGCTAGTTAGCATGGTTAGCATTGTTAGCATAGTTAGCATTTTTAGCATAACTGCAAAAAATAATCAACTAAGTTAGCTAATCAACCTGGTTAGCATTGTTAGCAAATTTAGCATTGTTAGCATAGTTAGCATTTTTAGCATTGCTGCTAGAAATCATTGGTTAAGTTAGCTAATCAACCTGGTTAGCATTGTTAGTAAAGTTAGCATTGCTAGCATAATTAGCATTTTTAGCGTAACTGCTAGAAATCATTAGCTAAGTTAGCTAATCAACATTTTAACATGAATAGAAATCATTAGTTAAGTTAGAACTGGAATGTCTCAACTTTAAACAGTCTACCTTCACACTATCAACTCTCTGTAAACTATGCAACCACCATGTTTACCCTAGCTACACCTTAGTAACCATATCTACATTATCTATCTATTTCTACATTTTCATGCACTGGTAATTCCTTGGAATTGCATTTCTAGTTCTTCTTCTAACGCACGCAATTCAGCTTGAACCGTTTAACGTAGAAACTTCATTCAAACGTTGTTGCGTAGGTCTTGCTTATGCCATGTGTGCTTTGTATTTTTCAACTTTGTAACTTTTATACTTTTTAAACTATTAGTTAAAAACTATTACAATTTCCCCCATAGACTTAACATTGCTCATTATGACATCAAGGCAGCAATTAGAATCTTAAGCCAGGTGGCCGGCCACCTGGGCACCAACTGTCAGTTTCTCTGGCTTTAAGCATACAGTCTCTCAGAAGACTACACATATCCTGTTAAACTGTTTCCTCTGTCCACAACTGTTTCAAAATAAAAGTCCTCACTGCAATAATACACTATTAAATAATTTAACCATTGAAACTACTCAACTATTGAACTGTTCAACCATTCCAACTGTCAGTTATCATCCACTATGCCTCCAGTCAACTACATGAAACCTCCATGTACCTGGCAACCAACATAGCAACCATTAAAAGTGTTTATGACCGTTTCCATAGCAACCAACAAGATTATACTGCAGTAACTTCTTGTTTCTTGATAGTGGCCACCATGGATACCCTAGCAACAAATGTTTCAAAATAAAAGTCCTCACTAGCAAGTTAGCATGGTTAGCATAGTTAGCATAGTTAGCATTTTTAGCATACCTGTAAAAAATCATCAACTAAGTTAGCTAATCAACCTGGTTAGCATTGTTAGCATATTTAGCATTGTTAGCATAGTTAGCATTTTTAGCATTACTGCTAGAAATCATCGGTTAAGCTAGCTAATCAACCTGGTTAGCATTGTTAGTAAAGTTAGCATTGCTAGCATAATTAACATTTTTAACGTAACTGCTAGAAATCATTAGCTAAGTTAGCTAATCAACATTTTAACATGAATAAAAATCATTAGTTAAGTTAGAACTGGAATGTTTCATCTTTAAACTGTCTACCTTCACACTATCAACTCTCTGTAAACTATGCAACCACCATGTTTACCCTAGCTACACCTTAGTAACCATATCTACATTATCTATCTTTTTTTGCATTTTCATGCACTGGTAATTCCTTGGAATTGCATTTCTAGTTATTCCACTTCTTCTTCTAACGCACGCAATTGAGCTTGAACCATTTAACGTAGAAACTTCATTCAAACTTTGTTACGTAGGTCTTACTTAGGACAGGTGTGCTATGACTTTTCAACTTTGTCACTTTTATACTTTTTGAACTATTAGATAAAAACTATTAAAGGAGTCATAGAACGCATTTTTTGACCATTACAAATTGATCTTTGAGCCTAAATAATGCCATATGTAAATTTGTGGGGCTGAAAACGCCCCAGGAGCACTGCTAGATCGCCTAATACAAGGTCATAAATAAGCCTTGCAATGAAACAGTTTGTTTTTCCCGCCCACTCAGCAAGTTCATGAATATTCAAATGAGATGCGCGCTGATTGGTCTATTGGCCGATATGTCCTGAAAGTTGATTGGCTCAATCCACCGGTCTGAAGCTAGAGCAAAATGAAACTATGTTTACTGCTGGTAAATAAAGCCAAAGTCTTTGATAAAGCTATCAACAATGGATTTAAATAAGGAATACAGCCGTACATGTATAAACCGAGTCAGAAGAAGGTTCTGACGAAGATGAAGTGCAGCAGATTCCCCAACAGAATGAATGTGTTAGATTGGTAAGTTTTATCAGTACATTTCTTAGTATAGTAACTCTCCAAAGTTAGCTGTAATAACGCTAGCATTACAACGTCTCTGCCATAGACCACATATCTAGATACTAGCATCGTAAGAGCAGTTTAACAAGAATTATTAATCGAAGGTATGCAAATGAGAGGGGCCGAGGGGTGTATCTAAAGGGGGATGGGCGCCTATTACGTGTTATCTGAGCTCTGTTCAGATTGGAGCATTTCAACACGGCTGTTTCTATCATGGAGGTATTATAAGAACTGGAGAAAGTGAACAAGTCCCGCCCCCATTCATTTCAATGGGAATGCTAGGCTAGTGAAATGTGCCAAAATTGAACGATTTTTTCAGGCTTCAACATGGCGTTTCAAGGGGCTTGTTTCCGGTGCCGTTTTACTTAGCCAATTAAGTGCCAGGTTACCGATTGACGTAAGGTACAGAAGGAGAGCTCGTGCCCACACTAAGCTCGTGCATGAGCTGAGAGTGGAACAGCCACCAATCAGCATGAGTAAAACGCAGGTAAAACGGCACCGGACATGATGTATTTCTGGAAAATGGCGACGAGGAAGTGCTTTGCTAATCGGCAAAGCTAATCAGTCAAATCCTGACCCCCTGGTTTCTATTTCCCAATTTGCATACGAAAGCAGGCGGGGGACGCGGTAAAGTCTTTGGTGTTGTCCTTTGGACACTGCTCGCAGCCTAAATTCAACAGTAACAAGGTGAATGTGGTTTTGAATTCTAGGACTCCTTTAACAATTTCCCCATAGACTTAACATTGCTCATTATGACATCACGGCAGCAATTAGAATGTTACCCCAGCTGGTCAGCCACCTGGGCACCAACTGTCAGTTTCTCTCAGGCTCCTCTCTGAAGACTACATATTCTGTTCCCCTGTATCCTCTGCGCACAACAGTATCAAAATAAGTCCTCCTAATTCCATCCAACTTTATATCCATTCATCTTCTTCAAACCATTCACTCATCCACCCATTCTAAACAGTCTGCCTATCAACAACATCAATTAGACGCTCTACATTGAACTTTTAAACAATCTACTCTATCTCAGGCTGGCTCTCTTAAGACTAGCCAGTTAAATTGATTACACCTGTATCTGTATCCACTACTCTCAGTAGAGAGCTGTGTCTCTCCATTCTACAAGAATATAAGGCACATTCCATCCAACATTCTATCCATTCATCTTCTTCAGACCATTCACTCATCCACCCATTAAACTGTCTATCAACATCTATTAAACAATCTGTCTATCAACATCCATTAAACTCTCTGTCTATCAACATTAATTAGACTATCTACATTCAACTTTTAAATTATTTACTCTGTCTCAGGCTTTAAGAGTACTCTGGCTCTCTTAAGACTAGCCAGTTAAATTGATTACACCTGTGTCAACTACTCTCAGAGAGCTGTATCAGTGTCTCTCTTAACAAGAATATAAGGCACATTCCATCCAACCTTCTATCCATTCATCTTCTTCAGACCATTCACTCATCCACCCATTAAACTGTCAATCAATATCTATTAAACAATCTGCCTATCAACATCCATTAAACATTCTATCTATCAACATTAATTAGACTATCTACATACAACTTTTAAAGTATTTACTGTGGGTCCCTCTCAAGCAGCGTTTATATGTCCTCCCTCGCTCCTCGATCCTCAATGATCTACATAAAGAAAGATAGAAGAAGGGCTAGACTATCCCATTGTTGCCGCTCCATCATTCTTTATGTAGATCAGTGAGGAGCGAGAGAGGACGCGTAAACGCTATGAGAGGCACCTTCTGTCTCAGGCTTTAAGCATACAATCTCATTAAGACTACAGATCCTGTTTCACTACTTCCTCTGTCCACAACTGTTTCAAAATAAAGGTCCTCATTGCAATAATACACTATTAAATCATTTAACCATTGAAACTACTCAACTATTGAACTGTTCAACCATCCCAACTGTCAGTTATCATCCACTATGCCTCCAGTCAACTACATGAAACCTCCATGCACCTAGCAACCAACATCGCAACCATTTAAATTAAGTGTTTATGACCGTTTCCATAGCAACCAACATGATTATACTGCAGTAACTTCTTGTTTCCTGATAGTGGCCACCATGGATACCCTAGCAACAAATGTTTCAAAATAAAAGTCCTCACTAGCAAGTTAGCTAGTTAGCATGGTTAGCATTGTTAGCATTGTTAGCATTTTTACCATAACTGCAAAAAATCATCAACTAAGTTAGCTAATCAACCTGGTTAGCATTGTTAGCAAATATAGCATTGTTAGCATACTTAGCATTTTTAACATTACTGCTAGAAATCATCGGTTAAGTTAGCTAATCAACCTGGTTAGCATTGTTGGTAAAGTTAGCATTGCTAGCATAATAAGCATTTTTAGCGTAACTGCTAGAAATCATTAGCTAAGTTAGCTAATCAACATTTTAACATGAATAGAAATCATTAGTTAAGTTAGAACTGGAACGTTTCATCTTTAAACTGTCTACCTTCACACTATCAACTCTCTGTAAACTATGCAACCACCATGTTTACCCTAGCTACACCTAAGTAACCATATCTACATTATCTATCTATTTTTGCATTTTCATGCACTGGTAATTCCTTGGAATTGCATTTCTAGTTATTATTAAAGGTTGGGTACGGAATTAGCAAAACGGACGGCAGAGTTTGAACATATACAACCTCAAGTCCCGCCCTCCATGCACGAGCGACAATTCAAATGCGCAGCGCGAGAGCGAGCCAGGCTAAATGAAATGCCATCCTGGCGTCTACAGCACTATGAGCTCTAGTCTCCATACAATCACTCACATCAACTTCCCCAATTACATTCTTTATTCACCTCCAAAGGGTTGTAGTAGGCCTACATATGGTTCAGTAGCCATAGGTGTGTATATTTGAACAGAATCTGGTTTGTTCTTACCAGGGCGATTATCTCCTGAAATATCCGAGTTTAGTGCTGCCCCGTTGGTTCGCCTATTCCACCGTAGCTCCAAGCTGTTAAGTTTCGATTTCATGTTTACAACATTCTTCGAGTCACGGTAAAATGTAATTTTTGCTACATAGCTTATTTATTGCGTGGGTGATTGAGTTTCCGTAGGTATCCGCTGCCTTAGTTAGTTTGTATAGAAATGAAGTGACACATACAACAAGAGGGGAACATGGACGTGCAGCAGCAGGAAGTTGGTTTCGTTTCTGCACTGACTCGCGGTCACCAGCTTTCGAAAGGGTCGCGCGCGGTGGGGAGGGGGAGTAGGAAGAGGAGTAAGACGTTAGATTGACGAACGAGCTGTGAAATGATGGTATGGGGTGAGGAATTCTATTGGCTGGAGTTTTTCGAGCCCTGCCCGTTCCGCAGATGATTGACGTGTTTAATTTCCATTTCAGTGCTTCCAACTTAGTGGCTATAAGTGGGTTAGGAATAGGATTTCAAGTGATTTTGCAAAAATGGCCAACAAAGCTAATTACAGTGCATGAAAATGCACTGTACTGTTCTTCCTAGGCTTTTTCTTATTACAGTGCATGAAAATGCACTGTACTGTTCTTCCTCGGTCTTCTTCTTCTTATTATTCTTCTTCTAACGCATGCAATTCAGCTTCAACAGCTTAACGTAGAAACTCCATTCAAATTTTGTCGCGTAGGTCTTACTTACGCGATGTGGGCTTTGTATTTTTCAACTTTGTAACTTTTATACTTTTTAAACTATTAGTTAAAAACTATTACAATTTCCCCCATAGACTTAACATTGCTCATTATGACATCACGGCAGCAATTAGAATCTTACGCCAGGTGGCCGGCCACCTGGGCACCAACTGTCAGTTTCTCTGGCTTTAAGCATACAGTCTCTCAGAAGACTACATATCCTGTTAACTGTTTCTTCTGTCCACAACTGTTTCAAAATAAAAGTCCTCAATGCAATAATACACTATTAAATCATTTAACCATTGAAACTACTCAACTATTGAACTGTTCAACCATTCCAACTGTCAGTTATCATCCACTATGCCTCCAGTCAACTACATGAAACCTCCATGTACCTAGCAACCAATATAGCAACCATTAAAATGAAGTGTTTATGGCCGTTTCCATAGCAACCAACATGATTATACTGCAGTAACTTCTTGTTTCTTGATAGTGGCCAACATGGATACCCTAGCAACAAATGTTTCAAAATAAAAGTCCTCACTAGCAAGTAAGCTAGTTAGCATGGATAGCATTGTTAGCATAGGTAGCATTTTTAGCATAACTGCAAAAAATCATCAACTACGTTAGCTAATCAACCTGGTTAGCATTATTAGCAAATTTAACATTGTTAGCATAGTTAGCATTTTTAACATTACTGCTAGAAATCATCGGTTAAGTTAGCTAATCAACCTGGTTAGCATTGTTAATAAAGTTAGCATTGCTAGCATAATTAGCATTTTTAGCGTAACTGCTAGAAATCATTACCTACGTTAGCTAATCAACATTTTAACATGAATAGAAATCATTAGTTAAGTTAGAGCTGGAATGTTTCATCTTTAAACTGTCTACCTTCACACTATCAACTCTCTGTAAACTATGCAACCACCATGTTTACCCTAGCTACACCTTAGTAACCATATCTACATTATCTATCTATTTTTGCATTTTCATGCACTGGTAATTCCTTGGAATTGCATTTCTAGTTATTACAGTGCATGAAAATGCACTGTACTGTTCTTCCTATTCTTCTTATTATTATAGTGCATGAAAATGCACTATATTGTTCTTCCTAGGTTTCTTATTATTATTATTTTTCTTTTTCTTCTAACGCTCGCAATTCAGCTTGAACCGTTTAACGTAGAAACTTGATTCAAACTTTACTACGTAGGTCTTACTAAGGAGACCTGTGCAATATATTTTTAAACTTTGTAACTTTTATACTTTTTAAACTGTAAATTAAAAACTATTAAACATTTCCCCATAGACTTAACATTGCTCATTATGACATCATGGCAGCAATTAGAATGTTACGCCAGGTGGCCAGTCCAGGTGCAGCAGCTCTCTCTCTCTCTCTCAACATACACTGGCTCTCTTGAGACTACATTTTCTGTTCCCCTGTATCAACATAAGTCTTCCTAATTCCATCCAACTTTCTATCCATTCATCTTCTTCAAACCATTCACTCATCCACCCATTCTAAACAGTCTGCCTATCAACATCAATTAGACGATCTACATTCAACTTTTAAACAATCTACTCTGTCTCAGGCTGGCTCTCTTAAGACTAGCCAGTTAAATTGATTACACCTGTATCTGTATCCACTACTCTCAGTAGAGAGCTGTGTCTCTCCATTCTACAAGAATATAAGGCACATTCCATCCAACTTTCTATCCATTCATCTTCTTCAGACCATTCACTCATCCACCCATTAAACTGTCTATCAACATCTATTAAACAATCTGTCTATCAACATCCATTAAACTCTCTGTCTATCAACATTAATTAGACTATCTACATTCAACTTTTAAATTATTTACTCTGTCTCAGACTAGCCAGTTAAATTGATTACACCTGTATCAACTACTCTCAGAGAGCTGTATCAGTGTCTCTCTTAACAAGAATATAAGGCACATTCCATCCAACCTTCTATCCATTCATCTTCTTCAGACCATTCACTCATCCACCCATTAAACTGTCAATCAATATCTATTAAACAATCTGCCTATCAACATCCATTAAACATTCTGTCTATCAACATTAATTAGACTATCTACATACAACTTTTAAAGTATTTACTGTGGGTCCCTCTCAAGCAGCGTTTATATGTCCTCCCTCGCTCCTCGATCCTCAATGATCTACATAAAGAAAGATAGAAGAAGGGCTAGACTATCCCATTGTTGCCGCTCCATCATTCTTTATGTAGATCAGTGAGGAGCGAGAGAGGACGCGTAAACGCTATATGAGAGGCACCTTCTGTCTAAGGCTTTAAGCATACAATCTCATTAAGACTACAGATCCTGTTTCACTACTTCCTCTGTCCACAACTGTTTCAAAATAAAGGTCCTCACTGCAATAATACATTATTAAATCATTTAACCACTGAAACTACTCAACTATTGAACTGTTCAACCATTCCAACTGTCAGTTATCATCCACTATGCCTCCAGTCAACTACATAAAACCTCCATGTACCTAGCAACCAACATAGCAACCATTAAAATTAAGTCTTTATGACCGTTTCCATAGCAACCAACATGATTATACTGCAGTAACTTCTTGTTTCCTGATAGTGGCCACCATGGATACCCTAGCAACAAATGTTTCAAAATAAAAGTCCTCACTAGCAAGTTAGCTAGTTAGCATGGTTAGCATTGTTAGCATAGCTGCAAAAAATCATCAACTAAGTTAGCTAATCAACCTGGTTAGCATTGTTAGCAAATTTAGCATAGTTAGCATTTTTAGCATTACTGCTAGAAATCATCGGTTAAGTTAGCTAACCAACCTGGTTAGCATTGTTAGTAAAGTTAGCATTGCTAGCATAATAAGCATTTTTAACGTAACTGCTAGAAATCATCAGTTAAGTTAGCTAATCAACCTGGTTAGCATTGTTAGTTTAAGTTAGCATTGTTACCATAGTTAGCATTTTTAACATAACTGCTAGAAATCATTAGCTAAGTTAGCTAATCAACCTGGTTAACACTGTGAGCATAGTTAGCATAGTTAACATTTTTACCATTACTGCATGAAATCAGTAGCTAAGTTAACCAATCAACCTGGTTATCATTGTTACCATAGTTAACATTTTAACATGAATAGAAATCAGCAAATCAAAATGTTTCAGCTTTAAACTGTCTACCTTCACACTATCAACTCTCTGTAAACTATGCAACCACCATATTTACCCTAGCTACACCTTAGTAACCATATCTACATTATCTATCTATTTTTGCATTTCATGCACTGGTAATTCCTTGGAATTGCATTTCTAGTTATTATTCTTCTTCTAACGCAGCCAATTCAGCTTCAACCTCTTAACGTAGAAACACCATTCAAATTTTGTCGCGTAGGTCTTACTTACACGATGTGGGCTTTGTATTTTTCAACTTTGTAACTTTTATACTTTTTAAACTATTAGTTAAAAACTATTACAATTTCCCCCATAGACTTAACATTGCTCATTATGACATCACGGCAGCAATTAGAATCTTACTCCAGCTGGTCAGCCACCTGGGCACCAACTGTCAGTTTCTCTCAGGCTAGAGCATACAATCTCATACAAGTGCATACAATCTCTCTGAAGACTACATATTCTGTTGCCCTGTATCCTCTGCGCACAACAGTATCAAAATAAGTCCTCCTAATTCCATCCAACTTTATATCCATTCATCTTCTTCAAACCATTCACTCATCCACCCATTCTAAACAGTCTGCCTATCAACATCAATTAGACGCTCTACATTCAACTTTTAAACATTCTACTCTGTCTCAGGCTGGCTCTCTTAAGACTAGCCAGTTAAATTGATTACACCTGTATCTGTATCCTCCACTACTCTCAGTAGAGAGCTGTGTCTCTCCATTCTACAAGAATATAAGGCACATTCCATCCAACTTTCTATCCATTCATCTTCTTCAGACCATTCACTCATCCACCCATTAAACTGTCTATCAACATCTATTAAACAATCTGTCTATCAACATCCATTAAACTCTCTGTCTATCAACATTAATTAGACTATCTACATTCAACTTTTAAATTATTTACTCTGTCTCGGGCTTTAAGAGTATTCTGGCTCTCTTAAGACTAGCCAGTTAAATTGATTACACCTGTGTCAACTACTCTCAGAGAGCTGTATCAGTGTCTCTCTTAACAAGAATATAAGGCACATTCCATCCAACCTTCTATCCATTCATCTTCTTCAGACCATTCACTCATCCACCCATTAAACAGTCAATCAATATCTATTAAACAATCTGCCTATCAACATCCATTAAACATTCTATCTATCAACATTAATTAGACTATCTACATACAACTTTTAAAGTATTTACTGTGGGTCCCTCTCAAGCAGCGTTTATATGTCCTCCCTCGCTCCTCGATCCTCAATGATCTACATAAAGAAAGATAGAAGAAGGGCTAGACTATCCCATTGTTGCCGCTCCATCATTCTTTATGTAGATCAGTGAGGAGCGAGAGAGGACGCGTAAACGCTATGAGAGGCACCTTCTGTCTCAGGCTTTAAGCATACAATCTCATTAAGACTACAGATCCTGTTTCACTACTTCCTCTGTCCACAACTGTTTCAAAATAAAGGTCCTCACTGCAATAATACACTATTAAATCATTTAACCATTGAAACTACTCAACTATTGAACTGTTCAACCATTCCAACTGTCAGTTATCATCCACTATGCCTCCAGTCAACTACATGAAACCTCCATGTACCTAGCAACCAACATAGCAACCATTAAAATTAAGTGTTTATGACCGTTTCCATAGCAACCAACATGATTATACTGCAGTAACTTCTTGTTTCCTGTTGTGGCCACCATGGATACCCAAGCAACAAATGTTTCAAAATAAGTCCTCACTAGCGAGTTAGCTAGTTAGCATGGTTAGCATAGTTAGCATTGTTAGCATAGTTAGCATTTTTAGCATAACTGCAAAAAAATCATCAACTAAGTTAGCTAATCAACCTGGTTAGCATTGTTAGCATAGTTAGCATTTTTAGCATTACTGCCAGAAATCATCGGTTAAGTTAGCTAATCAACCTGGTTAGCATTGCTAGCATAATAAGCATTTTTAGTGTAACTGCTAGAAATCATTAGCTAAGTTAGCTAATCAACATTTTAACATGAATAGAAATCATTAGTTAAGTTAGAACTGGAACATTTCATCTTTAAACTGTCTACCTTCACACTATCAACTCTCTGTAAACTATGCAACCACCATATTTACCCTAGCTACATCTTAGTAACCATATCTACATTATCTATCTATTTTTGCATTTTCATGCACTGGTAATTCCTTGGAATTGCATTTCTAGTTCCATACCCTACCTTTAAACTTCTTCTTCTAACGCTCGCAATTCAGCTTCAACCGTTTAACGTAGAAACTTCATTCAAACTTTGTTGCGTAGGTCTTGCTTATGCCATATGTGCTTTGTATTTTTCAACTTTGTAACTTTTATACTTTTTAAACTATTAGTTAAAAACTATCACCATTTCCCCCATAGACTTAACATTGCTCATTATGACATCACGGCAGCAATTAGAATGTTACCCCAGCTGGTCAGCCACCTGGGCACCAACTGTCAGTTTCTCTCAGGCTCCTCTCTGAAGACTACATATTCTGTTCCCCTGTATCCTCTGCGCACAACAGTATCAAAATAAGTCCTCCTAATTCCATCCAACTTTATATCCATTCATCTTCTTCAAACCATTCACTCATCCACCCATTCTAAACAGTCTGCCTATCAACAACATCAATTAGACGCTCTACATTGAACTTTTAAACAATCTACTCTGTCTCAGGCTGGCTCTCTTAAGACTAGCCAGTTAAATTGATTACACCTGTATCTGTATCCACTACTCTCAGTAGAGAGCTGTGTCTCTCCATTCTACAAGAATATAAGGCACATTCCATCCAACATTCTATCCATTCATCTTCTTCAGACCATTCACTCATCCACCCATTAAACTGTCTATCAACATCTATTAAACAATCTGTCTATCAACATCCATTAAACTCTCTGTCTATCAACATTAATTAGACTATCTACATTCAACTTTTAAATTATTTACTCTGTCTCAGGCTTTAAGATACTCTGGCTCTCTTAAGACTAGCCAGTTAAATTGATTACACCTGTGTCAACTACTCTCAGAGAGCTGTATCAGTGTCTCTCTTAACAAGAATATAAGGCACATTCCATCCAACCTTCTATCCATTCATCTTCTTCAGACCATTCACTCATCCACCCATTAAACTGTCAATCAATATCTATTAAACAATCTGCCTATCAACATCCATTAAACATTCTATCTATCAACATTAATTAGACTATCTACATACAACTTTTAAAGTATTTACTGTGGGTCCCTCTCAAGCAGCGTTTATATGTCCTCCCTCGCTCCTCGATCCTCAATGATCTACATAAAGAAAGATAGAAGAAGGGCTAGACTATCCCATTTGCCGCTCCATCATTCTTTATGTAGATCAGTGAGGAGCGAGAGAGGACGCGTAAACGCTATGAGAAGCACCTTCTGTCTCAGGCTTTAAGCATACAATCTCATTAAGACTACAGATCCTGTTTCACTACTTCCTCTGTCCACAACTGTTTCAAAATAAAGGTCCTCACTGCAATAATACACTATTAAATCATTTAACCATTGAAACTACTCAACTATTGAACTGTTCAACCATTCCAACTGTCAGTTATCATCCACTATGCCTCCAGTCAACTACATGAAACCTCCATGTACCTAGCAACCAACATAGCAACCATTAAAACCTGTTTATGACCGTTTCCATAGCAACCAACATGATTATACTGCAGTAACTTCTTGTTTCCTGATAGTGGCCACCATGGATACCCTAGCAACAAATGTTTCAAAATAAAAGTCCTCACTAGCAAGTTAGCTAGTTACCATGGTTAGCATAGTTAGCATTGTTAGCATAGTTGGCATTTTTAGCATAACTGCAAAAAATCATCAACTAAGTCAGATAATCAACCTGGTTAGCATTGTTAGCAAATTTAGCATTGTTAGCATAGTTAGCATTTTTAGCATTACTGCTAGAAATCATCGGTTAAGTTAGCTAATCAACCTGGTTAGCATTGTTAGCATTGCTAGCATAGTAAGCATTTTTAGCGTAACTGCTAGAAATCATTAGCTAAGTTAGCTAATCAACATTTTAACATGAATAGAAATCATTAGTTAAGTTAGAACTGGAACGTTTCATCTTTAAACTGTCTACCTTCACACTATCAACTCTCTGTAAACTATGCAACCACCATGTTTACCCTAGCTACACCTTAGTAACCATATCTACATTATCTATCTATTTTTGCATTTTCATGCACTGGTAATTCCTTGGAATTGCATTTCTAGTTATTAAACTTCTTCTTCTAACGCTCGCAATTCAGCTTCAACCGTTTAACGTAGAAACTTCATTCAAACTTTGTTGCGTAGGTCTTGCTTATGCCATATGTGCTTTGTATTTTTCAACTTTGTAACTTTTATACTTTTTAAACTATTAGTTAAAAACTATCACCATTTCCCCCATAGACTTAACATTGCTCATTATGACATCACGGCAGCAATTAGAATGTTACCCCAGCTGGTCAGCCACCTGGGCACCAACTGTCAGTTTCTCTCAGGCTCCTCTCTGAAGACTACATATTCTGTTCCCCTGTATCCTCTGCGCACAACAGTATCAAAATAAGTCCTCCTAATTCCATCCAACTTTATATCCATTCATCTTCTTCAAACCATTCACTCATCCACCCATTCTAAACAGTCTGCCTATCAACAACATCAATTAGACGCTCTACATTGAACTTTTAAACAATCTACTCTGTCTCAGGCTGGCTCTCTTAAGACTAGCCAGTTAAATTGATTACACCTGTATCTGTATCCACTACTCTCAGTAGAGAGCTGTGTCTCTCCATTCTACAAGAATATAAGGCACATTCCATCCAACATTCTATCCATTCATCTTCTTCAGACCATTCACTCATCCACCCATTAAACTGTCTATCAACATCTATTAAACAATCTGTCTAACATCCATTAAACTCTCTGTCTATCAACATTAATTAGACTATCTACATTCAACTTTTAAATTATTTACTCTGTCTCAGGCTTTAAGATACTCTGGCTCTCTTAAGACTAGCCAGTTAAATTGATTACACCTGTGTCAACTACTCTCAGAGAGCTGTATCAGTGTCTCTCTTAACAAGAATATAAGGCACATTCCATCCAACCTTCTATCCATTCATCTTCTTCAGACCATTCACTCATCCACCCATTAAACTGTCAATCAATATCTATTAAACAATCTGCCTATCAACATCCATTAAACATTCTATCTATCAACATTAATTAGACTATCTACATACAACTTTTAAAGTATTTACTGTGGGTCCCTCTCAAGCAGCGTTTATATGTCCTCCCTCGATCCTCGATCCTCAAATATCTACATAAAGAAAGATAGAAGAAGGGCTAGACTATCCCATTGTTGCCGCTCCATCATTCTTTATGTAGATCAGTGAGGAGCGAGAGAGGACGCGTAAACGCTATGAGAAGCACCTTCTGTCTCAGGCTTTAAGCATACAATCTCATTAAGACTACAGATCCTGTTTCACTACTTCCTCTGTCCACAACTGTTTCAAAATAAAGGTCCTCACTGCAATAATACACTATTAAATCATTTAACCATTGAAAGTACTCAACTATTGAACTGTTCAACCATTCCAACTGTCAGTTATCATCCACTATGCCTCCAGTCAACTATATGAAACCTCCATGTACCTAGCAACCAACATAGCAACCATTAAAAAGTGTTTATGACCGTTTCCATAGCAACCAACATGATTATACTGCAGTAACTTCTTGTTTCCTGATAGTGGCCACCATGGATACCCTAGCAACAAATGTTTCAAAATAAAAGTCCTCACTAACAAGTTAGCTAGTTACCATGGTTAGCATAGTTAACATTGTTAGCATAGTTAGCATTTTTAACATAACTGCAAAAAATCATCAACTAAGTTAGCTAATCAACCTGGTTAGCATTGTTAGCAAATTTAGCATTGTTAGCATAGTTAGCATTTTTAGCATTACTGCTAGAAATCATCGGTTAAGTTAGCTAATCAACCTGGTTAGCATTGTTAGCATTGCTAGCATAGTAAGCATTTTTAGCGTAACTGCTAGAAATCATTAGCTAAGTTAGCTAATCAACATTTTAACGTGAATAGAAATCATTAGTTAAGTTAGAACTGGAACGTTTCATCTTTAAACTGTCTACCTTCACACTATCAACTCTCTGTAAACTATGCAACCACCATGTTTACCCTAGCTACACCTTAGTAACCATATCTACATTATCTATCTATTTTTGCATTTTCATGCACTGGTAATTCCTTGGAATTGCATTTCTAGTTCTTCTTCTAACGCACGCAATTCAGCTTGAGCCGTTTAACGTAGAAACTTCATTCAAACTTTGTTGCGTAGGTCTCGCTTATGCCATGTGTGCTTTGTATTTTTCAACTTTGTAACTTTTATACTTTTTAAACTATGAATTAAAAAACGATTTCCCCATAGATTTAACATTGAGCTATTTCCCCATAGACTTAACATTGCTCATTATGACATCACGGCAGCAATTAGAATCTTACGCCAGGTGGCCGGCCACCTGGGCACCAACTGTCAGTTTCTCTGGCTTTAAGCATACAATCTCTCTGAAGACTACATTATCCTGTTTAACTGTTTCCTCTGTCCACAACTGTTTCAAAATAAAAGTCCTCACTGCAATAATACACTATTAAATCATTTAACCATTGAAACTACTCAACTATTTAACTGTTCAACCATTCCAACTATCAGTTATCATCAACTATGCCTCCAGTCAACTACATGAAACCTCCATGTACCTAGCAACCAACATAGCAACCATTAAAATTAAGCGTTTATGACCGTTTCCATAGCAACCAACATGATTATACTGCAGTAACTTCTTGTTTCCTGATAGTGGCCACAATGGATACCCTTGCAACAAATGTTTAAAAATAAAAGTCCTCACTAGCAAGTTAGCTAGTTAGCATGGTTAGCATAGTTAGCATTGTTAGCATAGTTAGAATTTTTAGCATAACTGCTAGAAATGATTGGCTAAGTTAGCTAATCAACCTGGCTAGCATTTTAAGCATAGTTAGCATTGTTAGCATAACTGCAAAAAAATCATCAACTAAGTTAGCTAATCAACCTGGTTAGCATTGTTAGCAATTTTAACATTGTTACCATAGTTAGCATTGCTAGCATAGTTAGCATTTTTAGCATAACTGCTAGAAATCATTAGCCAAGTTAGCTAATCAACCTGGTTAGCACTGTGAGCATAGTTAGCATAGTTAACATTTTTACCATAGCTGCATGAAATCAGTAGCTAAGTTAACCAATCAACCTGGTTATCATTGTTACCATAGTTAACATTTTAACATGAATAGAAATCATTAGGTAAGTTAGAACTGGAATGTTTCAGCTTTAAACTGTCTACCTTCACACTATCAACTCTCTGTAAACTATGCAACCACCATGTTTAGTGGCCACAATGGATACCCTTGCAACAAATGTTTCAAAATAAAAGTCCTCACTAGCAAGTTAGCATGGTTAGCATAGTTAGCATTTTTAGCATAACTGCAAAAAAATCATCAACTAAGTTAGCTAATCAACCTGGTTAGCATTGTTAGCAAATTTAACATTGTTAACATAGTTAGCATTTTTAGCATTACTGCCAGAAATCATCGGTTAAGTTAGCTAATCAACCTGGTTAGCATTGTTAGTAAAGTTAGCATTGCTAGCATAGTTAGCATTTTAGCATAACTGTTAGAAATCATTAGCTAAGTTAGCTAATCAACTTTTTAACATGAATAGAAATCATTAGTTAAGTTAGAACTGGAATGTTTCAGCTTTAAACTGTCTACCTTCACACTATCAACTCTCTGTTAACTATGCAACCACCATGTTTACCCTAGCTACACCTTAGTAACCATATTTACATTAGCTATCTATTTTGGCATTTTCATGCACTGGTAATTCCTTGGAATTGCGTTTCTAGTTATAGTTTTTATAGGTTTTGATATTCTTCTAACGCTTTTTGTGCTTCTAATTCAGCTTCAACCGTTTCACGTAGAAACTTCATTCAAACTGTGCTGCGTAGGTCTTACTTAGGTGACTTCAGCAATGTATTTTTCAACTTTGTAACTGTTATACTTTTTGAACTATTAAATAAAAACTATTACAAATTTCCCCATAGACTTAACATTAGCCTTTATGACATCACAGTCAGGTCGTTAAGCAATTAGAATGGTATGCCAGGTGGCCAGGGCCACCTGTTGCAGCTCTCTCTCTCTCAGGCTTTAAGCATAGTTTTTATAGGTTTTGATATTCTTCTAACGCTTTTTGTGCTTCTAATTCAGCTTCAACCGTTTCACGTAGAAACTTCATTCAAACTGTGCTGCGTAGGTCTTACTTAGGTGACTTCAGCAATGTATTTTTCAACTTTGTAACTTTTATACTTTTTGAACTATTAAATAAAAACTAGAAATGCAATTCCAAGGAATTACCAGTGCATGAAATGCAAAAATAGATAGATAATGTAGATGTGGTTATTAAGGTGTAGCTAGGGTAAACATGGTGGTTGCATAGTTTACAGAGAGTTGATAGTGTGAAGGTAGACAGTTTAAAGCTGAAACATTCCCAGTTCTAACTTAACTAATGATTACTATTCATGTTAAAATGTTAACTGTGGTAACAATGATATTCAGGTTGATTGGTTAACTTAGCTACTGATTTCATGCAGTAATGGTAAAAATGTTAACTATGCTAACTATGCTCACAGTGCTAACCAGGTTGATTAGCTAACTTAGCTAATGATTTCTAGCAGTTATGCTAAAAATGCTAACTATGGTAGCAATGCTAACTTAAACTAACAATGCTAACCAGGTTGATTAGCTAACTTAACTGATGATTTCTAGAAATAATGTTAAAAATGCTAACTATGCTAACAATGCTAACATTGCTAACAATGCTAACTTGCTAGTGAGGACTTTTATTTTGAAACATTTGTTGCTAGGGTATCCATGGTGGCCACTATCAGGAAACAAGAAGTTACTGCAGTATAATCATGTTGGTTGCTATGGAAACAGTCATAAACGCTTAATTTTAATGGTTGCTATGTTGGTTGCTAGGTACATGGAGTTTTCGTGTAGTTGACTGGAAGCATAGTTGATAACTGACAGTTGGAATGGTTGAACAGTTAAATAGTTGAGTAGTTACAATGGTTAAATGATTGAATAGTGTATTATTGCAGTGAGGACCTTTATTTTGAAACAGTTGTGGACAGAGGAAGTAGTGAAACAGGATCTGTAGTCTTAATGAGATTGTATGCTTAAAGCCTGAGACAGAAGGTGCCTCTCATATAGCGTTTACGCGTCCTCTCTCGCTCCTCGATCCTCACTGATCTACATAAAGAATGATGGAGCGGCAACAATGGGATAGTCTATCCCTTCTTCTATCTTTCTTTATGTAGATCATTGAGGATCGAGGAGCGAGGGAGGACATATAAACGCTGCTTGAGAGGCACCCACAGTAAATACTTTAAAAGTTGTATGTAGATAGTCTAATTAATGTTGATAGACAGAATGTTTCATGGATGTTGATAGGCAGATTGTTTAATAGATATTGATTGACAGTTTAATGGGTGGATGAGTGAATGGTCTGAAGAAGATGAATGGATAGAAGGTTGGATGGAATGTGCCTTATATTCTTGTTAAGAGAGACACTGATACAGCTCTCTGAGAGTAGTTGACACAGGTGTAATTAATTTAACTGGCTAGTCTTAAGAGAGCCAGATTACTCTTAAAGCCTGAGACAGAGTAAATAATTTAAAAGTTGAATGTAGATAGTCTAATTAATGTTGATAGACAGAGAGTTTAATGGATGTTGATAGACAGATTGTTTAATAGATGTTGATAGACAGTTTAATGGGTGGATGAGTGAATGGTCTGAAGAAGATGAATGGATAGAATGTTGGATGGAATGTGCCTTATATTCTTGTAGAATGGAGAGACACAGCTCTCTACTGAGAGTAGTGGATACAAATACAGGTGTAATCAATTTAACTGGCTAGTCTTAAGAGAGCCAGCCTGAGACAGAGTAGATTATTTAAAAGTTGAATGTAGAGCGTCTAATTGATGTTTATAGGCAGACTGTTTAAAATGGGTGGATGAGTGAATGGTTTGAAGAAGATGAATGGATATAAAGTTGGATGGAATTAGGAGGACTTATTTTGATACTGTTGTGCGCAGAGGATACAGGGGAACAGAATATGTAGTCTTCAGAGAGATTGTAAAGCCTGAGAGAAACTGACAGTTGGTGCCCAGGTGGCCGGCCACCTGGCGTAAGATTCTAATTGCTGCCGTGATGTCATAATGAGCAATGTTAAGTCTATGGGGGAAATTGTAATAGTTTTTAACTAATAGTTTAAAAAGTATAAAAGTTACAAAGTTGAAAAATACAAAGCACACATCGCGTAAGTAAGACCTACGCGACATAGTTTGAATGGAGTTTCTACGTTAAGCGGTTGAAGCTGAATTGCGTGCGTTAGAAGAAGAAGAATAAGAAGCCTAGGAAGAACAGTACAGTGCATTTTCATGCACTGTAACTATTACAAATTTCCCCATAGACTTAACATTAGCCTTTATGACATCACAGTCAGGTCGTTAAGCAATTAGAATGGTATGCCAGGTGGCCAGGGCCACCTGTTGCAGCTCTCTCTCTCTCAGGCTTTAAGCATACAATAATAATAACTAGAGATGTAATTCCAAGGAAATTACGAGTGCATGAAAATGCCAAAAATGAAATGTACAATATAATTTGTAGTTAACACAAATAATATAAAAAAAAAAGAGAGATGGGGTAAAACTGAGCGAATGAGGATTTACCACTGATCTATAAATAGTTAGGCTAATTGAGATTGTTAGGTGTTGTAAGACATATATGGTTGCTAGGTTGACGTGGTTTAATAAATGTTGATAGGCAGATAGTTTAATAGACATAGTTTAAGGGCTGTGTAGAGGTAGACAGTTTAATGGATGTTGATAAGACAGATAGTTTAATGAATGTTGATAGACAAATAGTTTAATGGATGTATAGGTAGATTAATGGATGTTGATAGGAGGACAGTTTAATGAAGGAATAAATAGTTGGAAGTAAATGGATGGAGAGAAAGTGGAAATGGAAAGTTGAATTGAATGGAAAGTGGTCTTTAACATTACTAGGGTGATTGCAATGACTTCTATATTGTTGCAAGGGTAATTGAGATAGCTGTTAGGTTTATCATAGGGTATTCATAGTGGTTACTCTGCTATGTAGGTTGCTAAATTAGGTGGAGGTTCCTAGGTGGTAATTGAATCAGACATGAGTGTTGATAAACAGAAGGACAATTTCCAAACTGATCATATATAGATAACACACCAGCATGGAGCTCTTGAACAGTCCAAAGGCAAACTAGGCTTAGTTTAGTTTATAACCTACTGTAACATCGATATTATGTTGTGATATGAAGTCATAGCCTAGAAATCTAGACGCACCCTAGCGGCCAAAAATATTTTTGCCTAGCGGGATGGTCTAGGGTCGCACCGTTGAGGACAAGCCTGCGCCAGGCTCGAGTTCAGCCTGGCCAATCAGAACGCTCTATCTGTGTGCGGAGTCCTTGAGCCCGAAGGCATCACGCAATAAACAAATCAGAAGCAACGAAAGGCGGGTCTTGGCATCTAACTTATCTTTCACACACAACAGCGCCGACTCCGATAATTAGATTTAAAACGTTCTCCTGCTTGCTAGATTTTCTTCACTGTTGATTCGCTGTTTCTCTTTGAGTTTCCAAGTTAATGTTAAGGCTGCTGCGTCTATCATTGTCCTATAGGCTACTTGTTGCAGAGCTGTGTAACATAACATCTGTTTGCGTCTGTCTTGGTAAGTTCACACTTGAAAAAGCGAATCTAATCGGAGCTGCCAAGTGTCACGCTTTGAGTGTGACAGAGTCAAACAAATGTTCGACGAACGCATCTCATTGTCGCTTGCAATTTTCTGAAACTTGGCAGCCCTGTTGCCGTTTTGCCGAACGGCTACGATTGGTCACAAATGCTGGCCTATTACGTGCAGAGGCAGTTTGAAAGACAACACTGTTCATCCCACCCACAGGCTTCAACTCTGTGAATGGTCCGACCCCAGACTATACATTTCTGTGTAGTTTGGCTTGCCAGGCTAATGAAGTCATGCATTTATGGTTAAACCATGAATGTGTAACCTTGTGGTCAATTTGTGAATAATATCCCGCATAAGGTAGACAACTTAATGACTAGACAGAGGCTGAGTTTACAAAAATACCAAAATAGATTTTATTTACCAATACTGTGGTTTCAAGGTTCCAGGCTTTTTTTTCTCTTTTATTACATAAGTTACATAGCAACAGGCACCCACCATAAACATTCTAGTCCAAACGAAATAGCAAAAGGGCATTTCCCACCCTAGTGGCAGGCTAGAGGAACACCACCCAAAAGGGGGGAAGGGGGAGGGGGGAAAGCTCTCTAGATGGCTACTGCTAAGAAATGGTTGCGAGTATTAGGCCATACACCATCTAGTGAAGGCAGAAGGGCGTAACACCCAGACTGAGCACCAGGGGGGAGGGGAAGGCCTATATCAAAGCAATTCACACACCACCCAACCTTTTAAATACACACAAAAACCAACATAGTGTGATACACCCCAACATGGGCAATCATAAACTCTTCAATACAATCAATAGTGCAATACACCCCGAAATGGACAACTGACAATTGCACACTCACACACTATGATTAGCCTAAGGGCTGGGGGAAGTTGCTAAGGGGTTCAGGTCTGGGTGTCACGGGCAAGTAACTCAGCCCGCAACAGAGGGAGCAGCGCGGCTACCATAGAGCTATACCAAGAAAATAACAAACAAAACATACAAATTTCAAACTAAACAAAATAACAAATTGTGGGCACCTGTTACGAACGTACTTTAATTGCGAGGGGAAAACAGTGATTAACCGCTCTATGCTGGTATACGAGGGCGCGAGAAGAGAAACAGCAACTCTCCTGAAATAAACCAGCAAAGCACTACATGAACATACATAGATTAAACACATTTCCACTAAGAGCCTGTGCAAGAAGCATTTTCTAAAAATCTCTTATGCCACCAGTAAGAGAAGTGCATTTTATATAGAAAACGGCATGATAACCCCAAAATCAGAATAAACCCAAGTCAAGCACAGGTCATACAACCATTCAATAATTACAATGAACATCTTATGTGACTTAGGCAAAGAAATACATGCACAGAAACACATTCAAAGTGAATGCCTACCAGGTTCAGGAAATTAGCGATCCCCACCATAAGACAGGCTGCAACGATGAGGTGCGCTACCGGCAAAACCACAATGAAGCGCGCTACTGAAAAACCCACGCACAATGCCCGGTTGAGCTGTAAACACAATACAAAGTGGAATAAGGTGCTACACTGCTAAATCGGTAGCCTCAGAGATAAGCGACAACACATTCCTAAATACTAATATATGAACAGAATGCTATAAAGAGCAAATATTAAGCGCTCTGATAGAAATAACACATACCAATGACTTGTTCGCTGTAACCTAACGAACAGCACAGCAGGAGCTCTCAAAGAGACAGCCACGAGGAAGCCGCCACCAAACAATTCCACAGACAAGACAACACGGCAGCACAGGTGGTCTTCGCGGGTTCATTAATTTAAAACAACCCCAAGCGCACTATGTCCGGTCAGCCTCGCAGCCAGCTGAAGGCGGAGCATGGACAAGGATCTTGGGACATGTAGTGCATTTGATCTACCCGTCACATACACCCCAATTTTCAAATGGCACCGTCCCGGTGACAGGACTAACACTAAATGTAATGCCCCCCAGGTGAAGGCAGAGCGTGGACAATCTTGGGACATGTAGTGCCTTTGATCTACCAGTCACATACACCCCAATTTTCAAATGGCACCGTCCCGGTGACAGGACTAACACTAAATGTAATGCCCCCCAGGTGAAGGCGGAGCATGGACAATCTTGGAACATGTAGTGCGTTTGATCTACCAGTCACATACACCCCAATTTTCAAATGGCGCCGTCCCGGTGACAGGACTTACACTAAATGTAATGTGTATTGTGGTCATTCCAAATTACATGTTTCCTTAAATTGAGGTCATAACCCCATTACTAGGACTGTGATGGTTAATCTCACTGATGGCTGTCTGTGGAAGGTTAAAAGGGTTGGGATGGTGACCTGCATTGGGGCGGGTTGAACGCCTTACTTCTAACCCTAGACTGGGACCTGTAACCGCCTGCCTTGGGGAATGGTTTGGGCTAGTACTGGGAGACCTCGATTCTGCTGCCAAGTGGGGGAGTTTGTTTGCCCCAAGTGAGTCAGTTGGTAACAAAGGCTCTTCTTCCATCACATCCTCTGGCCTCATGGTAGAGTGGTCCTGTGAGGGTTCCGAATCCATTTGGGACATGGGATATATGAGTGTTGGCATCCATTCTGCTACTATACTGCATTCATCCTCACTGGATCCGTCCTGTTCACCCTGGGTCTCCAGTGGCCGGTTGGTCTTCACCTCTGGACGTATTGGGATAGCTGGGTTCCCCGGGATGGGCTTCAGCTCAGAGCGGTGGATGTTATAGCATGGTTCCCGGTCTTGCTGTGGTCTAATCTTGTAGACCCGGCCCCCAGTGTCCAGGCATTCGACCACCTCAAAGACAGTCGGGTTCCAACAATCCTGGATCTTACAGCGTCCTTGGGGGTGGCTTCTCCGGTACACTAATGTGCCTGGGGGTAGTAAGGGGACATCCTCAGAGTGGTGACGATTGCGGTAGGCAGCTGCAGCTTTCAACTTATCCTGGGCATTGATGTAAATTGCCGCCAGATCTTGTTGGTGTCTGCTAACCCAGTCTTCTATGCCCCCGTTGATTGGCGCCACATCCTCCCTTCCCAACAAAAAGTCTACTGGTAACCGTGGTTTCTGTCCAAACATGAGTTCGTATGGGGAGTGCTGAGTTGATTGGTGTATTGTAGTGTTGTAAGCGAACAAAAGCTCTGGGAGGACATAGGGCCATTTCTTTTTTTTGTCTGGTGGTAACGTCCTCAGCAGATCGTGAAGCGTTCGGTTGAACCGTTCGCATTGTCCGTTACCAGCCGGATGGTACGGGGTGGTCCGAGTCTTCGTAATTCCATAAAGCTGACATAACCGCCTAAGCAACTCTCCCTCAAAATTACGGCCCTGATCAGAGTGTATGCGCTGGGGCACCCCATAAGTATAAAACCATTTCTCTGTAAGGGTCTTTACTACTGTACTGGCCTTCTGATCAGCAGTGGGGTACGCCTGCGCAAATTTCGAAAACACATCAGTGACTACAAGGAGGTTTTCTTGCCCGTTGCTGGCTTTCTCCAGCTGTGTAAAGTCAATGGCAAGGATTTCTAATGGCTTTGTTGCCATAAGGCTGCCCATGAAAGTGCGGAATTTGGGTTGGGCTGCTTTAGCCAGTGCGCAGCGGTCACATTTTGCACACCATGCCTGTATGTCGTGCCTCATCTTAGGCCAGTAGCATCGCTGACGGATGAGGTCTGTCGTCCGCTCAATTCCCTGATGACCATGGTTATCATGTAGAAGGGTGAGGACTTCTGCCTGCAAGGACTTTGGCAAGAGCAACTGAAACACCAACTCACTCTGTGGGGGCAAGTGGACCTTTCTATACAGGACACCATCAATAGAATGTAGTCGAGACCACTGCTGGACCAGCTTCCTCATGGGGCCACGGATGTCTTCAGGTACCTGGGCCAATTCTCTTCCTGTAGGGGGAGTCCCTTGTTTCCAGTAGCAGCCAAGAGTCTTAAGCAGGGGGTCAGCAGTCTGCAAGGTCAGCAGGTCGGCACGGGCACGGATGGGGGCAGCATCTATAGCAGAAACTAGAGCAGACTCGGTACATATCACTGGCTTGACCACAACTGGAATAGCAATGCCTGAAGTGGCTAGGGCCTGAGATGGGAGTGGCGATACAGGCAAGCGGGACAGTGCGTCTGCATTACGATTCGCTGTACCTGGGCGATAGTGGATCTCATAGTTAAACAATGCCAGTTGGGAGACCCACCGTTGCTCGATGGCCCCTAGTTTTGCAGTTTGGAGATAACTTAAGGGATTATTATCTGTGTAAACTGTAAATTTAGTACCCAACAGATATTCCCTAAATTTCTCTGTTACTGCCCATTTCAGGGCTAGAAATTCCAGTTTCATGCTGCTGTAATTAGACATATTCCGTTCCGCTGGCCGCAGACCCCGACTGGCAAAAGCTATAGGCCGACACTTCCCATCTATCTCTTGTGAGAGAATGGCTCCCAATCCTTGGTGGCTGGCATCAATTTCTAGTCTAAATGGCCGGGTGAAATCTGCAAACCCCAATACTGGCGCACTCACCAGCCTCGTCTTAAGTTGCTGGAATGCCTGCTCGCACATCTCATTCCAGTGTTGGCTGAAGGGGCCCAATACTCTGGAGCCGGGTTTCTTTCTGCTCCCTTGTACTTTCCCCACTACGGCGTGTAATGGAGCTGCCAATCCCGCAAACCCCTCCACAAATCGCCGGTAGTAAGAGGCAAAACCCAGGAACGAACGAAGCTCTGTAATATTCGTGGGTCTCCTCCATTCTGACACCGCAGAGATCTTTTCTGGGTCTGTAGCAACCCCGTGGGCTGAGATGACATGGCCGAGATATTTAACCTCAGATTGGAAAAAATGGCATTTAGTTAACTTAAGTTTAAGGCGATGTTGTTGAAGCCTGCTAAGTACCATTTCCAGTCGTTCCAGATGTTGATGGAAGGAGGTGGAGAATACCACGATGTCATCCAAGTACAGCAGTAAAGAATGGAAGCTTTTATCTCCGAATATTCTCTCCATAAGACGTTGAAACGTACTAGGCGCATTACACAGCCCAAAAGGCATCCGATTAAATTCGAAAAGCCCAAAGGGCGTGCAAAATGCGGTCTTGTCTTTGTCTTTTTCGGCCATCGGGACTTGATTGTATCCACTCGCAAGATCTAATGTGCTAAACCACTTTGCTCCAGCCAATGCATCTAGGGACTCCTCAATTCTAGGCAATGGGTATGCATCTTTGCGTGTTTTTGCATTTAGTTGGCGATAGTCTACACACATGCGAATACCCCCATCCTTTTTTTGGACTACCACGATCGGGGCAGAGTAAGGGCTACAACTCTGCCTAATTACTTGTTGTTCTAATAGTCCCTGGATATGCAACTTCACTAACTCATACTGAGAGGGAGGTAAGCGGCGGTATCGTAGACGAATAGGGGCATCATCCAATAGTGGAATGGTATGTTGCACTAGGGGGGTGCAGCCCAAATCGGTTTCACCCTGACTGAAAGCATCTTGATACTTCACTAGCAAAGCATGGGCCTCCTGCTTCTCCAAAGGGGATAGGGCTGGCCATGACAGTTGGGAGAAATCAGGCGGGGGTGTGCTCTCCACCCTGATGGACTGGATCAAGGCCACTCGTTCCTCATCCTGGCTTTGAAGATCGAATTGTATCGGACACCCAGATGACTGAGTTTGGGCCATGTAGAGCTCGCCCAACATGGTCTTCGGCCATAGCCACTTATCCTGACTACCAACGTTTACCACTGGCACATTAACCGTCCCATGGGCTACTGGAAGGAAAGCAGAAGGGATGAGCAGGTCTGCAGGTAACCGATTACCCCCAGGGGACAATGGCTCCAGCAGGGCAGATGACAATGTAGCACCTAAACCTTGATGGCAGACTGCTGGCACAAAACGCAGGGACCCTGCTGGAATCATAACCGCTGGGCCACATCGAACTCTAACCGGCCCCACCCTGCCGGTATCAAGCATGCGGTCAAAGTGTTGATACTCTGATAGTGCACGAACCCAGCCCTTGCCAGCGGAGCGAACATTGGAGGACTGGAAAAGAGCCTGACCATGCTGAACAAACAACTCCTGGTAACAGCTACTTATGACATTCATGCCGAGTAAGCCAGGAATAAGTCTTTTCTGGGCTTGAACAGTCGAATCGGGAGTGGCTGTTACAACTAAGATACCCATCTTTGGCAGGACCTTGCCCAAGATTTGAACTTCCAGTTCAACATAACCACGATAAGGTATTTCTAAGCCATTGGCGCCCCTCAAGGTGAGCCAGCTACATGGTCGTAAGGGTGTCTGAAGGCGGGGCTGTAAGTACTCCTCAAAGAATTCCTCCGTGATGGTGGTCACCATGGAACCGGTGTCCAAAAGACAAGTTACAGCCAGCCCCTCTACTAAGACTTCCACCACTGGACAGTTACCGAGAAGTTTCTGTGATGTTTGCTGGTCTTTGCCCGACATGACCCCTTCTGATGCCTGGGCTGTGGCATCAGAGGGTACTAGTTTTCCGACGGTGCTGTTATAGGCATGGCTACGCCCTCTGCTGGTGGCAACCCTCGCAGTAACTGAGGAAGTGTCGTCTGGCAAACTCTAGCCAGATGTCCAGGCTGGTTACAGCGCATGCATATGGGTGTGCCATCTGGCTGGAATCGAGGCTGGAAGACTGATGTGCGTGCACCACTACCCCCTCGCCTAAAAGAAGGATCTGAACGTTGATGGCGGGATGGAGGTGCATGGGTAGTGGGTCCAGGACGTCCCCCCGGTGAAGGCGAATTCAAGCGGTGCATAATGGCATCTAGTTGGGCCTGTTGCCGAATAAGGCACTCTTTTAGCTCACTCAGCTCGGTGGTGGATCTGGCTGAGATGATGTTGAGGTCTGCCTCATGCTCAATCGTTCCCTGTGCACTGCATGAATAGGCCCGAGGTCTTAGCTTGTTGGTATGTTCTCCCTCATCGACCCAGCGTAAGGCCTCTTCCCTTATATCCAGAAAGGAGGAGCTAGGGTGAAGACGCATATGGCGTCGTAGTTCTCGCCTTAACATGTTATCCTTGACATGCTCAATGAACTGGTCTCTCAGAACAGAATCAGGGTTGGGGAAACATGAGGGAGATTTACGCCTAACCATCTCCATTAAGGACATTAGTACATGTGAATACTCACGCAAGGACTCACTCTCTAATTGCCGTCGCTGAAAAAATTGTTGTTGTAAGGTGATGTATGTCTGAGAGCACCCATAAGCATTGAGTAAAATGGTAAAGATTTTTTCTGGTTCATCTCTCTCACTGATTGGTCGAAACTTGACCTCTGCTTTGGCCTCTCCCTCTAATAAATCAAATATAAACAATGTCTTCTCTGAACGAGACATAGGCCGGACTCCTAATGAGCGCCGGGCCTCCTCTATCCACTCCTCTACCCTAAGGGGATCCTGAGAAGCCTTGCCGGAGAACTTGGGGCACTTTCGCTCTCTAGGCACAAACACATAACGCCCTGCTATAGGAGGGGAAAGGGGAACTTCACCTGGGTGGTTAGGAACTGACGGCTCACCTCCAGAATCATCACCGTTTGAGGGACCTGGGACAACAGGAGCTGGTCTCTGCTTCACTGCCTCTCTAAGCTGTAGATTATCTGACTGCAGTTTTTGTACCATCTCCATCAGTGTTTTCACCTGGTCTGCCAACTCCTCATTACTCATGATGACGAATTACTGTACTACACACAAAAAACAAAAAACAATACAAATCAGAATTCTGCAACAGTCACACAGTTCAACACACACTTCACTAGAGAGAGCAGGCAGCAGGGACTGTAGATTCGTAGGCAGTCTTCTGTCTGGATCCGGACTCGATGTTCTTCCTGCGGCTTAACCACTGTTTTCCCCCCAATTGCAATCAAGTTCTAAACTCAAGAATAGAAAAAAAACTAACTGGACATAATCAGCCTCTGTAACCCTGCTCGCCAGCGCCAATTGTAACCTTGTGGTCAATTTGTGAATAATATCCCGCATAAGGTAGACAACTTAATGACTAGACAGAGGCTGAGTTTACAAAAATACCAAAATAGATTTTATTTACCAATACTGTGGTTTCAAGGTTCCAGGCTTTTTTTTCTCTTTTATTACATAAGTTACATAGCAACAGGCACCCACCATAAACATTCTAGTCCAAACGAAATAGCAAAAGGGCATTTCCCACCCTAGTGGCAGGCTAGAGGAACACCACCCAAAAGGGGGGAAGGGGGAGGGGGGAAAGCTCTCTAGATGGCTACTGCTAAGAAATGGTTGCGAGTATTAGGCCATACACCATCTAGTGAAGGCAGAAGGGCGTAACACCCAGACTGAGCACCAGGGGGGAGGGGAAGGCCTATATCAAAGCAATTCACACACCACCCAACCTTTTAAATACACACAAAAACCAACATAGTGTGATACACCCCAACATGGGCAATCATAAACTCTTCAATACAATCAATAGTGCAATACACCCCGAAATGGACAACTGACAATTGCACACTCACACACTATGATTAGCCTAAGGGCTGGGGGAAGTTGCTAAGGGGTTCAGGTCTGGGTGTCACGGGCAAGTAACTCAGCCCGCAACAGAGGGAGCAGCGCGGCTACCATAGAGCTATACCAAGAAAATAACAAACAAAACATACAAATTTCAAACTAAACAAAATAACAAATTGTGGGCACCTGTTACGAACGTACTTTAATTGCGAGGGGAAAACAGTGATTAACCGCTCTATGCTGGTATACGAGGGCGCGAGAAGAGAAACAGCAACTCTCCTGAAATAAACCAGCAAAGCACTACATGAACATACATAGATTAAACACATTTCCACTAAGAGCCTGTGCAAGAAGCATTTTCTAAAAATCTCTTATGCCACCAGTAAGAGAAGTGCATTTTATATAGAAAACGGCATGATAACCCCAAAATCAGAATAAACCCAAGTCAAGCACAGGTCATACAACCATTCAATAATTACAATGAACATCTTATGTGACTTAGGCAAAGAAATACATGCACAGAAACACATTCAAAGTGAATGCCTACCAGGTTCAGGAAATTAGCGATCCCCACCATAAGACAGGCTGCGACGATGAGGTGCGCTACCGGCAAAACCACAATGAAGCGCGCTACTGAAAAACCCACGCACAATGCCCGGTTGAGCTGTAAACACAATACAAAGTGGAATAAGGTGCTACACTGCTAAATCGGTAGCCTCAGAGATAAGCGACAACACATTCCTAAATACTAATATATGAACAGAATGCTATAAAGAGCAAATATTAAGCGCTCTGATAGAAATAACACATACCAATGACTTGTTCGCTGTAACCTAACGAACAGCACAGCAGGAGCTCTCAAAGAGACAGCCACGAGGAAGCCGCCACCAAACAATTCCACAGACAAGACAACACGGCAGCACAGGTGGTCTTCGCGGGTTCATTAATTTAAAACAACCCCAAGCGCACTATGTCCGGTCAGCCTCGCAGCCAGCTGAAGGCGGAGCATGGACAAGGATCTTGGGACATGTAGTGCATTTGATCTACCCGTCACATACACCCCAATTTTCAAATGGCACCGTCCCGGTGACAGGACTAACACTAAATGTAATGCCCCCCAGGTGAAGGCAGAGCGTGGACAATCTTGGGACATGTAGTGCCTTTGATCTACCAGTCACAAATGGTTGGGGTTTTTTTGCTACAATAAACTCTGCAATTTAGGATGAGAGCACGAGAGATCACAGCAAGAGATAATTTGAGTAGACAATATGCGTGGATAAATTTACTTTTTTAGAAATGGTGAAATCTTCAGAGGTCATTCTTTTACTGTCTATCATGCAGGCTCACATTGCCTACGTTAAACATCATAATTGTATTGCATTATCGTGACTGTAGAAGAGCTAGGGTGTGCATTGCACACAAAAATCACAGTTAGGCGACGCCGACGTTATTGGCTGAATGATTAGGTCTATATTTTTCAAATTGATAAAATATTCAACGGTCATTTCGGCAGGCTGTGTAGCCGAATTACATTGATATCATATTGTGATATCCTCTTGTGTTCTGTTATGTGAGTTCCTGAAATAGTTGTGTCCCTTTAAGGGGAACTTAGGGGTGGAGTTTTAGGTACGTGTGTTTGCGTGTGTTTGTTTGAGCAGGTCGTCGGAGTCGGAGAGTGAAGGAGTTGGTCAGAGAGGTCTGTTAAATAATGCTCTGTTAAAAGTGTGAGTTGTGGCTAAGACAGCAACTCGGTTGTGATATAAGCTACTTGGTTGATAAATAAAGCACGGGAAGTTTCCCTCAAGTGTGACAAAGTGTCTGGAGTATTACAATATTCATCCTGGCTGTAGCCTAACTTTAGATGAAGCAGACTATGAGTTTCACAATAGGCTATTAACGGTGGTAAACATTTAAGTTATGCCTAATCGCCTGCCAAAAGACGGGGATCAACACCGGGAGTTGACATTGATTCAGTGAAGTTAGCTTTATTTACAGCTGAACTATCTAGGACTCTCGTGGTCTGCGTTATTTTAATTCAAGTAGCCTAGGCTAGCAATTTTGCCTGGCTTGATAACGTTAGGCTATTTGTTTTAGTCGGAAATAGTTTGGTTTGTTACCTTAACCGCACTTTGTGCGTATTTGCCAGATGTGCTGCCAGATGTGGACTAATAATAGCAGAAGCAAGCTCGGACCAGTCGTTTGTTGCTTTGTTGCCTACATAGCCTGCTAGTTAGCGAGACAGTCTGGTGCTTCAGATTATATCCAGTGGTTTATCTATAATGGGTCAACAAGCTAACAAGCTAACTCTACCATAAGAGAGCTTCGTTAACCTACAATGATCTGTGTGTCCTGAACACATTTATGTCGCATATAAACAATAAACCGTATCAAAAATAAACCATTAAAAGTGGTCAAGAAACCTTAATTCACATTTAATATTTCCAGTTATGACCCCCAGGGCCGCCGCCATTGTTTTATGATTTTTTTGTTACTCCCGCCTCTGTGTACAACGCAGGCTTCTGATTTGCTCTGAGTGGTTCACATTTGCATAGAGATTCTATGATGTCATCCTCGCAATGTTAAGTCTATGGGGAAATTGTAATAGTTTTTATTTAATAGTTCAAAAAGTATAAAAGTCACAAAGTTGAAAAAAACATAGCTGAAGTCACCTAAGTAAGACCTACGCAGCGCAGTTTGAATGAAGTTTCTACGTTAAACGGTTGAAGCTGAATTCGACGCACAAAAAGCGTTGAAGAAAAATAATAAGAATACTTGGGATAACAGTAGAGTGCATTTTCATGCACTCTAATAACTAGAAAAGCATTTCCTGAAGGAAATACCAGTGCATGGAAAGTCATTGCAAGGATTATGCTAGGGTACTTAAAGTGATTACTAAGGTGTTGCTAGGCTAAATAAAGTGGTTACTATTCTATAAAAAGTGGTTACTAGGTTGGTTGCTAGGGAAATCACGTTGGTTGCTAGGGAAATCAAATTGGTTGCTAAGGTGGTTGCCAGGGTGTCATTATGGAAGTGGTTGCTAGGTTGTTACTAAGTAATTATAGTGGTTGCTTTGCTATAAAAAGTGTTATTTTAATATAGTTTTAAAAAGTTATTGAGATTGGAAGAAATAGAGAGAGTGATAGAGAAAGTGAGAGGAAGTGAAGAAAAAGTAGTGAAAGAAAGTGGATGACAAGTGAGCTATACAGTTCAATGGAGAGACACACACAGAAGAAGTTCCATTGAAGTTGCTGAAGTCAGTGAGAGAACACTGGCAAAGTTGATTCCATTCTATTTCGTTAAAAGCTAATTATGATGTCACAAAGCCAATGTTAAGTCTATGGCAAAATTAAGTTTAGTTTTTATTTCATATCTCAAAAAGTAAAAGTCATAGAAATATGAAAAGTAATAGACTGAAAATTTGATGCAAGAGCTACGTGACAAAGTTTGAACCCTACGATAAGCGGTTCAAGTCAAATTAGGGCCTGGAAGAATAATAATAAAATAAAAAAAATAAAAAGAAAAAACGAAGGAATATCAATACAGTGCATTTCCATGCACTGTAATAATAATACATTTTATTTTTTTAAAGCGCCTTTTAAGACACCCAAGGTCGCCTCACAAAACAAAATTCAAAATACAGGCAATTAGCCTACACAAAATAACCAGGTGTCAAACAGAGCGGTGTAATCGCACAGCGTTCCTGTAGGCATATGGGTAGACACAGACGTCAAGACGCAGACATTAGACAAACAAGTCAAGTCCATGGAAGATAGCTAAACACTATAAACATAGTTTATATGCTATATAAAGTCAAATCAAGTCAAGTCAAGTCACATTTATTTATAAAGCACATTTTTGTATACACAAAGTGCACACCCAAAGCGCTGTAGACAAACAAAAACAAAATGCTGGACGGAGTGGCGTATTTGCCAGCGTACCCGTACACAAACATTTGACATACAGATGAACAAACGAAACATAGACAACAAAACACTCAATAAGTCCAAAAGACAATGTTAGCGCTTAACATGAGCGCAACATTGAGTCCGTCCGTAGCCTTAAGGTGCGGCGTGACCCTCTGTGCTTGTATCGCTTCCTTCTAAGGATCCCTAAAGCCTTGCAAAGGTGGAGTTCGAGTGATTGTATTCACACCAGTCAAAAAGATCCGAACCAAGCAAGAAACGAACTTGAGTTCGTTTTAATCGAACTAAACAAGGCAGGTGTGAATACGCCTTCAAAAACTTTAGAGTAACGGATCTTCTTAGATCTCTGCAGAGAATTAGGCATTTGAAGAGTTCTTTTCCAAAACGCTATATCCACCATTTTACTAATGAATTTTCATAAATATATTTTTTAAATTTTGTTTTCAAGTAATCTCAGTGAAACTGTATTGGGTTATGTTTAGTGACAGTAATTTATCTCTACTCAATAAAAACAAAACAACTGCATTTTTATTACATGAAACACACAATTACTGTAAATACAGTTATGATTCGTTACAGTAGGACTACAGTAATGTCTATAAAATGGATTTATAGCGCTTTGGAGAAGAGCTCTTCGTTCATTTAGAGTTGTGAGTTTCATATGAAGAGTATAGAAAATTCTCCAAGTACACTACTGCAACACAACTCAATGCTAAAAAACAGAATCTATTGCACACAACAGTACACAACAGAAAACGTGATCAAGGTGTGAAGTTCTTTTATTTTCTTCATTCACACCACACACACACACACACACACACACACACCACAGTCACTGTGCGCATTAGCAACAAGTGTCTTCATTTTTTAGTCGTTGTGAGTAATGAATGACGCCAGGTGTGTTCATTGTGTTCAGTTATTGCTGACTGTGGCAAGCATTTAGCATCACATGAGCTTTCATTTGAGAATATGTTTTGCAACATGTGTTTTAGCAAGGAAAAATGTGCTTAGATTTATGAGAACGGAGGATTGTGTTTTGTGAATTGTGTCTTCTGTGAAATGTGTTTATGGTATTGAAAAATTGAGGCTAGATTTAGTAAATGTGTTTAGACAACTTGTCATTTGGTTTAGAGGATTGGCTTTTGTGTTTTAGCATTTAAGAAAAACTGTAATTAAAAATATATAATTCAAAATAGACGATTGCATAAATGTTCCTCCTCCTTAAGTCGGCATTTGGAGATGGCCACAATTAAAGCATGGAGCCTGCATAGATAGATCTCAGTTAGACTAGCGCATCTTGATGCTACAATTTTACTCAATTTTTCTTTGCAAAACTGCTCAACTGTCAGCTGATGCCTGCTTTTTGTCTAATTCAGATATTTTACTGTCAACAAAAGTAGTAGCTGAAGTGCAGCTGGAGCCAAGGGATAGCGCTGTACTGCTTGGATCAGAGGCCAGTTTTAACTGTAGCCTAAAGGATCCCTGGGTGGTTATGACATGGCTTTTCAATGGCAGTGTGGTGCTTACAATTTCCAGGGACCATGGTGTTCTTGAAAACACTCCTCGTTTCACAGCAGTTAATCACACCACAAATGAAGTCTACAAATGGGAATTTACCATCATGAATGTGACAAGGAAGGACTCAGGAGTAATCACATGTGATGTTCAAAATATACAGCGTGTAGCAGCACACTTGTCAATTCAAGGTCAGTGTACTGATCTCAATTAACACACTTCACAAGAAATTCTAGTACATTGTAAAAAATGTTTGTTGCAATAACATTTTGAGTCTACTCAAACTCAGCTAAAGGTCATCTAAAGACTCTTCATTAATGCTATTTAATCTTTAATCAATTTGAACTGAAATACATGTTTTTTTCTTGTAGCTATGTCAATGTGTATAGGGTGTCTAAACTTAGCTTACCTGGATTGATGAAGTATTTGAATTAACATTTCATGCAATGTACCTGGTTGCCTTAAAAACGTTTTTTTTTTCTCTTAACATATTGCTGAATGTAACTTTGGATTTTTGAAAACTTTGAATATTCTGACAAAACTGTATTATTTAACATGCATAAGTAAGAACATGATATGCCAGATAACATGACATTTATATTAATTTCTGGTATTTCCCTCTATTTCCCCGTGTGTGTGTGTGTGTGTGTGAGTGTGAGTGTGAGTGTGAGTGTGAGTGTGAGTGTGAGTGTGAGTGTGTGAGAGAGATAGAGTCTTTATGAATATGTACTTTATGTATTTCTGGAATTTTTGCATTGTATTTTGCCATCCTTGCCAAATATATTATTAGGGCCCGAGCACCGAGGTGCGGCCGCTTAGGGCCCGAGCACAGAGGTGCGGCCGCTGAAGCGGCTGCACCATAGGTGCAAGGCCATAGATATATATACGTAGATACCGCATTGTCCGTTGAGGTCTATTAGAACGAATGTGGAATACGGCCGCCATATTGGTAGGGGCAACATTCCCCCGTAAATGGGTTATAAACTATAACTATAAAGTCCTCAAAACTTTATAAAAATATTTCAATCGATGGGCATAAATTATGTGTCATGGTTACAAGTAGTTAAACTATGTGAAGAAAACAAAAAATAACACTATTTACGTGGAGAAAAAATAAACATTTTGATGAGAACAATTAAAAACACACCCAAACTCATTCAAATATATTGTCGGATTTATTTAAATATTTGACATGTAATCGTTTCATTAAAAAAACTATGACTTTTGGCCGTTTTGATGGTTTAAAATAGGAGATGCCGTCAGTTCTGCCACTTCGAATGTTACCATTTCACTACTACTGCAAGCTGTCTGACAACCAACATTCAAATGACGGCATTTGACAACAGTAACAGGAGACAGATCATACGGAT
This sequence comes from Sardina pilchardus, assembly GCF_963854185.1. Taxonomy (NCBI): domain Eukaryota; kingdom Metazoa; phylum Chordata; class Actinopteri; order Clupeiformes; family Clupeidae; genus Sardina; species Sardina pilchardus. Next base: position 35,302,504 of record NC_084998.1, on the reverse strand, counting down.
ATCGTTTGACAAGTGGAAACGTTTGCCTTTACATGACCCCAGAAAATGTAATGTTTAACAATTCAACTGGGCAAAGAAATTGACACTTTTCTGAAGTTATCCTGCCCTGGCTGCTTACGTTACATTATGCTATGGCAGCAACGAGCTAACAGGTAGGCTAACTTACTTTCATAACATTAGACAGGTTAAGACTGTATGAATACTATTATAATAAAGTGACTACATGAGTAACGTTACGTTTCAGAATTAATTTGCCTTCAATTCACAACAAAACCATAGTTAACTGACGTGAAATTAGCCTTGCCACACTAGTCAGTACTATTAGCCAACTTGAAACCTGTTCTCTACAAGCCTTTATAAGACTGTCAAATACAACAACAGAAAACATAAACGTGCAATTTTACATGTACAAGGCCATTCCCATATGTTTAGAAAGCACTACGATTTGTACAAAGCCCACAGGGTCTGTTCTATCATTTCCACTCAGAGACACCTGTTTCTCCATAGGCTTCCATTGATCTATCGGTCGACATTGCCCCTAGCAATATGGCGGCGCTCTTGCCGTACGTTCTAGAGTCCAATGCGGTGCAAGGCCCTATTGTTTTTGCTCAGATTAAATTCTTGGGCCACATTTTGCCTTTTTCCATCAACTTGGCATGCTCTAAAACTCTTGAAATTTGGCAGCTATGTGTGCAATTGGTAACGCTACTCAGCGACAGAGCTCTGGCCTAGGGTGTGGCTCAAGGACTCTATAGCGCCACCTAGCGCGTTGTCTGTTGTGGTTGACAAGTTTTACAATTAAACTACAGATGGTACGGGTTGAGAATGCACCTTCTCCCGCGGGACTCCCGAAGAGATCCCGCAGGCTGTCAAGCCGATTTTTTTCGAGGCTAAGGCAATGTACCCAAACAACCACCAGGTGGCAGAAAGTTTCAACCCACATGCATTTAATGATGAAGACCGCATATCCGTCAATAGTCGACTCCTTAATCTCATTTAATCATTAAAATGAAGGTGATGACTGGCGAAATGAATCAAACGACGTTTCAATAAACCATTGTTGAAATTAATGAAAATGGTTATAGAAAATTGCCTACAGCCTAACGCCGACACAGCTGATTCTTTGATTGATTCTAAGCTGTTTTGATGTAGGGGATGGGTAAACTGGCGCGCTACAAACATGCTACCAATCAAATGTAATATTAGTAGTATTAGCCTACTTAGACACTTTAGTCATAGGCAACGTTGCCATGTTAATTTGGGCTAGAAGTGCTTGCTTGTGGTGGCGCTCCTGTCCGCTGCTTCTTCCGAATTGTGTTTGGCAAATTTGTCAACAATCAGCTTAAATGTCAAATCATATTTATTTCTCTTTGTCGCCATGGTATTGGGGGAAACGAGATGGTCAGTCCTCGTATTTTTTCTTCACGTTTCGTTATAAGAAATATAAAAGTAATAGTTAAAGTCTTCTTCCGTATTGAACAGATACGGGACGCTCTTTGTTCCGTTTTTTAAGGAACTACTCAATGCACACACACTACAATGAAAAACACACAAAGAAAACACTAAACATATAGCCTACAACCTAATGACACTTTAATGCAGTGTTTCTCAAACTATGGGCCGCGGAACGTGGAGACTGCTGCTGGTCCGCGAGACATGGAGTGAAATTAGGTCCGTGCTTCATCTGATAATTTGCTGCGCAATTGACCAAGCAACCGCGGACCGACAGAAAAAGAAAGCAAACGTTGCTTGAAATGTTGCTTGAAACGTTGGAGGAAATGCTTGCTAATTTGATGTGTTTGAACATAGAGCCATACAATTAGGTGTGTCTGTTATTATGAGAATTTATTGTTTTTACAAAGTGCCATTATCATTGCCATATTCTCTTAAAACATAGCCTAGGCTATATATTTGAAAACGAGTTGATTAAAGGTTTCTAATGGTGTTTCTATAATATGATAAAAGCAGATATTGAGATGTGTGTTTGGAACAGTTTTTCAAATCCCCCGGGGGGTATTTAGACTCCAGGGTGTTAAGCACTCATTCACAACTGTCCCATCGCTAAATGCTCTCTTGTGTTGCGTGATCACACAAGTATACCTGTCGTGTGCTTTTAATTTGATAGGCCTAATTATTATCTCCGCCAAGGAGGTTGTTTTCATCGGGGCTCAGTGTGAAAGGAACAGGTCAACCCCGCGATTAGGGGTGTGTGACTGATGACTTATTTGGCAAGGCTATCATTAGGCTTACTATGCATGGCTGTAGGCAGCTATGAGGCCACTGAGATCTGGACCGCATCGGTTTTGAGAGCTGGAAATACATGTGTTTGCTAAATATCGGTATGCCATGGTAGACAAAAACACTCAAATAAAACAATAGCCTAAAAAATAACTGTAGTGCGTAATGGACACAGCTCTATATCCTAAATAATTTTCTAGGTTCGCCATTTGGTAATATGACCTATCCTTACTGACAATAATTTAGATTGAGCACAACTAAAGTTGCACGAAGGCAAAATACAGTCCTAAGCCTATTATAGCCTGGCCAATTAGCCATTATTGTAGATGTGCAAAACCAGCATTTGCGTGCGTGCTTGCCGTTGAGGTGTAGCCTACAAAAATGAGCATAACATCTGATTATTAAAGTATGGATGTAGGATATAGGCTACTGGTAAGAGAAGAGCTGGTTTAAAATTCAAGTGTTGTAAAAAAGTTTGTGCACATCCCCGGTCAAGGAGCAGAACAAGAGTAAATCATAAAAATTGGAAAAAGGTTCGCACACTTGAAATCCTTCTTTTTTGATTTTCTTTTCTTTAGCACAAAGGAATGACATTTCGACTGTGTGGTCTTCTTCAGATTAAAATTCAAGTAACGAGCGCTATTTAACCCCTCGAGACCGACTGTATTGCAGTCTGCTGACACAGCCAGGCGACGCTCCCAACCCAGAGAGAGAGAAAACCGACAGCCGTCTGTGAGATCCATTTCATGAAGAGCAATTCTGTCTTGTGCGATCATTCCCCCTCCCCCACACTCGTCTAACCAGTTCACTACATTATAGCCTACCTATATGCGACATTGAGGACGACTGCTACCCTCCCCCTTCTCTCCCGACAGACACCGACACTACAGTATGTACATGTAAAAATGTGTGAGTGTGCGCTGAACCACGAATTCATATATTAACTTTTCTTTTCAGCAGACATCGCAAACATAAAACAAATCGCAAAACTGAGAAAATCTTTCATTTTTTTAATAAATCGATGGCTTTTGTCTTGATAGGTTTCGGAGAGATTCGTAAAGTGAGGTTTGAACCCCTGTCGCTGGCTTACTATGCATGGGCCTTAACCAGTTACGCCATTCGCGGCATGCATTTAAACTCCGATCAAAAGTTCTGACATGTTAAACTGACGTTAGTTATTAATTCACCACATGATAAAATGCTGTCATATAGCTTCACGCACAGCAGCCTACGGTAGTCTATGTCTATCTCTGAATCAACATGAACATGCATACGATACATAAGTTGCTAGAAACTTATTTTGCGGAGCTAGGCCTACTAGTCGATGGTTACAATGAATAACCCTCACTGCCCTATCGCATATCTGACCATCCATTGTTACAATGTTACAAAATGCGCGATCTTCTCCATGCATGTAGCCTAGGGTTATAAGTAAAGTGACAAGCATAGGCATGTATTAAAGAGATTTCTGTTAAATACATTTTATTTTCAGTTGTCAAAAGTGGTGGGGACAAAATCTGTGATACAAATCTGTGCTGGGTAGGCTACATGTAGGCTACCCACGTCGCCGGTTAAAATGAACATGCCTCCGTTTTAAAATAGCCTATACACATTTCTAAGTATTCCTAGCATGTAAATGTTGCCTAAATGTCCATCTTGTCCATCTCTTTCGTCTTCGCCTTGACAATAATAGCCTATTCACGGAAATGCGGTCTTGTAACCGTAATGAATTAATGAATTAATCTATCGAGTCTTTCGTGAATTGAAGGCTATTTCCTTCTGATAGGCCTATAGGCGATTTTCTAAGATAATTTTCATTAATTTCAACAATGGTTTATTGAAACGTCGTTTGATTAATTTCGCCAGTCATCGCCTTCATTTTAATGATTAAATGAGACGGATATGCGGAGCATTTCTCTCCCTCTCCATTGACCAAAACTTTGCTCTGGCATCTCTGCTGGACTGACTGAGTTATAGGCTACGTCGCGTGAGAGAGCTGTGAGGTAGGCTGTAAAACATTCGAAAACTCTGCAACTGCAATCTGACATGCCGAGCGTCATGTCTCTTTTCTCCATTTGTCACCAGCGCGGTATCTTCGGGTTTTTCCGTGTTTTCCGGCAGGAGCCGAACCTTCATGTTATTAGGGCGGTCTTATGTTGCCCCCTTGCGGTTGCAGTTTTAATTACAAAGTGCCGAACCTTTGGGATTCCCGATGTGCGGGAAAGAAAGGAGCATTCTCAACCCGTACCATCTGTATATAGTGAATCTTAGAAGAATTTGAGTTATGATTATGATTTTTGCACATCACATATTTTGAAACACTTCTCCTAGACGGTTCATCGAAATCATGTCATATTAGCACTAAAATGATGTTGAGGGGTTGCTCAAGAGGAATTGCAACCAGATTTTAGAATTTTCGACGTATATTGAAAGGCGAAGGTTTGAATTATGGCGTTTTATCAAGAAACAGGAAGTTGGTGTTATAGGCAGAAAAAAGGTTATAAATTGGATGTAATTTTGCAGCTACATGTGGAATTGCTTCTGCTAGTCAGAGACAGAGTTCTGGGCTAAGGCTTCGGGACTCGTACAGCGCCACCTAGCAGCACAATATCTGTTGTGGTTTACACAAACATTCACGAAAATGAACCAAATTTGGTAGGCTTGTGTGTTATTGCTCTCGCTAGTCAGAGACAGAGCTCTAGCCTAGGGTGTGGCTTAGGGACTCTATAGCGCCACCTAGCGCATTGTCTTTTGTGGTTGACACATACATTCACGAAAATTAACCAAATTTGGTGGGCTTGTGTGTTATTGCTATTGCTAGTCAGAGACAGCTCTGGCCTAGGGTGTGGCTTAGGTACTCTATAGCGCCACCTAGTGCATTGTCTGTTGTGGTTGACACAAACATTCACGACAATTAACCAAATTTGGTGGGCTTGTGGGTTATTACTGCTGCTAGTCAAAGACAGAGCTCTGGCCTCGGGTGTGGCTTAGGGACTCTATAGCGTCACCTAGCACATTGTCTGTTGTGGTTGACACGTACATTCAAGACAATAGCCTTTATGACACGACCTACGCTCTAAATATTAGCCAGCCACTGTACTTCCGGTGCGTGCGTTAGCGTTCGTTAATGAATCTCTAGTAAAGCCAACAATATGGCAGTGTTTTTCTCCCGGTCCCTGCAGGATTTACCCCGCATAAACGTTAGCGATGTGAGTCGCATCATTGCTCATCATTGCTCAACATCAGCAGCGATGAAGAATAAAGGATTCAGACTGTATGTAACAAACTACATACACAACTACGAAGGTAAGTTTACAATGTTGTTATTAGCCTAGCGTATCTGTTTTCTTACATTAACTTAGCAAAGTAGCGATAGGCTAATGGTAACAGCAGCAGTATTTTGTGACTTATTTGTGTACAATATAATGTATTAACCCCGGTATTAATCTCAGTTTCAAACAAGTGTCCGGCAGGAGAGGTTACGGTTAAGTCAGATTGCTTCAGGAGTATGGAGAAGAGAAAAAAATCTCACAGTCCAAGTGTAAGGGATCACGCAGGTTCAGATCAGGTTCATGGAAAATGAATTGTTCAAATCAAGTTTCTGTGAGTCATGGCATTGCTTTAAATTAAATGATGACTAAAACAACACTAAACAACGCTACCTAACAACTACAGGCTATATTTTTCATAATGTGTATTGTCACCCTTGTTCCATATGATCTGACCTAGTATTGGAAAAAAAGGAAGTAAATCTCACAGAAACTAGATTTTGTTCAGAGTTCTCTTACTTCTTTACTTTCTTTGCTACTACTTCACTCTTTAAGTAAATGAGTTCAGAGAGCGTTAACATATATTGGACTCTTTAAATTATGCATAATAAAGTAGGCTGTAGACTAGGCCTACTACACATAAGTTGCACTTTTATAGTGTCTCACTTTTCTCATTTCTTCTTAAGTTCCCAGCCTAGTCTAATTACAGTTCAAAACAGTTCTCAAACTGTGTTCAAGACTGTCATATAGGTGCAGTTAGTGATACTGGATGAAATTATGCATATGTATATTAGTACATTAGTTTACAAAAGCTGTTGTCCAACACCTTTTTATGGGGTATTCAAGAGAATATAAGGCAAGTTAATCATGGGGACATGGGGTTAGTCTAATTAATTAGTTTCACTCACTGCACCTGCAATGTTGAATTGCTCTTGCAACTGATAATTTTTCTATCTCTAACATATTTATCTATCTGTAACAGATTGTTCTGAAGGATTCAAAGCCTGTGACGATGGAAAGCTGTTCGTGTACGTGTGTGGCTGGCACTGCCCTGTGCAACCACGTGGCAGCTCTAATGTATCAAACAGCGCACTATTCACAGCTGGAGCTCAAGGCCGTTCCACCAGTGCACAGCTGCACAGAGACAGAGCAGAGGTGGCACAAACCACGAACCATGGTAACTTACCTTTTAAACCTAAGTTAACAATTTCATTAATGGATATCAGGTTTACTTGTACTAAAACGTGTTTGGTTTCATTGCAGGGTGTTAAACCTGGTCTGGTGAGTAAGATGGTGGTCCTCTCAGCCCGACCAAAAGAAAGAAGGCTTGTAGAAGGAATCAGGTTTGTATTGTTTTGCATTGTTATATTGCTATTACATTACTGAAATGCTTACAAACTTAAATTTCATTGTACCTGTGACATTGAAAATAAAGATATATTCTATTCTATTTCGCCTTTTGTTCTGTTCTGTCTTTTTCACAGAAGCAACCTGTATAGGGGAGTAACTTCCCCTTTGCCTGTACCAGCCACACTTAATGTCGGAGCAGTGTACCAGGACATTCCAGCTGATCTGGCTCCCATGATAACAACGATGTCGATATCAAAGGATGTACCTCTGGTTGACTCCATGTTCGGGAGAGTTCAGGAGGGAAGTGTGCTGTCATATCAGATGCCCGCAAAGGTAGTGCCCCGCACCTTTCCACATGAAGATGCTCCTTCACCCCCACAGCTGCCACTCAGTGATTACAGACTTCAGCCATCAAACTGTGCTTTTGTCTACACTGAACAGCAACATCATCACATGGCATCCCTAGAAACATCACTAGAGATGGCACACAAAATAGAAGTCTCTACTAAAAAACAGAGTACCTGTACTGAGTGGCACCAACTTCGACACCCCCGCATCACCTCGACCAGATTTAGAGAGGTCTCTCACACAAAAGCACTAACATCTGCTGAAAATCTGGCCAAACGACTTCTCAGACCTTGCCATCAGACAGCTGACATGAGGAGGGGGCTTGAAATGGAATGTACAGCGATAGAGGAATACTGTAGAGTAAGAGAAGTTAACCACTATCAGTGCGGGTTTCTTATTCATCCTGATGCCCCATGGATGGGCTCATCCCCTGATGGGATAGTCTATGACCCCAAGAGCCAGCCTGTCTTTGGACTGGTTGAAGTTAAGTGTCCAAACGTTCCAAGCTATGTGGACTGTCCATACATTGCACTCTCTGATGGAACACCATCTTTGAGGAAAACCCATCCTTACTTCTGGCAGATACAGGGCCAGATGCTGATTTCTGGATGTGAGTGGTGTGATTTTGTTGTTTACACACAGGAAGACATGTTCGTGGAAAGGATTCCCCGTGACAATGAAATCACAGACATCATCAAAGAGAGGGTTGATCACTTTTTTTTCTGTTTTTCTGTTTTTCTTTTTTCCGTTTTCACTTTCTTGTGTAGCAAAGAGTGAGATGTTACGTTTTTTTATTTTTTTATTTAATGTCCACATTTAAAGAAACACATGAACATGAGTTTAATAAAATGGCTGACTAATAAAACTAGTAGAATTGAAATAATTTGGTGTGATGGTATTTTTGCTACTGTTGCAGGTCACAAATACTTAATGGTAAGACATGGAATTGGTGCATTAAAGTAATGAAGAAGCCCTCAAAATAAGTTGACCATCTTCAAATCATTTTTGTAATAACCTGCTTCTTAGAACATGTAAAAAACAAAGGGACACAGTTTTAGATAGTAATAATAATAATTCATTTATTTAGCAACCAACATGTTTCTTTTCCCTGGTAAAATAAGGATAAATACTATCCATGGATCAGGCTTCAGGCTTCTTAACCCATGCTTTTACAAGAGGCCCATTTTCATAATTGGTGAGGAGACACGCAACAGTATACAGTTGATTGATACTCCCAAAAAGCCGTAGAGGGATTTCGGAATTTGTGCTCTTTCACTCGACGAATGAGTCGCTCCACATGCACCCTAACACGTGCTATGGCCTGGGTCTCCCTAACTTCTGCAGCAGACATTTGAGGCCGCCCAGCAAGGAATGCTGGCCTGTAAATCTTGCACGGTACAATGTCTTCGATCAGAAAACCACGATCTACCATGACCTCCATGTCAGGTTTTAAGAGTTTGATGATACCAGATTCCTTTGTGATCTGCTTATCGCTTATGGAGCCAGCAAAGAGAGAAGACACAAATGTCACTGCTCCATGTGGAGCAATACCAATAAGACCTTTAAGTGTGCAATGGGATTTGTAGGTGGAAAAAACCTCACTCTGGAGGAGAGGGGAGGATGGGCACTGACACTTCAGCTCGGTGCAGTCAAGGATTACAGTGGTGTCAGGGTAGTCCTTGAAATCCGCAGGTAAACATTCAACTATCTGCTCCTGTGGTATCCAGATCCTGACTGAACCGAGTACCGTGTATAAGAAATTACTCCATGATGAGATAATGCGACTGACCGTGGACTGATGGACATTGTAGCGGTCAGCGAGGTCCCGTTGTTTGGAGCCCAGGGCGAGATAGTTTAAAAACATGAAGCACTCATCAATGGGCTGGAGGGAATGGGTTGCAGGCTTGGACTCTGTGTGATTTCCTCTCTGAGCCTGCCTCACACTAACCATGGATGGCACCGCAGGTTCAATCAGGGCCCAGAACCGCATCAGCAAGGTGTATGAGGCAAACCTTAAGAAATAACATAAAGATATGTTATTGAATATGTGTAAATGATTTTCACAAATAACTATGCAACAGAATAAACAGTAGCCTAATCACTTTAATTCAACACTTCTAACACTGTATTCAGTATCACCAATTAAAATAACTAGGCTAATACTCTGAGAAAATAGTTTGCTGCCCATGCATTTTCGAAACTCGTTAATCCTCTTACCTGGTGAAAAACCAGATGTCCTTGTCTGAGGCAGCAAAGCGATGGATCCCAAACCTCTGCTTCATCGTAAGGCTTTCAACTTGTTCCCTCAGTAGGCGAACCTCCTCTCGTAGAGCTGTATTTTCGTCGGCGATTGCGGAGGCAAGATCAGGACCGGAATCTTCCATGTCTTCATCTTGTCCTGGGTCGTCACTCTCCAGCGGCAGCGGCAGCGGTCTCTCTCTCCTCTCCCAAACACTTGTTCTTACAGGTGGGAGGGAGAAGCTATTCCAAGTAAATAAAACTCGTCCTTTGTCCGATGTTGGTTCCCGAAGATCCTCTTCTTTAAAATGCCGGCTACACACCCGAGTGTGAGGTGTTATCACGAAGTCATCCCTGCGAATGGCGATAACCCATTTTCGTCTTAACTCATCATTCGTAGGGAAAGTGTGAAAACTAAGTACATTGTTGTATTTAGCAGAAGCCTGACACATAGGCACACAACAATGTTCAGCCGTTGTACCAATCGATCGCTGATATGTAAAAGTTTTCTTCATTGTTTACACTCCGTGAACTACTTCTACATCAGCACCATGATCAGCACCAAGTTTGACATGTAGCGTAGCGTTCCGGAAATAGCAACGGTGGTTTACTTGGAAACGGGAGTACGTCACACTAGCGTTGGCATATAGGCTATTAGGTAGGCTTGTGTGTTATTGCTGCCGCTAGTCAGAGACAGAGCTCTGGCCTAGGGTGTGGCTTAGGGATTCCATAGCGCCACCTAGCCTGTTGTCTGTTGTGGTTGACACATACATTGATGAAAATTAACCAACTTTGGTGGGCATGTGTGTTGCTCATGCACATGCCCACCAACAAGTATGTGTTGCTTTGTTAGATTCCAAAATGCTTTGTTAGGTTCCGAAACCGCAGGTGCTTGGGCCCGCCATCGCCATTATAGTAGTCCAGCCTGGAGAAGACAAAAGCGTTCCCTAGAATTGGAGATCCATAGGAAGAAATATCAGACAGATCCACAATTCAAGGGCCCAACCCATCTGCCTAGGGTCAGTTACAGTACATCATTTTTGGTGTCAGAAAGTTCAAATAGTCCAGCGTAGGGAATAAATTGTCTAGGGATTAGGATTGTTTTGCATCCACATGGCATCAATCAGTGTTTGGTCTGCAAATAAAATGCTTTATTAATTGATATGAATGGCTGACACATTTGATAGTGTAAACCATGCCTCAATACAAGAAAATGAATGTTTGGTTACCACATCTCATTGAGATGTGGTGGCGTAAGCCAGGCTAGATATAGACAAGGTTTGAACAAAATCTGGGACGGTGCAGGAACAACCTCATCTGATTTGACACGGAATGACCCACTTAGGATTTATGTGAAAAATTATTAAGGTTTTGATATGACGTAACTGTACCAAATGAAGTTTCTTTCTTTTATTATTAATATATTGGTTTTGTCTTAACCTATTCCAGATTACATGTGTAGAGCGTTTTAATACTTCAAAATAACTTATTATTTTACCTCAGGGACAAGAATGAAAACACATAGGTATACAATGTAATCTAGTAAGTGTATTTATCTATGAAGGAAACAGGGTACATCATTTACACTGTGTACATGAAGTGACTATAAACTGAGGTATTCCCACATTGATTTTCGTGTTCCTATTCCACATACCATTTTAGTTCTATGAAAATGACCAAAATATGCAATCACATCTTGTTTTATGCTTAATATCTTCACGTGAATGAATGTCTTACAGAAACCTCAAATATTGCCTGAACATTAAAGGTCTTACTGTATGCTTTCATTTCATTTCAGAAAGTGGAACTGTTAACATTCAAGGTGGCAACATAACTGTGAGAGCTGATGATGAAGCGTCTTTTGTCTGTGTTGCGTCTGGATGGTTCCCTGAACCACAAATATCCTGGAATATAAATGGCAAAATGGCAGATACGGAAAACTATAACACCACTGTTGAGGCTGTAGGAACCCTACTAAACTCCAACAGCACTCTGTCAATTTCAGCTGTTGACAGCGCTCAAGTTCAGTGTCTGGCCAAAGTGCCTGCTTTGTTCTCACCACAAACTACCAGTGTTTTCCTGATAGTTGGTAAGAATACAATTTTGTCTCATAAAATTAATGTTCAGCACAATAATCAGCAATTAATTACTATGCCTTTACATTTAGCCTTAAAGCACTTTTAAAGGTATTAAGAAAGATTAATATATTACACATTAACTATCAGTTATATGAAGTTTATATTGTGCATTTGCCATCTTTTCCAGACAAGACGAATCTGCAACCTGACAGAACGGTGCTGATTGCCACAACTGTGACCTTTAGTTTGGTTGCAGTGATAGTGTTACTCATCATTGGTATCATCTTATTGTGGAAAAAAAAAAATGCAAATAGTAAGTACATTACAATTGGTGAGCATAGCTGTGCAATAGCAGTATAGAATGAGCCTCATCAACCTCATCAAATAGCCTAGGCTACGGTATGGTCCGGATCAACATCAAGTGAACATCAGGTTGATGAATAGGATAAGGCCTAATATCACTAGTGATGTTTTGAATTGAGAGCGCAAACCTCCACCAAGCGAAAACATAATCGCCTCCTGGATCCAGACGGTGATACGGATCACTCCCAAAATATAATAGTTTCTACCTTGGGTCATTTCGGACGCTCCCTGAATATTTAATCGATCCATAACTTTCTGAGTTATCTTGCAAACAAACAAACAAACAGACAGATAGACAGACAAACAAACCCCGATGAATACACCTCCTTGGCGGAGGTAATAACAAATAAGTACAATAATGTAGGATACTTCTTGCGGCCCACCACATTGCGCTTTTTAGCAGCAGAATTGTTTAGCATGTCATGGCTTAGGCTTACACCGATCATAAGCCTTCTAATGTGTCCTTATGCTGAGGATATGGGAAGGTTTGTGCTCTTTGTCCCAAACATAGGCTATCATTTGTGTGTGAAGCATTTTAATCAAGATGTTATTTGATGTAAGGTAAGGTAAGGTAAGGTAAGGTACTTTTATTTATATAGATGTGTAAGCAAGCATTCTCTTCAATAAAAAGGGTAAAATAACCTTTTTCTAGGTAAACAGTACACTGCACTGGCTAAGGTTTACTATTGCTTAGGTAGTGTAATGGATGCCATCTCTTAGCTGTGCGTGTGGAACGTTGGTAAACCTCACTTCCCGATGCCTCAAAAGTGCTGCTTGGCTTTTAACTCGATTGTTAGCACGCTTGACTCACGATCCAAGGTGCAAGTCTGGGCGTCTGCATTCAACACCACACAGGTTACAGCAATTTATCAGAGTTCCTCTATTAATACAAACAGATACAGATAATTGAAATGTAATTGAAATCTTTCATAAATTATGAATCCTGTGATCATGTTGATGGGATGATAGTGTGTGATATACACCTACTTGAATGTATAATCACACAACCATTATAGAAATATAGTGAAGTTGCCAGCAAGTTGTGTAATATAATTTGCTTTAAATTATTATGTCTCACATCATTATGTGTCCATGTCAAAGACAGGGGATATAATGACTAATGGAATATTACGTTCAAAAAAGTACATGCATGAGCATATTCAATACAGTTTCTCTCTATTGCTCTTAAGGGAAAGTTGTGTATCCGAATCAGAATGCAGAAGAAACCCATGGAAGAGATAACCCTGGATACAATATAGATGGGGACATGAGTAAGGCTATGAAAAACACTCCAAAACATATATCCATCCACACACAAACCAGACCAAATAGACGTGAACATTCCTTTTAAATACAGCTTTCTCTTGACAGATCATGGCAATTCCATCACAGCAAATAATTACGAGGTGAGTCATTACTCAGATTGAACATAAGACCATTCTTACTTGGCAAACGGAAACTAACTATTTATTGTACAAACTTTTGAAAACATTTCAATCACTCTGTGTACAAATTGTAAGCAGTTCTGTTAGCTTCTGTTACAACCCTCAGCAAGCTCAAACTAATTCTGACTCTGAAATTGTTAGGATATTATGCATCCTGATTGGAATTAAAATAGCCCCACATCATCACATACCCTTCACCATAGCTAGAGATTGGCATGGTGCTTTTTCAAGTAGGCCTATTAGCCGGTTTGATTTGCATTGAGCTCAATGAGCATCAAACAGGCTAATAAGCCTACTGGAAAAAGCACCATGCCAATCTCTAGCTGTGATGATGTGGGGCTATTTTAATTCCAACAGCCGAGGAAACTTTATCAGGATGCATAATATCCTGGATCCATGAAAAAGCTGGCCTTAAAAAAATTAAATCTGCCTGCCCCTATGTGTTAAATTCCCATAGGGTTACATAGGGGGTCAAATACTTCCTTCCCCCTAGCATTTAGGAAGAACATTTATTTAGTTACGATACATTCTTCAATCACAAAGAAAATTGGTGTACTTAGCGGTTTTATTCTTACTCATTATTTGAATGAAGACATTAAGATTTATTGTCAAATGATGATTTTATATTCCTCTTTTTAGGCAACTTTAGCATGGTATCAAATACATTTTCTCCCCACTGTACATGTAGCACAAGATTCTACATTATTTAAAAGAAATATATGATTACATGATGGCGAAAGAAAACTCTCTGCCTCGGCCATGAATCCCATATATCAGGACACCTTGGCGGCCATTCTTACATGTACATGATGTATCATCTACATTTACATTACATGTACAGAAAAAAAAGTGAGCAGCCGTGGTGTACTGGTTAGGGCTTCGGACTTGTAACCGAAGGGTTGCCGGTTCGATCCCCGACCAGTCCACCACGGCTGAAGTGCCCTTGAGCAAGGCACCTAACCCCTCACTGCTCCCCGAGCACCGCTGGTTGGGCAGGCAGCTCACTGCTCTGGGTTAGTGTGTGATTCACCTCACTGTGTGTGTGCTGTGTGTGTTCACTCATTCGGTTAAATTGGGTTAAATTGGGTTAAATGCAGAGAAACGAATTTCCCTCACGGGATCAAAAAAGTATATATTCTATTCTATTTTTTATCCATTTGACGGACACATTACATTTTGTCCAAGACGACTTACAGCAATGAAATAACATTTAATCATTTCAACTTTTGAACTACAGGGCTATAAGGTTACGATAACAAGGATAGGAGTGCTACTGCCTATATATTAAGACAGAAGTATGTAGAAGAGTAAGAGTAGTAGAAGAAGAGAGGGAAGTGAAGTGGGAGAAGGGAAAGGGGGAAGAGTGTGGTAAGTGTCTATCAGGTGTGTGAAGCGTTAGGAGAGCGAGTATTTTTGGAAGAGTTGTCTCTTCAGTTTTTAGTTTTCGGAGGCTGGGCTGCCTACAGAGACCAGATTTTTCACAGTGTATTCGCTGGACGGGCAGCAAAACAAATCGTGAGGACTGAGGAGATTGAGGGATTGTCATTGATTGTGACAAAACATGACTTGAAATCGCATACAATTGCTGACTGCACTATTATGCATTACATAAAAATATGCTTATATTTGATTAAGATTGGTACAATGCATAATGAAAAATGAAACAAATCTTTTTCTGATTTCTAGATTCCAGACATGAGCCAGACAAGCAGTGGTCAGCAAAATGATTTCAGGACACATGAAGGAATGACCACAACAAAATTAAGACATGTGACAATAGTTTAAAAAACTAGATGTACCGCAAAGCGATACACAATATGACCGCCGCTCAGTCCTGCACATTCTCTCCGCAAATATCAATCACGCTTGTGTTTCCATCGCCTACTCCATCCCTACTGCAACTTTTATGTATGTAAATGAGTGTGTGCATGTGTGCGCTTGCTTTTGTGTATGAGTGCTTCTCTGTCTAGTGTGAGTGTGTGTCTGCTTGTGTGTGTGTTTAATGTGTCTCTGAGTATATGTTCACTGTGTTCTCTGCCGTCACTGTCACTCCAATATCAGATAACACACACACACACACACTCACATGCGCGCGTGTGCACACACACACACACACACACACACACACAAACACACATACACAGGCACACACTCACACACACACACTCGCACACACACACACACACACACACACACAAACACACACACACAGGCACACCCAGAGAGAGAGAGAGAGAAAGAGAGAACACACACAGAATACACACAGATAACACAGACACAGAGAGAGAGAGAGAGAGAGAGAGAGAAAGAAAGAGAACACACACAGAACATGCACATACACACATATACACACATGCAAACACACAGATGGGCACACAGAAACGCACCCACACACTATAGTACATCACACACACACTCACTTCTCAGCTCCGGTGGTCTCACAAAATGTACTCAAAGATGTGTGTGTGCATGTGTGTGTGTGTGTGTGTGTAGGTGTGTGTGTGTGTGTGTGTAAGGGTGTATGTGTGCATGCGTGTGGGCGTGTTTGTGCATGTGTTTGTATAATGTTTTATGTACATGTGTGTATGTAGTGGTGCGTGTGTGTGTAGGTATGTGTGTGTGTGTGTGTATTTATGTGTGTGTGTGTGTGTGTGTGTGTGTGTGTGTTCCTGCATGTTTGTTGCACCCAGAGCAACCATTCTCTTTTAAAACATATTTGGAAACTAGTTGATTAAAGGTTTCTAATGGTGTCACTTATATGTTTCTAGGACAAAAACTAGCAGAGATTGAGATGTTTGGAACAGTTTTTGAAATCCCCAGGGGGGGATTTAGACTCCAGATAATACCACCATCTACTGGCCGATGGGTATACAGTCCTGAATGTACACATAAATCCATTTATTTTATAGCCCCCCATGGATGAAATTCCACAAAACTTGGCTTACTCCCAGAGGGTGTCAGGTTAATCATACACATGAAATTTGGTGCAGTTCATAACATCTCATCTGAAGATATGGGCAATTAAAGCAATATTACATTGCATTTTCAATTTTTACGATGGGGGGGCAAATCACAAATTACTGGTTATAAGCTAAGTTGATGCAAGCTCTAGAGAACAACATACCATAAACATTTTGTCATCCTCGGTGCCACGGTTCAGGTAGTTATGTAGGAAAAACTGTCATTTTTGGGCTTCGGGCGGGGGCAGCGCGGGGGTGGAGTGACCCCCGGGGACGAAACGAAAATTTTCCATAGAACTCTACTGGGGCTACATGCCCACCAAGTTTCATGCGCTCCGGTGTTACGGTGTCCCGGGAATCGTTGACGAAAAATGACGGGAAAAAAGAATAAAAAAAAATGACCGCTTCGCTAGCTACGCTAGCGGCGGTCATAATGATTGACAATCATGGCAATTTACATTGAAGAATTGACAGTCGTTATGCACCAGCACGTGCTTGGAAATCAATGCAAATCAATGTCAATTATATTTTTAACTTGCTCATTATACATCATTACCAGTGTTGGGAGTAACTCATTACAAAGTAACGCATCACTGTATATCAACTACTTTTAGCGGTAATGAGCAAGTAACGAAGTATTTTTTAAAATCAAGTAATGCAATTACAATTACTGAAATTTACATGAGTTTGTTACTCGCGTTACTCTCTAAGGGGGTTAAATTAGCCATTAGCCAGTGGCAGGCCCCAGCCGTGGCGCAACTGGCTGGGGCACCTGCACCGCACGCCGGCGACCCGGGTTCGATTCCCGCCCCGAGGTCCTTTCCGGATCCCACCCCGACTCTCTCACCCATTCGCTTCCTGTCTCTCTCTACTGTCCTGTCAAAATTAAAAGGCACAAAAGCCAAAAAAATATACTTAAAAAAAAAAAAAAAAAAAAAAATTAGCCATTAGCGGCAAGCGGCAGCGGCAAGCGTAACGCAACGATCAGACCATAATAATACATCCAAATCATTCTATCTCGTTCCGAAGTTCAATCTTTGTTGCTACGTTCTTAGACGAATCTGATTGGTCAAAATACCTAAACAACTGATTGTGATGAGCCGAGCGTTGTGCTTCAAAGTTGAACCAAGTTCAACTCCCAGTTTGCTCAACACTAGCGTTACGCCAGCGTTGTCACCGTTCCACTGCCGAACCATAGAGAACAATAGGTAACCTGCCGCTGGCTAGTGTGATCCCCGCCTAAGAGTAGCAATTTGAATCTTATGAAGCACCTGTTGAAAATATGCTTTGACAACGCTAGCGAAAGACCCCAGCCCTACGAATGCTTAAAGCGTCACTCTGTGCAAACAACCACACTTTGCACAGACGGACGATAAGCCAGGCAGAGCTGAATAAATGGATTGCTATCACACTGTATGTTATCGATGACATGCATCCTCTGTCATGTTACACCCCACTATAAAAATGGCCCTTTTGGGGTGAACAATAACCCACCAAATCCTAGTAAACAAGAATGCCTTTTAAAAATGACCCAACCAGTGGGATTTATTAACATTAAGACATACATTTACAAGACACTAAATAGACTTAATCAAAGCGACAAGACAAAATCCCAGTCTGAGAGGCAACAAGACAGTCAGCAGTCCCCATGCAAAAAGCCTCTCCTGAGGAACTGGATCCTAGAGCCTTTAACCCCCAGTCAATCAGCAGGTCAGGTGCTGCCAATTAAGGTCGTTGCCAGCAGAGCACCTGAGCAGAGATAGAGGGAACGGAAAAGGAACAGGGACAAACAGTACTGGGAACACACAACACAAGAAACGCATACAGTCGTAACACCCCCACCCTTAAAACAATGAATAAATAATTTGTCATGCGCGCAATTACCAAAAATATCTCTTCTGTGCAATATGCAAAGCAAAAGACAAAACACCATCTTCCTATTTATTCATTGCAGTCTTCACAATAATTTAACACAATTTCATAATGGGTGCTAACCAAGACTGTATGGTTAAAATGACACTCAACTGATCAAAATTGCATAGCATGGCAGTTACATTTAAAGACAGGAAAACCAAAAGAAAAGCCTCACACTTCTTTACTAAGGGATACAGTATCTTACCTCACTCCCGAAAAAGAAAAAAGCGTGAGTCTTCCGGGTCCACTTCTTAACTCTGCACTAACTAAACCTGAGCTACAAAAGTGCAGAAAACATGCCACCACAACCAGGATGAAAGACAAACAAATACACTACCGAGTTCCATCAAGGAACTTCACAATTGCAAAAACTAGACAAGGCTATATGCTTACATAAATGCAGACCAAAATTCAGTCCACCAAAACAAAAAACAACCACAACTTGTGGCCAAGTGGACTAATGCAGAGAACAAACAGTCTGATATTTTGCCATTCAACATGAGGCATAATAGCCATACAAAGGAGACCAACCTCCAGCAAAGAACTTGCAATAAGAATCAATAATTTGGGACTGCTGCTGACAAAAAGGCATTACTTAGGATCAAGGTGGTTCAAAAAGATCTTATAAAATGGGCCAATTGGTGCGCTGCCACTAGATTCAAAATTGAGCAGCCAAACACGTAGCCATACCAGTGGGTGCCACTCCCACTAGAGAAAATGGCTACCTACCATGAGGTGAACAGAACTGACTGAGACTAAACAAAACAAAGTTCACTGCATTCCTACAACATACACAGCAACAAGTGACTACAACAAAAGTGGAGTGCAAGTCACAACCAAAAAGGTCAACAGAAGTAGACCAACTACAATTGTTGCCACTGCAACACACAAAGACCCAACAAAGTGACCTGCCACTTCCACAACAAAATGGACCCCATGTGGTCTTCAACCACATCCACAGCTACTGTAATGTATGCAGGGAATCAGTAACAAACTGGACAAAATTGGGAAGCCACACCCACTGCACAAAGATCCACTGATCTGTGGAGTGACTATCCGACACAAAGAGGTAACATTAGCTGTGACTGGACACAAACGCAGTAACACACAAGTGACCTAACCAAAAGTGGACTGAAACAACCACGACACAAAATGGGCCACAGTGTAGTCAACCGCTACACTCAAATGTTGCCAACTCACACTTAAGCTGCAACCAAAAAGTGACCCAACAAATGTGGAGTTCAGTTACCACAAGGTCACACAACACCAGTTACTGCACACTACAGTCCATCACAGCTACACAAACTTAGACATTATACCTCACCTCATGGATGGTTCATCTCCGGCCGAGCCCCCATTTGTTACACCCCACTATAAAAATGGCCCTTTTGGGGTGAACAATAACCCACCAAATCCTGGTAAACAAGAACGCCTTTTAAAAAATGAAAAAATGACCCAACCTATGTTTGCAAAGTCTGGCAATGTAAGGTAGGCTTTAAGCCTACCTTACATTGACAGACTTTGCAAAGATTTGGAAAAGATTTTTGAAAGACTACAGTCTCAGACCCTCTCACATCTAAAGACAATTCATCAAGTTTCTAGTCACAGTCTAGTCACAGGCCAGTCTCAGATTAGGATTTTGCAAAGATTGTGGGTCACTATTTATAAGACTGCTACTAGATTCCTTCAAATTATTTCCATCGTGCACTAGGCAACACGTCATCAACAGGAACTCATATATGACAGCCTACTCATCAAAGTCATTTTTTCGCGTTTCTGCAGCATTGTTTCATGTGTGACATTACTAACAGATATAGAGTTGTTCTGTCACGTAGAATAGCCGACTAATAAATTATAAGAAATGAATTAACAAATAATCATATAGGCAACAGCTGTCGCCTATTTTGCCCCTTCCTGTTTGGTGTTGGAGCTCGCTCGCTATTGGTTTTTAATGTTCACGTCACTATTTGCATGAGCCACGACTGAAAAGACTTCCCATAATATCAAACATGTTTGATATTGTCGTAACGGCAAAACTAGAGAAAAACTGACTCCGACGGACTTAAAACCTCTAAGATTGGCACCTTACACTAAATGATTTAGATGACGGGAGCGCGCCGAGATTCTAGTACAACCCCTGGAATTTCCGGAAAGATTTTGGAAATTTAGTCGCCGACTGTTAAAACAGGCCAAAATCGTGCAATGTAAGCCAGCCTTTAGCAGAGATAGAGGGAACGGAAAAGGAACAGGGACAAACAGTACTGGGAACACACAACACAAGAAACGCATACAGTCGTAACAGTCAACTGTCAAGTCAGAGCCCACTAGGTCTAAAAAAATATGTTTATTGTGTTTGACTGTTCAGTACTGTTCACACTGTTTTTTACATTGAAAACGCAGACACTAAAGTAACTTAAAAGTTACTGTAACCCACTCCTGGGTAAGTACACCTTCGCACTAGGTTCGTAAGGAGGGGAGTTCAAGTGCAATAAGCAGACACACACCAAAGTTAAAGTTACTGGTACTTTAGTAACCAATTTGTATGATTGAAACAAGTGCAATTACATTTACATATGGTATGATGGAAGTCAGTGCATGCCAACTCACTTGATATGTTGTCTAAAGGTCAATATCTTCCTTATGTGACTTGGCATGTGACTTGAGATACTTCCATCATACCATATCATTGACAATCATTTGTTCTATAATGTACTTCCATTGAAACGCATTGATTTTGACTTGACTTGATTTCCTCATTTCTGAGGTGATATGAAGTGATATCTAATATTCCCTTTGCATAGGCTTTTGGTATCCAATATAGAATCAAAATGCAGCAATTATTTTGAAGCAGACTGTACCTATTGTTCAGATTTAGTTTTCTAGAAATATATGCAAATTAAGGCATATTTAAGTAAAACTGGTCTCATTTGCATATCTAAACATCACATTTCAGAAAACTTGCAATACAAAAAATATTTTTGAAAGTTTCAATTTGATATCTATAGTTTAAATTTTTACCCATTTCACCTGTAGTAAATCCCAATGGCAAAATGCATTGGAAATTGCTACCTTTGACCTTGAATAAAAGTATGTTCCACTAAATATAAATGGGTAGATTTTTAATATGTGATGCAGGAGGGTTTAAGGATCAATAAAAAGTATGAACCATTACTATTGCAATTAGTTTAAGTTTTGGCCCTTTTTTGAGCTAGATTGACTGGCCTAAGATTTCAAAATAAAAGTCCTACTCGCAACTTAAGGCAGTAAAAGTACCTCTTCACCAAAATAATGTTTTTAACAATGACAACTTAATTCCTATGAACTTTCTTATCACAATTATGATCTGTACCTATTTAATTATTTATTATATTTATGTATTTATCACCTGGGTTGCATTGCCTTCCCTAGTAACTAATAACTTTTCTACAGTAACTGGTCAAGTAATTCAATCACTTTTAAAATAAGTAACTAACTGTAACTTATTACTCATTTTCAGTAACTTGCCCAACACTGAATTACATAGTCTGTATAGTCTCTGGAAAACCCTTTGTTATTCAGGTCTCCTCTTTAGCCTTTCTTTTATATCCTTATACTTATAGGCCCTATCCAAAATTGAAATTATTCACCTGATATTCAGCCTCTTGCCTCCCAAGTCCCTTCTCATTGGTGAGAGGGAAGACAATATGGTTATGGTTATGGTTATGGTTATTTAGCAGACGCCTTTGTCCAAAGCGACATACAAATAAACAACAATACAAATTAAATTAACAGTGAACAATTACAAAATAGGGAGAATAGCAATATTATCAATAAAACTGTTTAAAACTGTAAGACTGTATATTTCCATCCGTGAATCAAGACGGGGGAGACGACCTCACAGCTGGACACTCCTTTGTGTTCAGGTGATCTGTTTGCATTTGAACTGTCCCCATTGTGTGTGGACTGCCATTTGGCCAAGTTTCCCAGGCCATGCCAGACACACCTACATTTTCCCCCTCCACGCCCCTAGAAAACTAATGCTGAAAACCAAAATGTATCTGTTTCATGACAAATGATAATGTATCTATGTTTGGTATCATTTTTAATGTCTCAACGCGAGAAGTAAGAGGGTCTCAGTGGTACAATTGTAAAATAAGTGTAAATATGTTTTCTGGTGATATAAGCGAAAAGAAACCTCCCATTCCCCCTTTTGTAATGATAAGATATACCCTGTGGAGAGCCATGGTCTTTTACTATACTCATAGAATCTATATGTTAATTTCTAAGGTGGAACCAAGCCGACATGCCTCCTGTGTCTAGATGGATATTTAAGAAAGAACAAAGGTGACTCTTCAGATTCTTGCTTACCAAGGTCTCCACCCGTGTGTCGTTCAAGCTAGGAGCCTGGCTAGCACCACTCTGAGTTTGGTTTTAGGATTGGAACCTCTGCTTAAATAGAGTAGTTAATTCTACATCAGGTATGATATCTTGAACTTTATTTTAGGTTGATTGTTTAATTCTTTTGCTACTTTATTATTGTCTGTACCTTTATACCTTTATTGATTGTTTTATTGATTAGAAAAGATTGCAAATAAATGTGATGTTAATTGGTAATCGGTAATATTCCTTTCTTGAGATTAGAGTCCGAATCAAGGCATTTGTTTAATCAGGTATCTTAGCAAACTAATTCTCAGTTAAACTGCGTATCTTGGGGGCCAGTCATACTATTAGGAGTCACTGCGCTAAGTCAGTTCGCACCAAGCTTTGTGGGCCTCTGGGTGCTAATGCCGGCCGGGCCTGATCAGCCAAACGAATAGTGGTCCCTGAACTGGTAAGAGAAAACTTCACAGGTGCCAATAGTCAATGAACTGTAGATATATTTGTAACGATATCAGGTTGGATCTCTTGTGATTAATCAAATCGGCCTTGTAGAGAGATAAGTTTAGAAGTACTTGGTACTTATTGTGATATTTCAGTCATCGGCAGTGTTTATACCATAATGGAGTCAGATGGTCAATAAATTAAACAAGTTCAACACAGCCTCATTGGCGCACCGGGTAAAGACAGAACACGTAAATAAAGCAGGAATATATTGTTGTATATTTCCCCTGCTTACAAAACAATCATTTTAAGCACTAACCTAATGAGAAAGAAACAATGAAAATGAGAATAGCAATCAAATAAGTCACTCAATTAATCATATAATAACTATGGCATGGTATGGCTAAATTTCAGGACAATAGTAAAATAAATGTCAAATTCTATCAATGGACAAATTATAACAAAACAATACTATTATACAAACCATAACACATATATAATAATAATAACAATTTAAAATATAAAGACAATAAAAACGCACACTCAAAGCCAAAAAACCCAATATACCAACAATCAACTGACACTGATTGAAGAGTCAATAAAGGCTAATACTTTTTGGAAAAATTGAAAAAAAAAAAAAATCATTAACAATTAGTGATGCAAGATGAAATTATATGGACTAACCATTTCCAGACACTCTTTAAAATAGTAGAATCCAACCAAAACATAGATCAAGAAAACATCATTAAAAAACTAGACAAATCAGAACTGTCAATCAAGAAGTATCAAAACCCACTTGACTTTCACATCACTCAACAGGAGCTCTTAACCCCAACCATATTGGTAAACTAAGGCCAAAGACAAAGACAAAGACAATGGTTTTATTTCAGTTAGCTGGTTTGAATTGCATTGAGCTCAATGAGAATGAAACCAGCTAATAGCTTAACTGAAATAAAACCATTATGATACATACTTATTCACAAACAAAATGTATGTCCTTAAAGATTGGATATTTCCTCATTTTTCCATTTAAGGCATTAAGATCAATTTCCAAAAGACAATTTTATATAGTCAACTTTAGCATGTGTTCCAATACTTATGGAGGTAACTGTATTATGAAATGTCTCCATTCAATAAACCAATGATGCAATTGACTTACTTACCCTAAAACACATATATTTTGACCTTTTAATTGCATTTGTATTAGGTTTTAACCCTGAGATACGGAAAAATCTCCAAATAGCGGCCATTTTGGACACCATCTTCAATATCTCACAGCGCAAGGGGGATTCACGGGGACTATTAGTATGTTATTCCTAAAGGTATTCTAAACATATCCTGAAAAATTCAGCTTGTTACTAATTTGTTCCGGGTTTGACTCTATTTTGAGCTAATGCTCTTGGATTAAGTCTGGAATTAAAACAGGGTCCAAAATAACTAAGTATATCTCTCAGGAATGCGAAGTGAGACAGGGCTGCCCTCTAAGCCCAACCCAACCTGTACCTTGCCCATATCACACCTGAAGTCCCATCCCTATGACTGCCCCACCATCGCCTTCTGTGGCCCCCTTGCCCAGATTCCTGGTCAACGCATCCTAGCGACCCATTACTTTCCCTAAGAAAATTACTAATCCCTATGGACAATTTATTCTGTACACTGGACTATTTGAGCTTTCTGACACTACAAATGACCTTACTGTACTGTAACTGACCCTAGGCAGATGGGTTGGGCACTTGAGTCGGCGATCTGTCCGACGGTTCTTCCTATATGTGTCTCCAATTCTAGGGAGTTTTCCTCGCCCCTGTTACTCATGGGCTCTCTCTCTGAATGTTTAAAACGCCATGAGACATGTGTAATGTTTTGGCGCTCTATAAGTGAAATTAAATTGAAATTGAAATTCAATTGAGATGAGGTCTGGCGTTAGCCAGGCTAATAGTGAAGTGGATACTATAGTCCCAAGAACGCAAATAGTCTGGTTATCATGTAATTCATTTTATCATTTTATATGATATATTCTATTCATGTCACATTGTACTCAATAAAAGCAACAGAAGCTTTAAATTAGTCAAATAAACATTGAAGTAGGTGTTTTGTAGCAACAGCTATGATGAAATAAAGCAAGTCGAGCACATTGACACCGAACAATGGTGAATGTTTTTTTTTCATTATATACATTGTGAATTAATGTGCATGAAAGCATACCAGAAATGTTGCACGATCATGTTTAAATTGAAGATATAAAATTACAGTATACCTGCAATTTAGGACAGTAATAATCCTTGTGACAGCTTGGAAGGAGAAAAAAAATAGTACCATTACATTAACATTAGTATTCACAAAGATCAACAGTGCTTTGAACAAACAGCCACATCCCTGTCTAGATTTTATTGAGGTTTAATGTTATTGTACACCATCATTATATGTGTCATCATCGTGGATAATATGGAGAAAACTGGGATTGATACCTGAGTCTTCAAACATTGGAAACATTGTCCGATCAATGTCCAAGCCGGAAGTTGTGGAGTCCTTACAATTGTATAAAACTGTACATTTGATCATAAATCCAAGAAATACCTTCTTTCTGCTACTTGCAACTATTTCCTTCTGCGCCAATAAGAAAAACTACTCAGTCTCCACAGTAAAGTTGGGTCCTATATGCAGTATCCAAATGCATATATTAGCGCTATACAAATAATGTTAATATTAAAATTATTTAAATATGTGTATGTTGGTTATCCAGATGTAGTAATCAATATCTTTCTCATGGAACTTTACAAGAGTTGCATTTGTCAGATGAGAAACTATAAGGAGCTGTCTCACTCTCTGTCTGCTACTATAATGTAGCATATATGTGTAGCTCCTCAGAAGGAAATGGCTCCCAAAATAGCCTGACTATACCCACATACACTGAAGCATAAATACATATCCTTCCTGATGGAAAGAAGAAAACCATAGCAACACATACAAAAAAACCCAGACAGAACTCAAATTAAGCTAGTTACAATGTACAGTAGACGAGTCAACACAGAACAGAGGTTGGCTGAATGGTTGTTGATAACATAACAGGAGGATATGGTGACCATAGGGCAGGGCCTGGCAGGGCAAACAGCTTAGGAGATGAAGGACAGCAATCTCTGATGAATCCTGGATGTCCGTTAGCTGTCCAACACTTAGAATCCCAAACCCATCAACTCCATACCACTAGTTCCCTTATATCCAATGGTCTTAATGAATATTGAAGTTGTTAAAGTGATCAAAAGTGGCACCCAGTGCCCAGCTTGTCTCCACATTGTTTACCTTCTTAGCAAGCTGTGAAAGAGGAAATATAATGTGACATTTGAGGATTCTTTCTTATGCTGGAACAGGTACGTACAAATTAGAGCAAAACAAGATTTACAGGACTACATAAGCTATGCTTTAGATATATTTCAATATATTTTACTGTTACTCTTAATCTGCCTTACCTGCAGCACTGTGCTGTCCTTGAATCCAAACCCCTCTTTCAGAAGGCAGGTGATGTATGTCATGTCCATGCACAAGAAAGGACTTATAGGGCGATATTTTGTCATCTTATTACAGACTGCAAGAAAAGCACAAGCACAAATATGACAACACGAATGAGCTGAATTTGTCTCTTCTGAGGTTTAGCTGACTGGACAGGAGAGTTGTGTTAGGAGCACTTTGCTGTGCCAGAGGGTCTGCATATGATTGATGTCTTTGCCAACCCACAGGGGGCAAACTGCCAAGTGTAGACACAAGGTGTGCCCTGTGTGTCTTCACCCTCTTTTTATTGGCTGGGAGTGTTTGTGTGCATGTGAGTGCAATGCATGTTTAGGTTTGCACATATTCTGCCAGGTTCCCCCTTTTGGCCAAACATATTTCCTCAATTGGCACAGAAAATCTTACACAATACATCAACTCATGGACCACGAAATCTGAAGCAGTGCCTACACAACTAATTTTTCACATTCTATTATGTCAACTATACATGGACTGCAATGTGTGCACATGTAAGAAATTGTTATGAGTCTGTAAAGTACATAAAGAGCCAAGTAAGCTGGTTAGTGAGATTTTAGCTACTTGAGAATCTCACACTGGGCCTATGTGTTTGTGAGAGTACAGGGTGTATTTTGCAAGAAGACCTTGTGCTGGTGAGGCTGTCGTTTTGGGAAGCCTGTGTGATTGTTAGTGGTCTCTCAAATGCAAATAAGCACAGAGAGTTTATGTTTGCACGAAGTGTACAGTCTGAATGGAATTGAGGGGAAGAGCAGAGAAAA
Source organism: Sardina pilchardus (assembly GCF_963854185.1). NCBI lineage: Eukaryota > Metazoa > Chordata > Actinopteri > Clupeiformes > Clupeidae > Sardina > Sardina pilchardus. Next base: position 35,275,224 of record NC_084998.1, on the reverse strand, counting down.
TCACAGGAGGGCCTCATCTCTCACCTTCTTTGGCCTTTTTTTTGAAGTCCCTGACCTCCACTACACCACCACGAGAGCCATCTGAATGCAAACAAGAAAAAATCAGCTGCATCAATCATGTAATCCAGTTTCTTACAAACATGTATCTAAGACATTGTATACATATTGTATCCCTTACAGATTGGGATGATTCCAAGGACCCTGAAATGCTTGGGTCCAGCAGACTTCTATCTATTTATTAAAGTTCTTACATTTGCCCTGAACTGAAAAACACTCAACTGGAAATTAAGAGGACTTAATGCAGTGTTACCAGGAATTCAAGAATATATAAACATTTCCAATAGCATATGCCAACATTTTGGGCCGTCTACCAGTTAAAACGTCCTACAAACAGATATCACAGCTTGCAAATGCTTTATGTTGACAATAAACAGCCTTTCAATTCTGCATTTATGTTTTCTGAGAGATTTTTAGACCATCTACCATGCACAAAAGTAAAGTAAAGTAAACTTAACTAAAGCTCTAAGAAATGGCTTCATTCAGATGTTCTGTTGCTTAGAGGAGCCCATGTTTGTTGAGTGAATTGGCAGAGCATACCCAGTTCTAAAACTACCATAAGCTGACCATTCAAATGACTATTTGTAGCTTGCCTTGCAAGTCTTAACCAGCCAAATAAAGCCTAAGAAGTAAATGTTATGTTCTTAGACTTGGTGAATTATCTCTGTATTGTGTAATGTTCATGAATAAATCAATCAAGAAATTAATTTGATCATCAGAGTCAAATTGTACGATGTTGTGTTGTACAAAAGATCAATAATGGCTTGCTTATTTGTAATGTATCACATGTAACACAACTCCTCTTACTTTATTGTGATAAAGGGATTATCCGGAGTAAGATGCACTTTAGATCAATTTACGGATGATTGGGAGTATATACGTTGAGTTGACATCAAATCATGTCATTCGGATGTGTTTTGAGAACGATTTTACCGTTTTTAGCCAAAACTCGTTAGCCTGGAAGTGAACGGGGCACGTCCTTTCGCCGCTACCAAACGCTATTTTTATACCTCTTCTACTGTGCCAAACAACATTACACTTACGTGGTAGTGAGTAGAGGGTCCCTAAAGCCAAATCGAAGTATCCCGAGGTCTTTATGTGGTCGGATAGAGAGTCCAGAATGGATTTAATCAAGCCAGTACCTTTCGGGAAATGTTGCTGCTGCAGCTGAGAAACATTTTAGCAACATTTCAACAACATTTCCGGAAAGGTACTGACTCGATTAAATTGACTTTCACGTTCACTTCCAGGCTAACGGGTTTTGGCTAAACGGTAAAATCGAACTTTCTCAAAACACATCCGAATGACATGATTTGATGTCAACTCAACGTATGTACTCCCAATCATCCGTAAATTGATCTAAAGTGCATTTTACTCCGGATAATCCCTTTAATTATATACGAGTTTAGGAAAATAATCCAGCAATGAGGTTAGTCACTCACCAATGAGCCCGGACTCAACTGCTCTGTCATAGTAGTAAGAGAAGGCATAAAATATGCTGCTTCCCTTCACTTCATAGGGCTGATGGACAATACCCTTCACCACACGCATCACCTCATAGTAGCATAGTTTGTATCCAGCATAACCTTAACAAAGGAATACAAAAAAATCACTTATTTTACTCACATTTTATTTCCATAAAAGCTCTCACACCATAACACACTAGATCTGTCACACAGACACAAACCCCGAACATGACAATACTATAGTCAATAACACCTGAAAAATATATAAATCATGAGGCAAAATACAATCCCCATCCAAAATATTTATACTTATATAGTATAGTATTATGTCCCTCTTGTGTTGTGGCCATGTTCATGTATGATTTATAAATTCATGATGGCATTTAGATTTCCCTATCATGTCTGTTCTGTTGTACAAGATATTGACAGTGCAATAATGTTGCAAAACAATCAGAAACAAGGTTAAGACATTTGTCGAGAAGGATGTTTTGACTCTTCTCTCAATAGCATCTCCCTACAGGACGGTAGGCTATTTTGTTGCTCTGATTGATTTGGTCTATCCAATTGAGTGCAGATGCAAGATACACTTGCCAGAGTAAACCAAGCTGGATCAAGCTATACCAGACGGAGTATGAAGAGCGGAAGTACGTAGGTAGGCGGAGCCAGGCTAATGTTCGTCCTATCGAGACTTATTTTCAGAGAATTACCGGTGGACAATATGTTTTTTCTTACATATTCTATACTATGTAATACTACATGTGTACTGTCAAATTGTTTTAGTCTTACCATCTGGGATCCCACTGACTTTGTATGTGAGACCACCAAAGGTCCAGTCCTCTCTGAATTTCTTCGGTAAACAAGAGCTTGTGAAGACTTTCCAATCAAGACCTGTGAAGAATCAAATCAAATTGTCATGTCATGATGTCTTTATACAGGTATATTTATGCAGGTATGTTTCAGAACAGGTAATTTACCATCAGCTCCAAGTGCCCCAAGTGTAGCCAATCGTGCAGCAACGAGTCCATTGCCCAGGTAACTAATCAGAAAAAATAGACTCAATTAATATTCCATATTATGCTCATGAAATAATTAATAATGGATCAGCTGCAAAACAGCTTACCTGTGGGTGTACAATTCATATGTGCTGTTAAATAAGTTGAATCTGGCAATGTAGCTAGGAGGGGCAGTCTGTACAGTTTTCTGTGTAAATACATATGTAGAAATCAAAATGTGCTCAAGGTAGCAACACAGAATGCTGTTACTATGACCCTGACAGCTGCTGACTTTCTTCATACATTCTAAAGAATGTTTGGCTGAAGGCAGCATGAGGGATACATAGATTTTGCCTTCAAAATTGGCCAAAATGAGGGTATCTCAGAAGGCACAAATATTTTTTCGGACATGCCTTGATGCCACCTAATGCTATTTTAGAAGGCAGGACTCCTTCTGTTTTGGACACAGCCAATCTAAATATTCTGAACAGGTTATAAGCCATTTTGATGCTAATGTTGCTTAAAACTTTTCCGATCAACCTTTGTTTGTTTGCTCCCAAACAAAAGTTTAAACTTGCTTATATAAATAGATCCTCTTCCAACAGCTGTTGCATCTCACTATTAAATTGAACTTAACAGTCTGAAACTGAATTGTGAGAATTGAATGTGGAAGTGCATAGAGAGAGGGATTTTCAGAGAGGATTATTTACTTATGAGAAAAAATTATTACATTTCAAAATATTACATTCAGTGTCAAGTTTATGGGATTCAGTTACAAACTTATGAATTCAATTTCAAAGCTGCCTTTACCATTCAAATGTATTTATTTATTTTTTCAATTAAATTGCTACTTCAGCCATTCAAATGCAAATACGACATATTTAGATTCGATTTGAAGTGACACAAGTTTTACTCCATAACTATTCTTTGACCAACCTTTGACTTAGGGAGGAATGTGATCTGGGTAGACCCGCCACCTAGGTCCAAGATACCAACTGTCTTCTTGGTCTTGGCATACAAGTGACCTGGAGAGTCAAAAAGGTGACCAAGTAAGACATTGTTGTTTGGAAGGAGCTGCCATATAATATACATGTAATAACAGGATTAGATGTTATGAAATGAAGTCAATCCTCACTCAAACACTCAAACCACTGCAGACTAATTGGCTATACCGAAATAGTGATGTTTCATAGAAATACACTAGTCCTGGATCCACTAGTCCACTAGTCCATTCATCTCTCAGCTGTTGTGTGTGATACTTAAAATTAGACTGATTGGTCATGATCTGTAATGAACAAGGGACTTTGGACAAAAGTAATGAAACAATTTGATGTGACCAGTATCGTGCAAGGAATATGTGACCAGGTGCTCAACCAGTTGTAAGGCTTTGAAGGATTTGAATGTTGTAGGAGAGGGAAACTTTCAAACAGACTACATACCCCTTCCTATGACACACTTTAAACATGAATTTCTTACCTGTTAAGAAGTTCACTGTCACCCAAGCCAACACACCTATGAGTGAGAGTTAAATAACAAAAATAAGCTAAATAAGTTGTTGCTCTTGTTTATTATTTGAGGCACCTGAAACTAACATTTATAAAAGGAGACTATTACACTGCATTATAGGAAATACTGGATTGTCATGTGATTCAGTGTGACTGTGTTTTCTGTTTGTTTGATTATGTATCAAATAATACAGCATGTATAATATAACCTTTGTCAGCCATGCTGCATCATTTATTAAAGCATTATCACACGAGTAGGAGTGGTGTTGTTGGCCTATATCGGCACGGCTGTGGTTCGCCGTAGGTACGAAGCCGAAGGCGAACCACAGCCGTGGCGATATACTGTAGGCCTACAACACCACAACCACGAGTGCAATAACGCTTTATACAACAGTTCCATTGGCAACCAAAAAATATACCAGAGTGCATTTTTAGGAAGAATAATTTATTATTTGCCATTGTTTTTTTAGCCCAGTTCCTCCGCTATGCGAAGTAGGCCTAGCTCAGAACATGTGTGGTTGCTATGCAACTGCTAAATCAAAGAACATGGAATGTCGTCTCTGGTTAAATCAAAGTGAAGAATCAACCGTCTCTGGATACATTGGCGGAGTGATTATTAGCTGAGAAGAGTCACCAGTGGTGATATTGCTTAATATCACCACTGATAGAACGCGTCTCGTCCAATCAGATATTGCTAAATCGGTCGACCGGACCTAACTGTTGTATAAATGCATTTATTACACTGCTTGGTTGAATTCCCCATTGTTCTGCATTCTATAAGGGGGTCATTAACCGTATGTTATTTGCACACCTATGAAGTAGTTCCAATTTTTACAGTTAATGTAGAACATAGACAATGAAAGCTTATAGAACGCAGGACAATGGGGAATTCAACCAAGCCGTGGAATAAGTAAGGGATAATGGATGACACGGTGGTCGGTTCACAGATACAAATTCACAATCGAGGTTGTGATGCGGCCCGACGCACAGCAAACCTCATAAGTGCATTTATGTCTGTGAACCGACCGCCATGGAGTCCTTTATTCCGCTTATTCCACTGTTGCTACTTCAGTTGTGTTTATTTCCGGTTATAATTTAAACGTTTTAATCGCTAGAACCGTCTTGTTTGTAGAACTACTTTTCCCCGACACATTTCAACTATTTTTTCAACTTGCAGGACAAACTGCCATTACTACTTCTAAATGGATGGTAGCTATGGCCAAAGGCCAGTCATTGGGCCGTATCACAAGCTCGATCGTGCATCGGGCGACTAGTCAGGCTGGTAAGGAAGGCTGGCTCTGTTGTGGGAGCTGATCTGGAGTGCATCACTTCAGTATCAGACAAAAGGACCCTGAACAAGCTACACAGCATCCTGGACAATGACTGTCATCCACTCTACAGCACTATCATACAGCAGAAGAGCTTGATCAGCAGGAGACTACGCTCCATGACATGCACAACAGACAGACTGAGGAAGTAATTTGTACCCAGGGCCATACAACTGTACAATGCTTCACTGAAGGGAAAAGGAAAGTTGGTCTTCTATGCATAGTATATCTGCACCTCCACCCTCTTATACACTTACATGGCATGGCTTACATGTCTACCCTCTTTTGTCCATATTTTTGACCAATGACTATGTCTGCACCCATATCTCACTATCCTTGCACTGCTGCTATAACTCTTATATTATTACTATGTTAGGTCTATTTTAAGTGTCCATATATTTATACTAGTACTGTTATTATTATCACTATGCTTACATTTTGTACTGTACATATTTATTGCTGGTCACTAGAATGTAATCTTGCACTGTTGCACTGTGGAGTTTTTGATTTACTATGCTTACATTTTACATTTTGACACATTTTGACACACACCTCATACTGGATCACAGTACCAATCCTCAGTACATTCATGCACATTTTATCCATAGTATTTTACTGCTCCTTTAGTCATGTTGATTTGTTGATTTGCTTTGTATTTTCCTGTTTACATTGTATTGTATGTTGTGTGTGGTGTCTTAAGCTGCTGGGACCTTGAATTTCCCCTTGGGGATCAATAAAGTATCTATCTATCTATCTATCTATCTATCTTTATTTATGTGATCCCACCACCGTGTCGTCCATTATCCCTTACATGTCAAATTATAGAGAATTTTATTCATTACTTGGTAGGTTATTGGTTTGGTTATAGGTTTGTAATTTGTCAGAGAAGCTATCATTGTTTTATAAATTATGAAAATTTGCAAAACATTGTAGTGTGTTCCTATGGCAAAGGACTTCCAGCACTGTGTTGAAGACCAACAACATTCAGATCCATAATGTATCTGCTGCTCACAGATCATAAGTGGTCTAGATTACATCATCAAAAAAGAATATATTATATACCTTCATTAGTGCCATTCATAATTGACACACTGTTGTTTGGAATGAAAAAAGGTGACTCATCAAAGACTTCTTTAACCTATAAGGATATATAAAAAAGAAATATGCCTTATATTCAGACTCAAAAACATTATTAATTACTTACTTTTTCAGAAATGTTTAATTTATAATATGTTTTTTTTCTCATTTCATTGCAGTATATATCTCTCTCTCTCTCTCTCTCCCTCTATATACAGTATATACTGTATACACATAGTATTTGTTTTAGTATAGATGATCTCAATAGCACAGCCATGAGGGTTTTCTCTTCCTTGCATGACAGGGATCTGAATGAATCTTGGTCTGAGGGTGTTGGTGTACAAAGCTCAGCTTCTATGATAATATACAACAAATGACTAATATACAACACATGCCCCAGACAGTCTCTGGAGAACAGTTTTAGATCCCTCACCCAGCCACTTTTACACATCCACTATTTATATCTGTTCTCTATGTCTTAGTTCACATTTCATGAATCACAATCTGTCATTGGTGTGATTTGTTTTCTTTTCTAGTAAACTGACAGAAATATGAGAGGGAAATAGAATAACAACACCCAGGTCTCACCTCATCTAGAAGGGCTTTGGCCTTCTCTTCTGGTAGCAGGCGGAGGCCTGCTGTGGCTTTCAGTATTACAGGGGTCTGTTTCCACTCAGTCTTGGGTACAGTCTTCTTGGCCACCTTCAAAAGCTGCCTTATAGTGTCCCCACCCTTATAAAAAAAATCATTAAAACAACTTTAAAGGAATGCACTCTTATAGTATGACTACCAAGCCACATGGTTATATCTGTACATACAAACGTTTACATTACTTTACCAGTTGACTTATCTTGGCTGCCAGTAAATGTAAGTGAATTATTATATTATAAATGTATGCATATTTAAAAAACAAATGATAATAATAAAATAAATACATTTATGAACCTACCACGTCAGGCTTATCTGCATATGCAGAGAGTCCAGGCTTCACAGCATGATACATTTCATTGTCCAAAACCGGTAACTCAACTGAAACCCAGTATCAAGAAAACAGGTGATGTCATATTGTGAGAAAAATATCATATTTCAGTCTGAGCATAGTCAGAGAACCATATGTAAGACAATTTGCAGTGCTAAAACATTTTAATTATGAAATGCTACATTACAATCTTAATACAATAACCTAATTTGAAGAGGGATAAATCAGCATTTTCTTTCAATGATATTGCTGACATTAAAGGTACAGTATATCATAGGTTGAATTCCTACAACATTGTAGAAGTGCTAATGGTGTTTCCAAAAAAACTCCATAAGTCTCCATAAGTATTAGTTACACAATAAGCCTGGTGAAAGCAACACACACTATATGTATTTAAAACTCCCTTTGCTGCTACAGTATATTTATCTTGATTATACAGCTGAGTGAAACATCAAAATATTGTTCCAATGCAACAACACTCACCTGGATCCTTTTGGATGAACTTGTAGATGTGGATTCGTGTGCCTGTGCTGCCCGCATCAAACATTATCCCATAGTACACACGGCTCACATTGACTGGCTGCTGCATGTCAGGAGATCCAGACACCTCTGGAAGCCCAGAAATGTCAGTACCTCCGGAGAGCTCTGGAGCATGAGGCTCAGGCTCTGATGGGAGCTGGTTGTCCATGCTGCCATACTGTCTAGGGGCAGGATGACTGGGCATACGATGGCTGATGATATGGGAGTTGTAGATGTGGTGGCCATAGTATGTTCCCTCCACCAGGAAAAGCCCCCACATGAAAGCCCATATGGAGCCCATAAGTGTGAAACACCTCTGCTGAGCCATGTTATCACACGGAAGGCAATAGAGAAAAAACAGAACAGAAAGGATGTATAGGCGCAGTAGCTATTTTGCTGTGAGAAGGTTCTCTCTGGCTTAGGTTACTGGCATTGACAGTGAGAAGTGGCTGAGTGGGCAGCCTGAGCATGCAGAGGAGATGGCAAGGGAATGAAGAGTGGAAAAGTTAGAGGGACAGAGACAGAGGCAGAGACAGAAAACACAGGCACACTCAGGACTGGCTAGCCATCTGTTTACAGTATTTAAAGACATACGGGCTTGGCCAGATGCCCATCCAGAGCAAAACGATCCACCAATCATGTGGCGTTACATCACAATTCATCAAGAAGGACCCCTCCTTTTTAGAAAAAAAAACTACCTGCTCAGCAGCAAGTTTTTTTTTCAAGGGAGAGAGGATTTAGCTAGTCCTCCTTCCCCCACCATTACCACTTTTGAATGGTTTAACCACAGCTGGAAAAGCTCCTAAAACAATGACCAAGACTAGGCTACACTTACACATCAAAACAGGTTTGCTCTGCATAAAGTAAAAGGCATGGTCTTAAAATACATTTTATATGTCTGCTTAATTAAATTGCAGACACTCCACACTAACAAGGATCTCAAATTTCTGATGAATTTTTAGTTACTGTGTTGGACCTCACTGCTGAAATGAATATGATGTCATATATAGTATTAAAAGTACGAGCAACAACTTCTTTGAACATTTTTTTTAAACGATAGTGTGCAGAAGTATGCGCCAGTCTATACACACTCTTGTCTAAATGTGTACAGTTATTTATGTAATTATTTCCTGTGTTCTCTCTCTTAAACCGTGTAGTTAAATTTTGTGTGTTAAAAAAGATATGTAGACATTATCTAATTTATTGTGGGACTTTGTGGTAAGGTTATAAACATCATTACTGTTAGAGAGTCCTAAAGCACTTCTGCAGAATGCCCTTAGGCTGAGACTGTGAGTCACTGCAGGACAGGGGTTGTGCACCATGTTTCTGCACTTTACCACCTGACCTGTCCACTCTTCAAGAAGCCTGTGAAAGTTGCACTTGTTGGTGAGAGCCTCAACCCACGTGCAGCCAGGCAGACTAACAAAATCTGCACACAAGACCATTTACTGCTCCAATATCAGTGTCAGAATTTTATGTGTGCGTGAAAATCCATGGTATGTTTTGCACAGACCAAATCGCACACTCTCAGTCACATGAGCTGGCATACTCTGTGAACTTAAGAACATATGCTTTTGCCTTATACCACTGACCACTGGGACAACCACAAGATTTTATCCAAGTCAAAGTGAGTGTGTATAACAGGAAAGCCTTGAAACAAATATTTCTTATTTCTGTTCTCTCCGTGAAACTGTTTTTTTTTTTTTTTAGAACAGAAAACATATTTTATACAGGTGATGAAGAACAGCAAGAACAGCAGAATGTGGACGAAATGAAACATGAACATAATATAACACACACTTAGAAAAGCTTGAGACCTTATCTGAACTACAGTGTGAGTGTGGGTTTTCCTTTCTTCGATGAAACTGGAATTCCACCATCCCAAACAGAGCCACATGTACATCGTGTTACTTCTGAAAAACTCTGGCTCACCGAGAACATTGTGTGACCTCAGTAGGTTTTCTTCTCTTGGTCCTCTAGCTTCTATCTTTTACAACAGTACACAAAGGACATTGGTGAAAAAAAAAGGTCTGTCCCTGACGCCATGGGCTGAGAGAGCTGAACTTGGATGTGAAATCTGCAAAGGTTTTTTAAGAGAGTGGAAAACAGGTCCATGCAGAGGGCAGAGGGGAGGAGTAGAGTTTGGCATACCAGTCCCAGCTATTCAACCAAGCAGCACAACTGTTCCAACGCTGTAATTTTAGCCTAAAAATATTACACTTTCTTTCCTCCTCCCTCTTCTTTTTTCCTAAATACTGTGGTTTTCTTTCTCTTTTTTCTAGTTTGTGGTTCTCTGTTAAGGTCTTTTCCTCTCTGCCAAGCATGTATGTGTTGCATCCCTCACTAACATCTGATGATTTGGGGAGCACTCCCTGCCATGGCAACTGCATATTACGCCAGCTATGAGCTAATTCAGTAGGTGGCTGGCCCTGATTGAAGTATCATAAAATCTGACTCACTTTGTAAAGGGCCATAATATCCGGTCTACTGTCTTCTCACATGGAATCCCAGCAGATATCCTTTGTTGTTGTGTTTTGTTTTGGTTCTTTCTTTTTTCTCAAAAGCTTGCCAAGACACGCTTAGTAATTATGTTCACACATAACAGACAATTGCAGACAATTACTGAAAGGACTGCCTCTATATCTCAGGGATACAAACATGAACTGAGACAACACAATTACTGCACCTGGTGCAGAAGGATAAGATGTTAAGGACTGGTAGAAGCCATTAGGGTTGCAGGAGACAATGACATGAGACATCCTGAAACAATAGATACAGGCGGTTAGAAAGTTGCCGCCCATCTGTGGGGGAAAACATGCTAACATCACACATGAAAGTCAATGGGCTAACACACATGCCAACCAAATGCCCACCAAATTTGGTCAATTTTCCTGAACGTACGTGTCAACCACAAAAGACAACACGCTAGGTGGCGCTATAGAGTCTCTAAGCCACACCCTAGGCCAGAGCTCTAAATCTGACTATCGATAGCAATAACGCACAAGCCAACCAAATTTGGTTCATTTTCGTGAATGTGTGTGTCAACCACAACAGACAATGCGCTAGGTGGCGCTATACAGTCCCTAAGACACCCTTGGCCAGAGCGCTGTCTCTGAATAGCTATAGCGATAACACATATACCAACTAGGGATGGCGAAAACTAAAAATTTTCTTGACCGACCACCGAGGCTCATTAGCCGGTTGAAACCGGTTAACCGATTCGTTTAAAATAAATTATGCTATTTGAAATAACAGCCACGCAATTTCCCAACTCTCATCTCTCTGTCCCACGCTCATAGACACAGGCACAGCCCCGGCGCCGCCCTTTCACTTACGTCACTTTTTAAAATCCTACAGCGCCAAACATGAGTCCTGCAAACCAAGGAGCTTGTAAGTGGAGGACAAATGGTTCCTTTACTCCGAAAATGGTTTGGGTACAAGGTGATCGCGTTGCAAATAAAGGCGTTTGTCTAGCGTTAGAAGCTCATTTGAAGCTGAAATGGCCGCGGCTCACTTAAGAAAGTGACAGCTCCGAAGAGACGCAGCTTAGTTTGAGGAAGTGCGAACAATAAAGATGATCATTACCTTATCTGTTACCATTGATGACCCTTCCTGAAATGTAGATGTAATGTATTTCCAAATCTAAGCCCATCTTATGCGGAAAGTTGCCTAGACTGCAACACGATAAAACCAATGGATAAAACAGCACACTTCCAGATTGCAAAAGACGCACCCCGGCCACCGCTGTGACCTCGTGCCAAATGTTTTTATTGGTTTATTACGTAGCCTAGCCTACAAGCAGGCGTTATGAAAAATTGAGTGTGAGGGATAATGTGTTAACTTCACGCAAAAAAAGATCTTCTTGGAATGAGATGGCTAGCTGTAGTAGCGTTTAGTCCACTGTCTTTAGCCTAATTTAAAGATGCCTCTTTTTTTTTTTTTTTTTTTTTTTTAACCGACTAGCGACAACTTTGGTCGGCTAACGTGGATACGGTCAACCATCGGTCAAACAGTCACCGGTTAACATCCCTAATACCAACCAAATTTGGTTCATTTTCGTGAATGTATGTGTCAATCACAACAGACAATGCACTAGGTGGCGCTCTAGAGTCCCTAAGCCACACTCAAGGCCAGAGCTCAGTCTCTGACTACCGATAGCAATTACACACAAGCCCACCAACATAGGCGTATCTAGGTCCATTTTGGGTGGGCTTCAGCCCACCCAAAATATTTCCAAGCCCCCCCCTATAATTTTGGGTCGGATTTAAATAAATAAATAAATAAAAAATAGTGCAGATATTAACTTAACATGACAACAAAGCGAGTCAAACTATAAATACAAGTCTGTTTATTCAATGAAAGTATCGTTATGATTCCCATGCCTCAGAGCCATAGATAGCGCTCTGGCTAGCGCGGTAGGCAGGCGAGCGTGGTTAACGTTCCTGTGCTGTGGGCGGAGGACAAAATTCGCAGTGAACGACATAGTGAGATTGTAAGTTGATATTAGTAGGCTAATTGTTAATTGCTTAACGTTGCCTACATTTAACTATGCGGAAGGAAAGGTGATATTGCAGCCTGGCGATATTGTAGGCTATTTGTCTATTTCATTTGCTTTTGGCAGCTAAATGGAACGTTATGGAAAATGCCAACATCGAACAACCAAACTCAGGCTAACAGCTTCTTATTGCGAGTGAAAACTAAATGGCATTGTATAGCATTAGTTTTTGGCATGGGAACATTTAAACTGTCTTTCAATTCATTGGCTAGATGATACAAAGATGTTTCAAGAAGTTAGTGAGGAGCAGGAGAGAGAGACAGGGAGCTGATGCTGAGGTGGTCTGCGTGATTGAGGTCAGTAAAGGTCAATGAACGATGTTAAAGATGATTGAACGTTGCAAATGTCACATAAGCCGAATGGGAACCGGAGGAAAAGTTTAAAAACGTTGTGGCCGCTGAACTTGGCTTTTGCAACAGGCTTTTGACTGAGTTCGTTTTATTTTGTATGATGGGTGTGTCAGAAGCAGAAATGTCACCCTATCGCAAAATGTGTGTAGCCTAATTAGACAACAGTGTAGGCTACTATAGGCTGTGTAGACAACATGCACAGCAATATGTGTAGCCTATGTAGAGACAACATGCACAGCATTCAACTCAGTTGATTGGCATAATAACAATGAAAAGGCGAAAAGAAAGTAATCTCCATATTTATATGCATGTTATCAAAGTTGGATAAAAACACAAAACAAATAGTGATGATCCATGTGTAGGCTATAGACCTAATGCATCTCAAACTCAACCCAGGCATTCCTAAGGAATTGTCTTATTCATGCCCCTTATGCCCTTATTTCATAATAATTCTGGCCAACTTGTTGCTCTCACTGTGTAGGCTTAGCCTAAAACCTACATTAAATAGTCGGGATGTAAAAAACAGGCATAGGCTACCTTATGCATTTATTTTAGTAATAGTAGGCCTACCCCATTCCCAACATCATCTAGAAATGTTGGTTCTGATAAATGTTCTTCAAACAATGACGAAGCCTTTGTAGGAACGATGAAAAAAACGATGTAGGAACGATGACTTTTTTTTTTGCGCGCGCATTATAGAACACACTCCTTGGTGGGCATATGTGTTGTATTAATCTGAACAACTTTTACATTTAAACGATATAGTAAATCTTAGAAGAATTTGAGTTATGATTATGATTATGATTTTTGCACATCATGTATTTTGAAACACTTCTCCTAGACGGTTTATCGAAATCATGTCATATGAGCACTAAAATGATCTTGAGGGGTTGCCCGAGAGGAATTGCGACCAGATTTTTGAATTTCAAAAGTATATCGAAATGGCGAAGGTTTGAATTATGGCGTTTTATTATGAAACAGGAAGTTGGTGTTAAAGGCAGAAAAAAGGTTATGAATTGGATGTAATTTGGAAGCTACATGTGGAATTGCTTCTGCTAGTCAGAGACAGAGCTCTGGCCTAAAGTGTGGCTTTGGGACTCTATAGCGCCACCTAGAAGCACGTTAATGTGTTGTGGTTGACACAAACATTCACGAAAATGAACCAAATTTGGTGGACTTGTGTGTTATTGCTATGGCTAGTCAGAGACAGAGCTTTGGCATAGGGTGTGGCGTAGGGACTCTATAGCGCCACCTAGTGTGTTGTCTGTTGTGGTTGACATAAACATTCACGAAAATTAACCAAATTTGGTGGGCTTGTGTGTTATTGCTATCGGTAGTCAGAGACAGAGCTCTGGCCTAAAGTGTGGCTTAGGGACTCTAGAGCGCCACCTAATGCATTTTCTGTTGTGGTTGACACGTACATTCAACAAAATGAACCGAATTTGGTGGGCATGTGTGTTATTGCTAAAGTTATTCAGGGACAGAGCTCTGGCCTCGGGTGTTGCTTAGGGACTCTATAGCGCCACCTATGGTTGACACATACATTCACGAAAATGAACCAAATTTGGTTGGCATATGTGTTATTGCTATAGCTATTCAGAGACAGCACTCTGGCCAAGGGTGTCTTAGGGACTGTATAGCGCCACCTAGCGCATTGTCTGTTGTGGTTGACACACACATTCACGAAAGTGAACCAAATTTGGTGGGCTTGTGCGTTATTGCTATGGCTAGTCAGAGACAGAGCTCTGGCATAGGGTGTGGCGTAGGGACTCTATAGTGCCACCTAGTGCATTGTCTGTTGTGGTTGACACACACATTCACGAAAATGAACCAAATTTGGTGGGCTTGTGCGTTATTGCTATCGATAGTCAGAGATAGATCTCTGGCCTAGGGTGTGGCTTAGGGACTCTATAGCGCCACCTAGCGCATTGCCTGTTGTGGTTGACACATACATTCACCCAAATGAACCAAATTTGGTGGGCATGTGTGTTATTGCTATAGTTATTCAGAGACAGAGCTCTGGCCTCGGGTGTGGCTTAGGGACTCTATAGTGCCACCTAGTGCATTGTCTGTTGTGGTTGACACATACATTCACGAAAATGAACCAAATTTGGTTAGCATATGTGTTATTGCTATAGCTATTCAGAGACAGCGCTCTGGTCAAGGGTGTCTTAGGGACTGTATAGCGCCACCTAGCGCATTGTGTGTTGTGGTTGACACACACATTCACGAAAATGAACCAAATTTGGTGGGCTTGTGCGTTATTGCTATCGATAGTCAGAGATAGAGCTCTGGCCTAGGGTGTGGCTTAGGGACTCTATAGCGCCACTTAGCGTGTTGTCTGTTGTGGTTGACAAATACATTCAGGAAAATTGACCAAATTTGGTGGGCATGTGTGTTGCTCATGCACATGCCCACCAACACGCACGTTGCTTTGTGAGATTCCGAAATGTCACAGGTCTCCGCACCGCAGGTGCTCGGGCCCGCCATCGCCGCTTGCGGCTATATTTATACTTGAAATTAGACTCAATGTTCCAGAAATGTAAAATGTAGACTACAGAAGTGAAACCTACATGACAGTGTGATGACACTTCATGACATGTTCAGGAAACATCTCAGATGGTTCACTGTACTTGAGGTCAAAGGTAAGTATTCATGACACTGTCAGAAAACTATTTTGGTCAGTAATAGTTCTTTGTGACAGCTTAATGACAAGTCAAAACTGTACCACTGTAGTTGAGGTCAAGAAAAGTATTCATGACCAATTCATAATGGTGTCATGACAGCTAATTGTTCAGGCTCATCACTTAAAAAACCTAGAAGATAAGTCAGGCCAAACACAGTTATATGTCAAGTTGCCATGACAATATTGTAAACGGATTACATTTTCTTGCCTAATGTCAAGTTGTCATGACAAAGATGCCGTCAGATAATGTCATCTTGCCTAATGTCAAGTTGTCATAATGATGACGCTCAAACAATGTCAACTTGACATAACAAAAACCGAATGACATATTATGACAACAGTCATAAACATCAATAATGTGTCATTAATGTGCATGACATGTGTCATGTCATTCTTATGCCGGTTACATGACACCCTTATGTAGACCCCTTCAAATAAAGTGTTACCCCATGCGAACTAGCTAACTTGCTAGTGAGGACTTTTATTTTGAAACATTTGTTGATAGGGTATCCATGGTGGCCACTATCAGGAATAAAGAAGTTACTGAAATAAAATCATGTTGGTTGCTATGGAAACGGTCATAAACGCTTAATTTTAATGGTTGCTATGTTGGTTGCTAGGTACATGGAGGTTTCATGTAGTTGACTGGAGGCATAGTTGATGATAACTGACAGTTGGAATGGTTGAACATATAAATAGTTGAGTAGTTTAAATGGTTAAATGATTTAATAGTGTATTATTGCAGTGAGGACTTTTATTTTGAAACAGTTGTGGACAAAGGAAACAGTTAACAGGATATGCAGTCTTCAGAGAGATTGTATGCTTAAAGCCAGAGAAACTGACAGTTGATACAGGTGTAATCAATTTAACTGGCTAGTCTTAAGAGAGCCAGAGTGTATACGTAAAGCCTGAGACAGAGTAAATAATTTAAAAGTTGAATGTAGAGTCTAATTAATGTTGATAGACAGAGAGTTTAATGGATGTTGATAGACAGTTTAATGGGTGGATGAGTGAATGGTCTGAAGAAGATGAATGGATAGAAAGTTGGATGGAATGTGCCTTATATTCTTGTAGAATGGAGAGACACAGCTCTCTACTGAGAGTAGTGGATACAGATACAGGTGTAATCAATTACCAGTGCATGAAATGCAAAAATAGATAGATAATGTAGATATGGTTACTAAGGTGTAGCTAGGGTAAACATGGTGGTTGCATAGTTTACAGAGAGTTGATAGTGTGAAGGTAGACAGTTTAAAGCTGAAGCATTCCAGTTCTAACTTAACTAATGATTTCTATTCATGTTAAAAGGATAACTATGGTAACAATGATAACCAGGTTGATTGGTTAACTTAGCTACTGATTTCATGTAGTAATGGTAAAAATGTTAACTATGTTCACAGTGCTAACCAGGTTGATTAGCTAACTTAGCTAATGATTTCTAGCAGTTATGCTAAAAATGCTAACAATGCTAACTATGCTAACAATGCTAACTTAAACTAACAATGCTAACCAGGTTGATTAGCTAACTCAACTGATGATTTCTAGCAATAATGCTAAAAATGCTAACTATGCTAAAATTGTTAACAATGCTAACCAGGTTGATTAGCTAACCTAGTTGATGGTTTTTTTGCAGTTATGCTAAAAATGCTAACTATGCTAACAATGCTAACCATGCTAACTAGCTAATTTTCTAGTGAGGACTTTTATTTTGAAACATTTGTTGCTAGGGTATCCATGGTGGCCACTATCAGGAAACAAGAAGTTACTGCAGTATAATCATGTTGGTTGCTATGGAAATGGTCATAAACGCTTAATTTCAATGGTTGCTATGTTGGTTGCTAGGTACATGGAGGTTTCATGTAGTTGACTGGAGGCATAGTTGATGATAACTGACAGTTGGAATGGTTGAACAGTTAAATAGTTGAGTAGTTTCAATGGTTAAATGATTTAATAGTGTATTATTGCAGTGAGGACTTTTATTTTGAAACAGTTGTGGACAGAGGAAACAGTTAACAGGATATGTAGTCTTCAGAGAGATTGTATGCTTAAAGCCAGAGAAACTGACAGTTGATACAGGTGTAATAAATTTAACTGGCTAGTCTTAGGAGAGCCAGAGTGTATGCTTAAAGCCTGAGACAGAGTAAATCATTTAAAAGTTGAATGTAGATAATCTAATTAATGTTGATAGACAGAGATTTAATGGATGTTCATAGACAGTTTAATGGGTGGATGAGTGAATGGTCTGAAGAAGATGAATGGATAGAAAGTTGGATGGAATGTGCCTTATATTCTTGTAGAATGGAGAGACACAGCTCTCTACTGAGAGTAGTGGATACAGATACAGGTGTAATCAATTACCAGTGCATGAAATGCAAAAATAGATAGATAATGTAGATATGGTTACTAAGGTGTAGCTAGGGTAAACATGGTGGTTGCATAGTTTACAGAGAGTTGATAGTGTGAAGGTAGACAGTTTAAAGCTGAAGCATTCCAGTTCTAACTTAACTAATGATTTCTATTCATGTTAAAAGGATAACTATGGTAACAATGATAACCAGGTTGATTGGTTAACTTAGCTACTGATTTCATGTAGTAATGGTAAAAATGTTAACTATGTTCACAGTGCTAACCAGGTTGATTAGCTAACTTAGCTAATGATTTCTAGCAGTTATGCTAAAAATGCTAACAATGCTAACTATGCTAACAATGCTAACTTAAATTAACAATGCTAACCAGGTTGATTAGCTAACTCAACTGATGATTTCTAGCAATAATGCTAAAAATGCTAACTATGCTAAAATTGTTAACAATGCTAACCAGGTTGATTAGCTAACCTAGTTGATGGTTTTTTTGCAGTTATGCTAAAAATGCTAACTATGCTAACAATGCTAACCATGCTAACTAGCTAATTTTCTAGTGAGGACTTTTATTTTGAAACATTTGTTGCTAGGGTATCCATGGTGGCCACTATCAGGAAACAAGAAGTTACTGCAGTATAATCATGTTGGTTGCTATGGAAATGGTCATAAACGCTTAATTTCAATGGTTGCTATGTTGGTTGCTAGGTACATGGAGGTTTCATGTAGTTGACTGGAGGCATAGTTGATGATAACTGACAGTTGGAATGGTTGAACAGTTAAATAGTTGAGTAGTTTCAATGGTTAAATGATTTAATAGTGTATTATTGCAGTGAGGACTTTTATTTTGAAACAGTTGTGGACAGAGGAAACAGTTAACAGGATATGTAGTCTTCAGAGAGATTGTATGCTTAAAGCCAGAGAAACTGACAGTTGATACAGGTGTAATAAATTTAACTGGCTAGTCTTAGGAGAGCCAGAGTGTATGCTTAAAGCCTGAGACAGAGTAAATCATTTAAAAGTTGAATGTAGATAATCTAATTAATGTTGATAGACAGAGATTTAATGGATGTTCATAGACAGTTTAATGGGTGGATGAGTGAATGGTCTGAAGAAGATGAATGGATAGAAAGTTGGCTGGAATGTGCCTTATATTCTTGTAGAATGGAGAGACACAGCTCTCTACTGAGAGTAGTGGATACAGATACAGGTGTAATCAATTTAACTGGCTAGTCTTAAGAGAGCCAGAGTGTGCTTTAAGCCTGAGACAGAGTAGATTGTTTAAAAGTTGAATGTAGATCGTCTAATTGATGTTGATAGGCAGACTGTTTAGAATGGGTGGATGAGTGAATGGTTTGAAGAAGATGAATGGATAGAAAGTTGGATGGAATTAGGAAGACTTATGTTGATACAGGGGAACAGAAAATGTAGTCTCAAGAGAGCCAGTGTATGTTTAAAGCCTGAGAGAGAGAGAGAGAGCTGCTGCACCTGGACTGGCCACCTGGCGTAACATTCTAATTGCTGCCGTGATGTCATAATGAGCAATGTTAAGTCTATGGGGACATTGTTAATAGTTTTTAATTTATAGTTTAAAAAGTATGAAGGTGGGATACTGTTGCGCTCTTGATGAAATTATTTTTAGTCAGGTGCGTTAAACCAAAAGATATCAGGGAAAGGTAATGAGGGTTCGCACTCTGTAAAAAATAGACAAAGTCTTTGCTGAAGAAACTCTTTTACTGAGTGAGCAGACGTTTCAGCCATTCGGCTATTCTCAATGCTCGTACTGAGTCAACCACAGACATGCAATTAACAAATAGGTTACCCGACGGGTTATCAGGCTAACAAGAGACAGGTGTAATGGGAGGGGCTTAGACCAGGCCCAAGTAGTAGATACAGATACAGATACTCTTGTGTTTTCCTATATACAAAGTTAATATTCTCTAAAATGAAAACGAAAGGACAAACTGCATGAACAAATTATGCATTCATACATGGAACTACACTCTCATCTGGCGTAATAATCAAGGCAACTTCCAAACGTACCATAGGCGCAGTGATATCGTGCGCAGCATCTGAAAATAGTCCCCATAGACAACAAGCAGTAGTAGTGCCAGTAGTTTGCAAGTTGCCTTGATTATTACGCCAGATGAGAGTGTAGTTCCATATCAAATCAGCCTAGAAAAACGCCAGGTTTCATTTTCAGTTGGTCTTATTGCACTTTTTAACTTGAGAGGAGACACGTTTTAAATGGGAAAATTACCAGAAATCTTAGTCACTTTTAAACATGAAGCTAGCAGGCGAGAAGCTAATGGTCTAATCCGATTCAATGATCTATGCTAGGCTGAAGCTAAAAGTTTTATCGCCAGACTCACAGAACGGCCGGATGAACGGGAGCAAGGTAAATATCGATTGTTTTGCTCGAGGGGAGGTGGAAAATGAGCGTATTTCCAAAAATGCCGGAATATCCCTTTAAAGATGAAACATTCCAGCTCTAACTTAACTAATGATTTCTATTAATGTTGATTAGCTAACTTAGGTAATGATTTCTAGCAGTTACGCTAAAAATGCTAATTATGTTAGCAATGATAACTTTACTAACAATGCTAACCAGGTTGATTAGCTAACTTAACCGATGATTTCTAGCAGTAATGCTAAAAATGCTAACTATGCTAAATTTGCTAATAATGCTAACCAGGTTGATTAGCTAACTTAGTTGATGATTTTTTGCAGTTATGCTAAAAATGGTAACTATGCTAACAATGCTAACCATGCTAACTAGCTAACTTGCTAGTGAGGACTTTTATTTTGAAACATTTGTTGCTAGGGTATCCATGGTGGCCACTATCTGGAAACAAGAAGTTACTGCAGTATAATCATGTTGGTTGCTATGGAAACGGTCATAAACACTTAAAGGGATAATCCGGAGTGAAATGCACTTTAGATCAATTTTTCGGACTATTGGGAGTACATACGTTGAGTTGACACCAAAATCATGTCATTCGGATGTATTTTGAGAAAGTTCGAGTTCACCGTTTTTAGCCAAAACTCGTTAGCCTGTAAGTGACCGGGGCAGGTCCTTCCGCCACTACAAAACGCTATTTTTATACCTCTTCTACTGTTCCAAACAACACTACACTTACGTGTAGAAAGTACCTTTCCGGAAATGTTAGTAAAGTGTTGTGGAAGCGTTGCGCAGCTGCCGCAGCGACATTTCCGGAAGGTACTGACTCGATTAAATTCATTCTGGACTCTCTATCGGACCACATAAAGACGTGGGGATACTTCGGTTTGGCTTTAGGGACCCTCTACTCACTACCACGTAAGTGTAGTGTTGTTTGGAACAGTAGATGAGGTATAAAAATAGCGTTTTGTAGTGGCGAAAGGACCTGCCCCGGTCACTTACAGGCTAACGAGTTTTGGCTAAAAACGGTGAACTCGATCTTTCTCAAAATACATCCGAATGACATGATTTTGGTGTCAACTCAACGTATGTACTCCCAATAGTCCGAAAAATTGATCTAAAGTGCATTTCACTCCGGATTATCCCTTTCATTTTAAAGGTTGCTATGTTGGTTGCTAGGTACATGGAGGTTTCATGTAGTTGACTGGAGGCATAGTGGATGATAACTGACAGTTGGAATGGTTGAACAGTTCAATAGTTGAGAAGTTTCAATGGTTAAATGATTTAATAGTGTATTATTGCAGTGAGGACTTTTATTTTGAAACAGTTGTGGACAGAGGAAACAGTTAACAGGATATGTAGTCTTCTGAGAGACTGTATGCTTAAAGCCAGAGAAACTGACAGTTGGTGCCCAGGTGGCCGGCCACCTGGCGTAAGATTCTAATTGCTGCCGTGATGTCATAATGAGCAATGTTAAGTCTATGGGGGAAATTGTAATAGTTTTTAACTAATAGTTTAAAAAGTATAAAAGTTACAAAGTTGAAAAATACAAAGCCCACATCGCGTAAGTAAGACCTACGCGACAAAATTTGAATGGAGTTTCTACGTTAAGCGGTTGAAGCTGAATAGCGTGCGTTAGAAGAAGAACTAGAAATGCAATTCCAAGGAATTACCAGTGCATGAAAATGCAAAAATAGGTAGATAATGTAGATATGGTTACTAAGGTGTAGCTAGGGTAAACATGGTGGTTGCATAGTTTACAGAGAGTTGATAGTGTGAAGGTAGACAGTTTAAAGATGAAACATTCCAGTTCTAACTTAACTAATGATTTCTATTCATGTTAAAATGTTGATTAGCGAACTTAGCTGATGATTTCTAACAGTTACGCTAAAAATAACTAATTATGCTAGCAATGCTTACTTTACTAACAATGCTAACCAGGTTGATTAGCTAACTTAACTGATGATTTCTAGCAGTAATGCTAAAAATGCTAACTATGCTAACAATGCTAAATTTGCTAACAATGCTAATCAGGTTGATTAGCTAACTTAGTTGTTGATTTTTTGCAGTTATGCTAAAAATGCTAACTATGCTAACAATGCTAAATATGCTAACAATGCTAAATATGCTAACCATGCTAACTAGCTAACTTGCTAGTGAGGACTTTTATTTTGAAACATTTGTTGCTAGGGTATCCATGGTGGCCACTATCAGGAACAAGAAGTTACTGCAGTATAATCATGTTGGTTGCTATGGAAACGGTCATAAACACTTAATTTTAATGGTTGCTATGTTGGTTGCTAGGTACATGGAGGTTTCATGTGGTTGACTGGAGGCATAGTGGATGATAACTGACAGTTGGAATGGTTGAACAGTTCAATAGTTGAATAGTTTCAATGGTTAAATGATTTAATAGTGTCTTATTGCAGTGAGGACTTTTATTTTGAAACAGTTGTGGACAGAGGAAACAGTTTAACAGGATATGTGTAGTCTTCAGAGAGATTGTATGCTTAAAGCCTGAGAGAAACTGACAGTTGGTGCCCAGGTGGCTAACCAGCTGGGGTAACATTCTAATTGCTGCCGTGATGTCATAATGAGCAATGTTAAGTCTATGGGGGAAATGGTAATAGTTTTTAACTAATAGTTTAAAAAGTATAAAAGTTACAAAGTTGAAAAATACAAAGCACATATGGCATAAGCAAGACCTACGCAACAAAGTTTGAATGAAGTTTCTACGTTAAACGGTTGAAGCTGAATTGCGAGCGTTAGAAGAATAAGTTTAACTAGAAATGCAATTCCAAGGAATTACCAGTGCATGAAAATACAGAAATAGATAGATAATGTAGATATGGTTACTAAGGTGTAGCTAGGGTAAACATGGTGGTTGCATAGTTTACAGAGAGTTGATAGTGTGAAGGTAGACTGTTTAAAGATGAAACATTCCAGTTCTAACTTAACTAATGATTTCTATTCATGTTAAAATGTTGATTAGCTAACTTAGCTAATGATTTCTAGCAGTTACGCTAAAAATGCTAATTATGTTAGCAATGCTAACTTTACTAACAATGCTAACCAGGTTGATTAGCTAACTTAACCAATGATTTCTAGCAGCAATGCTAAAAATGCTAACTATGCTAACAATGCTAAATTTGCTAACAATGCTAACCAGGTTGATTAGCTAACTTAGTTGATGATTTTTTGCAGTTATGCTAAAAATGCTAACTATGCTAACAATGCTAACTATGCTAACCATGCTAACTAGCTAACTTGCTAGTGAGGACTTTTATTTTGAAACATGTGTTGCTAGGGTATCCATGGTGGCCACTATCAGGAAACAAGAAGTTACTGCAGTATAAACATGTTGGTTGCTATGGAAACGGTCATAAACGCTTAATTTTAATGGTTGCTATGTTGGTTGCTAGGTACATGGAGGTTTCATGTAGTTGACTGGAGGCATAGTTGATGATAACTGACAGTTGGAATGGTTGAACAGTTAAATAGTTGAGTAGTTTCAATGGTTAAGTGATTTAATGGTGTATTATTGCAGTGAGGACTTTTATTTTGAAACAGTTGTGGACAGAGGAAACAGTTAACAGGATATGTAGTCTTCAGAGAGATTGTATGCTTATAGTCAGAGAAACTGACAGTTGATACAGGTGTAATCAATTTAACTGGCTAGTCTTAAGAGTCAGAGTGTATATGTTTGAAGCCTGAGACAGAGTAAATAATTTAAAAGTTGAATGTAGTCTAATTAATGTTGATAGACAGAGAGTTTAATGGATGTTGATAGACAGTTTAATGGGTGGATGAGTGAATGGTCTGAAGAAGATGAATGGATAGAAAGTTGGATGGAATGTGCCTTATATTCTTGTAGAATGGAGAGACACAGCTCTCTACTGAGAGTAGCGGATACAGATACAGGTGTAATCAATTTAACTGGCTAGTCTTAAGAGAGCCTGAGACTGAGAGTAGATTGTTTAAAAGTTGAATGTAGATCGTCTAATTGATGTTGATAGGCAGACTGTTTAGAATGGGTGGATGAGTGAATGGTTTGAAGAAGATGAATGGATAGAAAGTTGGATGGAATTAGGAAGACTTAAGTTGATACAGTTGATACAGGGGAACAGAAAATGTAGTCTCAAGAGAGCCAGTGTATGTTAAAGCCTGAGAGAGAGAGAGAGCTGCTGCACCTGGACTGGCCACCTGGCGTACGATTCTAATTGCTGCCGTGATGTCATAAAGGGTAATGTTAAGTCTATGGGGAAATAGCTCAATGTTAAATCTATGGGGAAATCGTTTTTTAATTAATAGTTTAAAAAGTATAAAAGTTACAAAGTTGAAAAGTCATAGCACACATGTCATAAGTAAGACCTACGTAACGCAGTTTGAATGAAGTTTCTACGTTAAACGGTTCAAGCTGATTTGCGTGCGTTAGAAGAAGAACTAGAAATGCAATTCCAAGGAATTACCAGTGCATGAAAATGCAAAAATAGATAGATAATGTAGATATGGTTACTAAGGTGTAGCTAGGGTAAACATGGTGGTTGCATAGTTTACAGAGAGTTGATAGTGTGAAGGTAGACAGTTTAAAGATGAAACACTCCAGTTCTAACTTAACTAATGATTTCTATTCATGTTAAAATGTTGATTAGCTAACTTAGCTAATGATTTCTAGCAGTTACGCTAAAAATGCTTATTATGCTAGCAATGCTAACTTTACTAACAATGCTAACCAGGTTGATTAGCTAACTTAACCGATGATTTCTAGCAGTAATGCTAAAAATGCTAACTATGCTAAATTTGGTAACAATGCTAACCAGGTTGATTAGCTAACTTAATTGATGATTTTTTGCAGTTATGCTAAAAATGCTAACTATGCTAACAATGCTAACTATGTTAACCATGCTAACTAGCTAACTTGCTAGTGAGGACTTTTATTTTGAAACATTTGTTGCTAGGGTATCCATGGTGGCCACTATCAGGAAACAAGAAGTTACTGCAGTATAATCATGTTGGTTGCTATGGAAACGGTCATAAACGCTTAATTTTAATGGTTGATATGTTGGTTGCTAGGTACATGGAGTTTCCGTGTAGTTGACTGGAGGCATAGTTGATAACTGACAGTTGGAATGGTTGAACAGTTAAATAGTTGAGTAGTTACAATGGTTAAAGGATTTAATAGTGTATTATTGCAGTGAGGACCTTTATTTTTAAACAGTTGTGGATAGAGGAAGTAGTGAAACAGGATCTGTAGTCTTAATGAGATTGTATGCTTAAAGCCTGAGACAGAAGGTGCCTCTCATATAGTGTTTACGCGGCCTCTCTCGCTCCTCGATCCTCACTGATCTTTCTTTATGTAGATCATTGAGGAGCGAGGAGCGAGGGAGGGCATATAAACGCTGCTTGAGAGGCACCCACAGTAAATACTTTAAAAGTTGTATGTAGATAGTCTAATTAATGTTGATAGACAGAATGTTTAATGGATGTTGATAGGCAGATTGTTTAATAGATATTGATTGACAGTTTAATGGGTGGATGAGTGAATGGTCTGAAGAAGATGAATGGATAGAAGGTTGGATGGAATGTGCCTTATATTCTTGTTAAGAGAGACACTGATACAGCTCTCTGAGAGTAGTTGATACAGGTGTAATCAATTTAACTGGCTAGTCTTAAGAGAGCCAGAGTGCTTAAAGCCTGATTTTTAAAAAGTTGAATGTAGATCGTCTAATTAATGTTGATAGACAGAGAGTTTAATGGATGTTGATAAACAGTTTAATGGGTGGATGAGTGAATGGTCTGAAGAAGATGAATGGATAGAAAGTTGGATGGAATGTGCCTTATATTCTTGTAGAATGGAGAGACACAGCTCTCTACTGAGAGAGTAGTGGATACAGATACAGGTGTAATCAATTTAACTGGCTAGTCTTAAGAGAGCCAGGCCTGAGACAGTAGATTGTTTCAAAGTTGAATGTAGATTGTCTAATTGATGTTGATAGGCAGACTGTTTAGAATGGGTGGATGAGTGAATGGTTTGAAGAAGATGAGTGGATAGAAAGTTGGATGGAATTAGGAAGACTTATGTTGATACCGTTGATACAGGGGAACAGAAAATGTAGTCTCAAGAGAGCCAGTTTAAAGCCTGAGAGAGAGAGAGAGAGAGAGAGAGCTGCTGCACCTGGACTGGCCACCTGGCGTAACATTCTAATTGCTGCCGTGATGTCATAATGAGCAATGTTAAGTCTATGGGGAAATGTTTAATAGTTTTTAATTTACAGTTTAAAAAGTATAAAAGTTACAAAGTTGAAAAATACATTGCACAGGTCTCCTAAGTAAGACCTACGTAGCAACGTTTGAATCAAGTTTCTACGTTAAACGGTTCAAGCTGAATTGCGAGCGTTAGAAGAAGTTGGATTAATAACTAGAAATGCAATTCCAAGGAAGTACCAGTGCATGAAAATGCAAAAATAGATAGATAATGTAGATATGGTTACTAAGGTGTAGCTAGGATTCATCTAGGATTAAAGATGAAACATTCCAGCTCTAACTTAACTAATGATTTATATTCATGTTAAAATGTTGATTAGCTAACTTAGGTAATGATTTCTAGCTGTTACGCTAAAAATGCTAATTATGCTAGCAATGCTAACTTTATTAACAATGCTAACCAGGTTGATTAGCTAACTTAACCGATGATTTCTAGCAGTAATGCTAAAAATGCTAACTATGCTAACAATGCTAAATTTGCTAATAATGCTAACCAGGTTGATTAGCTAACTTAGTTGATGATTTTTTGCAGTTATGCTAAAAATGCTACCTATGCTAACAATGCTAACTAGCTAACTTGCTAGTGAGGACTTTTATTTTGAAACATTTGTTGCTAGGGTATCCATGGTGGCCACTATCAAGAAACAAGAAGTTACTGCAGTATAATCATGTTGGTTGCTATGGAAACGGTCATAAACACTTAATTTTAATGGTTGCTATGTTGGTTGCTAGGTACATGGAGGTTTCATGTAGTTGATTGGAGGCATAGTGGATGATAACTGACAGTTGGAATGGTTGAACAGTTCAATAGTTGAGTAGTTTCAATGGTTAAATGATTTAATAGTGTATTATTGCATTGAGGACTTTTATTTTGAAACAGTTGTGGACAGAGGAAACAGTTTAACAGGATATGTGTAGTCTTCTGAGAGACTGTATGCTTAAAGCCAGAGAAACTGACAGTTGGTGCCCAGGTGGCCGGCCACCTGGCGTAAGATTGTAATTGCTGCCGTGATGTCATAATGAGCAATGTTAAGTCTATGGGGGAAATTGTAATAGTTTTTAACTCATAGTTTAAAAAGTATAAAAGTTACAAAGTTGAAAAATACAAAGCAGGCATGGCATAAGCAAGACCTACGCAACAACGTTTGAATGAAGTTTCTACGTTAAACGGTTGAAGCTGAATTGCGTGCGTTAGAAGAAGAATAATAACTAGAAATGCAATTCCAAGGAATTACCAGTGCATGGAAATGCAAAAATATATAGATAGATAATGTAGATATGGTTACTAAGGTGTAGCTAGGGTAAACATGGTGGTTGCATAGTTTAAAGACAGTTGATGTGTGAAGTTAGACAGTTTAAAGCTTAAACATTCCAGTTGTAACTTAACTAATGATTTCTAAAAGGTATGTTAAAATGTTATCTAACTATGTTAACAATGATAACCAGGTTGATTGGTTTACTTAGCTAATGATTTATAACAGTTATGGTAAAAATGCTAACAATAATAACAATGTTAACTATGTTAACAATGTTAACCAGGTTGATTAGCTAACCTAGCTAATGATTTGTATCAGTTATGCTAAAAATGCTAACTATGCTAACTATGCAAACCAGGTTGATTAGCTAACTTAGCTAATCATTTCTAACAGTTATGCTAACAATGCTAACTAGGTTGATTAGCTAACTTAGCTAATCATTTCTAGCAGCTATGTTAAAAATGCTAACTATGCTAACAATGCTAACTATGCTAACCATGCTAACTAGGTTGATTAGCTAACTTAGCTAATCATTTCTAGCAGCTATGTTAAAAATGCTAAATATGCTAACAATGCTAACCATGCTAACTAGCTAACTTGCTACTGAGGACTTCTATTTTGAAACATTCGTTGATAGGGTATCCATGGCTGCCACTATCGGGAATAAAGAAGTTACTGTAGTAAAATCATGTTGGTTGCTATGGAAACGGTCATAAACGCTTGATTTTAATGGTTGCTATGTTGGTTGCTAGGTACATGGAGGTCTCATGTAGTTGACTGGAGGCATAGTTGATGATAGCTGACAGTTGGAATGGTTGAACAGTTAAATAGTTGAGTAGTTTCAATGGTTAAATGATTTAATAGTGTATTATTGCAGTGAGAACTTTTATTTTGAAACAGTTGTGGAAAGAGGAAACAGTTAACAGGATATGTAGTCTTCACAGAGAGATTGTATGCTTAAAGCCTGAGAGAGAGAGAGAGCTGCTGCAGGTGGGGCTGGCCACCTGGCATAAGATTCTAATTGCTTAACGATCCGACTGTGATGTCATAGAGGCCAATGTTAAGTCTATGGGGAAATTTTTAATAGTTTTTAATTTTTAGTTTAAAAAGTATAAAAGTTACAAAGTTGAAAAATACTTAGCAGCATGCCCCTATTGAAGACCTACGTTGCAACGTTTGAATGAAGTTTCTAGGTTAAACGGTTCAAGCTGAATAGAAAAAATGAATTTGATCAGCGGAATAATAATAAGAAGAAGAAGTTTTGGAAGAACAGTACAGTGCATTTTCATGCACTGTAATAATAATAAGAAGAAGAAGACCGAGGAAGAACAGTACAGTGCATTTTCATGCACTGTAATAATAAGAAACCTAGGGAGAACAATATAGTGCATTTTCATGCACTATAATAAGAAGACTTGGAATAACAGTACAGTGCATTTTCATGCACTGTAATAATAAGAAGAAGCCTAGGAAGAACAGTACAGTGCATTTTCATGCACTGTAATAATAAGAAACCTAGGGAGAACAATATAGTGCATTTTCATGCACTATAATAAGAAGACTTGGAATAACAGTACAGTGCATTTTCATGCACTGTAATAATAAGAAGAAGCCTAGGAAGAACAGTACAGTGCATTTTCATGCACTGTAATAATAAGAAGAATAGGAAGAACAGTACAGTGCATTTTCATGCACTGTAATAATAACTAGAAATGCAATTCCAAGGAATTACCAGTGCATGAAAATGCAAAAATAGATATATAATGTAGATATGGTTGCTAAGGTGTAGCTAGGGTAAACATGGTGGTTGCATAGTTTACAGAGAGTTGATAGTGTGAAGGTAGACAGTTTAAAGATGAAACATTCCAGCTCGAACTTAACTAATGATTTCTATTCATGTTAAAATGTTGATTAGCTAACTTAGGTAATGATTTCTAGCAGTTACGCTAAAAATGCTAATTATGCTAGCAATGATAACTTTACTAACAATGCGTACCAGGTTGATTAGCTAACTTAACCGATTATTTCTAGCAGTAATGTTAAAAATGCTAACTATGCTAACAATGCTAAATTTGCTAATAATGCTAACCAGGTTGATTAGCTAACTTAGTTGATGATTTTTTGCAGTTATGCTAAAAATGCTAACTATGCTAACCATGCTAACTAGCTAACTTGCTAGTGAGGACTTTTATTTTGAAACATTTGTTGCTAGGGTATCCATGGTGGCCACTATCAAGAAACAAGAAGTTACTGCAGTATAATCATGTTGGTTGCTATGGAAACGGTCATAAACACTTAATTTTAATGGTTGCTATGTTGGTTGCCAGGTACATGGAGGTTTCATGTAGTTGACTGGAGGCATAGTGGATGATAACTGACAGTTGGAATGGTTGAACAGTTCAATAGTTGAGTAGTTTCAATGGTTAAATGATTTAATAGTGTATTATTGCAGTGAGGACTTTTATTTTGAAACAGTTGTGGACAGAGGAAACAGTTAACAGGATATGTAGTCTTCTGAGAGACTGTATGCTTAAAGCAGAGACGGTTTATAAAGCGAGACGATTCATATGAGGGTAAATTCTGGTTTCATTGTGACGCAACTTCCACTCCCATTTAGGAGGCAAACGGAGGTATTTATACGGGAGAAATAATTCTACACCTTTCTAAACCGATTATTTCGTCACTGAACACGCCCCTTTAGGAGGCAGGAAGTGCTGCTATTTTGTTCCATTGAAAAACCCCTTCATGATTCATCTTAGTAAACTATACGATCTTTGCTTAAAGCCAGAGAAACTGACAGTTGGTTCCCAGGTGGCCGGCCACCTGGCGTAAGATTCTAATTGCTGCCGTGATGTCATAATGAGCAATGTTAAGTCTATGGGGGAAATTGTAATAGTTTTTCACTAATAGTTTAAAAAGTATAAAAGTTACAAAGTTGAAAAATACAAAGCCCACATCGCGTAAGTAAGACCTACGCGACAAAATTTGAATGGAGTTTCTACGTTAAGCGGTTGAAGCTGAATTGCGTGCGTTAGAAGAAGAGGAAGAAGAAGAAGAAGAAGACCGAGGAAGAACAGTACAGTGCATTTTCATGCACTGTAATAAGAAGAAGAAGAAGAAGAAGAAGAAGACCGAGGAAGAACAGTACAGTGCATTTTCATGCACTGTAATAAAAAGCCTAGGAAGAACAGTACAGTGCATTTTCATGCACTGTAATAAAAAGCCTAGGAAGAACAGTACAGTGCATTTTCATGCACTCTAATAAGAAGACTTTGGAAGAACAGTATAGTGCATTTTCATGCACTATAATAAGAAGCCTAGGAAGAACAGTACAGTGCATTTTCATGCACTGTAACAAGAAGAATAGGAAGAACAGTACAGTGCATTTTCATGCACTGTAATAAAAAGCCTAGGAAGAACAGTACAGTGCATTTTCATGCACTGTAATAAGAAGCCTAGGAAGAACAGTACAGTGCATTTTCATGCACTGTAATAACTAGAAATGCAATTCCAAGGAATTACCAGTGCATGAAAATGCAAAAATTTAAAGATAGATAATGTTGATATGGTTACTAAGGTGTAGCTAAGGTAAACATGGTGGTTGCATAGTTTAAAGAAAGCTGATAGTCTGAACGTAGACAGTTTAAAGCTTAAACATTCCAGTTCTAACTTAACTAATGATTTCTAACAGGTATGTTAAAATGTTAGCTATGCTAAAAATGATAACCAGGTCGATTGGTTAACTTAGCTAATGATTTCAAGCAGTTTTGGTAAAAATGTTAACTATGCTAACAATGTTAATAATGCTAACCAGATTGATTAGCTAACTTAGCTGATGATTTCAAGCAGTTTTGGTAAAAATGTTAACTATGCTAACAATGTTAACAATGCTAACCAGGTTGATTAGCTAACTTAGCTGATGATTTGTAGCAGTAATGCTAAAAATGCTAACTATGCTAATAATGTTAACTATGCTAACCAGGTTGATTAGCTGACTTAGCTGATGATTTGTAACAGTAATGCTAAAAATGCTAACTATGCTAATAATGTTAACTATGCTAACCAGGTTGATTAGCTGACTAAGGTTACGTTTCGAAGTGGAGGCTGCGACTCGCTAGAACACTTCCTTTCGAGTTGAGCGTTCTATGGAGACGAGCTAGAGTGCTGCCTAGCATTCGTGAACGTTCGAAGTTTGGAACGACTTGCTAGTGTGGAGCGTTCCCTGCTTCTGCTTTTACTACTGCGTTTTTTTTTTATTGCGCGCTTTTTTGAAAAAAAGAAATGGATGCGATTGAGTTGCTGTTCATGTACCTGATGTGGTGCGAGCTGGAGGAGGATGCTGAGCTGGAGTGTCAGCGCAGTACTCAGCGGAGGAGGAGATCGCTGTACTGTCGGCGCCTCTGCAGCGAAAACGGCGAGGTGAGCTAATTTAGTTGTTGTATTCAGAATACGTATTCTCATGATTACCAGGGCAAAGCATATTTTGTTTCAGGCTTATATAATATATGATAATGAAGAGCTTCGTGGCGGATAGGTAGTTTATAGTTTATCAAATATAAAGTTTAAGTTGATAGTTTATCAAAATACAAAGTTTGAGCTCATTTTGCTTACAAAAAAGACACATTTCTTTAGCCACTTGCACTCGTTTTTCTGACAGCTACCGTAGTGTCACGTTTAAATCCCTTTATGGGAAACGCCCCCCTTGCCACTGTTAGGGCGGGATAAGTTAGAACCACGCAACTTTTATTGACATACAATAGTCTAGTGGGGAGGGAGATGGATATTCTCATAGGATATTCTTTTGACAAACATTGCACATTCAACTATGACTGACATTGGATTGCTTATATTGACACTATTTTGTTTAAGTAGCTGTTCTCTTTAGTCGACACTATAGTATGATCAACTGCTAAATTTAATTATTGTGTTTTATTTGTATGTCACTTTGGACAAAAGCCATAACCATGACATGATAATGTGAGTCATAAATATGAGTCATAAATATGATGATGCATAGTAACAAGTAACACAGTAACAGCCCACAATTATGTTGTTGCAGGCCAGGCATTACTGCCAGATAAATGTTACGGTGCCAGTGCTGCAGAGGTTTTTTGGGGGTGAGGACACCCGCCCCGATTTCCGCCTTAGCAGGGAGGCTATTGGAGTATTCCTGGGGGCCCTGCAAACAGAGAGGCAGCACAGCTGGGGACCAACCCTGGAGACCCTGGTCTTTCTGTTTTGGATAGCAACAGGCTCTGCTTACCGGATGGTCTCCAGGGTGTTTAACGTCCCCATTACCTCAGTGCATCGGATGGTCCACAACATCGCGGAGGAAGTGGTGGCTGTCCGCCACCAGTTCATTAGGCTCCCTCAAAACCAGGAGCTCCAGGCCATGGGGGAAGGGTTTGCCCGGCTGGCAGGACACCCTGCATTCTCCAAAGCAGCTGGAGCCATCGACGGGTCACACATCCGCATCAAATGTCCTGGCGGTCCTGATGGCCAGGACTACATCAATAGGAAGCTGTTTTCTTCTATGGTGCTTCAGGCGGTGTGTGACCACAAGGGTCGATTTATCGACACTTACATGGGCTACCCAGGAAGCGTGCATGATGCACGCATCCTTAGGAATAGTTTCTTGTATGTTTCAGGAAATTACCCTCCACCAGGCTACTTTATATTGGGTGATGGTGGTTATCCATGTCTTACTGAGCCCATGGCCCTTATCACACCATATAAGCGGCCACTCAGAGACATGTCAGAGCAACGGTTTAATACACATCACTCCCGGGGCCGCTCAATTATTGAGCGTGCCTTTGGGATGATGAAAACTCGCTTCAGGTGCATCTTTTTAGAGGCACTTGAAGTACATTGTGATTTTGTGCCGAAGGTATTTATAATTCCATAATTATCCATGTTTCTTTCACTTACTGTGCATAATTATTGTTAAATCTGCTTATGGACTGACCTAATTATTAGACCTTCATTTACATTCCTTTGTCTCATGAAACCTTTACCTTGTGCAGGTGGTGACTGCTTGTGCAGTGTTGCACAACATTTGCATCGGTGTGGGAGATGAGGTTGCTGTGGAGGACGAGGCCATGGGAGATGACCCCCCTCCTGAGAGAGAATGCGGTGCTGAATCCCGCAGTGGAACTCCTTGGCGTGCAGCATTAACAAATGCCATAACCCCCTTACAAGTGGCACCACAGGACCATGACTACTTTGCTTTGGTAAATATGATAAATATGATAACCAACATAGTGATGTTATCTGACTGTGTTACAGTTTCAGTACTAACCTAAAGATCTCACCTTTTCCACAGCCTGTGCCACGGTGACCCCAACCACATTTTGCTGAATAAAGTCTATTTCTTCTTTTTAAAACCAAAATCTAAATTGTCTGAGAACTTAATTTATGCATCATATTTAAACATTATGGTAATTAATATTATGCAGGAGGGAAAAAAAAAACAAAGAAACAATGTGTCAATTTCATGTGTGCATTTATTTATTTTCCTTACATATTTTTACTGTTTAGTTACTGTTATAAACTGTCACTAAAACTTCCACTCACACCTCACTCACGTCTCTCACGCCTCTCCACCAACTGCTCAAGGAGCGAGAAAAAGCGCTCCGACCTCTCCCTTGCAGCAGCCTCTCTCCTCTCATCTGCCTGCCTCTGGTACTGGATATCCTCCCTCACCAGGACTAGGAAGGGATCCTCCCGCTCTCTTCTCCCCTGAGCTACTGCTACCACTGCTCCTGCTCCTGCTGCTCCTATAGCCCCTACGCCTGCTGCTGCTCGAGGCTGTTGTCCTGCCGCTCCAGTGTCTGCCCCTGCTCCTCTCACCTCCTCCTCATCTTCCTCCACTCTCACCCTGACCTGGCTCATGCTGGCGGGGAGAGAGCCCACGACCACTGGTGGAGATACTGATGGCGATTTGCCTAGTATCTCATCCATTACGGAGTACCAGCGCCATGTGCCTGCTGTAGGCTAGATAGATAGATAGATACTTTATTGACCCCCAAGGAGAAATGCTATCATCCTGCTCCTCACCTTGTATTTTGTTTTAAGATTGTCCCACTTCTTTTTTGCTTGAATTGGGGTCACTTTCCCCGTCAAACCCATTCGCTCAATCAATACTCTATCAACACAAGTAAATTACATAAGCTAAATTACATTTGTATGCTTTCTTTACAAATTACAAACACTGCAATTCATTGGTGGTTCAATTGTTAAATTGTTTAACATTTTATCAAGCAAGACATTCTCACCTATAGCCATTAATGGCAGTATCCCTTCCCCCCGTAAAAAGGTGTTTTGAGGCACCCCTCAAACGCACAAACTCCTCCGTTTGCTGGGCTGACCCTTAAAAAAAGAGTAAAACAAACTATACATATCAGGTAATCACTGTTTTGTTCATATTTATAGTTCTACGGTATAGCCACGTAACACTAACAAATTACTTCGTAACGTTACAACATCGGTTATAACCTATCAATGCTTTTGCAAACACGTTCAACACGGATGTCTTCGCTCAAAGTGCTGCATGTTATGGTGATTTTAATACGGTACAAAACACTTAACAACATTTAAAATAATTTCACTTACATTTGAACGTGTACTGAGTCCCTTCCGCCATTTTCAAATCGACCGCCGGAACACAGGTGAACGCAGAGGATTGTGGGTGTTTTCACTCAGAGAGGATCCATCGATGTATCCTTGAAAATTCTCCCGAATGCTCGAAAACAAAGGGTGCGAAAAGAGCGCAAAATTGTGAGTGTTCTTGACTTCGGAACAGTGCTTGGCGGCGTTCTATGACGTGGCGTCCTTGAAGGAACGTCAGTTAAAGGGATAATCCGGAGTGAAATGCACTTTAGATCAATTTTTCGGACTATTGGGAGTACATACGTTGAGTTGACACCAAATTCATGTCATTCGGATGTATTTTGAGAAAGTAAGTGTAGTGTTCCAAACAACACTACACTTACGTGGTAGTGAGTAGAGGGTCCCTAAAGCCAAACCGAAGTATCCCCACGTCTTTATGTGGTCGGATAGAGAGTCCAGAATGAATTTAATCGAGTCAGTACCTTCCGGAAATGTCGCTGCGGCAGCTGCGCAACGCTTCAACAACACTTTACTAACATTTCCGGAAAGGTACTGACTCGATTAAATTCATTCTGAAACAGTTGTGGAAAGAGTAAACAGTTTAACAGGATATGTAGTCTTTACAGAGAGATTGTATGCTTAAAGCCTGAGAGGGAGAGAGCTGCTGCAGGTGGCCCTGGCCACCTGGCATGGGATTCTAATTGCTTAACGGCTCTATTGTGATGTCATAATCACAATGTTAAGTCTATGGGGAAATTGTCATTTTAATTAATTAATAGTTCAAAAAGTGTAAAAGTTACAAAGTTGAAAAATACAAAGCCCACATGGTGTAAGTAAGACCTACGCAACAGCGTTTGAATGAAGTTTCTACGTCAAACGGTTGAAGCTGCATTAACTGCGTTAGAAGAAGAAGAAGAACTAGAAAATGTAATTCCATGGAAGGAATTACCATTGCATGTAAATGCAAAAAGGTTGCTGACTTTGTAAAACATTGTATTAGGTTAAAAAGACAACTAGGCTACACAGAAGAATAGATAAATAACAATTACCCAATTACAATTCCACTGAAATTGTATAGGCCTACTTGGAAAGTCATATTTAAAAAGTGATTTATGAAAATGCATCAAAATTGTGGATATAGGCTATTATATATATATAGGAAAATAACTCTTTATTAGAATTTAAAAGACTGAAATGAAGTTGCCAACAAACGAGTTGCAAGAGCTGACTTTAGTAGCCTACAGTGAAACGACTGGTAGAATAGCGTATGTATGATATTATATAGGCCTACATGGCTATGTATAGCCTTCATATCTACACTAATGCAGGTTAAAAGCCATAGGCTATAGACTTAGACACCATTGGAATACGGAATACAATCTCAAACAACGCCAATCAACGATGATGCAGCAACAGGTACGATCTAGCAAATGTAACGTTAGCTTACAGTAGGATATTTTATGTAGGCTAGCTACACTACACATATTACAGGATGAGCTAGTATGTTCTTCGAAGTGTTTCCAGGTGTGTGATTGTCCTAATAGGAATGTACAATAAGCTGTTAACAAAGGTTTTTAATTTGTGAATGATACTGAAAGCTTTAAATGATCGCCTGGCTGGCAAGTCCCTATAGCTGAAACGACTGCTAACAAACAAACAAACGTGAAAATGATACTGTAGCAATGCAGTTTGTACAAGAAACGACTGTGAGAAAAAGGCTTGAACCTAATTGGTGCAACTAGTAGGCGTATCTATCAGGTTGGACTTCACTTACAAAACGCTGGGTGAATGTCAGTGTCGTAGCTTAGGCGGCTCTGTCGAGATGGCTAACTTGCTTGTCGTTAGCTAAATAGCTGCTACAGTGTTTACGTTGACGTTAGGTTAGATTGTCTTTAGCTGTTGATAACGTTACGAGAGCAAACCGGTTACTGTAACGATATAAACAAATCAAGAGTAGCCTAACAGGAGACAAGACGATAACGTCCCGGTTTTCAGCAGTTGTGGCATGGTAGAATGTTTTCACAGCTGTTACAGCTGAATGAGTAGACGAACATTCAGGTTTAGCCTGGCAGCGGTGGCATGGCTTTGGATCAGAGATCCTTGATTACTGACAGCTGAGCACTGACGTAACAATTAATCTTTGCCGCCAAAGGGTCTCAATGTAAACTCTATGGGAATTTTAAACTCTATATATCGTAAATATCTCAAAAAGTATGAAGTTCCCAAATGTGAAAAATACAATCGTCAAATCTCCGTTACAAGACGTTTGTATGAGTGTTTGAATGACGTGAAACGGTTCAGTGGTTTTAAGGCAATTAACCGTTGATTTTGGTCGGAAAGAGAATAATAACTATAAGAAGAATAGGGATAACAGTACATTGCATTTACATGCAATGTAATAATAGATATACAACTAGAAAATGTAATTCCATGGAAGGAATTACCATTGCATGTAAATGCAAAAAGGTTGCTGACTTTGTAAAACATTGTATTAGGTTAAAAAGACAACTAGGCTACACAGAAGAATAGATAAATAACAATTACCCAATTACAATTCCACTGAAATTGTATAGGCCTACTTGGAAAGTCATATTTAAAAAGTGATTTATGAAAATGCATCAAAATTGTGGATATAGGCTATTTTGGAAAATAACTCTTCATTTATTAGAATTTAAAAGACTGAAATGAAGTTGCCAACAAACGAGTTGCAAGAGCTGACTTTAGTAGCCTACAGTGAAACGACTGGTAGAATAGCTTACATGTATGATATTATATAGGCCTACATGGCTATGTATAGCCTTCATATCTACACTAATGCAGGTTAAAAGCCATAGGCTATAGACTTAGACACCATTGGAATACGGAATACAATCTCAAACAACGCCAATCAACGATGATGCAGCAACAGGTGCGATCTAGCAAATGTAACGTTAGCTTACAGTAGGATATTTTATGTAGGCTAGCTACACTACACATATTACAGGATGAGCTAGTATGTTCTTCGAAGTGTTTCCAGGTGTGTGATTGTCCTAATAGGAATGTACAATAAGCTGTTAACAAAGGTTTTTAATTTGTGAATGATACTGAAAGCTTTAAATGATCGCCTGGCTGGCAAGTCCCTATAGCTGAAACGACTGCTAACAAACAAACAAACGTGAAAATGATACTGTAGCAATCATAGACCTAAAAGAAAGGTAGCAATGCAGTTTGTACTAGAAACGACTGTGAGAAAAAGGCTTGAACCTAATTGGTGCAACTAGTAGGCGTATCTATCAGGTTGGACTTCACTTACAAAACGCTGGGTGAATGTCAGTGTCGTAGCTTAGGCTGCTCTGTCGAGATGGCTAACTTGCTTGTCGTTAGCTAAATAGCTGCTACAGTGTTTACGTTGACGTTAGGTTAGATTGTCTTTAGCTGTTGATAACGTTACGAGAGCAAACCGGTTACTGTAACGATATAAACAAATCAAGAGTAGCCTAACAGGAG
The DNA here is from genome assembly GCF_963854185.1 of Sardina pilchardus. Taxonomy (NCBI): domain Eukaryota; kingdom Metazoa; phylum Chordata; class Actinopteri; order Clupeiformes; family Clupeidae; genus Sardina; species Sardina pilchardus. The sequence continues at coordinate 35,236,338 of NC_084998.1, read as the reverse complement.
ACAAGACGATAACGTCCCGGTTTTCAGCAGTTGTGGCATGGTAGAATGTTTTCACAGCTGTTACAGCTGAATGAGTAGACGAACATTCAGGTTTAGCCTGGCAGCGGTGGCATGGCTTTGGATCAAAGATCCTTGATTACTGACAGCTGAGCACTGACGTAACAATTAATCTTTGCCGCCAAAGGGTCTCAATGTAAACTCTATGGGAATTTTAAACTCTATATATCGTAAATATCTCAAAAAGTATGAAGTTCCCAAATGTGAAAAATACAATCGTCAAATCTCCGTTACAAGACGTTTGTATGAGTGTTTGAATGACGTGAAACGGTTCAGTGGTTTTAAGGCAATTAACCGTTGATTTTGGTCGGAAAGAGAATAATAACTATAAGAAGAATAGGGATAACAGTACATTGCATTTACATGCAATGTAATAAGAACTAGAAACGCAATTCCAAGGAATTACCAGTGCATGAAAATGCAAAAAAAGATAGATAATGTAGATATGGTTACTAAGGTGTAGCTAGGGTAAACATGGTGGTTGCATAGTTTACAGAGAGTTGATAGTGTGAAGGTAGACAGTTTAAAGCCGAAACATTCTAGTTCTAACTTAACTAATGATTTCTATTCATGTTAAAATGTTGATAAGGTAACTTAGCTAATGATTTCTAGAAGTTGTGATAAAAATGCTAATTATGCTAGCAATGCTAACTTTACTAACAATGCTAGCCAGGTTGATTAGCTAACTTAACCGATGATTTCTAGCAGTAATGCTAAAAATGCTAACTATGCTAACAATGCTAGATTTGCTAACAATGCTAACCAGGTTGATTAGCTAACTTAGTTGATGATTTTTTGCAGTTATGTTAAAAATGCTAGCTATGCTAACAATGCTAACCATGCTAACTAGATAACTTGCTAGTGAGGACTTTTATTTTGAAACATTTGTTGCTATGGTATCCATGGTGGCCACTATCAGGAAACAAGAAGTTCCTGCAGTATAATCATGTTGGTTGCTATGGAAACGGACATAAACGCTTAATTTTAATGGTTGCTATGTTGGTTGCTAGGTACATGGAGGTTTCATGTAGTTGACTGGAGGCATAGTTGATGATAACTGACAGTTGGAATGGTTGAACAGTTAAAAAGTTGAGTAGTTTCAATGGTTAAATGATTTAATAGTGTATTATTGCAGTGAGGACTTTTATTTTGAAACAGTTGTGGACAGAGGAAACAGTTAACAGGATGTGTAGTCTTCAGAGAGATTGTATGCTTAAAAGCCAGAGAAACTGACAGTTGATACAGGTGTAATCAATTTAACTGGCTAGTCTTAAAATGGCATAGTCTTAATGCTTAAAGCCTGAGACAGAGTAAATCATTTAAAAGTTGAATGTAGATAGTCTAATTAATGTTGATAGACAGAGAGTTTAATGGATGTTGATAGACAGTTTAATGGGTGGATGAGTGAATGGTCTGAAGAAGATGAGTGGATAGAAAGTTGGATGGAATGTGCCTTATATTCTTGTAGAATGGAGAGACACAGCTCTACTGAGACTAGTGGATATAGATACAGGTGTAATCAATTTAACTGGCTAGTCTTAAGAGAGCCAGAGTGTATATGCTTGAAGCCTGAGACAGAGTAAATAATTTAAAAATTGAATGTAGTCTAATTAATGTTGATAGACAGAGAGTTTAATGGATGTTGATAGACAGTTTAATGGGTGGATGAGTGAATGGTCTGAAGAAGATGAATGGATAGAAAGTTGGATGGAATGTGCCTTATATTGTAAAATGGAGAGACACAGCTCTCTACTGAGAGTAGTGGATACAGATACAGGTGTAATCAATTTAACTGGCTAGTCTTAAGACAGCCAGAGTGTGTGCTTAAAGCCTGAGACAGAGTAGATTGTTTAAAAGTTGAATGTAGATCATCTAATTGATGTTGATAGGCAGACTGTTTAGAATGGGTGGATGAGTGAATGGTTTGAAGAAGATGAATGGATAGAAAGTTGGATGGAATTAGGAAGACTTATGTTGATACAGTTGATACAGGGGAACAGAAAATGTAGTCTCAAGAGAGCCAGTGTATGCCTGAGAGAGAGAGAGAGCTGCTGCACCTGGACTGGCCACCTGGCGTAACATTCTAATTGCTGCCGTGATATCATAATGAGCAATGTTAAGTCTATGGGGAAATTGTTAATAGTTTTTATTTAATAGTTCAAAAAGTATAAAAGTTACAAAGTTGAAAAATACAAAGCACACATGGCATAAGCGAGACCTACGCAACAAAGGTTGAATGAAGTTTCTACGTTAAACGGTTCAAGCTGAATTGCGTGCGTTAGAAGAAGAATAAGAAGCCTAGGAAGAACAGTACAGTGCATTTTCATGCACTGTAACTAGAGATGTAATTCAAAGGAAACTAGAAATGCAATTCCAAGGAATTACCAGTGCATGAAAATGAAAAAAATTTATAGATAGATGATGTAAATATGGCTACTAAGGTGTAGCTAGGGTAAAGATGGTGATTGCATAGTTTAAAGAGAGTTGATGTGTGAAGGTAGACAGTTTAAAGCTTAAACATTCCAGTTGTAACTTAACTAATGATTTCTAAAAGGTATGTTAAAATGTTAACTAACAATGATAACCAGGTTGATTGGTTTACTTAGCTAATGATTTCTAACCGTTATGGTAAAAATGTTAACAATGCTAACTATGTTAACAATGCTAACCAGGTTGATAAGCTAACTTAACTAATGATTTCTAACAGAAATGTTTAATCCTAACTATGCTAACAATGCTAACCAGGTTGATTAGCTAACTTAGCTAATCATTTTTAGCAGTTATGCTAAAAATGCTAACAATGTAACTATGCTAACCATGCTAACTAGCTAACTTGCTACTGAGGACTTTTATTTTGAAACATTTGTTAATAGGGTATCCATGGCTGCCACTATCAGGAATAAAGAAGTTACTGTAGTAAAATCATGTTGGTTGTTATGGAAACGGTCATTAACGCTTAATTTTAATGGTTGCTATGTTGGTTGCTAGGTACATGGAGGTCTCATGTAGTTGACTGGAGGCATAGTTGATGATAACTGACAGTGGGAATGGTTGAACAGTTAAATAGATGAGTAGTTTCAATGGTTAAATGATTTAATAGTGTATTATTGCAGTGAGGACTTTTATTTTGAAACAGTTGTGGACAGAGGAAACAGTTAACAGGATATGTAGTCTTCTGAGAGACTGTATGCTTAAAGCCAGAGAAACTGACAGTTGGCTGCAGGTGGCTGACCAGCTGGCGTAAGATTCTAATTGCTGCCGTGATGTCATAATGAGCAATGTTAAGTCTATGGGGACATTTTAATAGTTTTTAATTAATAGTTCAAAAAGTATAAAAGTTACAAAGTTGAAAAATACAAAGCCCGGATGGCCTAAGTAAGACCTACGCAGCGCAGTTTGAATGAAGTTTCTACGTTAAACGGTAGAAGCTGCATTAACTGCGTTAGAAGAAGAATAATAAGAAGTTTTGGAAGAACAGTACAGTGCATTTTCATGCACTGTAATTACAAGTGCATGCAAATGCAAAAATGGTGAGGACTTTTATTTTGAAACAGTTGTGGGTAGAGGAAACAGTTGAACAGGATATGTAGTCTTAAGAGAGCCAGAAAGCCTGAGACAGAGAGTTGCTGCCAGGTGGCTTTGAACACCTGGCTTAAGATTCTAATTACTTAACGACTTTATTGTGATGTCATAATCCAATGTTAAGTCTATGGGAGAATTTGTTTTTTAAAAAATTCATATAAATTAAACGATAAAGTTTTCAAAGATGAAATGTACATAGCTGAAGTCACCTAAGTAAGACCTACGTAGCACAGTTTGAATGAAGTTTCTACGTCGAATGGTTGAAGCTGAATTGAACGTACGAAAAGCGTTAGAAGAAGAATAATATCGATAAGAAGATGTCGGATAACAGTAGAGTGCATTTGCATGCACTCTAATAAGAAGCCTAGGAAGAACAGTACAGTGCATTTTCATGCACTGTAATAATAAGAAGCCTAGGAGGAACAGTACAGTGCATTTTCATGCACTGTAAAAAGCCTAGGAAGAACAGTGCAGTGCATTTCCATGCACTGTAATTAACAAATAATAAAATAACATGGATTAACAAAAACACTTGTCCCAAAAGGCAAAGTTGGAGCGGCGTCAGGCTACCCGTGACACAGACATACAAGACAGACAAGACAGACAAATAAACAAAAGTCAAATAAATAATAAAACAAACAAAAACAGAAAAGTCCACGTTAAAGTAGTCCAACTGACTGCATCCAAAGTCCCATGGCATTGATGGCGCATAGCTTAATCCGGAGGGTTCAACGGCGCTATACAGGCCGGCTGGAGAGCAGCATAAGCACAGAACAGTCAGAAGTCGTGGGTGATCCTGCAGATCAGCAACTCAGTGGACCCCGACAGCGACAGTTTGCCTTTAGCTTCTGATGTTAGCTGATAGCTCGATCCAGATTCCAGGCAGCAGACCATGGCAGCTCGCAGGCCAGCAGTAGCTCGGCGGTAGCAGCACATCGCCCACAGTTGGTAGCCGGTCCTCAGCTCTCCTGACCAGTCCTGAAGCAGCGCCGCTCACGGATGGAGGATGAGCAAAAGCATGGAAGCTAGATAGACCACAAGGACCAGTGTTTTGGTCGAATGCCCTCAACCATTTTGATGATGTTGAGTGACAGAAGCATTTCTGTATGTCGTGGCGTAGGCCTACTTTTGAATTTGTGTTGGGACTTGTTGAACAACATCTGAGGCGCAAAACAACTAACTGGTGATCACTGGTGGTCACTGGAGCCTCGAGTCAGACTTGCCATTGTGTTGTGGTGGTTCGCTACCCCGACAGAGTACAGGTCGATCAGCTGTATTTTTGGTGTTGGAATTAGCCTACTACTGTGTGCATGAACATACGTGAAGTTGGCATGGTGTTGAAGACGCTTCTGCATCGCTTTGTTTGCATGCCGAGTGGGATTCAGTCTCCAAGAAACAGTCGACGGTTTTCTGCACGGGGTATCCAATGTTCAGTGATCTGACAGCTGTGCTCAGCTGTTTGCTGATTTTACGTCTCGTGGCTGTGGGTCGGACAACTCTCATCCATTTAAAGAGTGTGATGCCCTTGCCATTTATTCGTCGTAGTTAATCCGCTGAATGGAGTGATTTGTGAAGTTGAATTGAAGTGCTCTGGATTTTACCCATTCTGGCCGAATTGGCAGCTGCATGAATTTGTATTTTAATAAAGTGTATTATTGTTCTTCTGTTGTGAAGCCTGTGTGTTGGGGTAATAGGGTTGCAATCCTCTAGCTCTGACTCTGTATTCTATATTACACATGCATTCAATAAATGTTCATGCCACCACTCAATTGTATGACTATCACATCGAATTAGCAAGTAATTCCTCCTGATTGCAGAAATCACACCATCAACCTGTCAGATCGGTCAATAATGTGGCCCAGTCAGACCTGAGCCATATCCGATGTAGACACTTGCTAAAAATAGTGTGGACAGTAAGAAAGATGTGAGAAAGAATCAGATTCGCCGGCAGTCTGAACGCAGCCGAAAGCCGGCACATAGACCACTTGGATTCACACTGCAGTGGAGCTGGCAATAAGTGTACCCCCAGAGGAGGAATATTTCCGGCGTAAAATTGAATGCCAATGTGCCGCCTCCTGTGTGAAAGCTTGGGCCGAGTCGCAAAAAAGACAGCAGAATGGCGCCGTGTTGTTCAGTGTGAAAGCACCTAAAGATTCCCCTCACAGCCTAAGACAAGAGGATTTACAACGTTGAAACACTGTCACAACAACGTCAGTCTGCGACTGGCTATTTACAACTGCAGCAGTAATTGTCAATAACACAACAATTTGGGATTTATTAAGTAATATGATTACCTTACACCTGCATTTGTTTGTAAGACAAGGATTCCCCTCACACCCTCTTATGACAAGAGGATTTACAATGTTGAAACACGCCAATGGCAGTCCACCGACTGGCTGCATCCATGACCATTGGCGCAACATGCACACAATCACAATAGGCCTATGTAGCCTCACTATATTAATTTAATCAGCATGGCACAGCAACCAGGATTCCAACAGCTGAAAGGTAGGCTGTTGAGTAATAAGGTATAAGGTGGCCTGAGTGGAATAAGTGTGCCAGATTGCAGAACTTTTTACTGTACTGTTCTATGGGCTGGCTTAGAGACATAGAGTTCAATATCTGTGTGGCAGCTTTGTGAATTCTTCCAGAAAACAATGTAATAACAAGGTATGGCCTTAAGATGGTGTGTGCAAATTTTGGTGAGAATCGGATGAAATTTGAGACCAGTGAAACTTTTGGAATGTTTTGACCTTGGTCTGTTGGTGGCGCTACAGCGTTCATGGAAAATTCTTCTTAATTGGTGGGTGGGGCCATATCTTTTGCCCTTATACACTGAGAAGGTTTCAGCTTATAAGTCTAATAGCCTACTGTAAGTGTGCCAAATTTCACAACTTTTTACCATATGGATATGGGCTGCCATACAGTAGACTTCCATAGGAGAAGAATAATAATAGGAAAATGTACAAACACTATGGGTTCCTCGCAGCTTCGCTGCTTGGCCCCCAATGATTCTTTCCAGCCTCCCACAGTAGCCTATAGGGTTTTGGTTGATAGCTTTTTTATCATGACAGAGAAATCATGTAGGCATAAATAATAAATAAGCCTGATACTAAATAACCATCAAGCATAGATTAAGAATAGATTCAATACAATGTCCCCTTGCCACAGAGGTAGAACTGACAGCAGTTGACTTAACATCCTAAGAAACAGGAGGCCTTCTGGAAAACAATGTAATCTTAGCACAGAACATAATTTCAATCCATGCAGTGGCACCGCCCATGCACTGCATGCTTTTACTTGAGTCCTTTGTTGGTTTTCAAACTACTCATTTTTGTTTTTACTTTTCTGACAGAACTGGATGGAACCCAGGAAGCATTCCAGAAGCAGCAGAGGCTAACGATGAAAAGAACATACTGCAAAATGTCAGGGTGTAGCTACTGTAAACTTAATCTTATAGCTCTCTTCACTGGCATCGTGTATGGAGTTTAGGAGCTAAATATAAAGGTAATTGCTATGACAGAGACTCCCCAAAACAAGAAAGAAAGAGGAAAACATAAATAACCTAGAGCATTTTCAAAGCTGTGATTATCACTAGAATTGTAATGACAAGGTTTAAGTTTCTTCAGTTGGGCTTTTGGGTAGAACACCCACAAGCATGGAATTCCTTCAAATTGAGATTACAGGACATTAATCAGGGATTGTAGGCCTCCAGTTACAATGTGATGGATGTGTAGTAATGCAAGTCAATGTGCAGAAACTAGTCAGAGATTCCAGACCAAATGTATGCCACATTCCATATACTTTAGTTCATGGTGTGTGGTCAGTGTTACAGGACAACATTTCCCAGGGTGAGATGTTAGATGTGTGTGAGATACTGAGATGTATCTTTGCTCTTGAAATATGAAAATGTAATTGCAGTTTTTGTGCTGTGATGAAAATGGCCTAATTGCTTGTGAGTCACCTCTCTTTTCCTAAACAGATTTAAATACTGGAATATTTTTAAAAAAAAATGTGACAAAAAATTGACAGTTTAAATGAGAATGAATCAACTGCATTCTGCTATGGTAATACGTTTCCAGCATACAATGACTTCTCTGCTATGTTTTTGAAGTGGTTTGTTTTCTGTCAACAGGAGTAAATAAATATTACTACATGAACAGGAATTGGTAAATAGATGTTCATTAAATCTGGTTGAAGGGTGTAGCATGGGTCAAGGAAGAACCCATTACATTTTGGAACACATCTAAATCATAGGATGTATCCATAAGTTATTTTCAGTTTAACAAAGCAGGAGCAGATGTCCGTGCTCCTGTGCCCTGAGGGATACATTTGGAACCCATAAAGTATTTTCAAGACAACAATATCTCCTCCACTCCATCTAGTAGCTTAAATATTTCATTTGCCCTCACCAAGCCCATGGTCAAACTAACAGACTACTTTAGTTTGAGCAGTCAGTGGTTGCATATGAGAGCCAGGTAAGATTTGTAAATGTGACTGGTGTCACAACCACAACCCACAACTTTGTCCATCAAAGAATACAAATATTTTCTATGTCAAACTAAATTGTGAATTACATTGACCAGATGAGCAGCTACTGTACACCCAAGGGCGTCGGAGGCATTTCAAACCTGGGTGGGAAAAAGTAGTGGGGGGTCAGGGGGTCCCCAGGATTTTTTTTTTAAGTAGATGTGATTTCCTTTAGTCTGGTGCATTCTAACAGGTGGCCCTCCTTGAGGGCACTTCTTTTTTTCATTCACATTACATCTTGACTGTACAAGCGAACCTGGCTGAGCTGAGCAAACTTTCCAGAGTGACAGGAATTGTGCTGAATTTGGGTTAAACCACGGTTTGAACTCGATATAGCCTAGGCCTACTGTCAATATTAAACAACAACTAGGCTCAGGGCCGGTTTTAGACTACATTTGGGTGGGCTGCTAGATATTTCGAGTGGGCAACATAGCGAAGTGGTCAAATTGGATCAAAATTGACATTTAAACACAAACACAGGGAAATCGGTACTAGTTTGAGTTGCTGCAGCCAACAGCCAGGACTAGGCAGTATTTCGGTACATGTAAAGTACAAAATAGTATATTATATAGTCTTAAAGAGATATTCCGCCATTTTTGGAAATACGCTCATTTTCCACCTCCCCTCGAGCAAAACAATCGATATTTACCTTGCTCCCGTTCATCCAGCCATTCTGTGAGTCTGGCGATACAACTTTTAGCTTCAGCCTAGCATAGATCATTGAATCGGATTAGACCATTAGCTTCTCGCCTGCTAGCTTCATGTTTAAAAGTGACTAAGATTTCTAGTAATTTTCCCATTTAAAACGTGTCTCCTCTCAAGTTAGAAAGTGCAATAAGACCAACTGAAAATGAAACCTGCTGTTTTTCTAGGCTGATTTGACATGGAACTACACTCTCATCTGGTGTAATAATCAAGGCAACTTGCAAACTACTGGCACTACTACTGCTTGTTGTCTATGGGGACTATTTTCAGATGCTGCGTACGATATCACTGCGCCTATGGTACGTTTGCACGTTTGGTACGAATATTAATCATTCTATTAGAACACATGGAACCGGTTATGTGGTTATGGTTATGGTATTTAGCAGACAATTTTGTCCAAAGCAACAAACAAATAACAACAACACAATAGTTAGTAAAGAATTTAACATTTGATAGTACTATATTAAGAACAATAGCAATAATAAACAACTATGTCAATTAAATCAATAGATTAATGAAAGTAGCTAAATAATATAAAAACCATAGTGCAAGAAACGCTTAATAAATGAAGTGAATGTTGAACAGATATGCCTTTAGACCCTTCTCAATTCACCAATCGACCACAAAATGTATCAAAATGAACGTCAACGCAGACGCATAGGTTTAAAATGCCTTCGTACGTGTAGGCGCGGCGTGGATTCTACACAGAAACAACAAACACGAAGCAAGCCCAAAAGAAGCGACCACATGAAATACACGCCTCCAAAACAGCAACCCGCAAATTCACAAAAAAACAAGCCCAAATCGCTTATAATAAGCGGACTATGGCAACCCTGGAAAAAGGCAGTGGCAGGTGACTCGGGCTCAGGTGCACCAGATCACCCTTGATTGGCATGGGATAAGAAGCCTGCTCTCGCCGCCTCTACCTCCGACGTTGGCTTTTGTTTTCCATTTTGCTGTACATACTCATCATTACTATATTCTTAAATAAATATAGTTATCTGCATGTGGCCTCCCCTCTATGGTCATGCTTGAGCCGGCATGTTACATGTGGGGGACTCCCATTTATGCATCTCATTAACTTTTGATTTTGCCTGCAACACCCATTGTTGATGACGCATCCTTCGTTCGGTTCAATAATGGAGGAAATGCGGGCTGGTTCACTAGATAGCACCACAGTTCAAAGAAATCTGAACGGCATCGGTTCAATCACGGGTACTGAGAGAGAGAGACCCTGCATTCTATTATCCATCCGTGTCGCTGTCGGAGTTCCCAGGAGAAACGCAGGATGCTGCCTAGTGAAAAGCACCAACACGCCCCCTTTACTCGGACGGCGAATATTTTTACTTGATTGAACTCTGAGGAGACTGAGCAAGTTTTCCGATACGGAATCCAAGATGGCGGCGCCCTGTGTGACTTGTATATGTTTACTGTTACACAGTTTTCATTGTTTTTGGACCGCTTTGGTTGTACTGCAATTCATAGGCCTATACTGTAAGCATCACTGCCTATGGTAATGGGAATCGGTGTTGTGAGTGCGATATTGAATGATGAAAATGAGCTCATTTGCTAACTCTGGCACATTTACATTTTGAGTGTAATTGAAATGTCAATTAATGTGCATTGCCCCTTAAACATATAAATAAAACTAGAAAAGCACTTATTAGAGAGCGCAATAAATGCATCCCAAGTCACTTGATATGTTGTCTAAAGGTCAATATCTTCCTTATGTGACTTGGCATGCATTGAGATACTTCGATCATGCCATATCATTGACAATCATTTGTTCTATAATGTACTTCCATTGAAACGCATTGATTTTGACTTGACTTGATTTCCTCATTTTTGAGGTGATATGAAGTGATATCTAATATTCCCTTTGCATAGGCTTATGGTATCCAATATATAAGCAAAATGCAGCAATTATTTTGAAGCTGACTGTACCTATTGTTCAGATTTAGTTTTCTATATGCAAATTACTGCATATTTAAGTAAAACTGGTCTAATTTGCATATCTAATCATCACATTTCAGAAAACTTGCAATACAAAAATTATTTGCCTTAATGTGAGTAAACAACTGTGAAAGTTTCAAGTTGATATCTGTAGTTTAAAATGTTACCCATTTCACCTGTAGTAAATCCCAATGGCAAAATGCATTGGAAATTGCTACCTTTAACCTTGAAAAAACGTATGTTCCACTAAATATAAATGGGTAGATTTTTAATATGTGATGCAGGAGGGTTTAAGGATCAATAAAAAGTATGAAACATTACTATAGCAATTAGTTTAAGTTTTGGCCCTTTTTTGAGCTAGATTGACTGGCCTATTTGGCAAGAGCTGAAGTAGCCTAGCACGTCATTCAAGATAACGGACTTGGTTTATCAAAACACATGCAAGGATGTTTTACAAAGTCCCAGATCCTTGTGTGAAGCTCAGCGAACTACTAGTATCTGGCGAGAGTCAGGTTAGGCCTAGGCTATGGCCTTTTCCGAAACGGAGTCCCTACTCACTTCGACTCTGTTAGCGAGTGAACTTCATTTTCAAGTCACACTCTGGACAAGTTCTGGATACCCGAGAGTCAGGTTAGGCCTAGGCTATGGCCTTTTCCAAAACGGAGTCCCTACTCACTTCGACTCTGTTAGCGAGTGAACTTCATTTTCAAGTCACACTCTGGACAAGTTCTGGATACCCCAGGCCAGGCAGTCAATCTAGCATTTGACATAAAACAAATTGCAATTCCAAGTTTTTTGTGATCCCTAGGTATATCTAATAACATATTGAAAATCTACCGATTTATATTTAGTGGAACATACTTTTTTTCAAGGTCAAAGCCATTTCCAATGCATTTTGCCATTGGGATTTACTACATTTGAAATGGGTAAAATTATATATATAAACTAGATATCAAATTGAAACTTTAACTTGTTTACTCACATTAAGGCAAAGATTTTTTGAATTGCAAGTTTTCTGAAATGTGATGTTTAGATATGCAAATGAGACCAGTTTTACTTAGATATGCAGTAGGCTAATTTGCATATAAAACAGAATCTGAACAATAGCTAGGATAATACAATTGCTGCATTTTGCTATATTGGATACCAAAAGCCTAGGGAATATTAGGCTTTTGTGCACATACATGGTATTATGCTCTTATTCACTCGACTCAAATTTTGTTTTGGATGATACTCAATGTGGCCGACCCTTTTGTGATTTGTTTTGCACGTTTCGGAAAAGGCCTATGTGTGAATTAACATGCAACTGTAGGAATAGGAACGAAACCACTGGGGCCGCTGTTTTTCACTTTCCATACTGTTGCTGTGGCAACACCGGTACACAAAAGGTTACTTCTAACAAGTATTAGAACTAGTTGTGTCTTCACATTCAAGGACCATGATTAAGAAGAAAGGAAAAAAGGGAAGGAAGGGTAAAAGGTGAGAGTTTCTTAATTATTGTAACGTTAGGTAATGCACATACTAAGCGTTGAATATTAACGTGAGTAACGTAACGTTTAACCTTAAACTTCAGCTAGCTTGCCTTAACAATCCATTAACGTATGCGTGTATGCGTACATAAATAAACCAGTTGCTACCGTTAATGTTAATTGCTTTTCGTTCACTTTGTTGCAGTAAAGGTAAAAAAGAGGGGAAACAGGAGTCAAAGGGGGAAAGAGAGTCTGAAATCGAGAGGGCGAAAGCAAATGCAGCTCTTTGGGAAACCAGGCTGGGTATCACAGAGAGCTCACGCTTGGAGTACCGTGAGGCCGCCCGCAGACTTGCCCGTGCTAACGAAGAACTCACAAACCAACAGTACCGCGCAGAAAAAGAGACTGTCGATATCATTGCATTCTTGAAGAAGAAAGAAGCCGAAAAAGAAGCCAAGGTAGCTTCATGTCAACGTACAATGTGAACTGACTGATGATGTCTTCTACTGAGTAACGTGAGAGTAGATTAGAAGAGTTGTAGGCTGGGCGTCTTAATTGATATCTATCTCTCTGTCTGTTATTGTACCATTTGAGAATGTGTAAAGGCCACATCAATAATCGTCCACGAGGTGAGAACCTGGGCAATGTGCAATGCGCATGCACATTTTTAGTTAGTTTTTATTTTATTTTTAATTTATTTTTATGTTCAACAGTCCCGCCCCTCCTCAGAGGGAGCTTAGTTTACGGAAGAAAGTTTCCAATTCATTTCTCCAGTCGACATCTGGCAAAATACATGTCGAATTGTAGACCCTGAATTAGACTGACCAGTTATGACGTTACTCGACTCAACATTTCATGAATCATGTTGTTGATTATGTTTGGGGGGGGGGGGGGGGGGGTGTACGTGTGTAGGCTATGTGTTGTGTGTGGTGAAATGGGGTGTGTTATTTGGGGGGGGGGGAGTAATGGTGCGTGTGTGTGAGGTAGGTGGGGGCTACCTGTGTGTGTGTGTGTGTGTGTGTGTGTGTGTGTGTGTGTGTGAAATGGTGTGTTAAGTGGGGGGAGTAATGGGGTGTGTGTGTGTGTGTGGGGGGGGTGTTTATGGGGTGATGAAAAGGTGTGTGTACGGGGGTTAGGTGGGGGATTCCTCTGTGTGTGTGTGTGGGAGGGTAAAGACCGGTTTCAGGTCCCCTAACAACTGTCGTTAAGGATGAATTTGGACGACAAGCAAACCCAGAACCATATTCACCTTATTCCTTAAGAGAAACTATGCAGGGGTGCTATTCCCGATAACAATGGATAGACGCACTTACGAGGGTTTTCTACGATTCATCTTAAGATTGATCGTTTGGTTTTGCCGACTGTTTCCCAAACATGCTTGTAGCGTGAACGCGCGTGCATATATTTTTACTCGTTTTTGCGACGAGCTGCTCGCGATGTACAACCCTGTCTTAAGAGCATCTTAAAGGGATATTCCGTCATTTTTGGAAAAACGCTCATTTTCCACCTCCCCTCGAGCAAAACAATCGATATTTACCTTGTTCCTGTTCATCCAGCCATTCTGTGAGTCTGGCGATACAACTTTTAGCTTCAGCCTAGCATAGATCATTGAATTGGATTAGACCATTAGCTTCTCGCCTGCTAGCTTCATGTTTAAAAGTGACTAAGATTTCTGGTAATTTTCCCATTTAAAACGTGTCTCCTCTCAAGTTAGAAAGTGCAATAAGACCAACTGAAAATGAAACCTGGCGTTTTTCTAGGCTGATTTGACATGGAACTACACTCTCATCTGGCGTAATAATCAATATAATCAATCATATACATGCTGCTCGCACACATGCAGAAAAAACAAGCTCGCTCGGCTGATGTAGCAAATTGAAGCATGTCTTCGCGAAAGTTCAGTGCCCATTCTGTGTTTGTCCCGGACCCATACAGTTCGTGCATGATTGTTCAAGGACTGAAAAACGTTTGCTTTACTGTAGCGCACGGGCCTTTTCTCCTCCGTGTAGCGCTGGAAATCGTGTGGCATGTAGGCTATGCCATGATCCAATTATCCTGCCGGGCGCAACATGTTGTCAGATCATGGAGACGTGCAATAACTATAAAATGCGTCTTCATAAGTTAGGGAGGGTGGTGTTGGTGATTGCTATTGAAATGTTAAAAAGAAACAGTTGTCCACTGAAATCAGAACTTAAACAGCCTCAAAATTCTTAATGGTGACTTGGTGAGTAATGCCTTAAAAATTCAGCCAACCTAAATTATTAGTAGCACAAAATATTTTGTTGTTGTTGTTGTTGTTAAAAAATTAGGTTCCCCATGCAAACTTTGAAATGAACAAACTGAACAAGTTGTTGGTAGTGTTGCATACTGATATTAAAATATTGAAGAATCAGATGAAAAAACAGTTGTTTAAAATATATAAAGGCGTATGGGCCTACAGCTAGGGATGTAACGATGCATCGTGACACGAATAAAAATCGATACAAATGTGTGACGATTCGCACCGGTTGATAGAAAAAATGAATCGTGATGAGTCACGTGACTTATGTCACTAGGTATGGGGCACAGAACGAGGGAAGACGACGGTAGGCAAGAACTTTGAACTAGAGTGTGTGTGTCAGGGTTCGTATGGGTGCTTGAAATCCTTGAAAATGCTTGGATTTTAATGTGGTGTTTTCAAGGTTTGAAAAATACATCATTTATGAAGTTGTTTTGATTTTGCCACGCGTTCGCGTCCAGTTTGACGTGTCTGGATTTTCCGATAATGACAGCAATCTTGTGATGCTGATATTGACTTTTAATTTCTGCGCGTGTAAACTAGTCTAAGCTACTGTGCTTGAACGAAGTTAGCTGTGACAGACTAACCTATTGGTTTTCATCGTTTTAACCACAAAGCCTGTCGACCTTAGGTCTACTCAATTGTTTAGTTAACACCTTGTCATTTCGCGTTTGTCCCGCCGTTCACCTCCGTGCGCCCCATGTACATCAGAACATATGTCGGGATAGCCATCTCACTATGAGAAAACGTATGACGATAGTGCTAAGAGATTAACACGTTTGCATGCTTGGTAAACATCAGTCTTGCACATAATATTGAGCTGATTTTTTTAGTGGAAATGGCTTCCTGTAGCATTGTGCTGATAGATGGAAAAAGTTGCCTATTTAAAGGTACAGTCTGAATTTTAATCCTAGCTCTCCATTTAGTGTGTGCACTTGAACAACTATAATGATGTAGCATATAACAGTACTGCCCTACAAAGCAGAAAGGCAGTAACTGGATTTTTGGTCGGAAATTAGTTATTATAATTTTCATGACATTAAATTTGTTATGAAGATTGATAAGTACCAAAAATAAGCTAATGTAAAGTAAAAAAAAAAAAAAAAAAACTCCAATAACTGCTACATTAACTACAACCATAAGGCTAAGCAACAGCATAACTTTAAAATGTTTTTTTTTTTTTTCAGTTTGCACTCTGCATAGTTACTGCCTTTTTGCTTTGCAGGGCAGAGTAGGGCCTGCCATTTATTTTAAGAGGAGAGGTGTAGGATGTAATACTGGAAGGAGAGAGAGTGGTGCAATTTGATTTTCTTTGGAGCATTCTCTTCAAACAGCATCAATATCAAAAAGAAAAATCGTGATAAAATCGTATCGTGAACAAAAAATCGTGATCCATATCGAGTCGTGAGTTGAGTGTATCGTTACATCCCTACCTACAGCACATAATATTGATAATTTGACATTGTAAATCACCCACTATTTAGGAGGGTTACCCTCGCATAAAAGGTTGTGAGGGGCTGTTTGTTTCAAATGAGTAGCCCTCCATATGATTTCGAGTTCTTCCGGTAGCCCTCATCCCCAAAAAGGTTGGAGAGACCCCTGGTCTACACTCTCCGAACGTTCGCCTGCCCCCTTGGGGCCTTCAGACTTCCAGATGTTACAAGGAGCGATCGCCTCCTGAACAAACTGCAAGGCTGCAATAGCGGATAGGGACACTGGGGGCGGGAGTAAATATTACTGTTTTCGATAAAACTGGTCAGTCAAGCAAAACAACGATTTCTAAGCGATTTTATGACTGGAAATGTTGCATAGGGTTTCTTTATTTTTTTTTTGTTAAAGGCCAGTATGTCATTTTTGGTATTTGCTGGATTTGTCACGTAATTTGGTGATTACGGAAGGTTTGGGATAGGTTGAGGCTGCGAATGGACTCCTATGGAAGTCGTAGAAACTTTCATCATAAAGTTTGTATATTTAGACTTAGAGTTTCGTGACATCATTTATATCACAAGTTACTTAAAGGTAGGGTATGGAATTCGCTTTTTTGGCCATTTTTGCAAAATCATTTGAAATCCTATTCCTAACCCACTTATAGCACTGGACTATTTGAACTTTCATTGTCATTGTAACTTTCAAACTACAAATGACTTTACTGTAACTGACCCCAGGCAGATGGGTTGGGCCCTTGAGTCGTGGATCTGTCTGAGGTTTCTTCCTATATGTATCTCCAATTCTAGGGAGTTTTTCCTTGCCCCTGTTACTCATGGGCTCTCTTTGAATGTTTAACACTCTGTAAAGCGCCATGAGACATGTGTAATGTTTTGGCGCTCTATAAGTGAAATTAAATTGAAATTGAAATAGCCACTGAGTTGGAAGCACTGAAATGGAAATTAAACACGTCAATCATCTGTGGAATGGGCAGGGCTTGAAAAACTCCAGCCAATCACATTCTTGACCCCCTACCGTCATTTCACAGCTCGTTCGTCGATCTAACGGTCTTCCTCCTCCTCCTCCTCCCCCTCCTCCCCCTCCCCGCGCGCGCACACGACCCTTTCGGGCACATATTCAAAGCTGTTGAGCTGCGAGCAACAGCAAGTCCTAAAACGAAACAAACTAGGCCTACTGCGTCCCCTATGTTCCCCTCTTGTTGTATGTGTCACTTCATTTCTATACAAACCAAGACAGCAGATTCCTACAGAAACTCAAGCACCCACGCAATAAATAAGCTATGTAGCAAAAAGCCCTGGTAAGAACCAAAACAGATTCTGTTCAAATAGACACACCTATGGCTACTGAAAAAATGCAAGGTACATTTATCAAATGTTATTTTGGTGTATTAAAAAGCATCATTGTTTTAGAATTCCGAACGAAAGGGGCGATAGCCTATTTGGTGCTTTTACGATAATGTATAAAATCATCTGCCTTCGGGGATTTGTGGAACTATTAGCCTATACCTACAACCCTTTGGAAGTGAATAAAGAATGTAAAACTAGTTGGCTAAGTAACCAGGGGCCCGTTGCACAAAAGCAGAATTAAGACATCCGGGATAAGTTACTGAGCCGCGATCACTGAATCCTAAACAAGAGCATACCGGCTGAATTGGTTGCACAAAGACCAATCCAGGATGAGCAGACACGGATTCATCAAGCCAGGTGTAAGTTATCCGGTGTATGTGCGCGTTCTCGTTTCTCCCCCAATAACTCGCGGTTGGAATAAAAAAGACGCGAAAAATAGCGTCTTGCACACAAAGTAAACAACCGCTTTTGATATAGACTAACAACGAGGTAAAGTTTTACTTTTTTGGATGGGGGATCATGATTATTTCTGTTACATAGCGGGAGTAGGTGTGGCAGATCAACTGAATGCAAATTTACGTATGCACCCACGTGTGTGAGAGCTTCCTTGTCTCGGCACGCAACGTCATTAGGAAGCGCTTTGCCACCGCAAAGATGCACAAAGTATCTTGATTTGTCTTAAAAGCCGAATTAGTTCAAAACACCTTCGAAAAATGTCCCCTCCACTTCCAATCAACTACTACAGCAGCCTATTCATCAAACATCTGTCAAAAAAGAAGCAAACAACGAGTAGGCTATGTTATTAATTATAAGGCCACCATAATTTAAATGACATCCATATGGTATTTGGCAAACATTCTGCTGTGTTTTGCGAGTAAATGCATGTTGCAAATAATATATAAATGGAATCTACAGCTCTTTAAAAAAAAACACGTGGAGGTCTCATTTGAATGACAGCTAGCTGAACCAATCAGATAATGTAATTACCATTAGAATCAACTTATCTTGGCTGTGAGCCTGGTCAGGAGCAGGCTAGCTCCACAGAATAAATCGCCATGGTAACTTATACCATAACATATCCTGCTGCCCCCTATCCCGCTTTTGTGCAACTGGATCACGGATAAATTGAGCCAGGATAACCAAGATATCCCGGGTTAATCCCTTATCCTAGTTTTGTGCAATAGGCCCCTGCTTGGGGAAGTTGTTGTGAGCGATTGATTGTATGGAGGCTAGTGCTGTACAGACGTGCATGATTGCGCATCCATGTTCTTCGGAGGGAGGAACCATTTGGGTTGTGAATTTTCAAAATCTGCCGCCCGTTTTGCGTATTCCAGACCCAACCTTTAACTCATTCACTGCCATTGACGTCTATAGACGTCAATTGCGTTTTTCAATGGGGAGTGCTCATGGGTGAGCTTGGGAACGATCTGGCAGAGTTTCAGGCTTGTAAACAGACTGTACTAGCGATCCGAGCCTCTAGATGGCAGCAGTGCCATTTGGATGATTAGTATCTGCTTGTAGAGCCAACATGCAGAGATGCAACATGCAAGATGCAAGCTAACATACTGAAGATCGACCACAGTGGATCTAGTTTGCACGTGGTCCAGCGAATAAATATGCTTACTTCTTACATCAAAGATGGAAAACATGTGAACGGTATGATGCATTTACATTGAATATTGCTATATAGACTAACGGTGCAGTCAGACGCCTCCGTCCGCCAACGTATGCCTCATTTTGTCACATTTCTTTAAACGCGAACTGATTGGTTTGTCAGTGTTCGAAAATTTGCATACACGGAATTTCATTGGCTGGCGCTTGCGCTATCCGTCAAAAGTTGAACATTTCTCAACTTTTTAGCGGAGGCAACGTATCTCAGGCAACGCATCGGACCCACAATTCAGTGCGGCATGAAATGAAGTCCAGCCAATGTAAAGTGAATGGGAAAACAACGGACGAACGTTGGCGGACGCAAGCGTGTGACTGCGCCGTAACAACAACTTTGCTAGTGCTAGCTTGCTAAGTCTACCGTCCTGTTCAGAGTCTATAGCGACCATCAGAGCCCCTAGCAACCTTGACGAGACTGACGAGATAACAGTGCAATCGTGGTTGACATACTACTGAAACATTAACGTTAAAAAATAGATTTTCACAAAAAGATCGTTTTCTCTTTTTGGTCAAAAACAGGTGTTTTTAGCAAAACCAACCCATGTTCTACTGACGATTACTGAAGAACGGAAAACGATAAACAAACCGTTTTTCCTGATGAAAGAAGAGAGTCTACTCTTTCATTTGGTACCTTCGGTGTTTAGTCATAAAGCTCACCGTTCGGTGGATCTTGGAAAAACGGTCAAAATGCTGTAAAACGTCTGGCAGTATGGAGCGCTCTGCACTGAAAATGGCTGGCAGCCAATGAGTTAATAGGTTACCAAAGATAACGTTGTCCGATTTCAAAAATATATTTTTCTGAATTTGGGGAGGTTTTGGACATTTTTATTTTTAAATATTGGTGTATTATAACAATAAATTGCTGATATCACTAAATAGTGACGTCTTGTGGCATTAAATATCAGCAATTTATATAGGAAATACAGGAAATATTCATCACCCAGCAAGTAAATAAAATCTGGTACTTAGGAATAAGACAACAATTATGAAATCATGAAATAACAGCACAAAAAAAACGCTAATTGTTGTAAGACCAATGTTTAAAAAATAGAATTTCAATAACCATAGCCATAATATCATCTTGAAATTTCACAGTCTGAAAGCCCATTCCATACTCTTTCTGGAGATGTGTTCAATTCATTGGTATAGCTTAGGGCTGAACGATTATGGAAAATAATCTAATTGCGATTTTTCTTGCCAATATTGCGATGCGATATGCCATTATTTTTAAAGGTGTTTGTTTTCTGAATTATCCAACAAAAACAAACAGTAAATCTGGGCAATACTATAGGCCAGTCAATCTAGCTCAAAAAAGGGCCAAAACTTAAACTAATTGCAATAGTAATGGTTCATACTTTTTATTGATCCTTAAACCCTCCTGCATCACATATTACAAATCTACCCATTTATATTTAGTGGAACATACTTCTATTCAAGGTCAAAGGTAGCAATTTCCAATGCATTTTGCCATTGGGATTTACTACAGGTGAAATGGGTAAATTTTTAAACTATAGATATCAAATTGAAACTTTCACAGTTGTTTACTCACATTAAGGCAAATATTTTTTGTATTGCAAGTTTTCTGAAATGTGATGTTTAGATATGCAAATGAGACCAGTTTTACCTAAATATGCAATAATTTGCATATATTTCTAGAAAACTAAATCTGAACAATAGGTACAGTCAGCTTCAAAATAATTGCTGCATTTTGCTTCTATATTGGATACCAAAAGCCAAGTCAAAATCAATGCGTTTCAATGGAAGTACATTATAGAACAAATGATTGTCAATGATATGGTATGATGGAAGTATCTAAATGCATGCCAAGTCACATAAGGAAGATATTGACCTTTAGACAACATATCAAGTGAGTTGGCATGCACTGAGATACTTCCATCATACCATATCATTGACAATCTAATCTAATCTAATTACCATTAGAATGAACTTAGCTTGGCTGTTAGCCTGGTCGGTACCAGGCTAGCTTCAGAGAATAAATTCCCATGGCAACTTATGTAGCATCTCTTTTGTGAAACCAAGTCAAGGGTAAATTCATCCAGGATAACCAAAAGATCCTGGCTTAATCCCTTATCTAGGTTTTGTGAAATACCCCCCTGGAAGTCATACCTCAGGTGATGCATGAATTGATGAATGACATTTTTGTTTAACTAGCTACTTCAATCACGATAGTAGCCTATATTTGAACTTCCAACCTTGTAGGCCTACACATCAGAACATAAGTACTGACAAGGAAGCCTGGTTTAAACATTAAAATGAAAGTCAGTAACAAGTCACACAAACAAAAGTGCAGATTGCAAAAATATGAAAATATTATTAAATCTGTGGCTTACCACACTCAGTTTCTCAGATAATTCACTTTAATGAACGTGATATGTTCTGCATACAGAAATTCCTGATATTCATGACTACACACTGCACTGCTCTTCTTATTCCAACTCTTTAATTCAGCTGTCTGGTTGAAGTCTCAAACTTTTGTAAACAAAGAAGCATAGTTGGCTATCTTATCATAAGGCGTATTCACACCTGCCTTGTTTAGTTCAATTAAAACGAACTCAAGTTTGTTTCTTGCTTGGTTCGGACCTTTTTGACTGGTGTGAATACAATCAACTCTGGTGCGGACCAAACAAGCGGACCGAGACCCAGCTGAGGAGGTGGTCTCGGAGCGGTTCCTATCGAACCCTGGTGCGGTCTGTTTATGGTGTGAAAGCAGCCCGACCTCGATCCGACCCAGCTGCAGAAATCTACCTTTTTTGGATTTGACGAGCTCCCGTAGTGTTCGCGCATTATGGGATATGTAGGATAGCTCAGTGACACACAACAGCTGTACGCTGTAGGCTAAACGTTTTATTTTGGCAATGATTTTGCATCTCCTACCTGTTCCGTCTTCCGTAGGCCTGCTGTTAGTGTAGCATGTTGGACACACATGAGAACTCTCCTTCTCAGCTGTTTTGGTGCACGTCTTCGTCATTCCAAAATTACGAACATGATATTGTTAAACTCATGTTGCATCAAACGGTCTTGACGCTCGAGCGCTTCTGCGAAGCTGTAACTGTATAAACTATATTGCTAGGATAATAATTTCAATTTCAATTTTAATGTCGCTTATAGAGCGCCAATACATTACACATGTCTCATGGCGCTTTACAGAGTGTTAGACATTCAAAGAGAGCCCATGAGTAACAGGGGCAAGGAAAAACTCCCTAGAATTGGAGATACATAGGAAGAAACCTCAGACAGATCCACGACTCAAGGGCCCAACCCATCTGCCTTGGGTCAGTCACAGTACAGTCATTTATAGTTTGAAAGTTACAATGAAAATGAAAGTTCAAATAGTCCAGTGTAGGGAAAAAATTGTCCATTAGTAATCCATTAGTTATTTCGGAAAGTGATGGGTCACTGGGATGCGTGGGCCAAAGATTCGGGCAGGGAACCACAGCAGGCGATGGTAGGGCAGTCATAGGGATAATCATAATGAGTACAGTGAGTGCGCAAAGTTTTCATAGTATACATGGGCCAACTTTGACTTTGGCTTCCTTATTCTTTACCCCGCCTACACGTTTACCGGCCAATGGTTGAACGACCTTAGCACGTGTATTTGTTTATAAATTCTGGTCCGGTTGCAATTAATCACAGTGTGAAAGCGAACTGCACTAAGAAAAAAAAAGGAAAAAAAAGATATAGTGTAAAGCAAGTGAACTAACGGACCTTCCTGGTGTGAATACGCCCTAAGTTCCAAGGTAGGTTAATACTTTTTTCTCCTTGGGACAAGCCCTCTTAAGTCTTAAGTTGGAAAAACATCGAAAACATTGGTATATTAAAAATATGTTGCTTCAAAGAAAAAAACAAATCAATCAAAATCCCAACTTCAATAGAACTAAAAAAAACTATTTCAGTCATTGAAAAAAGTTTTTGAATGCCAAAACTATTTGAGACCCAAATAATTGCATTTGAACCCTTTTTTTCTTTGATTGAAAATGTTTTCCTTTTGGAGGTGAAAAAAAGTTTTTTTAAGTGTTTTTTCTTTTGATTCAATCATTTTGAGACAAACGTACCGCAGAGGGCGGATGCTTTCCCATTGGCAGACATATTTGACTGACAAGGGTCTAAACCAATCACGTCTTTCTGACCAACAAGTCCTGGCAGAGAATTTATGGTTGCCGGCCTGCCGGGGCAAGCCAGGGACTAGGCTAAGGAGAGCTGTGGTGGAGTTGTTGGGAAGTACATGAAGCAGTATTCAACTGATTGTTATCTTGTAATAAGCATATTCTGTTAGATATTTAGATTACATAAAGTTTGCTAACAATAGTCAGCGTTGACCAGCGTTAATGTTCGCTGTTGCCGTGTAGCCTATACCTTTACACATCTGTAGAGAGACATAACCATTTGCCTAACATTTTGTTTATAAATCGTGTAATGGGGCACCCAATGTGCGAGTTTGAAAAAGATCTGCAAAGATCGAAACACAGTTAGTATCAACACACATACAGCTTACAAATGTATATAGAATCTCTATAGCAATCATTATTCACAGAAAATTTGAAGTCTTTAGCTTGAACACATTTTGAGACTAGAAAAGCACTCCGAGAGCGCAGCTACCTCCGCATTGTTCTTCCTAGGTTGTCATACATTTGAACCGAAACTATTCAGATCGCCACCACGTGGCCATACCATGCCATTACACCACTAAGCTAAGTAAATAAATGCCTTTGGAATCCTGACAGAATTACGGATCAGTCCCAGCATTTAATCGTTTCTTCCTTGGGTCATGTCTGAGCTACCCTGAAAATCTCATCTAAACCCATTCATTACTTTTTGAGTTATCTTTCTAACAAAGAGACAGACAGACAAACAAACAGACAGACAGACAGACAGACAGACAGACAAACAAACACCGGTCCCCGATGAAAACATATACAGTACCTCCTTGGCGGAGGTAAATAATGACATCTGAATGTTGCTGCAGATTTAAATGAGGGTGCAAATGTGCCAAAAATCAGAAGGGGGGTACCATGTTCAAAAATGTTGTTCTCTGGATGTATTAGGTATACCAAGCTAATATATTGGCTAAGTTAGTTTAACTCATAGGGAACCTAAGTGACCGCCCCTTCCGGTCGGTCCACTGGACCTAAGATCGGAACATTTTTTAATGAGAGTCTATGGAGAAATATAAATTATTTTCTGGTCCCGATCGTCTTGTGCCATGAATTACACATATATGATGTTTGTCAATTTTAAAGACACATTTTTATGTAAAGACATTTGCAGTACATTTCGTAACTAGTGAATTACAACATTGTGAAATATCTTAATTCCAACGACTACAACTCATCAGTCGCGTTAGTGACGTTAGCCCACTTCACAGGCAGTCAGCCACAGCCACCGGCACCGGCACCGGCACCAGCAACAGCAGTCTGAACTTCCCCCCTTGCCGGTGAAAATACCATGAGTGAGAGCATTAAACACTCCAAATAAGTTGTATTCGTCCATAGACTGTACATAAACTACAGTAAAGTGACATAGTTGGCAGCAAGATGTAACCGCTAACTAGCATAACAGCTAACTAACTAGCGAGCCGCTCGTTTAATGTTGGTGGTGACGTACATCGTTTGAGACAAGACATGTAGTCCACTGGGCGGATTCGCACAAAACTAACATAACTTTTAAAGTCTATTGAATAACAGTACTTCATTTACGTGAAAAATTATCTTTTAAATTCACACACATCATATGTGAAATGCACAGTACAATTCGAACTTCCTTGGGTCATTTCAGATCTTCCCTGAAAATGTCATCGAAATCCATCCATTACTTTTTGAGTTATCTTGCTAACAAACAGGCAGACAGATAAACAGACAAACATACAAACATACAAACAAACAAACAAACCCCGGTGAAAACATAACCTCCTTGGCGGAGGTAATAATCCTCCTCCCACTTTGAATGAAAATGGTATTTTGTACATTTTTGGCTTCTGCCAGTATACTTGTCCACTATCCCTAGTCTAGCTTCTTGCGCCCTTTTGAGTCCTTAGTTACAACCTAGCAACCATGCACAGATAGAAAGGGGCGCCTGAGATTCCTTTTTTTCCATTATGCCTGATATAGCCTGTCATGTACAAGTGTAGGCTATACACATGATCGGACAGATCATTGTGCCCATTTAAGATATTTTAAGTTGGAAGTTTTTATGTATTTTACACAACAACAGTAGGCTAGGCCTAGGCTACACACAACTCATGAGTGACACAACATTTCCCACGATCGACTGATAGACCGCGATAGACTGGTTTTGCACCCCTGCCCTAGCAACAACCTAGGCCTACTGTTGCTATCTTTAGACCTAAATGATGGGCGATGCAGTCAGACACATCAGACAAGGTCAGTTGCCACAAAAGTAGACAAAAAAAGGTATGTGAAAGAAATATGGGATTGGCTTATTGTCTTAGTGTATCAAGCCACATATAATTTTGGGTTGTGCATTAGGCTATCCCCTTAATCGCTTATCCATGTCAGCAATAAGGATATTAAATTGTGTTTATGGTTGTTATTTTGTCATCACTTATTTCTCCCTTTCAGATTGCAGAACTTGAAGAAAAACTACATCATCAGAAAACAAAGGCATTAGAGGAGAAAGAGCAAATTGTAAGTAATAAAAATGACCACTTGGCTTGTTCTTCAAAATGTCAAAGAAATATCACCTAACATTAGAGGGGTAAGTGACTTGAGCAGAGGTGCTTAGTCTGTGAATATGCAGAGAAACTGAACACTCTACCACACTCTGCCCTGCACAATGTCTACTAAATCACATTGTCATGCTCTCCAGGGTGCATCTTGTTTTCTTGAAGGAAAAAAAAACCTGTGTAATCATACTTGATTTCTAAAAATGGTTTTGGAGTTGAGCCACACTTCTCTTTCTGTAATTACACTGATGTAGTGTTCATACATGAAGAAGTAACAAAACAAGTATAAAAACTATAACAGAACCACTGCATTTTGTGTCTTGTAAGCCTTTAACTGTGGTGTTGGGGGGGAGGGAGGTGGAGGACCTGCAGCTTGTAATTAAAACCCACACGTTTGGAAGACTCATCAGTTATCCGTCCCTCACGTGTCAAGGGTTGTTTTTAAAACTCAGCAAAAACATTTTATTGTCCTATACCTGAATGGGCATGCCAGTCCATGACAACCCATTTGTTTAAACAGTTATGCAAAACAAGTCAACAGTTAAACTATATGTTTTGTGAAAAGTTGTTTTACATTTGACTCTTATTCTATTAAAGTGGTTTCCAATAAGATCTCAGAATAGAAATAAACTCTGGTAAGAGTTGGAACAACTTGAAATATCAGTTTCAGAAATGTAGTGGCAGCGTTGCTGTACCCATGTAGCATTATTCTGGAAAATATGTTGTGGTCAGCTTTTGAAATGTAATGTGAAAGCCAGGACCACATTCTGAAACAAGAATCATGTTTTTTTTTTTTTTTTTTTTTTTTAAAGGAACAGACTTTGGGTACAGCCTCACTTCTTTTTAGGACATATAAACTATTGTACTATTACAAACTTAACAATATTGCAGTTTACATCTATCTTAGACAGATCTTACATCATTTGGAGCAATACATTGTTCTAGGATGAAATTGGCCCCAGTCCAGTGCTGTGGTAAAATGAATGGATGGGTGGCTAAAATATTCTTTTTACACTTTACCAGGACCAAAGCACCCACAGACCATGCTGGAGAGATGCTGCCACACAGTTCCCCAAATTCTTTTCATTTGTTCTGTTCCTCAGATTTCCATGTAAAACTGCTAGTAATTTCAATTCAAGTGAAGGTTACTTACAACTAGAAATGGTTTATTTGCATGACCATAATTCCAGTATGTTCGATTAATGCAGGGGGGGCGGGGGGGGGGGGCGGGGGGTTGGTTGGGCTGGGGGATCTTCCTTTATGCAGACCAGAGTAATTTTTTAGTGTTCGGATTTGTAAAAAAAAAAAGAAAAACTTAATATCAGACCATGTTTCTGCCAGTTAGGGCGGCTACCGGTTGTTAGCGAGTCAGCTAGCCCCTTAGCTAAGGTAACATTTTAAACTGAGAAATGTAATTTCTTTGAAATGACAACTAGCTGAATAAAAGCCTGCCACACATAAGATAAAAGATTCTGCTCCGATTTTCCCCCTTCCGACCAAAGACAGAAAACGGCCGATTATTTTAAGCTCTTAAGATTATTTTATGAGATTCCCTTGTTATGTAATGTGTGGTGTGTTAAGAGTAGGGGTGGGCAATGATTAAACATTTTAATCGCGATTAATCACATGATTTCCCTGATTAACTAGGAGAGGGATTACATGTGTCCTCTTTGGCTGATTGAAGACCAGTCGTGCTGCAGCATTCTGAATCAACTGTAGTGGTCTTAAAGGAATAGTTTGGAATTTTGGACATAGGACCTCATTTCCAACTTTACCGAGGTGATATAGGTCGGTGGAGACCGTTTTTATCGCGTTTAACCCCTTCCTTCAGTTGCAGCGTTCCCCTTTGCTAACACTCGCTCTGAGCTAACGCATTTCAACGGTAACATCAGTCTGACATCAACAACAGTCTTACTCACTCCACAGCACACCCGAGACAAGTCAATTAAAACGTCAGACTATCGATATACATGTCCGTGTTGATAGAATAATTTTAGAAATAAAACTAACCTTGCAACTCAATGATTTATTACATTTTGAGGGACTAGTTTCTCAATATCAATCCGCCACTGCCATACAGGGAACAAAGTAGGCTATTGCAATGCGATGCAAGGTTAGTTTTATTTCTTTTGTTTTTTTTTAAAGTATATTTTTTGGCCTTTTTGCCTTTATTATGATAGGACAGTGAAGAGGTAGACAGGAAACAAGTGGGAGAGAGAGATGGGGTGGGATTGGGATATGACCGCAGGCCGGATTCGAACCTGGGTCCCCGTGGGCACTCGGACCCGCAAATGGTATAGACGCTGTAGCCTGCTGCGCCACAGCGCCCCCAGGTTAGTTTTATTTCTAACATTGTTCTATCAACACAGGCATGTGCATCGATAGTCTGATGACGTTATAATTTATTTGTTTCGGGTGTTCTGTGGAGTGTTTTCAGTGGCAGGCTGGATGTTACAGTTGACTTGCGTTATCTCAGCACCAGGTTAGCACGAGATGAACGCTGCAACTCAAGGAAGGGCAGAAATTCACTGAAAATGGTCTTCACCGACCTATATCACCCCGACTAAGTTGGAAATGGGGTCCTATGTCCAAAATTCCGAACTATTCCTTTAAATACACAAGCAGGTAGGCCAGCTAACAGGGAATTACAGTAGTCCAGCTTGGAAATAACCATTGCCTGTACAAGAAGCTGAGTGGAATCTTGTGTCAGATAAGGTCTGATCTTCCTTATGTTGTACAGGGTATACCGACATGACTTTGCAATTGAGGCAACATGACCGAGTAATACGGCGAATATCACTATTTATTTATTTATTTATTTATTGAAGACGCTAGTCAAGGTGGCTGCCCTTTGTTGTTAAGGCGGCCGCCTTAGCAGGAAAGCGCTGCGGGAAACCCTGATCTATTAAGCATTTGTTATCTATTAGTTAACGGTTTGTTCATCATTAGTAATTTATTGTTCTTGCATAATTTATCATCAGTTTAGCATTTGTTCACAAAGTTATGAATGGTTTGTTCATACTTTATAAGCCTATTTCTAAAATACTTCTAAAAATGAATTATAGCTAATACTTAACTCATTGGCTGCCAGCAATTTTCAGTGCAGAGCGCTCCATACTGCCAGACGTTTTACAGCATTTTGACTGTTTTTCTAAGATCCACCGAACAGTGAGTTTTATGAGTATGACTACGTAAACATACAAGCTACCAAATTAAACAGTAGACTCTCTTCTTTCACCAGGAAAAACGGTTTGTTTCTATAGTTTTATAGTTCTTTAGTAATCTTCAGTAGAACATGGGTTAGTTTTGCTAAAAACACCTGTTTTTGACCAAAAAAATGGAGAAAACGTTCTTTTTGTGAAAATTAACTTTTTAACATTAGCGTTTCAGTAGTATGTCAACCACGATTGCACTGTTATCTCGTCAGTCTCTTCAAGGTTGCTAGGGACTCTGATGGTCGCTATAGACTCTGAACAGGACAGTAGACTTAGCAAGCTAGCACTAGCAAAGTTGTTGTTAGTCTATATAGCAATATTCAATGTAAATGGATCTCACCGTTCACATGTTTTCCATCCTTGATGTAAGAAGTAAGCATATTAATTCGCTGGACCACGTGCAAACTAGATCCACTGTGGTCGATCTTCAGTATGTTTGTATGCTGTATGTCTCTGCATGTTGGCTCTGCAGGCAGATACTAATCATCCAAATGGCACTGCTGCCATCTAGCGGTTCAGATCGCTAGTACAGTCTGTTTACAAGCCTGAAACTCTGCCAGATCGTTCCCAAGCCCACCCATGAGCCCTCCCCATTGAAAAATGCAATTGACGTCAATAGACATCAATGGCAGTCAACATGTGTCTAAATTGACGTTTGAAGACGTCAATGGCAGTGAATGAGTTAATATATCATGCAATACCATTTTGTTAATAAAGTATTATTTCCATTATTTAACAGTTGCTATATACATCTGCACTAATGATTATTAGTTAGGATGTGACATGTTTTATAAACCGCTTCGTAATACTATAATTCATGATTAACTCAGGAGTTACAAGTCGAATAGCACAAAGCACCACAGACTCCCAGAAACTTTTTTCAACTTTCAAATCGCTACTCAACCCCTCCACCACCTCCTCCTGCGTCCAACCTTACCGTGGATACCCTTGCCTCATTTTTTACACACAAAGTGGCGGCAATCAGCAGTCAATTCTGTTAACAAGACATGACAGGCTCAGATATTAATCCAGGTCCAAACTTAATCCTTGTTGGTGCAACCCACCCATTGTCTTGTTTGTTATCCTAGGTTGGCGAATACACCCAAACAATCAGTGATATGGAGGAGAAATTTAAGAAGAGACTCAGCGAGTTTCGTATGATCCAGGGTGAGCTGAAGACGATTAAGGAGTTTCGCAAGCAGAAAGCCCACATGGAACAAGAACTTACCAATGTATGTAGGACAACTAATAATAATCCTTTTTGAAACTGTGCAGTCTAAGGCATTGAATATAATTTTCATTTCTTTTATTCAGCTCAAAGAAAATATGTACATTGAAAATAGGGAGCACAAAGAGATGCTTGCAAGAGTGGAGCACAAATTTTTCATTGAAAAGGTACATTCAAATGAATTACGTTCAGTGCCTCTTTTGTCAGACGGTGAATCATTGGTTAATTTGAGCAGGAATCCATACAGTTGTGTCCGAGACTGTGTTTTTAGTATGTTAACAACTGTCTTTTTGCTTAAAAAAAAAAAAATGGCAAGTTGGCCCTGCGCAGGTATTGGACTAGTTGTTAAGGTTGCCTTATAGCTATGGGTTCTGTGGAATTGATTCTTTAAGATGAAGACAAGTGAAAGAAGACAATGAAAGGATAATAGAAGACTGACAAATAAAATAGAAAATGTTGAATATAATCTTTTGCCAGGTTCGCCTGGAGAAGGAAGCAGAGCAGAGAATTGCTCAGTTGGCTGAACGTGCCCACAATGAAGCTGTTGTGTGAGTACTTCCCTATCACTTACAGTGCTGCCCTGCTAAGTAGGCAAAAGACCTTAACTCGCCAAAGTGTGAAACTGAGAAAAACGACTTTAAAGTTATTTTAATGTTCTGACAATTGAGTTATAGGTATAACATTGTAGTTTTCACATTTTGTAGTGTATACCTCCATTAATCTCATCAAACATTTTGTTACTCAAATTTGACCTTTGACCCTTTTTCAGAAGTAACTGTATGCTGCCTTAGCATTGCCTACAAAATAGTAATCGGTCATAACAAGGCAAAAGACCTTAACCTCTATTTTATAGCCTACTCCGTAACACTTTACATTACGGCTCGCTAATAAGGTGGTAATTGTATGGTAATGTCTATGTAATTTCATGGTAACAATCCGTTGTTACCACTTGTTACAAGTAATTTCCATGCAGTTTCTAGTGCAATTACTCTGCAGTTTATAGGTAATAGCAATGCAAACAGCATTAATTAAGGTGGTAATTTCTATGGTATTTTTATGTAATTTCATGGTAATATTTTGTAGCCCCTTATTACTAGTCATTTCTATGCAATTTCCAGTGCAATTACTCTGCAGTTTCTAAGTAATAGTGATGCAAACAGCTTTCATTTTAAGTTTAATAAAATGGTAATGATTTAAAATGAATCTAGTTCTTGAAATGATAGTCCAGGATTTACTTATTGTTTTTGTTTAATTACCTGAAAAACAAGGAGGTAATTTCCAGGAAAATACACAGCATCAGGGCCGTAAAATACACTATCACTTATTTCCACTCAGTTACTTAGTTATTACCATCTCTGATCTGAAATAGGTAACCGTGTAGTCTACTGACATTCAACACACAACCACATGTTGAGCACAACCTTAACTTTGTTCTGCAAAAAACCATTGTTTTCACACATTTAACATGTTCTGCAATAATAAAACAACATAATCAAATTCTGAAACAGTAGGCTAAATATTTTATTTGCAGTGCACCCTAAACCTACCAAAACATTCATACAGGTACAGAGGTGACGTGTTTGTTAGATGAAAATATTATAATATTTTGTTGACTTCTTTGGGTCAGAAGCTCCTCTCGGAATAACAAAGTCGTCCATCTCAAAATTATGACAGCAGACATGGTAATCCATCACTTTAGCGTTTCGATTGAGGTGTCAATGTCCACATTCAAAACAATAAGACACCGGAGACCGACCGTATCGCAATGACAGCTGATGAAAACTTGCGGGATTGTAAACTTTTCATTTTTGTTTCGCTGCCGGGAAAGGAACAGACACAAACCACTCTGTCTTCCTTGTCCTTTTTCTTTTGTCTGTAGCATGTATCTCACCAGAGAAAAGACGGGCTCTGATCTCACTGTAATTTGAGCACCGGACTACCCGTAGTCTTTTCCGGCAATAGCTCCCGTGCGTGCTTCCGTGTGAGAACTCCATAGACAGTAAAAGATAGGAGAACTCGGACATTTCTGTGCTTCAGATAGAGTTGCAGTCTCGAACGATTTCATAGTGTGTGTACAGACTATTCCAAAGTTTACAGACTGACTGGTACTTTGTTTTATGTGTAGACACCTCGAGTTAGCTGCTGACGAGGTTTTGCACTGTTTTGAGCAATGTTAGTGGTTTAATTTTGAAAGCGTAGCCTATGGCTTTATGCCACTGTTAGCGATTTTGGGTTGTAGCTCATGCTAGCTCTGCAGGCTAGCCTACTGCGTGATCAACGAACAATACTTCTTCCATGGCTTAGTTAAATTTTCGGCGGACTTATAGGCTACTTTAAATGTTGTATGTTTAATGTTAACGTTCTTTTTTTGCAGAACAAAGTAATAAAGGTCGTACTCATCATGTGTTTGTGTGTTGAATGTCAGTAGGCTACAACATAGCCTATTTCAGATCAGAGATGGGAATAACTAAGTAATTGAGTGGAAATAGGTGATAATGTATTTTACGGCCCTGATGCTGTGTATTTTCCTGGTAATTACCTCCTTGTTTTTCAGGTAATTAAACAAAAACAACACTAAAAATGTCATAAGGATAATTGATGGGTTTATCAACACAGCTAGGTAATTAAATAGGAAGAGGCAATAGTGCATTTTACAGCTCTGATACCATATAGTTTCCATAAAATTACTTAACTTGTTCCAGTTTAGTTTTAATGTCTTCTTTACCAACTTACTACGACAATGACTTGGTTTGTCTCTTTCTTAGTAGGCTAATAACTAAGTAATTGGGTGGAAATAAGTGATAATGTATTTTACGGCCCTGATGCTGTGTATTTTCCTGGAAATTACCTCCTTGTTTGTCATGTAATTAAACAAAAACAATAAGTAAAGTTTCAAATAATTACCATTTTATTATACTTAAAATGAAAGCTGTTTGCATCGCTATTACCTAACAACTGAGTTATTGCACTGGAAACTGCATGTAAATAACTTGTAATAAGTGGCTACAAAGGATTATTCATAAAATGATATCAAAATACCATAGAAATTACCACCTTAATTAAAGGGATAGTTCGGGTTTTAAGACACAAAGTTATATGGGTTCCCTGTCAGCAACGTTGTGCATCAGCAATGACTTACCCCCCGACAGCGTCCTGTGAGCCGAGATCCAGCCGGTTTTAAAGTGTTTTTCTTCTCAAAACCATACGTGTTCAAAAGAGTGATATATTTGCACCACAAAAACGTTGTCCAGGAAAAATTCAAACCTCGTTATCACTGCACTATTTTTCTCGATTCCTATCACTGCGCGCTACTGACAGCTGGCCAACGTTTTTGTGGTGCAAATATATCACTCTTTTGAACGCATATGGTTTTGAGAAGAAAAACACTTTACTTTCGTGACCCCAGAAACTTGCCGGACTACTTTCTTCAGCATCAAAAACGATCAAAAACCGGCTGGATCTCGGCTCACAGGACGCTGTCCGGGGGTAAGTCAGTGCTGATGCACAACGTTGCTGACAGGGAACCCATATAACTTAGTGTCTTAAAACCCGAACTATCCCTTTAATGCTGTTTGCATTGCTACTACCTAGAAACAGCAGAGTAATTGCACTAGAAACTGCATAGAAATTACTGGTAATAAGTGGTAACAAGTGTAACAAGGGATTGTTACCATGAGATTACATAGAAATTACCATACAATTACCACCTTATTAGCGAGCCGTAATGTAAAGTGTTACCGCATACTCTTTGTGACAGGCATAATTACAGTGCATGAAAATTCATTGTACTGTTCTTCCTAGGCTTCTTCTTATTATTATTATAGTGCATGAAAATGCACTATATTGTTCTTCCTAGGCTTCTTATTATTACAGTGCATGAAAATGCACTGTACTGTTCTTCCTAGGCTTCTTCTTATTACAGTGCATGAAAATGCACTGTACTGTTATTCCAAGTCTTCTTCCGCAACTTCTTCTTATTACAGTGCATGAAAATGCATTGTACTGTTCTTCCTAGTCTTCAACTTCATCTTCTTCTTATTACAGTGCATGAAAATGCACTGTACTGTTCTTCCCAGGCTTTTTCTTATTATAGTGCATGAAAATGCACTATACTGTTCTTCCAAGACTTCTTCCGCAACTTCTTATTACTCTTAGTACTGTTCTTCCTAGTCTTCTACTTCAACTTCGACTTTTTATTAGTATAGTGCATGAAAATGCACTATACTGTTCTTCCAAGTCTTCCGCAACTTCTTATTATTATACTGCATGAAACCACTTTTTCCGTACACAATTTCTCTTCAACCGTTAAACTTACAAACTTCATTCAAACTTTGTAACGTAGGTCTACCAATGGACCAGGTTGGTATGACTTTTCAACTTTGTAACTTTTATACTTTTTAAACTATAAATTAAAAACTATTACAAATTTCCCCATAGACTTAACATTGGCCTCTATGACATCACAATCGGGTCGTTAAGCAATTCGAATCTTATGCCAGGTGGCCAGGCCAGCTGCAGCAGCTCTCTCTCTCTCAGGCTTTAAGCATACAATCTCTCTGTGAAGACTACATATCCTGTTAAACTGTTTCCTCTGTCCACAACTGTTTCAAAATAAAAGTCCTCACTGCAATAATTCACTATTAAATCATTTAACCCTATGAGCCCTAAGCTGTTTTAAGGGCATTTTCACTACCTCTAGTTATAAGCATTTATCCTGGTCATTGTAAGTGCCATTCACACATGCTACATATTGTTTTTTTCAGCACATTCTAGGCTACCCAGATCTGCCACAATATCATGTATAAATACTTGCATTGATTTGACAGCTCGACATGACTTACATGAACAATACAGGCGGAGGTCTGTGCTCTCTGAGTGCTTTTCTAGTTCTAAATGGTTTGTTTGTCTGTTTGTCTGTCTGTCTGTTTGTTAGCAAGATAACTCAAAAAGTAATGGATGGATTTTGATGTGATTTTCAGGGAAGGTCGGACATGACCTAAGGAAGAAACTATTAAATTGGATGTGTTTTGTAAATTAAATTTGATGTTTTGGAGTGATCCGTAATTCCGTCGGGATTCTCGAGGTATTTATGTATTTAGCTTAGTGGTGTAATGGCATGGTATGGCAACGTGGTGGCGATCTGAATAGTTTAGGTTCAAATGTATGATAACCTAGGAAGAACAATGCAGGCGGAGGTCTGCACTCTCCGAGTGCTTTTCTAGTTGTCAAATGTGTCAATTAAAATACAGGAAATACATTATGGTTCATGCTCTCTCATGCTGTGTCATTCAGAACCGAAAGCCGAAAAGGAGTCACTGTTGAGGACACACACCCAACATACTAACTTGTACAAAAGATTGCTAATGGCCCATTTTGATCTGATGTGTGAAACTGCTCATGGAGGGTAGGGAACAGAAGTCAGCTCACAGAGGGGGGGATGGTAGACCTACAGTTAGATTCCTACACTTGGTGGCTCCATTTTTTAGATGTTTACATTAGGCTAAGTTTTTTTTTTTTTTTTAAAGTATATTTTTTGGCCTTTTTGCCTTTATTAGTATAGGACAGTGAAGAGGTAGACAGGAAACAAGTGGGAGAGAGAGTTGGGGCGGGATCGGGATATGACCGCAGGCCGGATTCGAACCTGGGTCCCCGTGGGCACTCGGACCCGTAGATGGTACGGACGCTGTAGCCTGCTGTGCCACAGCGCCCCCCAGGCTAAGTATTTTTGCTTGAAACTAGGCTATACACATCCAAAACGACTGCTGTTGGGTGCATCTGCAACATATTGCCTACTCTGTTCACTGAATGCTTAGACAGTGCTGTGCAGATAATTATACAAATACTGTAGGCTACCTAAATTGGTGTTATTACTATTCATTATTTGCGTTTTCTCTCCATCTCAGAAGATGACGTTACATTTATCCTACATTGCACTAGCTTACATGCCGAGTTGGACCGCTTCAAACCCCGAACTCTTGCGTCATGGCCACGTGTAAATGGTTGACTGACTCGAACCTGTGACCGAAAGGAAAGGAAACTAAACGTTTTCCAAATGAAGAAATATTTCTTAATTGTGTGTGGTCAAAAAAAGAAGCATAGCCTGCAATTGGGATAATAATGTGAGCACTCATTCAATGTGTGCGCAATCCTCAGAAGGCTTAAATTTGAAGTGAGACAGGACATTCTATCCAGACTGATACTGATAGAGTCTGTCAACATCTTGATCCAGCTAGTGGGATAGCATAGTGAGCTACCGTTGGACACTGTGGAGGTAGGAGGCCATACGGGTAACTTTTTGTCTTGCCCACTAACTATTCGGACGTGCTAAGATTGTGACGCGCTGCTTCTCGCCTAGTAGGCTAGTACAGATATTTGGATGCAGCCAAAGACTTTAGCAAGTTCAAATAATCCCTGTTTCATTATTTGCTTTTCTTATTTGTGCAGGCAACTAGATGATGCCTCCTGTTCAGTGTTCAAGGAGAATATGCGTCTTAATGAGGCTCTCACCTACCACATGAATGAGGTGGAACATCTGAGAGAGAGAAGTGAAATCCTTGAAGAGGGAAATTCATCTCTCACCCTGCACAAGGTACACATTACACTGTTCTACAACATTCAAGGCCTATGGGGTGTTGTTCTCATTAGCATGGCTTTTTACTTAGCCTAGACGTATAAGCCATAAAGAGAGGGAAGCAGCATGTACTAGCATGTATACCAACATAAAAGCATCACATTTGGTAGAGAAACTCTCATAGGGGGTCTGATCAGATTTAGGATCGTAGGTGCCTCGTATTTGGCCCCTGGGGGCCTTGGTCGTAATTTCATGGAAAAGGATGAAAACAGAAACTAGCAACTAGCTAAATGATACATTCAATCATATTCATTTCCAACTAAAATTTAAATCCATTTCACTTGTGCCTTCAAACGAATATGACAAAATTTAATACCATGCCATCACGGTGACTGCTTTACTCGGAGGTCCGGGGGCCTTTCAGACACTTTGAGGCGGATTGCTACACCTTGACAGTTTTAAGTTTTCCATCTAACTAAAGCATCTATGCAAAAGTGGTACATATGTATAAAGTGTCCACCTTCTGCTGACAAGCCTGAGGAAGAGCTTTTGGCTCGAAACGTTGCTTTAAAAAAAAATAAAAATCACTGGGAGCTACAAACTGGTGTGCGGATACTTTTTATCTTTTTGTAGTATCGCTCTTGAGGATCCTGCACCCGGGCAAAATTGACATACCTGTAGGATGTGCGTGGGTATTCAACCTTTATCACCTTCTGCTGACACACATGATATTGCAACTCCTCCGATGGCGAGTGAAAACAGTTCAAACCCATGAAAATGTACAGACATACATGTATTGAATTCAAAGTTTTGTAGAAGATAGATACAGTATGTCATTAATTGACATTGTTAAGTTTAAATGTAGTGTAAAGAAGGTTATTGGAAAATTGGCCATAAAATATGAAATATTGTCAAAATGAAGGTGCATTGTTAGATCATAGGTGATAGATCATTATCAATCTTCACCAATTCATCAAATGGCATATTATCAACCATAGAAGAGTTTTTGAGGGAACAAGGGGCACTTGATGCACCCTAGTGTCCGCCTCTGTTGTAAGGAGTTTGATTTTCTTGTTGACATAGGGGAGGCAAGAAAACACAAAAAAGTCTCTTGCTGGTTTTTAACAAAACCCCTAACCAAAGGTTAGGGTTATGACTTTATTTAGTACAATGCAAAATAAAATGATGTTGGGGGGCACTGTGGCGCAGCAGGCTACAGCGCCCGTACCATTTATGGGTCCGAGTGCCCACGGGGACCCAGGTTCGAGTCCGGCCTGCGGTCATATTCCGATCCCCCCCCATCTCTCTCTCCCACTTGCTTCCTGTCTACTTCTTCACTGTCCTATACTAATAAAGGCAAAAAGGCCAAAAAATATACTATAAAAAAAAATAAAATGATGTTCTCGCTCTCGATCAGTGAGGTCTGACAATCCAAAGAGAAGAGAGCCCAGTTGAAGGAGGTCATTCTGTTTTTAAACTTGTCTAGCAGGCTTTATGTCCTAGTCCAAGCCTATCGCGTACTGCCACAAGCAAATGGGTCTCTATTTTTGCCTGGTAACTTCTCTCTGACCTCTGGGCTCGTATTCCGGAGATTTTTATCTTAGCACTAAGAGTACTCCTAAATCACACTAAAAGATTTTAGCTAGGAGTTTTCTCTTAAAAGTTATTCACAAAGCCTTTCACACCTACTTTTAGTAAGGAGAAACGACAAGTCCTAAACTAATATAGTGAGTCTTCATTGCTATGGTTAACGTCATTACTCTTGCACAAGCTTGATTGGCTGATGATTATAACGCGGGAATGATGGCAAAAACCTCCCCTACAATGACGAGTTGAGTGACAGGTGTTAGGTCTTAGCTGGTGAGAATGCGTGCGCTATGTCGGGCTGTGAAGGATGGAAGATGATGAATAAATAGGCATAGCCTAAATGAATAAAGAGTAAAGCAAATAGGCTAGGCATAATGAAACACTACGGACTGGAGCAGTATCTTTGCAACATGTTTTAAATTAATCTGTATGAAAACACGTAGCCTACATTTGCAAAGAAGAGAAACGATGTAATTTGATTAGGCAGAATGAGACGTTACATTTAGTTTACATGCAATGGTGGTTTTGGTTGTCGGTGGCATTATTGCATTTGCATCCTGACCCCGCGTTCACACTGTCTACGTCCGTCAACGGATCTCATTCACTTTCCATGGGGCGGACTCGAAATGCATTGTGGGTCCGTCCGTTCCCTCAGCTCCGTTGCCTCCGTCAAGAAAGTTGAGAAATGTTCAACTTTTCAGGCAGCGACGGATCCGTCAGCCAATCAGATCGCGTGTATGCAAATACACATACGGCAGACATCCTCCGAGATCCGTCGACGGACGTGGACAGTGTGAACGCGGGGTTAGTTGCAATTAGGGATGTTAACCGGTGACTGTTTGACCGATGGTTGACCGTATCCACGTTAGCCGACCAAAGTTGTCGCTAGTCGGTTAAACAAAAAAAAAGAGGCATCTTTAAATTAGGCTAAAGACAGTGGACTAAACGCTACTACAGCTAGCCATCGCATTCCAAGAAGATCTTTTTTTGCGTGAAGTTAACAAATTATCCCTCTCACTCAATTTTTCATAACGCCTGCTTGTAGGCTAGGCTACGTAATAAACCAATAAAAACATTTGGCACGAGGTCACAGCGGTGGCCGGTGCGTCTTTTGCAATCTGGAAGTGTGCCGTTTTATCCATTGGTTTTATCATGTTGCAGTCTAGGCAACTTTCCGCATAAGATGGGCTTAAATTTGGAGAGACATTACATCTACATTTCAGGAAGGGTCATCAATGGTAACAGATAAGGTAATGATCATCTTTCGTTATTGTTGTTAGCACTTCCTCAAACTAAGCTACGTCTCTTCGGAGCTGTCATTTTCATAAGTGAGCCGCGGCCATTTCAGCTTCAAATGAGCTTCCAACGCTAGACAACGCCTTTATTTGCAACGCGATCACCTTGTACCCAAACCATTTTCGGAGCAAAGGAACCATTTGTCCTCCATTTACAAGCTCCTTGGTTTGCAGGACTCATTGGCGCTGTAGGATTTAAAAAAGTGACGTGAGTGAAAGGGCGGCGCCGGGGCTGTGTGTATGAGCGTAGGACAGAGAGATGAGAGTTGGGAAATTGCTTGGCTGTTATTTCAAATAGCATAATTTATTTTAAACGAATCGGTTAACCGATTTCAACCGGCTAATGAGCCTCGGTGGTCGGTCAAGAAAATGTTTAGTTTTCGCCATCCCTAGTTGCAATGCACAATTATTCCCTTGCATGACAGCTCCTGTAACCGCACGTTCATTTCAAAACATCGCGACGTGACATGGCACTAAAAGCGGGTTGTGAATAGGTCTTAGTGAGTTACAGGGGAGCTACACCAGACGCGTAACTGAAGCGTTCCGTTCGTGACGCGTAAAATCCATTTTAGAAGATGGGTCTATTTTTTTCGAATGTACGCGTCTGGTGTAGCTACTTCCATTGATTATAGTGATTATTGACTGCTGTAACATACGCGTCGCGAACGGAAGGCTTCAGTTGCGCGTCTGGTGTAGCTCCACTGTTAGAAGTCCTCTCGAGTAATTTTTACCTGTCCTAGACTTAAGCCTACCTTACATTGCCAGACTTTGCAAAGATTTGGAAAAGATTTTTGAAAGACTACAGTCTCAGACCCTCTCACATCTAAAGACAATTCATTGAGTTTTTAGTCACAGACTAGTCACAGGCCAGTCTCAGATTAGGATTTTGCAAAGACTGTGGTCACTATTTACAAGACTGCTGCTAGATTCCTTCAAATTATTTCCATCGTGCACTAGGCTATACGTCATCATCAACAGGAACTCACATGATAGGCTACTCATATCAAAGTAATTTTTTTCGCGTTTCTGCAGCATTGTTTGATAGTGTGACATCACTAACAGATATAGAGTTGTTCTGTCACGTAGAATAGCCGACTAATAAATTATAAGAAATGAAATAACAAATAATCATAGGCTACAGCTGTAGCCTATTTTGCCCCTTCCGTTTTCGTGTTCGTCGACCGAGGTCACTATTGGTTTTTAATGTTCACGTCACTATTTGCATGAGCCACGACTGAAAAGACTTACGATAATATCAAACATGTTTGATATTGTCGTAACGGCAAAACTAGAAAAAGACTGACTCCGACGGACTTAAAACCGCTAAGATTGGCACCTTACACTAAACGATTTAGATGACGGGAGCGCGCCGAGATTCTAGTACAACTGGCAAGATTTCCGCCCGATTTTGGAAAAGTAGTCGGCGACTGTTAAAACAGACCAAAGTCGTGCAATGTAAGCCAGCCTTTAGGAAAAAGTTAGGAGTGACACGCCCATTATTTTTAGGAGTTTCTCCTAAATTTGCCAGTTAGGAGCTACTTTCAGCCTTAGAATTCTTTGTGTATACGGGCCCTAATTTACATACAGTTAGAAACACTCTTCAAGTTTAAGTAAATTCCTGGGCCCATATTCACAAAGAATTTTAAGGCTAAAAGTAGCTCCTAACTGGCGAATTTTGGAGCGTGTCACTCCTAACTTTAGGACTCCTAATTTTTTTCACTAAAAGTAATTCACAAAGCATTTTAACACTAGAAGCGCCAAGCGTGGTGGTTTGACCTAGATATACCTAGAACTGCCGGGCTGCGGTCATTTGTGATTACAAAAAATAAATAAATCTTTTCACTCGATTAAATTCCAGGGGCCGGTTGCACCAACAGGGCTTACGCCCGGTCT
The DNA here is from genome assembly GCF_963854185.1 of Sardina pilchardus. Classification (NCBI taxonomy): domain Eukaryota; kingdom Metazoa; phylum Chordata; class Actinopteri; order Clupeiformes; family Clupeidae; genus Sardina; species Sardina pilchardus. The sequence continues at coordinate 35,194,815 of NC_084998.1, read as the reverse complement.
TATGCTACGCCGGTCTTAACTCAACGTTCTAAGTCCAATAAGATTGTTACGCCCGTTGCACCATCGGGACTTAAGCATTCTACTCGCTAAGACCGGGCGTAAATTTTAAGCCTAGTCGGGGGTAGGCGTAAATATTAAGATATAGCCCAGTTTCTATAGCTACGACGAGAACCGCAGCCCAACTGTAAAAAAAAATGGCTCGTCTGATACATAGGGTGTACAATGAGAGAGCCTTCAGGCGAGAGAGGATAATTAGGGACAGAAGTAATCCGCTCGATATTTATGATGACGTGGAGCTAATCGAAAGGTTTCGGTTCACAAGAAGAGACCTCTTTTCCCTAATTGATGAACTTTCGCCAGATCTTCAATTCGTCTCCGATCGTAACGCAGCATTAACACCAACTTTACAAGTGTTAATAACCCTGCGCTTTTACGCAAACGGAGCCTTCCAAAACACCGTAGGGGACATGGTTGGAGTCCACAAGTCAACAGCCTGTCGCGTAATCCGCAGGGTCTCCTTGGCACTGAGTCGCCGTCTTCCGCGATATGCCCACCTCCCGACTGAAGCAGAGTCTGCCATAATGAAGCAGAAATTTCGCCAGGCCTCTGGCATACCCGGCATCGTGGGTTGCATAGACGGGACCCATGTCCGCATCCAGGCACCATCCGAACACGAGTATTTGTACATCAACCGAAAAGGATACCACTCAATCAACGTGCAGATTGCTTGCGATGCTAGTTACAGCATTTTTAACTTGGTGGCAAGGTGGCCTGGGTCAACCCACGATGCCAGAATACTCCGGGAAAGCCAACTGAGCAACACCTTTGAGGCTGGAGGAGTAAGTGGCTTCCTTCTCGGCGACAGTGGCTACCCCTTGAAACGGTGGTTAATGACACCCATCATCGCTCCCAGGACCCAGCAAGAACGGCGATACAATACTATCCACGCCGCCACTAGGTCTACCGTCGAGCGATGCATCGGAGTGCTCAAGCGTAGGTAAGCTTATACACCTAGGACACTGACATTAGCCTATCTGCTACCCATGATGTTGATTCTGGCATATGTCTATCTTAATAATAGGCCTATTTAACTCAACCAAGAAATCTAAACGTCATTATGCGAGAAATGTTTTTAGTAAGCCTAATCAACGGTGAACTGGTTCTAGGTTCCACTGTCTACATGGGGAGATGCGGATGCACCCGGAGAGAGTGTGCACGGTGATGGCAGCATGCACCGTACTCCACAATATCTGCATCAGCAAAAGGATCCCCCTACCAATGGAAAATTACCTTCTGCCAGAGGAAGATGAGGCTCATGTCCCTGTGGCTCATGATGATGTCTCTGGACGACTTGTCCGAGCTCACATTATTAATAATTTATAGGTGTGTGTGTGTGTGTGTGTGTGTGTGTGTGTGTGTGTGTGTGTGTGTGTGTGTGTGTGTGCGTGTGCGTGCGTGCGCAGAAACTTAATGAATAAATTAACCATTTAAAACTGATGTCATTTGACTAATTGTGATTTTATTCGCCTATAGGCTACTCTTAACTTGGTCAATTATAGCCAGGGCTACAGAATAACAAATGATCGTTCCTCCTCCTCCTAAAAAAAAATCGAATTGCTTGGCCCAGTTATTTGCCGCTGGAGCAACTGAATTTCCAGCCGAAGCTTTTGTTTTTCCAGCTCCAATATTTCCTGCTCTGTGTGCAGCTTGTTGGTTTCAGCCTCCACTCGAATTATCTCTTTCTCCAGGAGGATATGGTGTAGGCCTAGGTCAGCTCTCCGTTTTGCTGGTGGCGGATGGCTTGCGGAACAATGAGCAGGGCTAGTAGACGAACGCGCAGCATCTGAGTCTATAAAAGTAAAGGGTCGATTAGACAGTAGCCTAACCTTTTGGAAAATGTTTACTTAAATGAAAAGGTATTGTTTTTTGTGTTCTTGGCTTACACACCTTCACACTCCTCCTCCACATTCTCGTTAGCACAGCTAACAGACAACTCCCCCTCTCCGCCTTCGCAGCCAAGGATGTCGCCGCTCTCTACACCATCCAAACCAACAAAGGCCGGGCTATCTTCGCCAAATATGTCAATTATGATACCGCTATATATTGACGGTTTCGGAGGAGGGCCCCCACCTGTCGGTTTTCTTTTTTTGTCCGATGCATCTTTTCTGGCTTTGCTGAGCAGGTCTTTCCATTTTTTTTTATGTCTTTCGCGGAACGGTGGCAGTCAGAGCAGTCATTGACCGCCTCCGTTATCTCCCCCCAAATTAAAAGTTTTCGTTTGTTGGTTACCGAATTAGACTGCTTGGCAGTGAGCACATCTTTGTGCTGGCTATACAATTCAATTAATCTTCTAATCTCCATGTCGGAGAAATTAATCTTTCTTGTCTTTTGGGTCGACATCGTAGATTTCTAGAATCTAGATCAAAGCGTTGAATGACAGATAATGACCGAAACCGTTTAGTGTATCCTAGCAACGTCTGTTCTTAATTCTAATTCGGAATTCTCACATGGACGTGCATCGCTAAGACCGGGTGTAGTTAAGACCAGGCGTAAGTTCTGCTGGTGCAACTGACTTAGGTTGAATTCCAAAGACAGGTCTTAACAAAGACCAATTTAGCAGTTAAGACCAGGCGTAGCTAAGCCCTGTTGGTGCAACCGGCCCCAGGACCCTACGTTCACGACTTTTCCTAAATACGCGTGTTTTATCACCCAGTATTTTCACATGATCAAAAGCACACCGGTACAAGCTAGTTTAGAGCTATTTTGCTCTTACTTATACAAAAACACTGCCAGTCTCCCGTTCGGCCATGTTTTTTCAGGCTGCTGTTATCTTTTCTCACAGCAGATGGCGCAAGGGCTCCTGTCAGTCGGGCATGAGAATAATATTTTACCATAAAATCATAGTTTATATAGGCCTATATGTGCAATATGTATTATATGTGTGATTTATTTTAATAAAAAATTTTCATTTACATGGCATAGTCTATGGAGGCGATTTACAGTGGTAAAATGCAAGTTTTTTTGAAAATGTTGCGATGTTGTTCTATTAGGCATAGGCCTACGTGTGTAAAACATATTTTCAGCTGAAATTCGTCGTAGCCGGCCTAGCCTAGTCAAGTTAAGTCAAGTCAAGTTTATTTATATAGCGCATTTCATACACAGAGGTGTGCTTTACATAAACAAACAAAAAAAAAATGGCAAACTGTCCTAAACATTGCGTTCGTTTTTGTGACCGTGGTATATCCGTGGTAAGTTGCTGGTCAATTGACCATTTGTCATCCATACAGCGTCAAGTGGTGCAATGCTTTCTTTCTCTCTCTCACGAAATCAGTCGGACATAGACAATGTGATAGCCTTCGTGCAGGAACTGCATTGGAATGGACAGATGCAGGGGTATCGTTATAGCGTATTTAAATTCTCTATGTGAGATATACATTGATATGTGGCACAACGCTGTCTCCCTCGTCTCCTATGCAAGCGACCCGGGTTCGATCCCAGCCATGAGTGAAATTTTGTAGGCCTAGCTTACATTGACTGAATTCATTGACCATTTTTCAACGTCGATGAACAATTATTTTTCGTTAAGGGTTTTTAATAACAAACTATCTGGAATAAACAAACGGCGGGGCTTGATATCAGCAAGCTGTACTTGAACGATACCCCTGCATCTGTCCATTCCCATGCAGTCCTGCACGAAGGCTATCACACTATGTCCGACTGATTTCGCGCGAGAGAGAGAGAGAAAGCATTGCACCACTTGACGCTGTATGGATGACAGACCAGCAGTCTGCTCAACTTACCACAGATATGCTTCATAAGTCACAAAAACGAACGCAATGTTTAGGGCAGTTTGCCATTTTGACAAAATGACAGGTTGTCATTTTTGACACCCCATTTTAGAGCAAGACGATCGTTTTTATTATTATTATTATTATTAGGCTATTATTATTATTGTTCTGTTCAGTTATTATTGCCTATTATTATTGTTCAGTCTCCATCGGATTTGGAGAGGCACAACGACACTTACAGGCGGCCGATGATCGGCGCAGCACTTTAGGCCTACATAACACACATTGCAAACCTATGAAACCTTTGCACATGGAGGCATTTAATAGAAGAGCAATTAGCATAGGCTATTGTCTTGTGTGATCATTCCCCCTCCCCCATACACTCGTCTAACCAGTTCACTTAGGACATCACCTATGCAACATTGAGGACAACTACCCCCCCCCCCTGCATCTTTTAGCAGGCTAGGCCTAGTTGTTTGATTTGTGAGGCAGAGCAGTATATGCTGGCTGTTTAGGCAACTCGTGGAAGAGTAGGCTACGCAATCATGTTTGATCGCATTATGCAGAACGTTTCCAAATGTTCGAATTCGCCTGCGTGCTTGTAGTTGTGTGAATAGAAAAGAATAGAATAGAATAGGCTACATACTTTTTTGACACCATGCTAAATGGAACTTTAGCCATGGACTGGTCGGGAATCGAAACGGCAACCCACTGTCTACAAGCCCGAAGCCCTAACCAGTAGGCCACGGCTCTACCCCCTAATTTGAGAAAATTTGTGTCTGAATGCTGAACCACGAATTCAAATAGAAGTTAACTTAAAATGTACAACATTCGCAAAACGGAGAACATCTTTCACTCATCATGTTTTTACTTCTCGCGCCTATGCCTGCTCAGCATAGCCTTTTGCTCTCTCTATCTGCCTCCCTCCAAGGAACAAGATGCTTCTCCCTAAATTAATGAAAATTGTTTTAGAAAGTAGCCATGGTAGTCTGTAAAATGCGGCATAAAATCCTGGCTACTATGTTATTGAAACCAGACTAGGTTAGGCGTCGTCTTTCCAGGTCCATGGTCATTTTCGGCTGCGCGAAAACATGGGCTACCTATTAAATGAATAGAAGTGAATTTGGGGAGTGAATTAGAACTAGCCACCAATTCATTTTAGAACTTAGATTATCTGACCAAACCCGAACTGCGGGCCGGTGTTACGGATCTCGAGATCCAACAACACCGGTGTTGGGTCAAAATTGTTCATCCCTCGGTTATCCGTCGGGTCAGGCTCCTAATCACAGAATGCATGCCTCCGTTTTAAAATAGCCTATAAATAACATTTCTAAGTAGCATACAAAATGTAAAAAGGAAATATAAAAATAAAATACTAGGCCTATGAAAAAGTTGAAAGTCTAGTTTGCTTAAGGTTTGTTCTCTATCTCTTCCAGAGTTTTTTACCTCAAACAACACAAATCAACACAAATAAATGAACAGATAACTCAAACGTGCCTGTGACATAATGAAACAACCACAGACTATCAACACGGTCTGACACGAATGACACATGGCTTAGTGCAAACTGAATTTATGACCAACCGATTTGATTCGTGCACGAAGCGGCATCTAGCTGTTATTATGTGTAAGTACCAGCGTCCCAGTCTGAGGACTCAGCGGTCTTTTGACCGCCTCAGCCGCGCTTTAAGTAGTTCACACCAGCGCGGCGCTTCTAGTAGGTCGTCAAAGCGGTCAAATGACCGGGGCGCGGCGCTTCTAGGTATAAGTGGGTCAGAACGGCACGGCGCTTCTAGTGTTAAATGTGCTGTCAATCAATTAAAAATAATTATTGCGATTAATCTCATGAATGTCCTAGTTAACTTGCGATTAATCGCATATTAATTGCACATTTTTATCTGTTCAAAATGTCCCTTGATTTATCATTTAATACTCTTATCAAAGTAAATTGGATAGGCTTGCTTTGTGCAAATGTTTATTTTTATTTTATTATTTATTTTTATTGCAAACACACATTCATGTCTGTAGTAATACTGTCAATAAGTATTGGGACAGATGACACAATGCTGGCAGCACCACTGAGCAAGAAACAAACTTCTCTCCTCCTAGAAGTTCAGATACTGCAATAACATAAAAAGCTCTTAATTGTTGTAGCCTAATTCAAGCCTAATTCAAACATAGTTCTTCTCTCTCTCACACACACACACCCCGAATGTGCACAAATGCACACACTCACTCTCACACACACACACACACACACACACACACACACACACACCGAATGTGCATGAACGCACACACGCGCACACACACACACACACACGCACGCAGCACATGCAGGCACAAGACAGATGACGTTAGCCTAAAGCAATGGCAATGTTTTAAAAAACTAAACTTTCCATTCATTAGTTTTTTAGCAGTGTCCATTTTAACGTCTTCCGCTGGACATCTAAACAATGGCATTGTGGGGCGAGCTTACTCTTTTGCTTTTGGGCCCGTATTCACAAAGAATTTTAAGGCTAAAAGTAGCTCCTAACTGGCGAATTTAGGAGAAACTCCTAAAAGTAATGGGCGTGTCGCTCCTAACTTTAGGACTCCTAAGTTATTCACAAAGAATTTTAAGCCTAAAAGAAGCTCCTAAGTCTAGGACAGCTAAAAAGAACTCGAGAGGACTTCTAACTCACTAAGACCTATTCACAACCCGCTTTTAGTGGCATTTCACCTCGCGATGTTTTGAAATGAACGTGCAGTGCAGGAGCTGTCAAGGGAATAATTGTGCATTGCAACTAAGGATGCAAATGCAATAATGCCACTGACAACCAAAACCACCATTGCATGTTAACTAAATGTAACGTCTCATTGTGCCTAATTAAGTTAAATCATTTCTCCTCTTTGCAAATGTAGGCTACGTGTTTTCATACAGATTAATTTAAAACATGTAGCAAAGACACTGCTCCAGTCCGTAGTGTTACATTAAGCCTAGGCTATGTGCTTTACTCTTTATTCATTTAGTCTATGCCTATTCATCATCTTCCATCCTTCACAGCCTGACATAGTGCACGCATTCCCACCAGCTAAGACCTAACACCTGTCACTCAACTCGTCATGGTAGGGGACATGGAGGTATTATATATAACTGGAGAGCGTGACTAAGTCCCGCCCTCCATACAAATGAATGGCCGATGCTAGGCTAGTAAATCCGGCCAATTTTCGTCAACGCCATATTGAACACTGGAGCTCCGATCCAGCGCCAGTCGGCTCTGACCATGCGCAAAGTTCCAAAGCTGGAAATGACGCATGGACATTCTGGAAAAAGAGAGTCATACTCCAGTTCAGAGGGTGGCGATAATGCACATACCTTGCTTGCCGCGTAACAACAAGCAGAAAAAGTTGCTCGGGAACGCACACCTGAGTCCAGTGGAGTGTCGCACAGAGTAATGATTGGCTGTAGGTACCCGTTCACCAACATGTACGCGCATGAGAGCTAGTGCCCAACACGGATTTTTGTGCACGGAGCTGGTTCTAAATGCTCCATGAGGCGCCATACTTGAAAATGGCGCTTGCTAACTTGCCGAAGCTAATCAACACGGCCTTGACCCCCTGGTAGGGGAGGTTCGCCATCATTCCCGCGTTATAATCATCAACCAATCAAGGTGGTCACTTTAATCAAGCTTGTGCATGAGTAATGACGTCAACCATAGCAACGAAGACTCAATATTAGTTTAGGAGTTGTCATTTCCCCTTACTAAAAGTAGGTCTGAGAGGCTTTGTGGATAACTTTTAAGAGAAAATTCCTAGCTAAAATCTTTTAGTGTGATTTCGGAGTACTCTTATGGCCTGTGCAGACTACACGACTTTTTTGTCTTTCACGATTATCTTTTACGATTGTCCATGTCAGACTAGGCGATCAGAGAACCACAAAATCATGCAGTGTCGTGGCCGCAAGAGTGGCCACATTACAAGATCATTTATCGTAGCCTTCTCGTCGTGTGTCGTCACAGTATCAGTGTCAACACGGGAGTCGTAGGAGATTCCCCAAAAAATCTAACATGCTAGACTTTTGGTCGTAACGTCTTAGAATGTCGCAGACAATAAATCGCGGGTCGGTGAACATGTCAGATTACAAGACGCTTCCTCCTTCGAACGTCGTTCCCGACTTTGAATATTCGGACCGACAATGGAAATTTGTCGGCCACGACACAATCGTGGCAAAATCGGGCTGAAATCGTGTAATCTGCACAGGCCATAAGTGCTTAGATAAAAAATCTTTGTGAATACGGGCCCTGAAGTCCAGTTTTAACACTCTTCAAGTTTAAGTAAAAACACAATTTAGGCGAAAATGGACAAAAATGTGTTTTTCTGAATGAAAATACATCAACTAAGCTGTAGAAGAAGTATTTTTAGTCTAAGCAGTTTAACACAGGTTATCTACAGTATCACTGTAGATAGTAGTTTGAGTATTTTCTTAAAGAGACCCTATGCAACTTTCTGCAGGAGACGATCGCTCTTTGTTTACATCTGGAAGTCTGAGACGAAGAACCACGCTTGCAATTTATATATTTAAATATAGCCTATACATAAATATACACGCTAAAGCTGTCGGGGAAGCTCTGCAGAGAAAATGCAAGCATAAAACGAGCGAAAATGAACAATGAAACCGAAACCAGAGATGAAATCGCCAATCCTGCATAGTTCCTCTTTAAAGTTTTATAAAATTGGATTATTCACCGTCAAACATCAAAAATGTTTTTGCTGGCCCCAGCCGTGTCGCAACTGGCTGGGCACCTGCACCGCACGCCGGCGACCCGGGTTCGATTCCCGCCCCGTGGTCCTTTCCGGATCCCACCCCCGCTCTCTCTCCCATTCACTTCCTGTCTTTCTCCACTTTCTCTGTCAATAAAAAGGCATAAAATGGCCAAAAAAATCTATTTAAAAAAAAAAAAAAAATGTTTTTGCTCACTTATCGAACTCTAGGGGGGACGCTGCATAACCCAATTTTATGAAACAGTGGCATGTTGCCATAAGACTTATGCCATGAGATGCCATAAGTCTGGCCACAATTTGTTTTTCAACATTTTATTTATTAAAAGGAACTTGGAACATGGGAAATAATGTTTTTTTTTTTTTCTCTAATCTTCTAGGATACAAGTGAGTTCATGACGAAACAGAACATTTGTAAGATGGCTGCCCAAAAGAAAAAGATCTTGGAACTGAAGAGTAAGGTAGATGTTTTGGAGCGGGCAGTTAATATCATGTCAGTGCAGTTTGAGCATGAGAAGAACGAGATCCAGGAGAAAGTTATTCTCAGAACACAGACCAACTGTGCAGAACTTGAGAAGATGCAGAGGCTATTGGAAATGCGTGAACGTGAAATGAGTCGAATCAAGCGCCTTGCTGGCACTTTTCTGGAGCAGCGCACCGAACTAGAAATCTTCTTTCATGGGGCCCTGGAACATGTGAAACAAGAGATTCTGTCCAACCGCTTGCAATATAGGTGAAACATTTCTTCTTGTTCTTTTGTTTATATATATAACTAGATATAGAAAGAAAAGCTTATGAAGCTTAATTCTAAAATCTACAGACAGGAAGCACTGGAAGCATACCAAAGGAGGATGAGTGATGCACGAGCAGGAAGACAGGAGTATCCACACATCCGTACCTTTCATAGGAAGCCCTATTCTACCAATAGTGTCTTCACTGACTTGGAGGAAGCAGAAAAATGGTGAGTAAAGCTGATTGGTATGGAGATCCTACCATCCTCTGTCTGGGCCTTGCACTTTCAGCAGCTATCATTTAAAAATAAATATTTCTATGAATTCCCATTGATGCCCCATGTTCCAAGGCCATCCTGGACAGGCACCATGGGTGCGTAGTATGCCTCCGAGCCGATCACACGCAGAAGCTTCTCTGATTGGCTCGGAGGCAGACTACGCACCCGTGGTGCCGGTCTATGTCTGGGATGGCCTTGGAACATGGGGCTGGGCATCAGTGGTAATTCATGGAAATTACTCTACAGTATTTTTGACAACTGTAGAGCTCCCTCTAGAGTAACAATATATTTATATTTTACTCTGCTGTTGTAAATAGCAAACGAGTCACAAGCAAATTCTCGTGACTTATCCCCCCTGTACACAATAAAAATGCTTTTGTTGTGGGGGGGAAGGATTGACAGCAGGCAAAAATGATCTCCAAAGAGCTATATCTATGTACTGACATGGTTATATTAAGGTGAAAATCTTGCAACTTTATTTCTGTATGCCTGGCTTGATGATGTTATTTGTTTTAGTTGGAAAACACTGAATTTGTTAACAACTATGTGTCTGTGCCAGATGTGGACTATATTAGTTAGAAAATGCTACCCAACATGGGAGCAGCAAGTTTGGACCAGTCATGGGAAATATTAGATAAGATCTTGCTGGTTGCAAGGAGGGATAATGTCACATGGATAAATGTAGATACATGGAGAAATGGAGGTAGACAGACAGATGGTGAGTATCACTATGCTTTGCTTTAAGATCTTTGGATACAGTTTGCAGTCCGTTAATAAAGTCTCTGGAGAGACACAGGATGTGTTCTGCCCCTGCTTGTGTGTGTGAGGTTGCTAGCCGGCTACACTTGCTTGGCAGTTAGACAACAGTTTCCCCAAGACAGACGCTGATGTTCCTTTTAAGTTTTTACTTGGAAACACTGTAAAACTAAACATACAGTACATACAAAGTATAGCTTAGTTACTTGAAATTACATCAATAAGGCATACGCAATCACGTAACATTACAACTTCATTACATACACGGAGGGATTAGCTTACGGCTAATATGAATGGTGAATTACATTGAGCTGCTAACAGTTAGCATATTCTACATAAAATACACATTCAAAACGAACTTAAGTCCATACAAAAGGTTCCACATAAGAAGAACGTCTTTGTTTACAATTACAAAGTATAAAACCAAGAAATACTTACAGGCAAATGTTTTCTGGCCGTGTAATACTGAATGGTAAAAAAACGTGTCTGAGTAACTCATCAATGTTATTGAACTATCTACGGAAACACCGCAGGCACAAAACGCTATACTGCATTTGCTTTTGACCACTAGAGGTCACCCTAAACCTAAATGTAACAACAAAACAGCACACTCCCCGCCTGTTATAATACATTAGAACACTATTCCCCTTTCACAAGTAGAACAACTTCTGAAACTGGCCTAGAATACACCTTCTGGGTACCCTGTCTAACCACCTTTACTTCCACTTTGCGAACTTTAGAGTCTTTGCTGGGAATGGCGTTCACCACCACTCCGACAGGCCAATCATTCCGCTTGACCTGTGCGTCCTTGAGCAACACGACATCTCCTTCGCTCAGGTTTGGCTTGTTTTCATGCCACTTTCTCCTGGGTTGGAGTGACACCAGGTATTCCTGATGCCAACGTTTCCAGAATGCATCAGCCAACGCCTGTACTTGCTTCCACTGCTTGTTGTAGAGGTCTTTGAGGTCATAATCTCCCGGAGTTGGTGACACTGGCTCAACTGTGTTAGAATAGAATGAATAGAATGTATACTTTTTTGATCCCGTGAGGGAAATTCAGTTCTCTGCATTTAACCCAATTTAACCGAATTAGTGAACACACAGCACACAGTGAACAAACAGTGAGGTGAATCACACAACCCAGAGCAGTGAGCTGCCTGCCCAACCAGCGGCGCTCGGGGAGCAGTGAGGGGTTAGGTGCCTTGCTCAAGGGCACTTCAGCTGTGGTGGACTGGTCGGGGATCGAACCGGCAACCCTCCGGTTACAAGCCCGATGCGCTAACCAGTACACCACGGCTGCCCCAAATGTTATGCCTATGTTAGAAGCATAGCAGGCGTCAGGACAGTGGGCATGTTTGGATCGGATGATACAGGAACTATAGGTCTGGTGTTCATTATGGCCATGACTTCGGACATAAGTGTGACCAGAACCTCATGAGACAGATGGGGAGCGTTTGTCTTTAGCAGCAGTCCATCCAATATCCTGCGTGCAATGCCTATCATCCGCTCCCACACTCCACCCATGTGTGAGGAGTGGGGAGGGTTGAATGTCCAGGTGCTGCCTTGATCTTGGAGCTAAGCTGTCAGTTCATGGTCCTCAGATTTGATCTGAAGTTCCTTACATGCCCCAATGAAGTTTGTCCCCTGGTCAGAACGAAAGAGGCGGACAGGGCCACGAACAGCTGTGAATCTTCTTAATGCATTTATGAAGCTTGAGGATGACAGAGACTCAAGCACTTCGATATGCACAGCTCTTGTAACCATGCAAGTGAAGATGACCGCCCAGCGTTTACTCTCTGCAATGCCACCTCGGGTTCGTCTGGAGCTTATGGTCCATGGACCAAACACTTCAACACCTACATTTGTGAACGGAGGACCTGGGTTGAGTCGATCAGGAGGTAAGTTCGACATTTTTTTTTCTTCCTTTTTCCCTCTCAGCTTGTTACAGGTTACACATTTACGTATGATGCTTGACACCAGTCTCTTGCCTCCAATCAGCCAAAGTCCAGCAGAGCGAACAGCGCCTTCTGTAAGATGCCTGCCCTGATGTACGACCTTTTCATGGTAGTGCCTCACTAATAAGGTAGCTATGTGATGCTTCTTGGGGACTATGATTGGGTGTTTCTTCTCCCAGGGTATGCCTGCCAAAGTGATGCGTCCTCCAACTCTTAGTAGGCCATCTGTATCCACTATGGGACTCAGTTTTCTCAGAGGACTGGACTTAGAGACGATTCCTCCACTGGAAAGGTGTTTTATCTCTTCAGCAAACACAGTGTGTTGAGCATTTCTGATGAGTGCTAATTTTGCTTGTGTCAACTCATCTGCCTTGCTGTTCGGGCTTTTTGTGCAGGATCTGACCTTATGTATGAGCTTGGCCATGGCTCGACAGAGTGTTTTCCAACTGGAGAAGCGTTCGAATCGGTGAGGCCCAGCTCACCTTCGAAGGCTTTGGTTATGAAAGCTTTGACCTGTGGCCGTATGTCAATGTCTGCATCAGGGTCTATGAGTTTGAATGTCTCTGGCTGTGAGCAGGTGTCTCTGGACAAGAAAGCTGGGCCCTTAAACCAGTTGGTGTCTTTCAGCATGGCTGCTGGCACTGAGCGGTTCCCATGGTCTGCGGGGTTGTGTTCTGTACTGACAAAGCACCACTGTTTCGGGTTGGTGGACTTCCTGATGCGAGCGACTCTGTTGGCCACATATACATAAAATCTTCTGCTTGTGTTGCTGATATAGCCCAATATGATCCGGCTGTCTGTGACTTTGTGGATGTCTGTGTCCAGTTCATCTGTGATTAAGTCCACCAATTCAACAGCCAAGACAGCAGCGCAAAGCTCCAACCGTGGAACAGTGTGTGGGGGATGTGGAGCCAACTTTGACTTGCCCATGATGAATCCAATGTGAGTGTAACCTTCTTGGTCTGTTGCTTTGAGATAGGCCACTGCTGATATAGCCATGGTGGAGGCGTCAGAGAAGACACAGACTTCTCTGCATTTTGTGGAGCGCAGAGAAACAGGCACATAGGGTCTTTCAATCTGAAGCTGCTCAAGTTCACAGAGTGAGTCTGTCCATAGTCTCCACTGTTCCTCTTTGAGTGCTGGTAAAGGTGCATCCCATTCAGTCTGTTCAGCAGACAGCTCTCTGACTAAGGCCTTGCCTTGGATTGTTACAGGTGCTACATATCCTAGGGGGTCATAAAGGCCATTAACTGTGGACAAGATTCCCCTCCTAGTGAATGGCTTCTTCTCTCTAGACACACTGAAGGTGAATGTGTCAGACTGTAAGTTCCAGGTAAGTCCTAGACTGCGTTGTTGTGGTAAGGGGTCTACAGTTAGCTCCAAATCCACCAGGTTTTGGCTCTTCAGGGGGAAAGGCATCCATCACTGCACGGCTGTTAGAGGCTATTTTGTGTAATTTAATACTTGACTCTGCTAACATTTCTTTTGTTCTTTTCAGGATAGAGATGGCTTCGTTGTCAGTAGGGAATGAGGTGAGTCCATCGTTGACATAGAAGTTTCTCATGATGAATTGTTTAGGTTCAACACTGTGTTCTTTTTCTCCATGCAGGGCTGCTCGTCTCAGGCCGTAGATAGCTACCGCAGGGGAAGGAGAGTCTCCAAAAACATGCACTTTTATGCGGTATACCATCAAACCACAGGAACCTCAGGAAATCGTGATGGTCTTCACGGACGATGAAGCAGTAGAACATCTGTTGGACATCAGCTGAAATCGCTACAGGCTCTTTGCGAAAACGCATGAGGACCCCCAGCAGTGTGTTTTTCATGTCAGGCCCTTTAAGAAGGACATCATTGAGAGACAGGCCTTCGTGCTTGGCACTGGAATCGAACACCACACATATCTGGTCTTTTTTCTGTGGGTGATAGACACCGAATATTGGTAGGTACCACCGTTCCTGTTCTGAAGTTAGCGCTGGGGCGGGCTCTGCTTGATCGGATTGGAACATTGCTTGCATGAAACGGAAGAAGTGTTCTTTCATGCCTTGTTTCTTCTCTAGCATGCGGAGCAGGGATGTGAGACGGTTGACAGCATGTTGTCTGTTGTTGGGTAGACGAGGCCTGTTCGACCTGAAAGGCAGCGGTGCTACCCAGCAATTTGCTTCGTCCATGTAGACCTCTTTGTCCATGATGTCAAGGAAAAGCTCATCTTCAATGGACATGCCAAGCTTGTCATCATGCTGTGTTCTTTGAAACACATTTCTGCCCAAGCTGTCTACTTCATAGCTGAGACTGGCTGCATAAGACACACTTGGAGATATCTGGGGTGCGTTTCCCGAAAGCATCGTAAGCCTACGATGATCGTAAAGTCCCTCTTACGACCGTCTTAAGGTTTGCCGACTGTTTCCCGAAACCATCGTAGCTTAAGAGCATCGTGAAAACACTCCTAGATATAGGAGTGATCCAGAGTTCTCGTTACTGACTAAGAGCGTCTTAACGCTATGCCTCAGTGGAGTCACCAGCAGGACATGCAGGGGGATTACAACTAAGAATATAATGATCCAACTTACGTTACCATTCTTTATTGTATTTACTTGTGATGATTCAGATTTTAGCGTGCAAAATAGCATTCATTCAATGTACATAATGATGTTATTAAAACAAGAATAGCCTATATGAAACGAGACGTTGCCAGAAAAGTTTGCCATTATCTTTTTGTGTAGCCTTTTATTTTTCTATTTTTATTAGGCTTATGAGGTAGAAACAGAGAAAGGAATATGTGACTGTCTGTGCTGCGTCAAAATATATTGTGTTATTAGTATTAAGCCCTATTCGCACGGGATTAGTATTACCTGTGGACCTTTGGTGATTTGTGATAATTGCGGAGAATGCCTGAGATCTTAGTCCCGTGCGAATGTGCCATGTCTGTAATTTGTAAAGTGAAAATTCCACCGCAAATTACCTACTGTATTTCGCCAAACACAGACGTCCGGTGATAATACTAATCCCGTGCGAATCTGCATCTCAGTGATTGCCATTGCAATTGCATATCTTTTCTACTTTCTGCGTTGTTTTCGGACGTTAGCATACGACATATCCGGGTGTAATGTCAGTGAAAATAGAGTTATTTACAGACTTTGCTTATCCCGTGCGAATGCGCTGCAAGTAACACAGAGGTGGGGTGATAATTTGAAAATGACCAGAGGTCCACAGGTAATACTAATCCCGTGCGAATAGGGCTTTAGTATGTTATTTAAGCCTACACATTTCCTAATTTTCTTATCAACCTCTTTATTCAAACGTCTGCTTAAGTGACACCTCGAAACATTATTGCACAGCACACCGTGCTCTCACAAGTAGGAGAACAAGCAAAGAACTCGCATAAACGAGAAGAGTAAGCTAGCGGAAGCCTGTTACATATCTTCCAACAAACATAAAAACGGGGCAACAATCTAATGTTGAATAATAAAAAGTATAATTGGAATGCTTACATGCAGATGTCAAAGGTTTTCTATTTTCGTATTGATGTTAATTAATGTAGGCTATAGATCCGAAGACGGTGGCTTAGCTGTGACGTGCAGTCACTTGACATCACCATCAAATTAGGGGATATTTCAGAACTTTTATCGTGGACAGCTCCCTTAAGAGCATCTTAAGAGCAGTGCACGCGCGTTCACACTACGAGCATGTTCGGGAAACAGTCGGCAAATCCTAACGATTGATCTTAAGATGAATCGTAGAAAACCCTCGTAAGAGTGTCTATCCATCGTTATCGGGAAACGCACCCCTGGGGTGGTACAGGTGTAACGGTATGCAGGCTGGAAAAGCAGACCCTTGAGGCACACACACAACACGAGAATACTTTTATAAAAGTCAAGTTTTATTAAGTTACAAGGTTTTTTAATACATGCACGTTCCCCCCGTTACACAGGGTTGTCGATCTTTTCCTTTACTATTAACCTGCTGGTGCATGGACTGAGGAAGGAATGGCGCCCGCTTGTTAACAGACTGGTCCTGAAGACACTGACGCCGGTGGCTTTGTGTGTTCTTCCCAGACACACGTCTCCTATTATTACCCATCCAAGATCGAGACGCTGGGCGAACGGTGCGTTGGGAAGTCCACTGCATTGTTCTCGTACTTTGTGCACCTGGATTAAGTCTCGCCCAAGGAGAAGTCAAATTGAAGCATCTGGATCCAGGGCTGGGATTTTGTCTGCAAGGTGCTTAAGATGAGGATGGTGTCTGGCTACCTCTGGTGATGGTATTTCAGACCGGTCGTCTGGCAGCATGTCACACTCAATTAGAGTAGGCAGGGGAATGTGAGCGTTGCCATCCAATGATTCCACGATGAAGTTGCTGGTGCGTCGGCCGGCAGTCTCGACCACCCCTGAGCATGTCTTCAGAGTGTATCTGCTCCTGCTCCTTTGACTCCGAAATGCTCAAAGAATTCTGTTCTGCCGAGTGACTTGTTGCTTTGCTCGTCAAGAATAGCATAGGTCTTCATAGCTTGGTCTCTTTGCCCTGCCAGATACACCAGAACAAGACAGATCTTGGAGCATGATTTTGAAGTGTTCACACTCCCACAGATTTCCGTGCATTTGGATGTTACAGACGGAACAACCTCCAGCTGCTGCTGCTGCTCCCCGCCATGATCTGCAGTACTCACATGGGCCTCAGTTTTCCATGAGGCGGCACCAGGGTGTAGCGCTGAGGGATGTCTGTTGCTGTTGCACTCTTTGCACTGCACAGGCTTGTCACAGTCTTTGGCGAGATGGTTAGATGATGCACAACACCTGAAACAGATGTGCTTCTCCTTCAGATAAGCTTTCCGTTCATCCAGTGTTTTGTTTCTGAAGCTGCAGCACTTTCTCAGTGGATGAGGCTTGTTATGTAGTGGGCACTGCTTGTCAGGATCATCATCTCTGCTGATGGCTGTTGTGCTGCCACTGTCACTACTACTTGTTGAGACTTCAGTCTTTCTTACAGCAACGATGTTCTCGCATACTGACTGGATGACTGGAAAACAATTTTTTCTGTCTTGGTGGCACACCATGCTCCCGTTATGCTGGCAAAGCTGGGGTCGTCGCGTGTTTTTGCTTGTTCGATGACAAAGTTTACAAAGACTATAAAGGGAGGGTAGGACACCTTGTGTTGTTCTTTGTAACGTGATCCTACAGTAATCCACTTTTCTTGTAGGTTGTGTGGAAGCTTCTGGACAATCGGGCTGACTCCACGGGAGGTGTTGAGATACGCTAAATCTTCAACCTTTTTGAGGAGAGCATTTTCAATCACCTCCGGTGAGCCATACACATCTTCCAGCCTTTGCCACAACATATTAAGGCCTGTTGGTGCATTTTGAATGTGTACTGCTCTTATTCTTTTTGCTTGTTCAGACGATGATGTACCAAGCCATAGCAGATCAAGCTCCTCTCTAGCAGAGAGCTTTAAGTCTTCAGTAGAGCTGAGGAAAGATGCTTTCCAGGCCCAGTAATTCTCCGGCTTGTCATCAAACTTTAGCAGGCCTGAACTCACCAGCCCACGTCGAATCAGGTACTTCCCTAGGTCTGTTGTAGCTGTAGTATTGGATGGGCTTGGGTCATACATAGGGAGTGGATGCACTGGATATGGCAAGGGAGGCTTGTAATCATTGCTGATGTGTCTGATTTTGTGGGGGACTTCTTTGTAACTGTTTGGTTTACTGTGTGCATTTACAGTACTAGTGACCGGATTCGACTTCCAGGCAATTTCGCCTCTGCACAAGTGTCGTCGAGCCAATTCAAGAAACTCATAGTCACTGATTTCACTCGATGTTGTATCACCTTCGTTCTCACAGCTCCTCACTTCACCGCTGTCCATGTTAGATTGGTGCACTGGTGTGTGTGTGGAGTTGTAGGTGGCTTTGCATCGGGTGGTGAGACTGTGGCTAATGTGCTGGCTGTTAGACTTAAACTCTGATAGGACTGGTGACCTGGATGTTGAGCAGGGGTCTGCACTGTAGCACTTTCAACATAAAATTCAGAGGGGGTCTGAGGCAGCATGTTGGTTTTAACGGGCTGTAATGGGCTAAACAGTTCATATTCCTCTTCCGCAGCTGCTTCTAATCGTTCAGCTTCAGTGATTGCGGCTGCTGCTGCCTTTTCTAGTTTCAGTTCATGCAAACTGGCGTGTAGTATAGATTGTTGTTTTAATAGCTCAGCCTCTCGTTTAGCAAACGCCAGCTCAGCCTGCGCAGCTTCTGCTTTAGCCCGGGCTTTTACTGCGAGGGAATTAGCTAGAGTGTTTACTGGTTCTTGAGCAGTTGGATATTTGTGACCTTGTCTCTAGTTCTTCAAAATCCATTTCTTCGTTTCTCTGTGTAATGATGATTGCGTTGTTGTTTTCTACTTACAGAACCGATGGTTAATGGCCGTCAGAAGAGTTGCCTTTTTACTGTTCTGCCCCCGCTCGTGTGTGTGAGGTTGCTAGCCGGCTACACTTGCTGGGCAGATAGACAACAGTTTCCCCAAGACAGACGCTGATGTTCCTTTTAAGTCTGTACTTGGAAACACTGTAAAACTAAACATACATACAAAGTATAGCTTAGTTACTTGTTGAAATGACATCAATAAGGCATACGCAATCACAACTTCATTACATACACGGAGGGATTAGCTTACGGCTAATATGAATGGTGAATTACATTGAGCTGCTAACAGTTAGCATATTCTACATAAAATACACATTCAAAACGAACTTAAGTCCATACAAAAGGTTCCACATAAGAAGAACGTCTTTGTTTACAATTACGTAATTAAGTATAGTAACTCATCAATGTTATTGAACTATCTACGGAAACACCGCAGGCACAAAACGCTATACTGCATTTGCTTTTGACCACTAGAGGTCACCGTAAATCTAAATTTAACAACAAAACGGCACAGGATGTATCCTTACTAACATTACCAATGAGCACCACACAGAGAGATTGGTGTTGAGAACACAGGTGCAGCAGCTAATCGGCTATTACGATGACAGTAGTTTAAAGTCACAAACGTTCCACTTTTAATTTTCAATGGGACATTTCCACTCATTTATGGGAAATATCTAGCCTAGCAAGCTAGACCCACATCAAGATGTAGGATCTAGAAACTCACGGTGGGATAAACGGTTGTCTTTCAAATTCCCTCTCCACGCAATAGGATAGCGCTAAACAAATCATATCCTTGTCTTCAAGTAGCAGGATGCTTAACAGTCGCAACTTCTGGTCGCATGTTAGTCATCATTATGTTAAACCCACCCACTGACTCTATACATGATGTGATTGGTTCGGTGATCACTGCCATAGCCCAGCTTCCAAGTCAAACGGAGAGTTGCTAGACTACTAGATTTCTAGAAATATCTTCAAAAGTTCTTAAAAAATACAAAACAAAACAAACAAAACAAAACAAAACAAAAAAAAAAAAAACAACCATGGAGCTTATTTATACAATGCTTTTACAACGTTTCTAAGATGTATATTTCCTTTACACTGGAGAAATCACATACTACAGCACATATTCATACCAACAAATTTGTGACTACAGAGTTCTGTTTTAGCATGAGTTTCCTCCATGAAAGAGACAGCTTCACAGCCTGTGGTTGAAATCCTTAAATTCGCAGATTTTTATTTTTGAGGCAAAAAACATTATAAATACCTGCCAGCGAATCTGTATTATGTAGCTAAGCTGCTGCCTAGCAGGTAAAACACGTTTACATTGCTATATAGTTCTGTAATATTATTCGATCAGAGTAGCGGCAATGAATCAGTGAATAAATCAAAATAGAGCCCTAAGGGCAGGCATAATGGGAATTATGAGAACCAATTAGACTGTAGGCTAAACCCGCTTTCAACCGCTAGCCATCTCCTGTTTTAAATTCCCTTTAATTGAATATTACATGGAAGCCTGTATTTTTTGTTTTTTTGAAGGACAAACATGCAAAGCACAAAAGTGGACATTGCTGAGCTCACCTGGGAACAGAAAGAAAAGGTCCTCCGGCTTCTGTTTGCCAAAATGAACAGTCTCAAATACAGGTAATAAGTATATTTAAGATGTATGATTAAAGTGGATTTTTAGAAGCGTATTCCTGATTTCCCTATAAAAAATACAAATACACGAGTAGGTAACTACGAGACATAGCGAGACAAAATAAAACGTGGCGCTTTTCTAAGCACGTACAGTGTTTCCCACAGATTAGAAGGCAATGTGTGGTGGTCGCCCGTCTTGGTCTGGGGGGGGGGGGCACAAAATGTAGGTGCACCCATATTTTATCGCTCTCCTGCCATATAATGTGAATGATTTTTTAACAAGATGTAAAGCTTGTCTTTATTTGAAACACACACACATTATGTAATTATGAATTATTACTCTATTATAGGCCTACATTCTATATACTGACATTTCTGATATTCATAACAGCAATCTTTATGCAGATTATGGCCTAGGCCTACTATTCATATTATAACTCCACCTCTTAAAGCGTAAGTTTGGCGGAAAATGAAAATAAAGCTATTTTCTGAATGAAAATACATCAACTAAGCCGTGGAGGAAGTAATTTTCGCTCATCACGCAGTACAGAGCTAGCACTGGCAGGACCTACAGCCCAAAATCGCAAACAGTGGGTTAGCATTGGGCTTTCAGCCATGCGCTTTCAAAATCGCATTTTTAAACCACTAACATTGCTCAAAACAGCGGCAAACCTCGTCAGCAGCTTGCTCTAGGTGTCTACACATAAAACGAAGCACCAATCAGTCTGTAAACTTTGGAATAGTCTGTATACACGTGGAATCAATTCGAGACCGCAACACCGTCTGAAGCACAGAAATGTCTCGCGAGATCTCACACGAGAGCTTGTGGACTTTCCTTCGTGAGGAACTGGAAGGGGTTAGTGTTCATAACAGTCTTCTTTTATAAACGTCGGGTTCGTGAGCCAAGTTGTTGGTGGTTCGTTTTATGTGTAGACACCTAGAGCAAGCTTCTGACGAGGTTTGCCGCTGTTTTGAGCAATGTTAGTGGTTTAAAAATGCGATTTTGAAAGCGCATGGCTGAAAGCCCAATGCTAACCCACTGTTTGCGATTTTGGGCTGTAGGTCCTGCCAGTGCTAGCTCTGTACTGCGTGATGAGCGAAAATTACTTCCTCCACGGCTTAGTTGATGTGTTTTCATTCAGAAAATAGCTTTATTTTCATTTTCCGCCAAACTTACGCTTTAAATTCAGCTGTCTGGTTGAAGCCTCAAAATATTGTAAGGAAAGTAGCAGGCTAAGTTTATCATACTCTACTGGTTGGACTGTTCAGTTTCTGTTCAGGTAAGCTAATACTTTTTCTCCTTGGGACAGGCCCCTTTAAGTCTTGGAGTTGAAAAACATTGGTATTGAGATGGTCAGTCAATAGAAAGTAAAAATAAAAAGTTTTCAGAGTTAACTCTCCCTCAGTTCTGGCACAGGGTTGTGTACAAATATCCTGTCCTTGGTCCCCATTCAATCAAAATGCTTTTACCTTTTAGTTTATGTGAAGCTGGCTTCTCTGCGCTCACGCTGAAAAAAAAAGGTGCATTCAAATCTGGCAAACAGCTGACGTTCATGGTGAACATATTTTTACAGTTAAATTATATTGATTCGGCGCTAATATTATATTCTAACTGTAATTGCATTGTTGCCTTAATCAAACTCACGTACACTGTATGTTCGCGGATAACTACCCCCTCAGACTGTTTGTGAGATCAGATATTCGCCGAGATCAAGGCCAACGAGGTTTAGAACCACTGGTGTAAACAACGTTTCGTTGCCAATTATTACCCCGGCTTATATTTGGGGATCGGCCTTTATTATATGGACCATGCCCCCCGGCTATTATCGGAGGCCCGGCTATAAATCAGGCAGGCAAACTCCTCACCTTTCGGCGAAATTTGCCGTTTTGAATAAAAAATTGGTGACTTACATGATTCGTGCAGATCCAATGAGAAAATATGTAGGGGGGGGGGGGCGCTACCGCATCTTGAGGTGTTTCTAGAGCCGCATTTAAAACATGTCTGATCAGCAACGGATGCGTGAATGTAGCCCCTATGCGTTTAATAAACATTGGTAATTGTTGACAAAGACGCAACGCGAACAGAACGCGCACGCCAAGTATAGCCTTCCTGTTGTGAGCGCAGATGCGTCTGAGATGTCAGGTGGAATAGTGGTCCTAGGAGAGATGCCGAGGGATTTCACAGGTTGGCAAGTTGAAACTTTCAACTTCTATTAGAAAAAGACGCTGAGATTAGTGTAGCAACGTACAATAGGTTGTTTTCCTCTAATGTTATGAAAGTTAGCGAAATTAGACAAAAATGTAGACATAACGAGTTCTTTTGATGAAGAATACGTGCAGTTTGAACCATCTAGATCGGGAAAAGGTGAAGCAAATAAGCAGACTTCATCAGTATATCAAAGGCTAAGCGGCAGTTGAATTAAATGTTCATAGAGTGGGCTGGTTTGTTTTGTCCAGAGACACAGTTGATTGACATGATAATGTTGTCTTTAAGAAACGTGGGCCCTGCTGTAACTCGAAGCACACTGCAGTGCTCACTGCCCATATCGTAAGCCCATCTTGAAAATATAGCCTATGTAACTCAAATGATTCGCTAGTAACGTAGCCAAAAAAAGTTGCGACTGCTTCAGACCGCACGTAACCGTTTGAGTTATGTGTGTGACTTGCGACAAGTTTCAGTTACACCCGGATCATTATGATTTACGAGTTTATAAGCCAGGCGTAACGTAAATTTACATTTGATTGTCGAGTTACAGGACCCTGATCAGTAGCCTAGTCTGTACCTACAGTTTAACGCGCACTCTTCTCACCTTTTTCACCCCTGACCAGTTTGCATGCCTGATAAATAGAATCCCGGCCTTAATTTGAGGATTTACGGTAATGTTAAAATGATAATTCTCCTGGAAATATGGCTCTATTTAATTGTTGTTTAAATGCACTATGATGAGTATTAAACTTTAGAGACAGCAGGCAGCTAAAATAGCTTTTAGTCTTTACTGGAACGGAGTGTCATAGAGTATTTGATGTTGTAGTTCTAGTTCACATTAGCATTACCAAAGGAGTGTCATAGAGTATTTGATGTTGTAGTTGTAGTTTCCATTAGCATTACCAAAGGTATAATGTCCTCTATTCTCACATGTAGCCACAATTAACCTTTACCTGCATGAATGAATTTCCAAAGGCAATAACTTACATAGAAATAGGCTGCATTGATCACCAATAAAAAGCAATCAACCATGAGAAGAGTAAAAACAAATTGAAATTGAATTGTAGAAATGTCAATCAGCTAAACTTGTTTTTTTCTGCTTGTAGTGGGAGACCTGGGGTCAGTTGTGACTGTGGACAGGGCATATAGTTTTACATGGCTTGTAGGACAGATGGGAAGGGCAACCTTAAAGCCAACAGCTATAGTGGCGATATTTGAGTCTATGGATTTGACGCTGTAACAATTCAGACTTATATTTAAGACATGAAAGCTACTAAACCAAGAAAGAAATAATTCGGAAACCAGTTGCGTTTAGATGACAGCTTGTTTAGTGATAACGTTACGTTGTGTTACAGCTTTCAATGAACCGAGTTCATACATACATACATTCAACAACAAACCCACAATATTAACTAAATGACTCCCACCCCAAACAACAGAAAATAAAGCTCTGTCCAAGCTCGCACATACAAAGTGCACCTGTAGTTTCAAATCTCCAACCAAAAGTCATATAAAGCGCTACCTCTCCAGGTGCGCACAAAGTCTCACGGAAAAGTCGCTCCTTGAAACAGAAAAGTATCCAATTGTCCAATTGTCAAAAATCCACAAAAATAAACTGTAGGCCTTCAACATAGAAAAAAAACACCGCTGGCTCACCACACCGAAGGCCTGTATGTTCCCAAAGGTCCCGCTGCTTTTCTCCTTCTCCCCAGACAGTATTCACTCCAGCGGGAGAATCGTTACTACATTTTCGCACAACAAACATTGGCCGCGTTTCCCAAATGCGATCTTTCTTAAGGACTTAAGAAGGCTCCAAAGAAGGAATCGCTAAGAAGGAGCGCTAAGATACGGGTGTTTCCCAAAAGCGTTCTTAACTGCCTTCTTAGGAGAACCTTAAGATCAAGCCAAAGAAGCTTCAAAAGAAGCTCTTAACGAGAGCTGTTCACCTCGGTGGTGCTGAAACTGAATCAATGCCAGGCAAATCGATCACCCACCCCTTTATAAGCGCACAAGTCACACGCAGCGCCCCGTGGTCCCCCTACAGGTGCAATTAGGCTACGCATGTATCGTGTGTGCGTGTGTGCGTGCGTGCGTGCGTGTGTGTGTGTGTGTGCAGGCCCGGGTGGCTAATCGGGAGATTCGGGAGGATTCCCGGTGGACCGTTAACGTTTCGGGCCGTTGTGAATATCATGAGCTTAATTATTGTTTCTGAAGATAATTTGCTGCGCCCTTGCGGCACTTCTTCAGCCTGGGCTGTGCGGTCGCGGCTCCTTACACCTACAGTATAGTCTGCCAAAAAACTCAAACTAACTGATCAAACAGGATGATTATCAATATAGCCTATGCCTATTTTTTTATTAGCTCAGGCCATTCATATATTAACTCATGCAAGACGCATCCCATCTCTCTTATAGATAGTGCGGTAGTAAGCATGTGATGTAGGCTAGTCTACTTTAATATATCCGAGAAGATGTAACCCTCCAGCCCATGTGGCCTGCGAGTGGGGTGCACGCATGCATTATGTAAACCGGACTTTTACATAGCGGACTTTGACAACGCCTAGAGTAGCAGGTGAAGCCTCACTGGATTAGGTTCAGCTGAGTTCAATTACATCTGTTTCCTCTGTGAAATGCCACAGGGTTGTTGATGTTTTTTTATATGTGAAGTACTATAAACTCATATGCAGATGTGTTGAACACTTAAATGTGTAATTCAATATAATTTTTGTCTATGTTTCTTGCGCCAGTGGTCCACAGCCACGAGTTCATTGCAACATTGAAAATTGTTTTATTGTTTAAAAAAATGGAGGATATACATTTTCCTGATGCAGCTTGATCACTAAAGCCTAGAAATCTAGGTGCCCCTAGCGGCAGGCTATAATCACTGTGCATTTGATCGCTAAGAAGGTGTTAAGAGTAGGTCAGCTCGATCTGACATTTCCTTCTTAGTGAAAGATCTTCTTAAGCTAAGAGCGACTCTGGGAAATGCGTTCTTCTTTCACAGCGTTCTTAAGAGCGCTCCAAAGAAGATTTTAGCGTTAAGAGCTTCTTAACGTGTTTATGGTAAACATTCCCTTTACCAAACTGAATGACTCACTACTCTTCCCGCTTCTCTAAATCAAAGACAGGTGTAACTCACGTGACTCATTACAGGTAGGCTACCAGGTGGTTGAAACAAAATATATATAAATATATATATTGTCGTTTTACACAGAAATCTCAGATAGGAGATAATTTCATACACATTAAATTAAAAATAAAGGCTTATCCCGACATTATTTAAGAAGGAAAGTAAATACAGTATATATTTCTCAATCATTATCCCCTCTCATTCAATTAGGACAATATCATGTGTACAAAACATATGTACAGGTTACAACGCTCAACAGAGAACAAATTTCTACTTTTTACTTAACAACTTTGTTGATGTCAGACACATGTCAGATGGCACCAATGGGCTTTGCTCCATTAAAAGTGGATTACATTACTGACATTTGACACGTTAAGCATCACTTGTGCCAGATGCCGACAGTGAGCATTGACCACAGCCCTAAGAAAATATTGAAATGGTACCTCTTGATATGTTTAGTTTTGGACTTGGATTATGTTTTGAACCAACAGTTCCATTGTGAATCTTTCTTGTATAAACTGACCATATGTTTCCACTGTAACTGCTCTTGCTCCTTAACAGAAAACCAGCCCAGATGTTGAAAGCTTTAAGTGAACAGGACCAAAGCAACAGTGCTACGGGGTAAGATCTATCAATCCGGATTTGTTATTTCATGTCAAATCAACCTAAATCTGGAAACATTCTTTGATTATCAAAATCATTAATTTATTCATTCAACCATTGCTTGATTTATTAATTTATTTATTTATTGGGAATTCATTGAGGGTAGTCCTCATTTTCAACAAAGCCGAGATTACAAGATTTTACAAGAGAGATTACACCAACACAATATTAACCCTCTGGAGTCTAAATCTCAAGGTATAGCTGACTGCCTCAAAGGGCCTGAAAAGGCCCCGGACCTCCCTCCAAGTGGAAAAATGAAAAAATGTTGCAGACATTTTCCAGAGGAAGCAAAAAATCAATGATCGTTTTTCATTAGATCTTCATGGTTGTGGAGAATGGTGATGCTTAGCATCTGTGAAGTGTTTTATTGTCAAGAAAGCTGATGGTGTAGTCAGAGAGGGTTAAAGCGGAGCGAGAGGCGCAAACGTTCGACCATTTCTGTCTGCGTTCTGTTTTCGGCAAAGGGGAGGGGGCGAAATCCCCCTTTAGGCAGACCTAGGAAGTGACGTTAAATTTGAATTGAACTGCTTGCCAATCTGACAGAGATCGATATCCCACTATGACGTCTTTGCGACACGCCTCTTTAAGCAGACAGGAACTGTTAGAATTTTGCTTCCATAGAGATGCATTATGTTGCTCTATCTTGTCAGTAATGAAGGATCTTTGGTGTAGTCTACAGGAAATGTAGGATAAATACATATCACACAATAATAATAATAATAATAACAATAATACATTTTATTTATAATGCACTTTACATCAAGTCAATGATCTCAAAGTGCTACAATGCACACACACAATAAAAGAACATAATTCGATTAAAACTAGCATATAAAATCATCATCATCATCATCATCAACCGTTTTTTATTCAGGGAAAATTGACTGAGCATCAAGCTCTTTTACAGCAATGCCCTGAGTCACAAAACATATAACAACAATAATCAAAATAATAAAACAAGAATAAGACAAATAATACATAAACAATTTATAAAGCAATAATAATAAAAACAGAGAGAAGAGAAGAGGGAAAAGTATGTATAAATAATAATAATAATAATAATAATAATAATAATAATAAAATAAAAGGTCTAAATATTAGTCAAAGCAAGAACATTTTACAACAGCCATATCATCAATCATACCTTTGAAATGGTCTAGTGACACAAACCTATCTAATTTGAATAATTCTTGGAATTTGTTCCATTTATTAGATGCAAAAAATGTAAAAGCTAATTTACCAAATTCTGATTTAATTTGAGGAGTTTGAAGAGATATAAAACCCTGTGAACGTGTATTGTGGCAGATTGATTTCATATTCAGAAGAGAAGTTAGGTAAGGAGGCAACTTTCCCAGTAATGCCTTATAAACAAAAAGGAGGCAGTGCCTTTCCCTCCTATCATAAAGGGAAGTCCATCCTACATTTTCATATAGTGTGCAGTGATGAGTTCTAAACCCATCACCAGTTATAAAACGTAGTGAACTGTGGTAAACTGCATCAAGTAATTTCAGAGTGGAAGGAGCTGCATGCATATACACAATGTCACCATAGTCTAGGACTGACAGTATGGTTGCTTGAATGATGGTCATTCTGCTTTCTAAAGAGAAACAGGACCTAATCCTGTAAAGTGCACCTAATTTAATTTTTACTTTTTTTGTAAGATCAAGCACATGAGTTTTAAATGAAAGTTTATTGTCTAGCCATATGCCAAGATATTTATATTGAGAAACTTGCTCAATTTTTGTCCCATTTAAGGAACTAATGTTATAGGCATCAAGGTCACACTTTCTAGATCTAGTAAAGATCATACATTTAGTTTTAGCTTCATTTAGAACCAGTTTAAGATCATTTAAAGACTTCTGCACACAATCAAATGCACATTGAAGATATGACACTGCTTGCTCTACAGATGGTGCATAGGCATAAAGGATTGTGTCATCAGCATAGAAATGCACTTTACAATTTTCCATTGAAGCACAGATGTCATTTATATACAATGTAAACAACAGTGGCCCCAAAATTGATCCCTGCGGGACACCATTATTTAGTCTCAATGGTTCTGAGATAGAACCTGACATGTCTACCCACTGTGTTCTATTAGAGAGGTAGTTTTGAAACCATGTAAATGAAACTTCATCTAGACCCAAAGAGGACATTTTCTTTAGAAGTAACCTGTGATTAACAGTGTCAAAAGCCTTTGACAAATCAATAAACAAAGCGGCACAGTGATTCTTACTGTCAACAACAGAAGCTATATCATTCATTACAGCAGTTGCTGCTGTAATTGTGCTGTGGCCAGCTCTGAAACCAGATTGATAAGGACTTAATACAGAATAAGATGACAAAAATGAACGAAGCTGGTCATTTACAAAGGATTCTAACATCTTTGCTAAACATGGGAGCTTGGAGATTGGCCTATAGTTATTCAAATCATTTGTGTCTCCTCCTTTGTGTAAAGGGGTCACTAGGGCTGATTTCCAGACTTCTGGAATAGAACCAGAGCTGAATGTTAAATTAAAGATGTGAGTCAAAGGTTCAGCAATGACAGGGGCTGCAATCTTTAAGAGATGTGGGTCTAACTGATCAGCACCCAGAGAACTCTTCATACACTTGAAATTACACAATCCATAGAGAACCTCAGATTGGCTTAATGGACTGAATGAGAAGGAAGGGTTATTAGGCCTACTTGAAAATAAAATCCTCTCTTTTTCAGGACTAGTGACACTGAGATTAACTTTAGTCTCTACAACACTATTTTGTTGATCAAACAGAGTACCACATTTGATAAAGTGGTTATTAAAAGCATTACAAATCTCCATTTTCTCATTTACCACTTTAGAATCCAGCATAATTTGTTGAGGAAGAGTGGTTGAAGAAACACCTTTAAGTGACTTAATCACTTTCCAGAATTTTGCTGGATTGCTACCACAGTCAGACAGATTTTTCAAATAATAGGTAGATTTAGCCCTTTTCACCAAGTAAGTGCATGAATTTCTAAGCTGTCTGAAGGTTTGCCAATCTTCAGCATTACCAGAGGATCTTGCTAATGCCCAAGCTTTGTTTCTTTGAGAAATAATCTCACCTAGATCATGACTAAACCAGGGGTTACATCTATTTTTTATTCTCAATCTCTTAAAATAAGCTAAAAAGCAGCACATAAAAACAGATAAAAAATTATCTTAGCTAAAAGCTTTTCTAAAAAGATTAGTTTTTTTTTCAGGCCTTTTTTAAAAAGAATCCACAGTCTGTGGTGCCCTTACAGGGGAGCTACACCAGATGCGTAACTGAAGCGTTCCGTTCGTGACGCGTAGGTTGCAGCCGGTCGCAGCAGTTAATTATCACTGTAGTCAATGGAAGTAGCTACACCAGACGCAACAGTGGCACGTACATTCGAAAAAAATAGACCCATCTTCTAAAATGGATTCGCGAACGGAACGCTTCAGTTATGCATCTGGTGTAGCTCCCCTGTTAAATAGTCAGGGAGAGCATTCCACAGACTGAGTGCAGCAGAGCTACACAACTATCTACAATCATCCAAAAATGAATGACCAGAGATTAATTTTCATAGAGCTATAAGGAAAAAAGGCATTTAAGCATGGCAAGAATATATTTTACGGATCTGTTGCGGCCTCCGACGCAATTTTTATTCGGAGCCATTATGTCAGGAGTAGGGGTTGTCTGGGAGTAGCAGACTTTAAATAACTTTTACGTTTATTATGTTAAAAGTTCAAATAAGACATACAGTGGGGAGAAAATGTATTTGATACCATGCTAAAGTTGCCTAAAAAGAGGAATATAAAATAATCAATTGACAATTGATCTTAATATCTTAATTAAAAAGAATGAGTAAAAATAAAACCGCAAAGTACACAAGGAAGTATTTGTAACTCTATGGGAATTTAACTCATAGGGTTAACATAGGGGCAGGCAGATTTTTATTTTTAAAGGCCAGCTATTTCATGGATCCAGGATATTATGCATCCTGATAAAGTTCCCATGGCCGTTGGAATTAAAATAGCCCCACATCGTCACATACCCTTCACCATAGCTAGAGATTAGCATGGTGCTTTTTCCAGTAGGCCTATTAGCCTGTTTGATGCTCATTGAGCTCAGTGCAAATCAAACAGGTTAGTAGGCCTACTGTTAGGTGTGATTTGTGCTATGAAGTGGTAAAACCAAACAAGCTCTCTGTAGAGGTTGCTTTTTTTTGTCATATTAAGTCCTTAATTTCATTATCCATATGATTATTTGCAGCATTGCAGATGAGTTTTCCCACCACACCTTCATCACCCAGGCCCCTGTACCAAACCAGACTGCTGATATTCCGGATCTTCACACCTCTTGATTTGCGGATTGAATGGATTCATACCTCGAGAACAGAAAGTCAACATCCTACATCATGATTACATCTTAAAAATTCCCCTGAATTGCTTCCATGAACATTTTGGAAATTAACATAGAGATGAAAATAATAATAAAAAAGGCATACTAAAAATACTGTACATTGTTTTCTTACCGTAACTTTCCATACAGTTTGCACACCTGTGAAATGTGGTCTCGGGGTGAGGACGCCGAAACAGCAAATTGTTGTAATGACCGCAAGCAATGTTCAGGCCAATTCATTTGTTAAATGTTTTGGGGGATTATGAAAACGATATATTTTTGGAATCCTTAGAACCTGAAGAATCAGGAAATCTTTGTTTGACAATTTCAGAAGTCATTAAATCAGTAATTTTGGGTCTTGAAAATGGTGTACTATTGCATTAAAAACATAACATAATGCTATACTGGTAGATAGGGTAACATTTTAAACTTTTATGTATCACCACGAAACGTTTCCAGTTATTCACCTACATTAAAGGGATATTCCGCCCTTTTTGGAAATACGCTCATTTTCCACCTCCCCTCGAGCAAAACAATCGATATTTACCTTGTTCCCGTTCATCCAGCCATTCTGTGAGTCTGGCGATACAACTTTTAGCTTCAGCCTAGCATAGATCATTGAATTGGATTAGACCATTAGCTTCTCGCCTGCTAGCTTCATGTTTAAAAGTGACTAAGATTTCTGGTAATTTTCCCATTTAAAACGTGTCTCCTCTCAAGTTAGAAAGTGCAATAAGACCAACTGAAAATGAAACCTGGCGTTTTTCTAGGCTGATTTGACATGGAACTACACTATCATCTGGCGTAATAATCAAGGCAACTTGCAAACGTACCATAGGCGCAGTGATATCGTACGCAGCATCTGAAAATAGTCCCCATAGACAACAAGCAGTAGTAGTGCCAGTAGGTTGCAAGTTGCCTTGATTATTACGCCAGATGAGAATGTAGTTCCATGTCAAATCAGCCTAGATAAACGCCAGGTTTCATTTTCAGTTGGTCTTATTGCACTTTCTAACTTGAAAGGAAACACGTTTTAAATGGGAAAATTACCAGAAATCTTAGTCACTTTTAAACATGAAGCTAGCAGGCGAGAAGCTAATGGTCTAATCCGATTCAATGATCTATGCTAGGCTGAAGCTAAAAGTTGTATCGCCAGACTCACAGAATGGCTGGATGAACGGGAACAAGGTAAATATCGATTGTTTTGCTCGAGGGGAGGTGGAAAATGAGCGTATTTCCAAAAATGGCGGAATATCCCTTTAAGACAAGATTTTTTTGTATGATTTTTTTTCTAAAATGTAATGTTTTAATATGCAAATGAGGCTTAATCTACTGAAATAGGCGCTAATTGCACAAACTTCCAAACTTGTATATTGGATGAAGCCACTCTAAAAGTTAACGTTGCAGTTGAATCAATAGTAGCTAGCTATCCTTTATGGAGGATTAAGGTTTTAGCACTTTATTATAAAATACTTAATAGTTCCTGATAAAAACAGTAACTATTAAAAACAATGGCTGAAAACACCTTCATTTATTTTTTCCCTTGATCAATAACCTTTTCCATGACATGGCAATGCTGCTGACTGTGGAATTTACTGTTTACCATGATACAAATAAAAAAAAAACTGATGGGTCTTATGAATAAGCAGGGCAATTGTGTGGAAACTTACTTACCTACAACTTACCTATGCTGTGGTAGAAAACACGAAACACGTCCAAGGCATGTATGCACACCTTCTCCTGAGGAAGGGAAACATTTGTCTGCTTTGCTGCCAATAACACTGATTTTGCTGGGGATACAGTTGATGGCAAGGGCGCCCTTCATGGATCAGTAGTGGCAGTTTACCAAAGAACTGATGCTCCTGGTGAAGTACTGTAGTTGCCCCTCCTCTAACAATTAGTGACACTAAGAGTATGACAGCCTAGATATCTAGATGCACCCTAGCAGCACCAAATATAATTTGGCCTGTCACATTTTTATAGAGTTGGTGGGTGGGCTTAACGGTAACACTTTACATTACGGCTCACTAGTAAGGTATGGTAATTTCTACGTAATTTCATGGTAACAATCCGTTTTTACCACTTATTACCAGCAATTTCTATGCAGTTTCTAGTGCAATTACTCTGCTGTTTCTAGGTAATAGCAATGCAAACAGCATTAGTTAAGGTGGTAATGTCTAAGGTATATTGATATAATTTTATGCTAATAATCCTTATTACAAGTTATTTCCATGCAGTTTCGAGTGCAATAACTCGATATATACCTACTGATACATACCGCTCACGTTTCAATGCGTGCACTCACTGGCTCTCTATCCAAACAGAGATGAAGTTAGAAGTGACCAAATACCTCCATGTTTTCCCTATTAAAATACAGTTACACAATTAGTCACACGACCAAGTATGGTGAGACAAAATAAAACATGGTGCATTTCGTTTATTTTGTTTCGTTGTATTTTGGTAGGACCAGGCTAGTTTACCACTGCCTGGTGCCCAACATAAAATCATTTTAAATAATTTTGTTTTCTTGTGTTACCATTACAATAGGAAATCTTCCGCTTGCCAGTAAGGGGAGAAACAGAGAGAAACACGATGCAAATTCGCTGTAAACACGTTTGAGGCGCTAGAGCAAAATCCTGAACGATTTTTAGGTCTCAAAAAAATAGACGTGTCCTGGAAAAAGAGGACATCTGGTCACCCTAAAAGCCTCTCCTGCTACCAAAGAGTATAGAATAAATGCTGTTTCAAAATGAAAGTCCCCCAAAACAAGGGAATGAAACAAAGAAGTAAAAAACTTAATAAATGCATTAATAGTATAATATCATTTAAAACTAGAAAACGTAATTTCGAGGAAATTACCAGTGCATGCAAAAGCAAGACATAAGATAAAATGTGAAACGAACTTTAATTTACAAACAGTTGTGGACAGAGGAAGGTGCAGGACAGGCAGTGTGTTGTATGTATGTGGCTTAAGGCTGGCTTACATTGCACGATTTTGGTCTGTTTTAACAGTCGGCGACTAAATTTCCAAAATCGGGCGGAAATCTTGGGAGTTGTACTGAAATCGCAGCGCGCTCCCGTCATCTAAATCGTTTAGTGTAAGGTGCCAATCTTAGCGGTTTTAAGTCCGTCGGAGGCAGTCTTTTTCTAGTTTTGCCGTTACGACAATATCAAACATGTTTGATATTATCGGAAGTCTTTTCAGTCGTGGCTCATGCAAATAGTGACGTGAACATTAAAAACCAATAGTAACCTTGCGCGAACATGAAACAGGAAGGGGCAAAATAGGCGACAGCTGTAGCCTTTATGATTATTTGTTATTTCATTTCTTATAATTTATTAGTCGGTTGTTCTAGGTGACAGAACAGCTCTATATCTGTTAGTGATGTCACACATCAAACAATGCTGCAGAAACGCGAAAAGATAGCCGTGTTCAAGTTCAACTCCAAATGACCTTTTGCAGCAACGAGAGCTGCCGGTGGCAGCAGGGGCGGGGATGCAAACGCTGCTATGAAGTTGTACACTCTCTACTTCCCGTAGTGTAGACTTGGCTAGACTTGACCATGTGACGAATCACGAGGCACGGCCCCGCACGGACTCTTGTGGATATGGGGAGGCATCTAAACACCTGCACACACGTCAGGGATGTAAAAGCCAATTAGGGCAAAGACCTGACGTCATGAAGGCAGGGTCTAGGCTCCGCTGCTCTCCGCAGTACCTCCAGACCGGCTGCTCTTTTGCGGAGCAGCCGCCTGACCACGCCTTGCTCCCGCGATAAGTTGAGGCCATGTGATACCGACTGCCGAGTCGAAAACACGCCCATCTAGACCATCGTGGACAGATTTTTAACCACGTGCATCTTGTGCTGCGCAGTTTTTGTGCTGCGCAGCCAACTTGAACGCGCCTAATTACTTTGATATGAGTAGGCTATCATGTGATTTCCTGTGAATGATGACGTGTAGCCTATTGCACGATGGAAATAATTTGAAGGAATCTAGCAGCAGTCTTGTAAATAGTGACCCACAGTCTTTGCAAAATCCTAATCTGAGACTGGCCTGTGACTAGACTGTGACTAAAACCTCAATGAATTGTCTTTAGATGTGAGAGGGTCTGAGACTGTAGTTTTTCAAAAATCTTTTCCAAATCTTTGCAAAGTCTGGCAATGTAAGGTAGGCTTTAAGGGGCTGTGTGTGCAGAGGTGGAAATGTCCAACCAACCAGCTGATTCTAATTAGTACAACTCTTCAGCCAGGCAGCAGCTAATTGGTGATGTCACCTGTGTTAAGTGCACAGATAGAACCAATACATGATTGGACTTTTACTCTCTGAAGCTTGACTTTTCCACCTCTGAGTGTGCGTGCGTGTGAGTGTGCGTGTGTGTGTGTGTGAGTGGATGTAAGGAGTGTGGCTTTCTATATGATGCAGTGAAATGGGGGAGTTAGGTTAAGGTGAGAATGTTGTGGAGTGCATGGAGAAGTGTGGTATATATGAAGTGCTGCAGTCAGGTGTGTGTGTGTGTGTGTGTGGATGGGTAGACAGAGGCCCTTTCCGAAACGTGCCCCTAAACCCTAGTCCTAAACACTTCCACTTTGTTTGCGCGTTCACGCGAGGGTCCGCCACATTAAGTATCATCCGAAACGAATTTTGAGTCGAGTGAAGTGCCTAGGGAGAGGGGCTACCACGCCTCCAGGAGCAAGTCAGCATGGATGCTGTCTTGAAACGCAGGTGTAACCGTTTTCAAGTGTTCGTGCAGCTCGCGTATCTCCCTGCTAGTTGTTTTTTGGTCCGTATGACAGCATTTACAGACAAAAGCGTGATTTAAGCTACATTGTAACAACTCATGTTTAGTTTGATACTCAGTAAAATGTGCAAGATCGTACAGAAGTAGGCTGTAATATTTAAACACATGTGCAGGTCGCATTTACTGCACTTTTATAATTTGATGTTAAATAAAGCATAAAATGCAACTCCTCACTCATAGTAATGAAAGGAGAGAAGAGGGATGTATATCCTAATACACAGGGGTGTCCAGAACATCTTAATTGGCGATTTAATATATATTGCCTTCATAATTTCTATGAAAACTAATATGACGTCAATTTCCTTCTCCCTTCAAGCGCATCCGAAATGTAGCGCTGTTTTAACCCCCTAACCCTTCAATGCGAGTGTTCTCCGCACCCATGAGTGGACTTGAAAAGGAAGTTCACTCGCTAACCGAGTCGAAGTGAGTAGGGATCCGTTTCAGAAAGGGCCAGAAGGCCCGATCAGATTACAGGCGGCATGCGCTATGAAACCCATTCATTTCAATGGGTTGAGAGCGCAAAAGCGGCTCTGCCGCTGTGCTCAGCAAAGCGCAGCGCCGGCGGCATTTTGCCGCTTTGCCGCTGTTGCGCTTGCCGCGGTCAAAGTTGAAACATGTTCAACTTTGACCGCGGCGCGCTGTAAGTGAATGGTCTTTTGCGCGGAGCCCAGCAGTAACCATAGAAATAGGAGCGGTAACAACAACAAAAATCGTAGAACGTTATCTCAACCAAGAGCAACCTAGCGGTGAGCGCAGCGCATGCCGTCTATAATGTGATCGGGCCTAGAGAGAGCTGAGCAGAGAGCATAATGCAGGTTCAATTTAACTGGCTGTCAATTAAACTTGATAGGGCCTTGAGCAGCTGGCTCTTGATACAGGTGCAAATCAGCTTAATCAGCATGTGATGTCACAGCAGTGCAGTGCGATAGACCTCTGAAGTTCGCCTACAAAAAAGCTTGCCATAGGCAGTTGGCTTCAATTAACTCCCGGATCTCCTTATATGGGTTTGGATCCTTTTTAGGCGAACTTCAGAGGTCTATGAAAAGTCAATGGGGAAAAATATTTTGCTAATATCTTAAAAAGTATCAAGTTTACAGAACTGAAATATACATAGACATAGTCTTATTTTCAAGACCTACGTAATAAAGTTTGAACCAAGTTTCTACGTTAAACGGTTGAAGCTGAATTTGACCTGGTTAGGAGAATAACTAGAAATGCAATTCCAAGGAATTACCAGTGCATGAAAATGTAAAAATATATAGATAGATTATGTATGGTTATTAAGCTGTAGCTAGGGTAGCCTAAACATGGTGGTTGCATAGTTTAAAGAGAGTTGATAGTGTGAAGGTAGACAGTTTAAAGCTTACACATTCCAGTTCTAACTTAACTAATGAATTCTAACAGGTATGTTAAAATGTTAACTGTTAACAATGCTAACCAGGTTGATTAGCTAATTTAACTGATGATTTCTAACAGTTATGTTAAAAATACTAACTATGTTAAAAATGCTAACAATGCTAACCAGGTTGATTAGCTAGATAACTTATCATTTCTAGCAGTTTTGTAAAAAATGCTAACTATGCTAACAATGCTAACCATGTTGATTAGCTAACTTAGCATTTTTAACATAACTGCTAGAAATTATTAGCTAACTATGCTTACCAGGTTGATTAGCTAACTTAGCTAATGATGTCTAATAGCTATGCTAAAAATGCTAACTATGCTAACTAGCTAACTTGCTAGTGAGGACTTTTATTTTGAAAATTGTTTTGTTAGGTTATCCATGGTGGCCACTATCAGGAAACAAGAAGTTATTATAGTATAATCATTTTGGTTGCTATGGAAACGGTCATAAACGCTTAATTTAAATGGTTGCTATGTTGGTTACCTGGTACATGGAGGTTTCTTGTAGTTGGCCGAAGGCATAGTTGATGATAACTGACAGCTGGATTGGTTGAATAGTAAAATAGTTGAGTAGTTACAATGGTTAAATGATTTGATAGTCTATTATTGCAGTGAGGACTTTTATTTTGAAACAGTTGTGGACAGAGGAAACAATTTAACTGGCTTCGAGAGCCAGATTGTATGCTTAAAGCCTGAGACAGAAGGTGCCTCTCATGCAGCGTTTACGCGTCCCTGCTCTTCGGGCCTCGATCCTCACTGATCTACATAAAGAATGATGGAGCGGCAACAATGGGATAGTCTAGCCCTTCTTCTATCTTTCTTTATGTAGATCATTGAGGATCGAGGCCCGAGGAGCGAGGGAGGACATATAAACGCTGCTTGAGAGGCACCCACAGTAAATACTTGTATGTAGATAGTCTAATTAATGTTGATAGACAGAATGTTTAATGGATGTTGATAGGCAGATTGTTTAATAGATATTGATTGACAGTTTAATGGGTGGATGACTGAATGGTCTGAAGAAGATGAATGGATAGAAGGTTGGATGGAATGTGCCTTATATTCTTGTTAAGAGAGACACTGATACAGCTCTCTGAGAGTAGTTGATACAGGTGTAATCAATTTAACTGGCTAGTCTTAAGAGAGCCAGAGAGTATGCTTAAAGCCTGAGACAGAGTAAATCATTTAAAAGTTGAATGTAGATAGTCTAATTAAAGCTGATAGACAGAGAGTTTAATGGATGTTGATAGGCATACTGTTTAGAATGGGTGGATGAGTGAATGGTTTGAAGAAGATGAATGGATAGAAAGTTGGATGGAATTAGGAAGACTTATGTTGATACAGTTGATACAGGGGAACAGAAATTGTAGTCTCAAGAGAGCCAGTGTATGTTTAAAGCCTGAGAGAGAGAGAGCTGCTGCACCTTGACTGGCCACCTGGCGTAACATTCTAATTGCTGCCGTGATGTCATAATGAGCAATGTTAAGTCTATGGGGAAATTGTTAATAGTTTTTATTTAATAGTTCAAAAAGTATAAAAGTTACAAAGTTGAAAAATACAAAGCACACATGGCATAAGCAAGACCTACGCAACAACGTTTGAATGAAGTTTCTACGTTAAACGGTTGAAGCTGAATTGCGAGCGTTAGAAGAAGAAGTTTAACTAGAAATGCAATTCCAAGGAATTACCAGTGCATGAAAATGCAAAAATAGATAGATAATGTAGATATGGTTAATACTAAGGTGTAGCTAGGGTAAACATGGTGGTTGCATAGTTTACAGAGAGTTGATAATGTGAAGGTAGACAGTTTAAAGATGAAACATTCCAGTTCTAACTTAACTAATGATTTCTATTCATGTTAAAATGTTGATTAGCTAACTTAGCTAATGATTTCTAGCAGTTACGCTAAAAATGCTTATTATGCTAGCAATGCTAACTTTACTAACAATGCTAACCAGGTTGATTAGCTAACTTAACCGATGATTTCTAGCAGTAATGCAAAAAATGCTAACTATGCTAACAATGCTAAATTTGCTAACAATGCTAACCAGGTTGATTAGCTAACTTAGTTGATGATTTTTTGCAGTTATGCTAAAAATGCTAACTATGCTAACAATGCTAACTATGCTAACCATGCTAACTAGCTAACTTGCTAGTGAGGACTTTTATTTTGAAACATTTGTTGCTAGGGTCTCCATGGTGGCCACTATCATGAAACAAGAAGTTACTGCAGTATAATCATGTTGGTTGCTATGGAAACGGTCATAAACACTTAATTTTAATGGTTGCTATGTTGGTTGCTAGGTACATGGGGGTTTCATGTAGTTGACTGGAGGCATAGTGGATGATAACTGACAGTTGGAATGGTTGAACAGTTTAATAGTTGAGTAGTTTCAGTGGTTAAATGATTTAATAGTGTATTATTGCAGTGAGGACCTTTATTTTGAAACAGTTGTGGACAGAGGACGTAGTGAAACAGGATCTGTAGTCTTAATGAGATTGTATGCTTAAAGCCTGAGACAGAAGGTGCCTCTCATATAGCGTTTACGCGTCCTCTCTCGCTCCTCACTGATCTACATAAAGAATGATGGAGCGGCAACAATGGGATAGTCTAGCCCTTCTTCTATCTTTCTTTATGTAGATCATTGAGGATCGAGGAGCGAGGGAGGACATATAAACGCTGCTTGAGAGGCACCCACAGTAAATACTTTGAAAGTTGTATGTAGATAGTCTAATTAATGTTGATAGACAGAATGTTTAATGGATGTTGATAGGCAGATTGTTTAATAGATATTGATTGACAGTTTAATGGGTGGATGAGTGAATGGTCTGAAGATGATGAATGGATAGAAGGTTGGATGGAATGTGCCTTATATTCTTGTTAAGAGAGACACTGATACAGCTCTCTGAGAGTAGTTGATACAGGTGTAATCAATTTAACTGGCTAGTCTTAAGAGAGAGTGTGCTTAAAGCCTGAGACAGAGTAAATCATTTAAAAGTTGAATGTAGATAGTCTAATTAATGTTGATAGACAGAGAGTTTAATGGATGTTGATAGGCAGATTGTTTAATAGATGTTGATAGACAGTTTAATGGGTGGATGAGTGAATGGTCTGAAGAAGATGAATGGATAGAAAGTTGGATGGAATGTGCCTTATATTCTTGTAGACTGGAGAGACACAGCCCTCTACTGAGAGTAGTGGATACAGATACAGGTGTAATCAATTTAACTGGCTAGTCTTAAGAGAGCCAGTGTATGTAGCCTGAGAGAGAGAGAGAGCTGCTGCACCTGGACTGGCCACCTGGCGTAACATTCTAATTGCTGCCGTGATGTCATAATGAGCAATGTTAAGTCTATGGGGAAATGTTTAATAGTTTTTAATTTACAGTTTAAAAAGTATAAAAGTTACAAAGTTGAAAAATACATTGCACAGGTCTCCTAAGTAAGACCTACGTAGCAAAGTTTGAATCAAGGTTCTACGTTAAACGGTTCAAGCTGAATTGCGAGCGTTAGAAGAAGTTGGATTAATAATAATAAGAAACCTAGGAAGAACAGTACAGTGCATTTTCATGCACTGTAACTAGAAATGCAATTCCAAGGAATTACCAGTGCATGAAAATGCTAAAAAAGATAGATAATGTAGATATGGTTACTAATGTGTAGCTAGGATAAACATGATGGTTGCATAGTTTACAGAGAGTTGATAGTGTGAAGGTAGACAGTTTAAAGCTGAAACATTCCAGTTCTAACTTAACTAATGATTTCTATTCATGTTAAAATGTTGATTAGCTAACTTAGCTAATGATTTCTAGCAGTTGTGCTAAAAATGCTAATTATGCTAGCAATGCTAACTTTACTAACAATGCTAACCAGGTTGATTAGCTAACTTAACCGATGATTTCTAGCAGTAATGCTAAAAATGCTAACTATGCTAACAATGCTAGCTATGCTAACAATGCTAACCATGCTAACTAGATAACTTGTTAGTGAGGACTTTTATTTTGAAACATTTGTTGCTAGGGTATCCATGGTGGCCAGTATCAGGAAACAAGAAGTTACTGCAGTATAATCATGTTGGTTGCTATGGAAACGGTCATAAAAGCTTAATTTTAATGGTTGCTATGTTGGTTGCTAGGTACATGGAGGTTTCATGTAGTTGACTGGAGGCATAGTTGATGACAACTGACAGTTGGAATGCTTGAACAGTTAAATAGTTTAGTTTAGTAGTTTCAATGGTTAAATGATTTAATAGTGTATTATTGCAGTGAGGACTTTTATTTTGAAACAGTTGTGGACAGAGGAAACAGTTAACAGGATATGTAGTCTTCAGAGAGATTGTATGCTTAAAGCCAGAGAAACTGACAGTTGATACAGGTGTAATCAATTTAACTGGCTAGTCTTCAGAGAGCCAGAGTGTATGCTTAAAGCCTGAGACAGAGTAAATAATGTAAAAGTTGAATGTAGATAGTTTAATTAATGTTGATAGACAGAGAGTTTAATGGATGTTGATAGACAGTTTAATGGGTGGATGAGTGAATGGTCTGAAGAAGATGAATGGATAGAAAGTTGGATGGAATGTGCCTTATATTCTTGTAGAATGGAGAGACACAGCTCTCTACTGGGAGTAGTGGATACAGATACAGACCTAATCAATTTAACTGGCTAGAGCCAGAGTGTATGGTTAAAGCCTGAGACAGAGTAGATTGTGTAAAAGTTGAATGTAGATTGTCTAATTGATGTTGATAGGCAGACTGTTTAGAATGGGTGGATGAGTGAATGGTTTGAAGAAGATGAATGGATGGTTACATGCTGCCACTCAGACATGCCACCACTACGACATGCTTCTATTTAGACATGCCTCTATTTCGACATGCTGCTATTTAGACATGCTGCCAATCCGACACATTTTAGTACCCCCATTCAGACAGTTTACAAATCCTATTTTTTTCCAAGTCAATTTAACGAACCCTATGAGACCGACGGTAGCAAAGTGCGTCAAAACACACCCATTCTTCTCTGTTACATTGCTCCGCGATTATTAGTCACAACGAGATGAGACCTATATTGCATGAAAGAGCAGAACCGGGGCTTTCCAACGACACTAGACACGTGTCTGTACGATCAAGTATGAAAATAGAATAAAATCATGAATTTAAATCAAAGTATATCATATTTACAGTCTATATTGCTCTGCGTTCACCCACGCAGCCACGGCTCTCGCTTGAATTACTCCGGGACCAGGCATCGCACAGACATGACACGCATATCAAATGAAAGAGGAGAAACAGAGCTTTCCATTGATACCAAACACATCGATCCTTTTGTGTTATAAAAACAGACGAAGTGACAAACAAATAAGAATGTCATATACAGTAGCTTCAGCTACCGCTACTTTCGTTTGCTTTACTCGTGAAACTGTGGTCAAAAAGATATGGCTTGCATGTCAGATAAAAGAGGAGAGCTAGAGCTATCCACAGATACCAAATACAACCTTCTAGGCCATAAAACAGACGAAGTGACAGCAAAATAATGACTTAATTTAGCTCCACTTAGTCCGCGAATAATGAGAACTTGCCATGTACAGAACTCCTTTCATCTCCCCGAGTCGCGCACGCAACAGACACATAACCATATCAAGGAGTCTTCACAATGACATTTTAAATGTGAATCTTTATTATTTTACACAATTGGATATAGTTATGACATCAATAGCCTATTAATGACCTCATGTCGGAATGGCACGTTGTTTGAAAAAAAAGTTAAATACCGCCACTGCGACCATGAAAAAAAAAAAATGTCGGAGTGGTGGGACTTTTTCCCATAAAGAGACATGCCTCCACTACGACAATTGGACGTCCATGTCGGAGTGCTGGTATGTCGGAATGAACGGCGGATACCGAATGGATAGAAAGTTGGATGGAATTAGCCCTTTTCACGTGATGTCAGACGAAGCGTTGCTGGGTGTCCTCCGGCATGTCCAGCCGCCAAATACTACAGAAGAAGAAGAAGAAGTATTCATGGGTTTCATCAGGTCCCTTTCCACAGGTGTATACAATCAAGCACCTTGATTATCAATGCAGACTGCATGGTGCTTGATTGTATACACCTGTGGAAAGGGACCTGATGAAACCCATGATTACTTCTTCGTCTTCTTCTGTAGTATTGGGCGGCTGGACATGCCGGAGGACACCCAGCAACGCTTCGTCTGACATCACCGTGAGAAGGGCTAATTAGGAAGACTTATGTTGACACAGTTATGCGCAGAGGATACAGGGGAACAGAAAATGTAGTCTCAAGAGAGCCAGTGTATGTTTAAAGCCTGAGAGAGAGAGAGAGAGCTGCTGCACCTGGACTGGCCACCTGGCGTAACATTCTAATTGCTGCCGTGATGTCATAATGAGCAATGTTAAGTCTATGGGGAATTTTTAATAGTTTTAAATTAATAGTTTAAAAAGTATAAAAGTTACAAAGATAAAAAATATATAGCACCCATGTCCTAAGTAAGACCTACAGTACGTAACAAAGTTTGAATGAAGTTTCTAGGTTGAACGGTTGAAGCTGCATTAAGAGCGTTAGAAGAAGAAAAATAATAACTAGAAATGCAATTCCAAGGAATTACCAGTGCATGAAAATGCAAAAATAGATAGATAATGTAGATATGGTTACTAAGGTGTAGCTAGGGTAAACATGGTGGTTGCATAGTTTACAGAGTGTTGATAGTGTGAAGGTAGACAGTTTAAAGATGAAACATTCCAGTTCTAACTTAACTAATGATTTATACTCATGTTAAAATGTTGATTAGCTAACTTAGCTAATGATTTCTAGCAGTTACGTTAAAAATACTAATTATGCTAGCAATGCTAACTTTACTAACAATGCTAACCAGGTTGATTAGCTAACTTAACCGATGATTTCTAACAGTAATGCTAAAAATGCTAACTATGCTAACAATGCTACATTTGCTAACAATGCTAACCAGGTTGATTAGCTAACTTAGGTGATGATTTTTTGCAGTTATGCTAAAAAATGTTAACTATGCTAAAAATGCTAACCAGGTTGATTAGCTAACTTAGCTAATCATTTCTAGCAGTTATGCTAAAAATGCTAACTATGCTAACAATGCTAACCATGCTAACTAGCTAACTTGCTAGTGAGGACTTTTATTTTGAAACATTTGTTGCTAGGGTATCCATGGTGGCCACTATCAGGAAACAAGAAGTTACTGCAGTATAATGATGTTGGTTGCTATGGAAACGGTCATAAACGCTTAATTTTAATGGTTGCTATGTTGGTTGCTAGGTACATGGAGGTTTCATGTAGTTGACCGGAGGCATGGCTGATGATAACTGACAGTGGGAATGGTTGAACAGTTAAATAGATAAGTAGTTTCAATGGTTAAATGATTTAATAGTGTATTATTGCAGTGAAGACTTTTATTTTGAAACAGTTGTGGACAGAGGAAACAGTTTAACAGGTATATGTAGTCTTCATGGAGAATGTATGCTTAAAGCCTGAGAGAGAGAGA
Source organism: Sardina pilchardus (assembly GCF_963854185.1). Lineage (NCBI taxonomy): Eukaryota > Metazoa > Chordata > Actinopteri > Clupeiformes > Clupeidae > Sardina > Sardina pilchardus. The sequence goes on along the minus strand of NC_084998.1, from coordinate 35,150,395 downwards.
GAGCTGCTGCAGCTGGCCTGGCCACCTGGCAGAAGATTCTAATTGCCCTATTATGATGTCATAATCACAATGTTAAGTCTATGGGGAAATTGTCATTTTAATTAATTAATAGTTAAAAAAGTATAAAAGTTACAAAGTTGAAAAATACAAAGCCCGGATGGCCTAAGTAAGACCTACGCAGCGCAGTTTGAATGAAGTTTCTACGTTAAACGGTTGAAGCTCCATTAAGTGCGTTAGAAGAAGAATAATAATAACTAGAAATGCAATTCCAAGGAATTACCAGTGCATGAAAATGCAAAAAAAGATTGATAATGTAGATATGGTTACTAAGGTGTAGCTAGGGTAAACATGGTGGTTGCATAGTTTACAGAGAGTTGATAGTGTGAAGGTAGACAGTTTAAAGCTGAAACATTCCAGTTCTAACTTAACTAATGATTTCTATTCATGTTAAAATGTTGATAAGCTAACTTAGCTAATGATTTCTAGCAGTTGTGTTAAAAATGCTAATTATGCTAGCAATGCTAACTTTACTAACAATGCTAACCAGGTTGATTAGCTACCTTAACTGATGATTTCTAACAGTAATGCTAAAAATGTTAACTATGCTAACAATGCTCAATTTGCTAACAATGCTAACCAGGTTGATTAGCTAACTTAGTTGATGATTTTTTACAGTTATGCTAAAAATGCTAGCTATGCTAACAATGCTAACCATGCTAACTAGATAACTTGCTAGTGAGGACTTTTATTTTGAAACATTTGTTGCTGGGGTATCCATGGTGGCCACTATCAGGAAACAAGAAGTTACTGCAGTATAATCATGTTGGTTGCTATGGAAACGGTCATAAACACTTAATGTTAATGGTTGCTATGGTGGTTGCTAGGTACATGGAGGTTTCATGTAGTTGACTGGAGGCATAGTGGATGATAACTGACAGTTGGAATGGTTGAACAGTTCAATAGTTGAGTAGTTTCAATGGTTAAATGATTTAATAGTGTATTATTGCAGTGAGGACTTTCATTTTGAAACAGTTGTGGACAGAGGAAGTAGTGAAACAGGATCTGTAGTCTTAATGAGATTGTATGCTTAAAGCCTGAGACAGAAGGTGCCTCTCATATATAGCGTTTACGCGTCCTCTCTCGCTCCTCACTGATCTACATAAAGAATGATGGAGCGGCAACAATGGGATAGTCTAACCCTTCTATCTTTCTTTATGTAGATCATTGAGGATCGAGGAGCGAGGGAGGACATATAAACGCTGCTTGAGAGGGACCCACAGTAAATATTTTAAAAGTTGTATATAGTCTAATTAATGTTGATAGACAGAATGTTTAATGGATGTTGATAGGCAGATTGTTTAATAGATATTGATTGACAGTTTAATGGGTGGATGAGTGAATGGTCTGAAGAAGATGAATGGATAGAAGGTTGGATGGAATGTGCCTTATATTCTTGTTCTGATACAGCTCTCTGAGAGTAGTTGACACAGGTGTAATCAATTTAACTGGCTAGTCTTAAGAGAGCCAGAGTGTACTCTTAAAGCCTGAGACAGAGTAAATAATTTAAAAGTTGAATGTAGATAGTCTAATTAATGTTGATAGACAGAGAGTTTAATGGATGTTGATAGACATATTGTTTAATAGATGTTGATAGACAGTTTAATGGGTGGATGAGTGAATGGTCTGAAGAAGATGAATGGATAGAATGTTGGATGGAATGTAGCCTGATTACCATCGACTTTCAAAGGCTCTGCGAGACTTTAGTCTGACCAACAGCCTGTGCTAACACGGTTTCTTGCCAGCGCTGGTTGACCCGCCTCCTTTAAGTGCCTCGGTTTGCTACTGGTAGATGTCAGAAAGCGGATTGCCGAGTTTAAACCAATAACAACACTCTTTCCGCTGCCTTGAACACGCCTCTACCCAGAGCCGTTGGAGCTGCTCAAAGTTGATTGGTTCTCGACCAAAGGGGGCAGTTCCGCAGATTTCGGGAACTCAGAAATCCTTCTCAATGAGCAGTTGACCAGACCAGCAGCAAAAGCCTGAAGGCGTTGCGTCACTGGGAGGGCGTGCCAGGCTAGATGGAATGTGCCTTATATTCTTGTAGAATGGAGAGACACAGCTCTCTACTGAGAGTAGTGGATACAGATACAGGTGTAATCAATTTAACTGGCTAGTCTTAAGAGAGCCAGCCTGAGACAGAGTAGATTGTTTAAAAGTTGAATGTAGAGCGTCTAATTGATGTTGATAGGCAGACTGTTTAGAATGGGTGGATGAGTGAATGGTTTGAAGAAGATGAATGGATATAAAGTTGAATGGAAATAGGAGGACTTATTTTGATACTGTTGTGCGCAGAGGATACAGGGGAACAGAATATGTAGTCTTCAGAGAGATTGTAAAGCCTGAGAGAAACTGACAGTTGGTGCCCAGGTGGCCGGCCACCTGGCGTAAGATTCTAATTGCTGCCGTGATGTCATAATGAGCAATGTTAAGTCTATGGGGAAATAGCTCAATGTTAAATCTATGGGGAAATCGTTTTTTAATTCATAGTTTAAAAAGTATAAAAGTTACAAAGTTGAAAAATACAAAGCACACATGGCATAAGCGAAACCTACGCAACAAAGTTTGAATGAAGTTTCTACGTTAAACGGTTCAATCTGAATTGCGTGCGTTAGAAGAAGATTAATAATAAGAAGAATAGGAAGAACAGTACAGTGCATTTTCATGCACTGTAATAAGAAGTTTTGGAATAACAGTACAGTGCATTTTCATGCACTGTAACTAGAAATGCAATTCCAAGGAATTACCAGTGCATGAAAATGCAAAAATATATAGATAGATTATGTAGATATGGTTATTAAGCTGTAGCTTGGGTAAACATGGTGGTTGCATAGTTTAAAGAGAGTTGATAGTGTGAAGGTAGACAGTTTAAAGCTTACACATTCCAGTTCTAACTTAACTAATGATTTCTAACAGGTATGTTAAAATGTTAACTGTTAACAATGCTAACCAGGTTGATTAGCTAATTTAACTGATGATTTCTAACAGTTATGTTAAAAATACTAACTATGCTAAAAATGCTAACAATGCTAACCAGGTTGATTAGCTAGCATAACTTATCATTTCTAGCAGTTTTGTAAAAAATGCTAACTATGCTAACAATGTTAACTATGCTAACAATGCTAACCATGTTGATTAGCTAACTTAGCATTTTTAACATAACTGCTAGAAATGATTAGCTAACTATGCTTACCAGGTTGATTAGCTAACTTAGCTAATGATGTCTAGCAGCTATGCTAAAAATGCTAACTATGCTAACTAGCTAACTTGCTAGTGAGGACTTTTATTTTGAAAAATTTCTTGTTAGGTTATCCATGGTGGCCACTATCAGGAAACAAGAAGTTATTATAGTATAATCATTTTGGTTGCTATGGAAACGGTCATAACCGCTTAATTTAAATGGTTGCTATGTTGGTTGCCTGGTACATGGAGGTTTCATATAGTTGGCCGAAGGCATAGTTGATGATAACTGACAGCTGGATTGGTTGAACAGTAAAATAGTTGAGTAGTTACAATGGTTAAATGATTTGATAGTCTATTATTGCAGTGAGGACTTTTATTTTGAAACAGTTGTGGACAGGGGAAACAATTTAATTGGCTTCGAGAGCCAGATTGTATGCTTAAAGCCTGAGACAGAAGGTGCCTCTCATGCAGCGGTTACGCGTCCCCTCTCGCTCTTCAGGTCTCGATCCTCACTGATCTACATAGGCTAAAGAATGAAGGAGCGGCAACAATGGGATAGTCTAGCCCTTGTTCTATCTTTCTTTTTGTAGATCATTGAGGATCGAGGCCCGAGGAGCGAGGGAGGACATATAAACGCTGCTTGAGAGGCACCCACAGTAAATACTTGTATGTAGATAGTCTAATTAATGTTGATAGACAGAATGTTTAATGGATGTTGATAGGCAGATTGTTTAATAGATATTGATTGACAGTTTAATGGGTGGATGACTGAATGGTCTGAAGAAGATGAATGGATAGAAGGTTGGATGGAATGTGCCTTATATTCTTGTTAAGAGAGACACTGATACAGCTCTCTGAGAGTAGTTGATACAGGTGTAATCAATTTAACTGGCTAGTCTTAAGAGAGCCAGAGTGTATGCTTAAAGCCTGAGACAGAGTAAATCATTTAAAAGTTGAATGTAGATAGTCTAATTAATGTTGATAGACAGAGAGTTTAATGGATGTTGATAGGCAGATTGTTTAATAGATGTTGATAGACAGTTTAAAGGGTGGATGAGTGAATGGTCTGAAGAAGATGAATGGATAGAAAGTTGGATGTAATGTGCCTTATATTCTTGTAGAGTGGAGAGACACAGCTCTCTACTGAGAGTAGTGGATACAGATACAGGTGTAATCAATTTAACTGGCTAGTCTTAAGAGAACCAGAGTGTATGCTTAAAGCCTGAGACAGAGTAGATTGTTTAAAAGTTGAATGTAGATCGTCTAATTGATCTTGATAGGCAGACTGTTTAGAATGGGTGGATGAGTGAATGGTTTGAAGAAGATATTGACCAAGAAAGCTATCGGTAAGTTAACGCGTTAGTCAGTTTTGATTAGCCTAACGTTGTAGTTGGGCTAATAAATGTGAACGTCAATATTGGTGGTTATAGATACCTTTAAGTTAGCTATTAGGGATATTTCCAAAATTGTGTGTTTCTCAAAGTAAATTGTGATCGTAACTTACTTCAGAAATTACCTACGTATAAGCATGCTTGTAGAACCTGATAATGTAATAAATCCCCGATAATGTAATAACCCCGATAATGTAATAAACAAGTGGCACTTGAGTCCATTGAAAATGTAATACAACCTGATATAATGTAACAACTTCCCGATAATGTAATAAAGTGCATTTCCCAATAATGTAATACACTTTTTACCAATAATGTAATAACGTATTGCATTAACGGGAGGTTATTACATTATCAGGTTAGCCTTCATTTCGCAGGTCCTGATAATGTAATAACTCCCCAATATTGTAATAAATTAACAGCAGACCACCCGTAACTGGGGCTCAAGTGGTGATACTGTGTAGGCAACTCTAGCTGGAGAGCTCTAGCGCCACCAACAGGTCAAATTTGAACAGGCATGAATGTTTATTAACTTTTGACCTGTTCATCCATTTTTAACAAACAATGTATCACTGGAACCCTTGGGCCAAGCCAAATTCAATGTATATTTTATATCTTTTTCAGCCATATTGGATTTTCTGCCATCTTTGATTTGATCAAAAACCTTTAAAATGCTTCTCTTGACACAAATGTTGTCTAATCTTTCCAAAATGTTGCCCAGATTATCTTTATACCATGACACACGAATGCATTCAAAATCTTGAAATTCAAAGGCTTTTAGCTGTGACGGCCTATAAAACTTGCCGTAGATGTCGCAAAACAGGAAGTAAGCCTATTTCTCAGCAACCCTTTAACATATCTCAACCAAATTTGGTATATAGACTCATGACATCATCCTGGGGACCTGTGACCACTAGGGGGCTACATATTCTGTCAAATCTTTATGCAACTTGGCATATGACCTTCAGGCCAAGCTGAGCAAATGTGTCAAACAGCTTTAAAAAAAAAAAAAACAGCTTGGCTGTGACATCCATCCAAATTCGACGCCATGGCCGCAAAACAGGAAGTAAGGTCATTTCTCAGCTATCCTTTAACATATCATACCCAGCAAGCAAGCCCACGCGGGCCCCTTTTGGGCTCACTTTGGGCTGCCACAGGGGGCCCATGAGGGCTTGCTCATCGGCAAAGCGCTGGCCCCGCAGGGGCAGCCCTCACTTAGCCCTAATAGCCCTAACTAGGCCCGCACAGGCCCCTAATGGGCTGCCCTCTAAATGGTTCTTACGTTCTTTGGCAGCTCTTTTTCAGCTCCACATTTTACATAAATGCCATTCAATACCCAAAATAAAAGGTAGCTGAGTCATCAGAGATTATAATACTACAAATTGAATAGCAAAAAAACTATATTTAAAATTCTTAATTTTTTTTCTAAAAATGTAAATGCCTGTCAGGTCATTGACATCTCCAGAAAATTTGGTCTGTGGCTTTTGAGGCATTGCAGATATTGTGACCTATAAGGTGGCATCACATATTCAAGTCACTAATGGGCCAGTTTAACATGAAACTGTATTGCAAACACAGGTGTGACTAATTCAGTTAATCAAGTTTCAGTTATTCTGAACTTGCATTGATTCTTTCAGCCATAAAACATTATTGTAGGCTATGCTTAAAATGGATAAACAAAATAAAGAAACCAGCCACTGCAAAATAGAATTCATTTTAATAGGACTGTTTTCCTCTTCAGTTCACACTTTTGGCACCTTCAATTAAGTACTTTATCATAGTAGAGACCATGCACTCTTTCATAATGTTGTCAGTGAGAATGAATGAAACAAGTCCTTCACCTGTAACACAAAATACAAAAATGCGCCTAAATAGGCTCCTTGGCTAGCCTGGAAACCATAACTCTCTGACTTCGCAGAGAGTCTGTCCTACAGTAGGTCCATTGGCAAATGTGTATTTCCTGGTTTGTGGACGTTTGTCTGAAGTTTGAAATCATTGGAGTTCAATCACTAACGTTTAGTAATGACGTACTGTATGTTAACCAAGGGGGACACAATGATAATGATAGGCTTGAAACTGAAATGTTATCACTCTCAGGAACGCCCTCTGTTCGCTGGTTGGACAAAGGTGCTCTTGCCGGACTAAACAAGGGTGAATCACAATATTCCAGACGGAGTAGGCTACTGTAGGGAAAAAGAACTTGAGCGGGAGTACTGTACGTAGACAGGCGAGGCCAGGCTACTCCTTGGCCACTCAATAATAATGAAAATCAACACTGGAGTCACAAATAATACACCTCCACTTTAGGTTACTCTGCAGGAAGAGGAACAAAAGCTACAATCTCATTTGATTCTTCATCAGTGCCTGTGATGCAGCAATTGTGTCCTTGGTTGACAATGAATGTAGTTCATGTTGCAGTCACAGGTTCCACTACTAAAAGCATGTCCTGATGATCCATGACAAGTTTATCCGGACAGTATGGGAAGGTGTATGATGGAGATGGTCCGTGAGGGTGTAGTAGAATTTTATGCACTGTTCAATTTTAACTCTGTAGTGCTAGACATAAGCTCCTTTCACACTGACAAATATAATGCTAATATTACCCAAGTTTAACGTTAAAGGGATAGTTCGGGTTTTAAGACAAAGTTATATGGGTTCCCTGTCAGCAACGTTGTGCATCAGCACTGACTTACCCCCCGACAGCGTCCTGTGAGCCGAGATCCAGCCGGTTTTTGATCGTTTTTGATGCTGAAGAAAGTAGTCCGGCAAGTTGCTGGGGTCACGAAAGTAAAGTGTTTTTCTTCTCAAAACCATATGCGTTCAAAAGAGTGATATATTTGCACCACAAAAACGTTGTCCAGCTGTCAGTAGGGCGCAGTGATAGGAATCGAGAAAAATAGTGCCAAGTGATAACGAGGTTTGAATTTTTCCTGGACAACGTTTTTGTGGTGCAAATATAGCCTATCACTCTTTTCAACGGTGTCAATTTTGCTCTGCCTCTTTAGTTTGTCAAAGTTCATAAGATCATTGCTCAAGAACTAGAATTTGTAGGAGGCTTAAATTTTGCAGGCTGGTGCATAAATTGGAATAGTATGCAGTAAAATCACCACGAGTGGTCTGGATCATCCTGGATGGTCATAGCAGTCCCTCAAAGTTGATCAACATTTTATTGGAGTTCTTGGCTGGGCTCTGTTTAGACTTACAGAAGACATATTTGGTAACACTTTACTTGACGGGTTCATTCATAACACATTCATAACAGCTGTCATGAACTGCACATGAAGCATTCATGACTGATTCATGAAACATGACTCAACGTTCATACCAACACTTTCATGAATGTGGAGGACAAAACGATGAAAACTTGTCAAGTCCAACAATCTAGTAAATCCGTATTATGAATCCTCTCCAGCTTTTGTAAACATCTCATGAATATTTTAGTCTACTTCAAATGTCACTTTACTATACGAGTTATATGAAGTATAGTATGAAGTATTCATAATACTGGGAAGTGAACTACTGACCATCTGTGGACCTCTGAATGGTTGGACATTCCTGTTTTATATTTCTATATACAGTCATTAGTGTAGACAATTATGCGTTCTTCAGAGGTTACTATCATAAAATAAACAAACAGACAAACAAAAAACGAAATTCTCCTGGACACTGGACTTCCCCGTTGACTAAGATGTGACATGATCAGGTTGGCTAAAACAAAAAAAGACCGCAATGCTGCTTTGCGATTGTTGGACTTTTATTTTGACAAGTTTTTGACGTTTTGTCTTCCACATTCATGAAAGGGTTGGTATGAATGTTGAGTCATGTTTCATGAAACAGTCATGAATGCTTCATGTGCAGTTCATGACAGCTGTTATGAATGTGTTATGAACGAACCCGTAAAGTAAAGTGTTACCACATATTTTTACTCAACATAGGCTGTTGATTTTCCCCCCTTTTTGAGATCAGTAGAAACACTCTCAGAAAAAGAAGAAAGAAATTCCATCAGGGACTGAACAGCAGACCTCACAAGTTTGATAAAAAAATAATGTTGGATCTCATATTCAGAGTACCCTAACACTTTGTGGGAATATACAAAGATTTTTGGTAACACTTTAGAATAACGGTCGCTTATAAAGCATTAGTAACACTTAGTAAATAATGAACTAATCATGAAAAAAACATGTACAAATATTTGTAAATGAGTAAGAAATACTATGTTAATGTTATATATGTATGTTATTACTCATTTGAAGAACATTAGTAAAGGGCTATGTAATGATGAAATAGATAAGAAGTAAACATTTATAAACAATTAAGTCTTTCAGCAAAAACAAATTAAACAACTTCAGTCTCTCCAAATTAACTGTGCATTATTTGTAGACTTTGCAAAATCTTCAAAATATTATTTGTAAATAGTTTGTATGCTATTTTTATGTAGTTCATAGCTATGTTGTTATTGCATTAAGATTAGCTTGTAAATCATTTAGTGCGATTGAAATAAAAGACATTGAAACATTAATTAAGATATGCGCATACATACATATTTAAATGTATTAAATTTGGTTGAATATCTATATCCATTGTATCCAGGAGTATTAGACAATATACTAATTATGAACAAAACATGTACGTAGTTTTTATAAATTATTAGGACATGCCTTGACAATGTGCAGGCAATACTTCCAAGAAGAAGTACAGAAGACATTCAACATTTATCGATAACTTGTTCATATGTTACTAAGCTTTCGTTTATCATTTATATACAAGCCCTATGAGGAAGACTTCAAATGAACTGAGTAGCCCAGATTCACTTCTCTTGTTACTAATTATTTGTTAAGATTTTATCAATGATGTGCAACACATCTACAAAGTTAGTTGCGTCAACTAATCTGAATTTGGATACAAACACTTACCTCAATATCTGTAACTCACTATTAGCTATTATAAACAATTACTTCCTGCTTAGATGTCATTTACAAAACTTTTTGCACCCCTTAATCTAAAGTGGAAGCATGTTCTCATATTGAAACATTAGGCTACTTCACTGTCTGTGTGTCACTCAGCCACATATTTTACAAATGATCTGTTAATGTTAACAAATTATTTACGAAGCTTTTTGAACCCGTTAATCTAAAGTGAAAACATATTCTCATGCACAAAAACTTAACTTAATATGTGTCACTAGGCTACTGCCTTTTACAAATGATCTGTTAATGTTTACAAATTATTTACAAAGCTTTTTGAACCCGTTAATCTAAAGTGAAAACATATTCTCATGAACAAAAACTTAACTTAATATGTGTTAGGCTACTGCCTTTTACAAATGATCTGTTAATGTTTACAAATTATTTACAAAGCTTTTTGAACCCGTTAATCTAAAGTGAAAACATATTCTCATACACAAAAACTTAACTTAATATGTGTAACTCACTACTACCTTTTACAAATGATCTTTTATTGTTTACAAATTATTTACAAAGCTTTTTGAACCCGTTAATCTAAAGTGAAAACATATTCTCATACACAAAAACTTAACTTAATATGTGTAACTCACTACTACCTTTTACAAATGATCTGTTAATGTTTACAAATTATTTACAAAGCTTTTTGAACCCGTTAATCTAAAGTGAAAACATATTCTCATGCACAAAAACTTAACTTAATATGTGTCACTAGGCTACTGCCTTTTACAAATGATCTGTTAATGTTTACAAATTATTTACAAAGCTTTTTGAACCCGTTAATCTAAAGTGAAAACATATTCTCATGAACAAAAACTTAACTTAATGTGTTAGGCTACTGCCTTTTACAAATGATCTGTTAATGTTTACAAATTATTTACAAAGCTTTTTGAACCCGTTAATCTAAAGTGAAAACATATTCTCATACACAAAAACTTAACTTAATATGTCTAACTCACTACTACCTTTTACAAATGATCTTTTATTGTTTACAAATTATTTACAAAGCTTTTTGAACCCGTTAATCTAAAGTGAAAACATATTCTCATACACAAAAACTTAACTTAATATGTGTAACTCACTACTACCTTTTACAAATGATCTGTTAATGTTTACAAATTATTTACAAAGCTTTTTGAACCCGTTAATCTAAAGTGAAAACATATTCTCATGCACAAAAACTTAACTTAATATGTGTCACTAGGCTACTGCCTTTTACAAATGATCTGTTAATGTTTACAAATTATTTACAAAGCTTTTTGAACCCGTTAATCTAAAGTGAAAACATATTCTCATGAACAAAAACTTAACTTAATATGTGTTAGGCTACTGCCTTTTACAAATGATCTGTTAATGTTTACAAATTATTTACAAAGCTTTTTGAACCTGTTAATCTAAAGTGAAAACATATTCTCATATACAAAAACGTAATTTAGGCTAATATGTGTAACTCACTAGTCTACTACCTTTTACAAATGATCTGTTAATGTTTACAAATTATTTACAAAGCTTTTTGCATGCGCTAATTTGAAGTGAAAACACATCCTCATATACAAAAGCTTTCTTCAATATGTATAACTACAGTAGGCCTATTACCTTTTAGCCTACATAGTCTATGACCTGTTAATGCTTACAAATCCACGTCCTGTACCAGAAACAATTAGTCCTTCAACCATAGACTGTATATATAGAACATACAGTCTATGCCTTCAACAGTTGAATCTTTTAGGCTAAGTGGTATCAACCGGGTACTGTACACATTGTTGTTCTGTACACTAATATTGTGATTTTGTTCACAAGTTGTAATGGATGGACAGACGTCTTCGGCGAGGCTCCAGGAGGTTCGGAGCAGTACGGAGAGAGGAGAAGTGTCCATGCAGTCAATCCATAGACACGCAAACGCATTGTGCTATAGCTAGGTCTTGCTGACTAGCTGAAGGTTTTATGCTACTCGCAGAAAACTCTCGGTCGGAGTTCTCGAAGTGTTCACTTCCAACACAACTTCACCGTCTAGCAGTAATGTTAGAAGAGTGTTTTACACACTAAACACAAAGGCTGTAGGCTACTTCTGTTTGGCTGCGGTAAACTTCTCCCGCTAAGCAGTCGTTCTCCCTTCTTCTCCCTTCTTCTCCCGCTTCTCGTTTGTTAATTTCTCCCACTTCCTGATCACACTTGACCTCTAGCTCAATTCTCATTGGATTAAATAATGCAAACGTAAAAGAAAATACACATTTCCATTATTTTCACTTTTAGAATATCTTGACAACATTTCAGTAACTAGGAAATTATAAACAAAATATATTAATCTATACCCAGATAGCAAAATGGCATTGAATCAACGTTGAAAGGATTCGTTGAATCTGCATTGAACTCCGAAGTTGTTTCGACATTGAAAGCGCTCGATGAGATTGCCGTTGAAACAACATCACCATTTCAATCATCTAAAACGTGGATTCAACGTTGATTCAACCAGATGTGATTGCCGTTGAAATTACATTGAAATTTCAATGATAATCAAACGTTGATTCAACACTGATTCAGTTCTCATTCAATGGTGCTAATATTGAAATGTGGTTGATTCAACATTGAAAACGTGTCATAAACATGCTTTACCGGCAGCTGGTTCCAAAACCTCACTGCGTAAGTTAAAGTGTCACGTTGTCCCAGTAACGCGATTTCCTGTTATAAACAAACGACCTGCAAGTGGCATTTTCTATTTCCTCACCGTGTTGTTTATTTCAAAATGAAAAATGAATTTAAAGGGGTAAAAGTCACGACCATGTCGAGGCGTGTATGTATGCTTCTGGTGTAGGCTAAATGTTCACGCTAGTATGGGGGGAAAAGTGTATAATGTAACGGCAAGCTGGGCTAATCTATGATTACATGAAGTTAGCTAATGCTAGCGTGAACGTCTCCTTTTAGTACACCAGAAGCATACATAAACGCCTCGATATGGTAATGATTTTTACCGTTTCAAATTCATTTATTTTAATTTTGAAATAAACAACACGGTGAGGCGATAGAAAATGCCACATGTAGGTCGTTTGTTAACAGGAAATCGCGTTACCGGGACAACGTGACACTCACTCATGCACTCTATGAATACGGTCAAATACAATCTGGTTGTATCGGCTGGCATAACATGTCGGTAATAAATACAGTGCAACAAACTGCGCTTTGAACAGTAAAAAGGAATTTAAAAAAGCACAGTTCACCAAACATACCATTGCCATAATAACCATGAATTCAAGTTGACTTAACATTTGTCTCAAGTCTTACTAAGCAAAATGAATAACAAAGGTGTTTAATATGAAAACAATCATTTTATTCCTTGTTAATGACCTTCACATACAAAAAACAAAGATGGCCTGTTCAATTAATGCAAACAACTCTACTACAAGTTCAATGTGAAGGGTTTTGTCAAAAATGAGTGTTTACTCTGAAGTCAACCATCACATATTTTGCACACATTTTGCCATGACTAACTCAAAGTTATTATTAGGTACAAGAACAGCAGTGTGTTGACATCAATGTTTGGAATTATCTAAATGTACAACTGAAACTGACTGACGGAAGTCATTTGTGAAGGTCAACAATATCGACCTGTGATGCATATAGAGCAGCTTTGCCAGTTCAGATTTCTCTCTTTGTTGGGCCTATATATACAAATTGTAGGTTGTAATGAGAAAATATGATAAAATAATCATATTTCAACATGAGAGTCAAAATGTCCATCAGATACTGGAAATCAAAATCGTATAATGTACTCACTGGGTAGGATGCAAGGTATCTATGACGAGAGCATAGTAGCTGCAAAATAAAATTACCAGGATACCCTGCTTCCTCCACAAAAGTCCAAAAATGTGAACAGTCCGTTTCATGAGCTGAACAGAGTTTCTTTCCATAGCTTGCGAAGAAAAAAAGTAGGCCGTGCAGTATGGTGAACATCATGAATCCAACACAAGGAGGCATTCTGATTATTAAAAAGAGAGAGCACAGAAAACACACGTGTCAAGTAATGAGATTTAGAGAGTTTCTAAGTCAAATAATTACTTCCATGGACAAACGGATGGGAGGAGTAAGAGCAGTAACAAAGTAAAATTAAAGCTGCGAGCAGCAATGTGGGGGCCAAGCTTTGGAAATTTGGAAAGACAACCCCCCCTCCGCCCCTCCCCCTGTGACCACCATAGAGGAGTATTTCTGTGCTTTTGTCTGGGCTTGAGAGAGAGAGAGAGAGATGAAAGCGTTACTGAAAAATGAGCTGACTTTCTGTGATTATAGCGCCCCCATAGTGGTCAAAAGACATGACATGGGAGAGTGGGCGTGTGCAAATGGAACCCCCCCCCACGACCACCATAGAGGAGGGTGTGTGTGCTTGTGTCTGGGTTAGAGAGCGAGAGATATGAAAGCATTAATGAAAAATGAGCTGACTTCCTGTGATTATAGCGCCCCCCTAGTGGTCAAAAGACATGAAATGGGAGAGTGGGCGTGTGCAAATGGAACCCCCCCCCCACGACCACCATAGAGGAGGGTGTGTGTGCTTGTGTCTGGGTTTGAGAGAGAGAGAGATGAAAGCATTAATGAAAAATGAGCTGACTTCCTGTGATTATAGCGCCCCCCTAGTGGTCAAAAGACATGACATGGGAGAGTGGGTGTGTGCAAATGGAACCCCCCCCCCCCCCTCGACCACCATAGAGGAGGGTGTGTGTGCTTGTGTCTGGGTTTGAGACAGAGAGAGAGTGGATGTGAAGAAAATAGGCAAAATTAATTTCTATTTTTTTTGTTTTTGTGTGTGTGTCCTTGGGATGTGTTCCTAAGTCCACTTACCAAGTTTGGTGTCGATAGGTGAAAGTGTTGTTTATTATAACGCCCCTAGTGTTCAAACGTCACCAAATTTAGTGTATGTCCTCCGGATGTGCTCACAAGTCCACGTACCAAGTTTGGTGTTGATACGAGAAAGTTTTGCTAATTATAGCGCCCCTAGTGGTCAGAGTGCACCAAATGTATTGTACGTCCTCAGGGTGGGGTCCCAAGTCCATATACCAAGTTTGGTTTCGATACGTGTAAGCATCGCTGAGATATGAGCCTACTTCCTGTTACTATAGCGCCCCCACAGTTGTCAATGGGCACCAAAGTTGTTGAGGCTTCTCTTAATTGGGTTCTGAGCCCATGTTCTAAGTTTGGTCTTGATACGTGAAAGCCTTGCAGAGATATAGGTTCACTTCCTGTGTGGCGGCTTCGCCGCCAAATTGGATTGGCTGTTACAGGCGAGCACTTCCGTCAATTGTTCCATAAAGCAATGCAATGATAAGTCATGGTCTGAAGATGGTCTGTGCAAATTTTGGTGAGAATCGGATGAAATCTCCGACCTGTGAAACTTTTTGAAAGTTTTGATCTTGGTCTGTTGGTGGCGCTACAGAGTTTGTGGAAAAATCTTGTTAATTGGTGGGTGGGGCTATGCCTTTTGCGTTAATACACTGAACAAGTTTCAGCTTGATAGGTCTAAGCATTTGAGAGTTATTTGCAGTAATGTTGTTGAGAAATTGATGAATTTTGACCTGTTGGTGGCGCTGGAGTTTTGGGCTCTGGGGTCTGAAAATTGAGGTATGTGGTCATTGGCTTAGGGAGAATAAGTGTACCAAATATCCCAACTTTTTACTGTATGGTTCTTTGGTTACATAGAGAATAGGTTCACATGCTGTTTTTTGGTGCGTCACCAA
This sequence comes from Sardina pilchardus, assembly GCF_963854185.1. Taxonomy (NCBI): domain Eukaryota; kingdom Metazoa; phylum Chordata; class Actinopteri; order Clupeiformes; family Clupeidae; genus Sardina; species Sardina pilchardus. Next base: position 35,135,083 of record NC_084998.1, on the reverse strand, counting down.
CTTTGATTGGCTGTGACAGGCAAACGCTTATGAATATTTATTAACAAAGTGATAAGTCTTGAGTGGCCTTGTCTGAAGGTCATGTGTGACAAGTTTGGTGAGAATCGGATGAAATCTCTGACCTGTGAAACTTTTTGAAAGTTTTGACCTTGGTCTATTGGTGGCGCTACAGCGTTTGTGGAAAAGTCTTGTTAATTGGTGGGTGGGGCTATACCTATTGCGTTAATGTACTGAGCAAGTTTCAGCTTGATAGGTCTAAGCATTTTAGAGTTATTTGCATTAATGTTGTTAAAAAATTGATGAATTTTGACCTGTTGGTGGCGCTGGAGTTTTGGGCTCTGGGGTCTGAAAATTGAGGTATGTGGTCATTGGCTTAGGGAGAATAAGTGTACCAAATATCCCAACTTTTTACTGTATGGTTCTTTGGTTACATAGAGAATAGGTTCACATGCTGTTTTTTGGTGCGTCACCAACTTTGATTGGCTGTGACAGGCAAACGCTTATGAATATTTATTAACAAAGTGATAAGTCTTGAGTGGCCTTGTCTGAAGGTCATGTGTGACAAGTTTGGTAAGAAATGGACAAAATGTGAGACCTGGGTAACTTTTAGAAAAATTCAGCCTGACCTGTTGGTGGCGCTGGAGTTTTGGGGTTTGTTGTCTGTAAATTTAATAGATTCGGGCAAATTTGAAGTTGAATGAGTGTGCCAAATTTCAGAACTCTGGAGTGTATGGTTGGCTGGGAAATGGGCAATGTGTAATAATAATAATAATTAAAGCTGCGAGCAGCAATGTGGGGGCCAAGCTTTGGAAATTTGGAAAGACAACCCCCACTCCCCCTCTCCCCCTGTGACCACCATAGAGGAGTATTTGTGTGCTTTTGTCTGGGCTTGAGAGAGAGAGAGAGAGAGAGATGAAAGCGTTACTGAAAAATGAGCTGACTTCCTGTGATTATAGCGCCCCCTTAGTGGTCAAAAGACATGACATGGGAGAGTGGGCGTGTGCAAATGGAACCCCCCCCCCCCACGACCACCATAGAGGAGGGTGTGCGTGCTTATGTCTGGGTTTGAGAGAGAGAGAGATGAAAGCATTAATGAAGAATGAGCTGACTTCCTGTGATTATAGCGCCCCCCTAGTGGTCAAAAGACATGACATGGGAGAGTGGGTGTGTGCGAATGGGAACCCCCCCCCCCACGACCACCATAGAGGAGGGTGTGTGTGCTTGTGTCTGGGTTTGAGAGAGAGAGATGAAAGCATTACTGAAAAATGAGCTGACTTCCTGTGATTATAGCACCCCCCCTAGTGGTCGAAAGAGATGACATGGGAGAGTGGGTGTGTGCGAATGGGAACCCCCCCCCCCACGACCACCATAGAGGAGGGTGTGTGTGCTTGTGTCTGGGTTTGAGAGAGAGAGATGAAAGCATTACTGAAAAATGAGCTGACTTCCTGTGATTATAGCACCCCCCCTAGTGGTCGAAAGAGATGACATGGGAGAGTGGGCGTGTGCAGATGGAACACCCCCCCCCCCCCCCCCACGACCACCATAGAGGAGGGTGTGTGTGCTTGTGTCTGGGTTTGAGACAGAGAGAGAGTAGATGTGAAGAAAATAGCCAAAATTAATTTCAATTTTTTTTGTGTGTGTGTGTCCTTGGGATGTGTTCCTAAGTCCACTTACCAAGTTTGGTTTCGATAGGTGAAAGTGTTGTTTATTATAGCGCCCCTAGTGTTCAAACGTCACCAAATTTAGTGTAGGTCCTCAGGATGTGCTCACAAGTCCACATACCAAGTTTGGTGTTGATACGAGAAAGTTTTGCTAATTATAGCGCCCCTAGTGTTCAAACGTCACCAAATTTATAGTAGGTCCTCAGGATGTGCCCACAAGTCCACGTACCAAGTTTGGTGTTGATCCGAGAAAGTTTTGCTAATTATAGCGCCCCTAGTGGTCAGAGTACGCCAAATGTATTGTGCGTCCTCAGGGTGGGGTCCCAAGTCCATATACCAAGTTTGGTTTTGATACTTGAAACCGTTGCTGAGATATGAGCCTACTTCCTGTTACTATAGCGCCCCCACAGTTGTCAAAGGGCACCAAAGTTATTGAGGCCTCTCTTAATTGGGTTCTGAGCCCATGTTCTAAGTTTGGTCTTGGTACATGAAAGCCTTGCTGAGATATAGGTTCACTTCCTGTGTGGCGGCTTCGCCGCCAATTTGGATTGGCTGTTAGAGGCGAGCACTTCCGTCAATTGTTCCACAAAGCAAGGCAATAAGAAAGCATGGTCTGAAGATGATGTGTGCAAATTTTGGTGAGAATCGGTTGAAATTTGAGACCTGGGAAACTTTTTGGAAGTTTTGACCTTGGTCTGTTGGTGGCGCTACAGCAATCATGGAAAAGTCTTGTTAATTGGTGGGTGGGGCCTTGACTTTTGCCTTAATACACTGAGCAAGTTTCAGCTTGATAGGTTCAAGCATAGCAGAGATATTTGCATTAATGTTGTTGCTTGGCTCCCAATAAACTCTTTGGGAGGGCTTTACCCACAATGCTCAGCTCCCACCGTCGCAGAGAAAACTGTGGCGAGAGTGGGCTATATATAGAGAATGAACCAGCAGGATGTTTAACAGTGAGTAAGTCCCTCTATCCCTTTCGAGGCTGTGGCATTGCTAAGTTTCACATGGCCTCCGGCTGAGGCACAGCAGCGGCAAATCCCAGGTGTCTTACCACCCGGTAGGTGGACAGACGTAGTGGTCATCCAGGAAGTCCATGGGAAAATGTGGGAAAGCTACCCCCCCCCCATAACCACCATAGAGGAAAGTGTGTGTGCTTGTGTCTGGGTTTGAGAGCGTGAGATGAAAGCATTAATGACAAATGAGCTAACTTCCGATGAAAGCATTAATGAAAAATGAGCTGAGTTACTGTGAATATAATGCCCCCCCTAGTGGTCAAAACACATGAAATGGAAGAGTAGGCGTGTGCAAATGGAACCCCTGCCCCCCACAACCACCATAGAGGAGAGTGTGTGTGCTTTTGTCTGGGTTTGGGACAGAGAGAGAGTGGATGTTAAGAAAATAGCCCAAATTAATTTCTAATTTTTTTTTTGTGTGTGTGTGTGTGTCCTTGGGATGTGTTCCCAAGTCTTGATACGTGAAAGCCTTGCTGAGATGTAGGTTCACTTCCTGTGTGGCGGCTTCGCAGCCAATTTGGATTGGCTGTTAGAGGCGAGCACTTCTGTCAATTGTTCCAAAAAGCAATGCAATAAGAAGGCATGGTCTGTAGATGGTGTGTGCAAATTTTGGTGAGAATCGGATGAAATTTGTGACCTGTGAAACTTTTTGAAAGTTCTGATCTTGGTCTGTTGGTGGCGCTACAGCGTTAAAGGAAAAGTCTTGTTAATTGGTGGGTGGGGCCATACCTTTTGCCTTAATACACTGAGCAAGTTTCAGCTTGATTGGTCTAAGCATTTTAGAGTTATTTGCATTAATGTTGTTGAAAAATTGATGAATTTTGACCTGTTGGTGGCGCTGCAGTTTTGGGCTCTGGGGTCTGAAAATTGGGGTAAGTGGTCATTGGCTCAGGGAGAATACGTGTACCAAATTTCCCAACTTTTTACTGTATGGTTCTTTGGTTACATAGAGATATAGGTTCACATGCTGTTTTTTGCTGCGTTTTAAACTTCGATTGGCTGTGACAGGCAAACGCTTTTGAATATTTATTAACAAAGTGATAAGTCTTGAGTGGCCTTGTCTGAAGGTCACGTGTGACAAGTTTGGTAAGAAATGGACAAAATTTGAGACCTGGGTAACTTTTAGAAAAATTCAGCCTGACCTGTTGGTGGCGCTGGAGTTTTGGGGTTTGTTGTCTGTAAATTTAATAGATTCGGGCAAATTTGAAGTTGAATGAGTGTGCCAAATTTCAGAACTCTGGAGTGTATGGTTGGCTGGGAAATGGGCAATGTGTAATAATAATAATAATTAAAGCTGCGAGCAGCAATGTGGGGGCCAAGCTTTGGAAATTTGGAAAGACAACCCCCCCTCCGCCCCTCCCCCTGTGACCACCATAGAGGAGTATTTGTGTGCTTTTGTCTGGGCTTGAGAGAGAGAGAGAGAGATGAAAGCGTTACTGAAAAATTAGCTGACTTTCTGTGATTATAGCGCCCCCCTAATGGTCAAAAGACATGACATGGGAGAGTGGGCGTGTGCAAATGGAACCCACCCCCACGACCACCATAGAGGAGGGTGTGCGTGCTTGTGTCTGGGTGAGAGAGCGAGAGAGATGAAAGCATTAATGAAAAATGAGCTGACTTCCTGTGATTCTAGCACCCACCTAGTGGTCAAAAGACATGAAATGGGAGAGTGGGCGTGTGCAAATGGAACCCCCCCCCCCACGACCACCATAGAGGAGGGTGTGTGTGCTTGTGTCTGGGTTTGAGAGAGAGAGAGATGAAAGCATTAATGAAAAATGAGCTGACTTCCTGTGATTATAGCGCCCCCCTAGTGGTCAAAAGACATGACATGGGAGAGTGGGCGTGTGCAAATGGAAACCCCCCCCCCTCGACCACCATAGAGGAGAGTGTGTGTGCTTGTGTCTGGGTTTGAGACAGAGAGAGAGTGGATGTGAAGAAAATAGGCAAAATTAATTTCTATTTTTTTTGTTTTTGTGTGTGTGTCCTTGGGATGTGTTCCTAAGTCCACTTACCAAGTTTGGTGTCGATAGGTGAAAGTGTTGTTTATTATAGCGCCCCTAGTGTTCAAACGTCACCAAATTTAGTGTAGGTCCTCCGGATGTGCTCACAAGTCCACATACCAAGTTTGGTGTTGATACGAGAAAGTTTTGCTAATTATAGCGCCCCTAGTGGTCAGAGTGCACCAAATGTATTGTACGTCCTCAGGGTGGGGTCCCAAGTCCATATACCAAGTTTGGTTTCGATACGTGTAAGCATCGCTGAGATATGAGCCTACTTCCTGTTACTATAGCGCCCCCACAGTTGTCAATGGGCACCAAAGTTGTTGAGGCTTCTCTTAATTGGGTTCTGAGCCCATGTTCTAAGTTTGGTCTTGATACGTGAAAGCCTTGCAGAGATATAGGTTCACTTCCTGTGTGGCGGCTTCGCCGCCAATTTGGATTGGCTGTTACAGACGAGCACTTCCGTCAATTGTTCCATAAAGCAATGCAATGATAAGTCATGGTCTGAAGATGGTCTGTGCAAATTTTGGTGAGAATCGGATGAAATCTCCGACCTGTGAAACTTTTTGAAAGTTTTGATCTTGGTCTGTTGGTGGCGCTACAGCGTTTGTGGAAAAATCTTGTTAATTGGTGGGTGGGGCTATGCCTTTTGCGTTAATACACTGAACAAGTTTCAGCTTGATAGGTCTAAGCATTTGAGAGTTATTTGCATTAATGTTGTTAAGAAATTGATGAATTTTGACCTGTT